>NW_027286741.1:9053812-9773812 GCF_022747635.1 Hetaerina americana
TTTGTAATTCACGCCAAAGTTCAGCTCAGTTGAAGTATTTACGAGCTATCATGTCATTTCATACGGTATTTTAATAGAAAATTAAAACCTGTATGCTTCAAAAACTATTTGTAAAACTTACTTTCTGACAACATACTTATAGTTATTCCCCAAAGTTTAATGGTCCTACGCAGGATACGTATTTGTCCCAGTTACATGCTAGTCATATGCTGTGAGCTTTTTTTCATTGGGGTCTTCAAACATGCTTAATAGCACTCACCGCAGCTCCTGATGATGAAAAAAGCCTTTCAAAAAGTTGTTTCTCTATATTAAAAATCATATGGATCAAAGTAAAGAATACAGCTAGAGTGAGGAACAACACGCTTGACATTGACTTTCGCGAGATACATTGGAACATTTTTGATATACGATCGTGCATTGCCGTGGTGCAGTATCGAGCCTGTAGCTTTGAAATGTGGCCTATTTTACTAGATATGACCTTGGCACCTTTTCAGTACATCTAAAATATTTGATCTAGGATATTTGCAGATGTGTATGCCGATCTTCATATGATGACATATAATTCTATATATTTGACATAACTTTCCAAGTAGAAGCTACAACCACTTAAGCCTTATTTTGCTGCTGGTGAATTTTGAAACATATGTTTGCTCTCTTAGGATCAAAACAATGTAACCAAGTTCAATCTTCAGAGACAATATTCCAAAGAAATCTCTCATCCTCAAACTGCACTCTCAAATTCCACAGAAAGAAATCTACAATGGCAATTAATTATTCATTACTTCAAATGCTATTCTTAAAGTTGTCAGATGGCTTTTTGTCATAATAGCAGATGCAATATTCCCTTCCGGAAATGCAGTGAAGGAAATTGTTTTTTGAAAATGACTGTGCCCCATATTTTACGTACCATTTCCTTTTTTTTTAACTAACCGTGTTTTAACTGCGCTCTAAGGATAAAACTTTATCAAAAACTCCTCCAGTAGACTGGTATAAGTCTCTGGTATTTAAGGCTGACAATATTTAAAGATGAAAGAAAAACATAAACACATGAACATTGAGATGAACATTTTTAATACTTTTAATGGCTTTCGTTAATATAATTGAAGCTTAAAATAATGATATATACACCCCATGCAGGGAATATATGAAGATAAAAATAAGCATAAAATTATTGTTTTACACAATGCATTATGCGAATATAAATTATGTCAATTTTTTTATTAACATTTCCTTGTATTTGTATTGATAAAAGTATAGAAAACCATCCGTGTATGCTTTATAAGACTCATATAGAATAAGGAACTTAAAAATCCACCTCATTCTACTCATTTTTGGACCATGAAATTAACTCTCCAAAAGTGAAATACATACAACGAGGTGACGGTTTCCATACCGCGAGTTACCCATTTTTAAAGAGATATATGTATCCTCAATTTATTAAATTGAAACATTTTCCATAGGCCACCAACAACACAATCCCTAACGCTACAAAAAATCACTGGACCTGGCTTGCAAGACGAGGGATCGAAATATATTCACTGGAGAGGAATACAAACCACAAATTCGTTCCAGTTCGTTATTATGTTTACCCTGTGGTTTTCATATTAAAACCACAGAGGGGTTTTGCTATCGTGTACAAATTAGTGGCTCAACAATCACAGCACGTTTTTCGAGGAGACGGTACGGAGGAACTACAATTCATAGAATATGGAAAGAATAGATAATTCCCATTAAATTTTACGCTATTGAAAATACCAAAAGGTGAAATTTGAGCATCAGTCATTTGCAACTCAATCAAAAATATCACTTTTGATACATATACAAATAATTGTCCTTTATGTAACATGCAAAATGATAACTTCCTAGAATATTTCGATGATTTTATTTTATAGTTTGAAAAGTAATCATTAAGAATATGCTTACCAAATTTTACGTCATTTTGTAAATAATATTTAACGGGTCAAAAAAAACCAATTAAACGGAAATACTAAGGCCACCCCTCTTATAGGTATCAGATATAAGAAACCTTGTAGGGAAATAGAATATTTTTTAAATCCCATTTTAAAACGATTTTTAAGATAAAAATAGAACAATCGCTCCGAATTATGATTTTTTGCATTGTAGAATGTGTACTTAGGTAAATGTCTAAATGTACGCATTACCCTCTACATCAACACCTTCACATCACAAGAGTTCTCAAAATGGTTTTAGGAAGAAAAGATAATTTTCTGTTTCTTAAATACGGAGTGAATAATGGTGACAAAGTCCATGAGTTTCATCCACGGAAATATTTTAAGCCGAAAAGTGGGATAGTATTTCGGGAAGAGTTGCTCCCGAGGCATGCTTTACATGCCATCAAGAGAATATTTTCAACAACATCAGCAACCACTTCTAGAGATATCCTCATCTCGAAAAACGAAGATACGAATATTTTGGCCGAAAAAAAGCTTTCAAAATTTGGCACTGCTCCGTTACATTTGCCATAAGACGAAGAGAAATGAATCACCGGAGAAAAACGGAGAGAAATAGGTAACAGTTCTCATTTCTACTCCAAAGACTAAAAAACAGGCTCATGAACAAACAAACTTATGATCTTCTTTCGTTTTTTTCTCCTAGGAACAATCGCCTCCCTCCCATCCACGCAGCTCTGGCGAATCGTCATCATCTTTTGCCCATGCTCGTTCCCATCCTCCCGTCTCCGCCCGCGCAGCCGCCCTCTCTCCTCGCCTACATTCCATCCATTTGCAACGAGCGGCTCCAATCCATTACTGTAATGCGTCATCCTTAAGATCCCTCCCCTCCCGTTCTCCGTGCTCCGCTCGCTCTCCACCCACACCACGCTCCAATTCCATCGTGACTCAAGTCTCGCAGAAGAGGCAAGAAGGCAGGAGGGCGACTGAGGGGTGCGGAAGAAATGTTTCAACAAAAGTGATGAACAAAGGGCGGACGCAGAGAAGGAGAGATCGAGTGAAAGAGGTAGAGGGGGATGATGAAGCAGCTTGGCGCATATTTGTGATCTCAAATCCCATGAAAACTGAGTTCCTATGTCGTGTGAAATAAGTCCTCCTTCGCCATTGCATTGTACTTATCTGTAGATAGTTTTTTGACAGTTCTTCTCCAATCTTTTATCCTCTTCCTTTTCATCTGCGTCTATTCGTAAATCTTTCAGTTAAAAATTACATTATCTTGTTAGCCATATCTCTCATTCGTCCTTATAACGTCTTTTTCCGTCAGTGTCTAATACTTTTAATCCGTTCTTCGGAGGAATTTCAACGCTGTATTCATTTGGTTTTTATTATTCTTTTACATTATAATAGTTCTATTGCTCTCTCTTTACATACACATGCATGCGTTCCTTTTTTCTGCTCCTAATTAAAGTCCATCAGTATTAATAAAAACCAATACAAGGTGAACTAAAAAGCCATTTATTTCATGACCAAGGCCACTTTTCTCTATTTTTTTTAATATTTCCAAAATTTTTTAAAATAATCTTTGAAAGGGTAAATACCAGTTTTGGTACATGACGTGTAATAATGCACCATTATTTTTTCGATTGGTATAATCGTGGTAGTTGATTGCTCGATCAGAGATAAATCCGGCATCGTCTAATTGTTGCACGGTATCTACATATTTCACACCTCCCGGATGGAGAGCACACATTTATCAAACCATATTCGGTAAATGTTGGTCGGAATCAGAAATAATTTCTTTCAAAAGGCTTTCCATGGTCCAGGGAAGGATTATCTTAGGACCCTACCTTACCCTATCTTAAAACTCTAGTTGCTGTTCGTCTAAATAATATTCAATTCCAGTATACCTTTTCCTTAGAAAATGCGTATTTCATTTTTTCAAGTCTCTTTCTTATGAGAATCGTGGATATGTTGAAATGATTTTTGGTACTTATGGACATGATTTTATAAGTAACAGTTCAGCAAAATATCACTTTTTTAAGGTGAGATAACTTTCTGAGGAAAACGTATGAGTATAATATCATCCTCAAAAGATTTTTTATGGATTTTAAAATACTTTTGATAAAGCTAAGAGACAAAATGTTGACCTAGTTTATAGAATTAAGCATGCCTGAAAAATTGGTATACCGATGATGAATTGGGTAAAAAGTGAGTAATAATAACTTCGTAACATCCACTGATTTTTATTTTAAAGACGACCGGTTTTGTCGAAAAGTTGATATCATCAGGTCTAATAATGAGACCTGATGTCGCCTTTTCGATGAAACCCGTCGTTTTTAAAATTAATTAAAAAATCTATGTAACTTCCAAAGTTATTATGTTTCACCTTTCATCATGAAGCTCCATCAAGATGAGCCGAAAACCATAGAACACAATGGATACATAAAATTCTAATGCGAAAATATCCGAGTGGAGTCAAAAAACATTCGAAAGAAGTGGTAGACTAGATGATGTACTATTAAAACTCTTGTTTAATTATTTTAAAGATGTAGTCAGAATATTGAATTCTCGAGCAACATAAAATATAAACTGCATATCCTGATGATATAATACTTATAGAAAGAACTGATAAAGTATTTGAAGAACATTCAAAGAGAGGTAAAATATGAATGGTATTTTGACATCAATTGAAATTGTGAAATATCAAGTAAATGAAGTTTTGCCAAGAGATAAATAGAAAGAAGCACAAAAACTGGGATATAGAGACTTGAAAATAATTATTATTAAATACCTAGGACCATTTTGCGTCATAAATAATATTTTTTCAGATAAATCACCACAGAGAGTATTTGCAGGTAAAAGATTCCTTCATTAAACTACTAACATTTAAAATTCTGCGCTAAAAGATTTAAAATTTTATTCTGGTTGGAGACAAAGGTAAATCGTAAGAGAGATTTATAAGTTTATTACTTTTACTAAATTGGTTTGTAAAATATTTTATTTTATTTTGGCGTTATTCGCATAAATTGACCAAAGTATTGCAGAAGAGTATTTTAAATGAGGTCAATAATTCTCTGTAGTAAACTGACATCTACAGACATGAGAAATTCTCTTTAAAATATATTAATGCAAATTCTCCATGGTCTACTCAACTTATTTATGCTAATACTAGAACAGTATGACAACGGAGTTGAATACTTCATGAATTAGAATGGTTCTCATATTTTATACCAAATTCGTGCCAGCTCAATAAATGCACTATATTCAAACATGTAATATTGGCAATTTACATGCACAGTTGAACTAATTTCTGCCCTGACTGTAAGCGCTAAGCAAATTTAAAGGTTTCTAATTTTTCTAAGTCAGGATCACTCCTTGAAACGATAATTACGAGCTATTGGAACTGTGGCGAGATCAACTAGCAGCCAAAAAAGAATTGCTACCATTAGAAGGAACAACCATGAGCTAAAATCGGCAAAATTATGGGTACGGCTCTTGTTACTTCATAAAAATACCAAATGACGAATTAATGAATAATGCAGTTTCCTAATTACAAAACCACACCTTCCCCATGCGCATAGCATAGGAATTTCATGAAATTTATATTGAAGGCTGATTCCGGGGGGAAGGGCGACGAAAGACCCGCTCCTAAATCAAGTGTACTCATTGGCCATGTGGGCAGCAGGGTTTTATCGGCGAGAATTGTACCGACATGCATACGGAAGACACTAAAACAAAACAAATGATTCAATCCATATTAACTAAAATGAACTTTCAGAGCGTTATCAAAGAAATATTTCGCGATTGTCATTCAATTTACGCGATTACCAAGGAAAAGGCTTATCGTGCATATTCGGAATTATAATGTACCCCGCAACGTGATTGTAATAAATATAAAGTTATAAATGAGCTTTAATAGCTGAGACACAACAAACGATCAGTGAGGTCATGAATGCTCCTCCAGAACCTTAAAATACCAGGATCTAAAATCATATCTATTGTCATTTGAAAAGAGACACTTTGATATACTTAAGTGAACCCCAGTAAAATTTTCGTTGGCGCAATAATATTCTCTTTTCTTTGAATAGTTAAGCCTTCATAAAAGGGCTTACACAGAAAATAAGAGTTGAATCAAATTGCGTGCCACCGAGTGATTACTCACCGCTATCTTTCTGCTATTTTATAAAAAGAGCGGGAAAAATAATATTAATTTTCCTCCCCCAGCATTATCCATAAAAATTACTGTAATTTCAAGATAAAGTTTATGAGTTGATGCAGTATGAATTTTTAGTGCATCCAAATTATCAACATATTCCTGTTTTCCTATGGTTTTTTTCTATTTCACACAAAATCAGATACCTGCCAAATTTTTATTTTACTGAGATTAGCTAAGATTTATTATTCACTGCTTATTGAATCCCCCATCACTTGTGCTGGCAATGAAATATTTGAGATAAGCCACTGTTTCCTTATTCTATTTGAGAGTTTATTTTCCCAATGTTGCAATCTTTATTTCCTCCAAACAAAGCAATTTTTCCGGGCGCTCACAGATAATGCAATATTTATCGCATGAACTACATGAAAATGTAACAAAGAAATTTTATATCGAATAGCTAGAACACAAATGTAGATACGCTCTCATCAATTTAATTAATTCATTTACAAAGAAAAAAAATAAATGAAATTATTTTGTGAAGCGGCAACAAACCATAATTCATCTTCACTAATTTCACGAAAAATATTAATGACCGATATTTACCATTAGTGTAATTTTTCATTTAGGGTAGTGGTAAAAAACGTCTGAAATTTTGCATAGTGGATTGTTATCATAGGCTTTGTGCATTGCCTCTTTTTAGTTACTGTTTCTGTTACTGTTTCATAAATTTTTCATTAATTTACCATTATTATTTAGTAATATTTTCTAAGTTATGTTAACTTTCCTGCCAATGACGACTGTTTCTCCTTTTTGATAAGGTAGATAGAATTAAGTTCGGAGAACATTTATGTACGATTGAACTAATGAGAATCACTGCGATGGATGATCCGCAGGATGATTCGCGTTAACTATGATTCTTTAAAACTGTAATGCTTAGGAAAAAGTATTTGATGAGCCAAAAATATCAAACTGATATTACTATCTTCAAAATAAAGAAATACATTGAATGCCCTCTATGCTAGTTCCATTAAATCTTTGGATTGTCACGACTTTGGAAAACAAATATGTAGGCGAGTGTTTCAATTGGCACCTGAAGGTTTCGTTGGGTTAGCGATTTTAAAGTTAAATCTATCGAGTGAAGGAGGTCTGTTTCACCCACAGTTGTGAGTTAGGAATTTTTCCGTTAGGTTGGTAGTTTTCGTGGGTGACCAGTAATTGCAGGAGGGAAAGTAGGAAATCTTGATTCAGGCAATCTTTGACGAAGAACGTCACACTTTTATATGGCACTGATTGGCGTTACAATACCTTTTATGAATATTCACACAAACAAGTTGAGCATCGTCCGACTGCTATCGTAGTGGTCTAAGAGGAATCGGACAGCCAAACTCTTCGTGGCAAAGGCGATCATAGGGGTATCAGTAGGTAGTCCAGGATCGGAGGGGACAATGGCAGGGTAGGGAGTAGAATATGCTGGGCGAATCCGCTCATTAGAAGAGAGCAACAAAACACTCTTACGAAGATGTTAAAATATATCGAGAAAAAAAAAGAAAAGAGAGATTGGGATTCACGAGAAATGGTAAAGAAACAAAGGCGAGAAAACAAAAACGCTTTAATTGAATGAGGATGATAATCAATATGCAGGAAGAGAGAAGATGAACATTTGTGCGGAGAAAAAGAAGACGAGAGGCATAAATGTACGCGTTTGGTCGAGGCCCAGCGACGTGAATGGTAGCAAGTCAATCAGGTACATAGCGTGAAGACCTTTGACGAAGAACAAGGCTTCTTTCATGGAACGAAAAACGAGCCCGGCGAATTTATGAGGCCCGTTGGGTCAATGTGGATCCAAAAACCATTGGATAAAATAAGAATTTCAATACACATTTGAATGAATTTATACATATACATATATATATATATATATATATATATATATATATATATATATATATATATATACATATATATATATACTACATTATAAATAAGATTTTACTATATTATATTTATATAAATATTTCCCTCCCGGACTACATCCTTGACGTCGTGGAAGGGCTTGTGCGTTCCGATGACCCGTAGAGCTGTGCTGGTGGGAGCAATAATAATTGCTCCTGGTAGGGTCACCCATGCCAGATAGGTCGAAGGTTAGGAACCAGACGAAAGGTAGTCCACACAGCGTCTGTTCCTCAGTGAGGCGGCTGCAATGGCGTCTGACCCCATAGGGGTGGCCAGTAAGTGATGGTGTCACGTTCAAAACACTATCGAGGAAGGCAACGGGAAACCGCCATAATTATCATTCCCGAGAAAAATATGATGGACAATACAGAGATTTTGAGTCCTGGCAACTACGGGGCTCGGCCCAATCGGCCGCGTGTCGTGCCCGGCAGCAGGCTTCCGCGGTCGTCATCCCACGAAACCCTTGCAAGGGAAAACCGGCAGCAGCAGGAGAGAACACGCAGAAAAAGAAGACCATATTAGTTAGAATAGGAACGTGCTCTGTTAGGACAATCATGAAGACAGGGAAACTGGAGAATATTAAGCGAGAGATGGAAAGGGGAAAAATAGATATATAGGTGTATGCGAGGTGAGATGGAAGGATAGCCGGGATTACTGGAGGGATACGTAGAGAATAACATACAGCGGTAGGGACGAGAGCCAACGAGGGGTTGCCATAGTATTAAATGAAGAGGTAGAAAGACGCGTAGTCAACATAGAGTAAGTAACGGATAGATTATTACTAGTAGAGATAAAAGCAGAACCGACGAACTTGGTTATCATTCAGGTAAACATGCCACCGAGCAACCATAAAGAAGAAGAGGTTGATAGGATATACGATCAGATAGTGGACATAATCGTGTGTGTTCCTGCAGGGACACATTTGATAGTGATGGGAGATTGGAATGCGACGGTAGGCGAAGGAAGAGATGGTGATGAGGTGGGGCACTACAATTTAGGCACGAGGAAGAGAAAGCGGTTGAGATCTGCAGGATAAAGGGGTTAGTCATCACCAACACTTGGTTTAGACACCACAAAAGATGCAGATATAAAAGGAAAATGCCAGGTGACTCAGAAAAGTATCAGCTAGATTATTTTCTGGTTAGACATAGGTTTAGGAACAGTGTGATAAATTCGCACAGCTTCCCGGGAGCGGATGCGGACTGTAACCACAATTTAATTGCTATGAAATGTAGCGTCCGTTTCAAAATGATAAGGCAGGGCGGCGGGTTAGAAAATGGAATATAGAGGCATTGAATGGATTAAAAAGGAAGGAGTACCAACAGGTGGTAGAGGATGTCACGGAGGATGGTCATTAGCTAAGTACTATCGAAGAAAAATGGGAAAGTATCAAGAAAGGGTTATCGAAAGCCGAAAAAGACACTATTGGAACAGTTGACGCTAAAAGGACAAGGTAACCATGGATCACGGATGACAGGATTACCAAGATGGATGAGCCTAGAAAATGGAAGAATGTGAATACAGGGTTAGGCAAAATGAAGCATAAAAAAATTAAACAATAAATTTAGGTGGGAACAAATAAAGCAAAAGAAGCTTGGTGGAAGACGCAGTGCGAGGATATGGTAAGTCTGCAGAGGAAGGGTGAAATTGGTGCGCTGTAAAGCAAAGTTAAATCTTTATCGGGAAACAAGAAAGTGGGATCTATACTAAGAGTTAGAGATAAGACGGGTAAGATAAAATAGGCTTAAATAAAACACTTATTCACGATCCAAATCCTGTTCTTTAATGTTAATATCCTCATATCATTGAATCCCTAGGTCCTAAGGTTTTCAGTGATATCCTTGCGACATATTGACACAATCCTCCTCAATGCCCTGCTCACAACGCCCGTTACACAGATTTCTATCTGATTGAAAAACACTTAGTGTTCGAAGTAAATTAATTTCATTCAGATAAAAATTATTCCTGCTGATTAAATGTACTGGAATGCTTACGCAAGTGGCTCTCTCGAATTAATACCTGTTAATAAGGCTACAGGATGGTCAACCCCTCTCCTGAACTCTTTCCATTTCAGGCACTGAAATCATTTTTTGGGATCTAATATTCTGACAGTATATTTTGAATATGAATCCAAGGGTAAGATACCCTTTCCCATATTCACAAACACACGGCAACAGAGACGCATGTAGGGGTTAGTCCAAGAGAGGCTGAAAAGATGGATTCGGAGTATTTATAGGCAATTGAATGCTGAAGACTGGTAGTTTGGAGCTATTTAGGCAAAAAGAAAAGGTAAAGAAAATTTGAGACGTATTCGATAGGATGACGGGAGCTAGAATACGCGCTGAATTGCAGGGTTTATTGCAGTTTGGCATCAGATTTTTGTGAGGGTGTTGACTTTGTGCCCATTCGAAACCTACCTTAAACGGCAGGCGACAAATATTACAACGCCCCATGAAAGCGGTAAAAGCTCTCTGTGCAGTCTTAGGAGGCTGTAATTTATATGCATATATATATATATATATATATATATATATATATATATATATATATATATGTATGTATATATATATATATATATATTTATATATATATTTATATATATATATATATATATGTATATATATATATATATATATATATATATATATATATATATATATATATATATATGTATATATATATATATATACATATACAGTAAGTGTGTGTGTGCTTTATAAATATATATGTGTATATAATTACACATATACATACAACTTGTAAACACAGTACAATACAATTTGAATGAAATACTAGAGTAAATGCAAATAAAAAAGGGCAATCAGAAATATATCATGCTACGGAGATTATGCCATCTCCTCCCATAAAAGAAGACCTCTGGATGACACCAACTCCGACAACAATCATGAATACAAAAATGATGGGTTTTATACCAAGTTGAAATTATAATATCCACCTATTATTTAGTGTTAGTTGTAGAGAAAATAAACTAGGAATAATTGATTTAATTTAAATTTAACAAAGAGGTAAAGATACCAACAGTCGGCGTTTACCCTAAGAGAGGAGGAGAGATGGTGGCAAAGGAAGGAAGAGTCTGTAATGTAGTGGTAAGAACTGCGCAGGTGTGTCGAGGAGTAAAGCGAGGAATGGGAAGGAGTGAGACCCTGCAAGGACACCTCACACTCTCACTCCTCCTCTCCAAAGCCAGGGTATCCAGTTTGAAGGAAGTAGGATAATTAGGGTGGGAAGGAAAGATGGGTGGGAGGGAGTAAATATGGGGGGGGGAATGGAAAGGGGGGGAAGTGCGGGAGAAGTGAATGCAGATGAGGGTTGGCAATATGGGAGACTCCCAACTCAACTGGGGATTCGCCCAAAAAGGTGGGATGCTAATAATTAATAATAATAATTCTCTTTCAGTTAGCAATTTCCACGCTAACTTCCCCACCCAAGTTTATATACGCACGCGGTCTCATCTGGGTACAAATCTCCCTGCTCGCGCATCGCACACACTCACGCACAATTTCCACCTCAACTACTGCAATCTTTCCCTTCAAAAAGCCACGCCTCCATCCCCGTAAGCCTCAGCCCACCCACCTCTCTTCTTCCAGCACCCCTGCCATTCTCTCCCCGCACAGAAGCTCCCTGCCATCCCTTTAATCAGCCAGAAACCTACTTCCCTCCTCCTTTCCACATATTTTCCCGGGTTGAAACATCCCGCAGCGAAAAAATTTCCCCTTTTCGCCAGTATACCCACCTTTCTCCCCTTTTCGCCAGTTTACCTTCCTCCCCTTTTCCTATTCTTTCTTCTCCTCCGTGGCGCGGAAGCCGTTACCCTTCCAGTTCCCTCCGTCGCACCCTGACTGCGCACACCACTGCGAGGGAACACAGCCCGCACACTCGCGAAGGGGACAGGGGACGAGAGATGGCGGTGGGCGTGGTGTGGAAGGAACACACCGAAGGACGCGTACATCTCCCCCTTCTCGCCCCTCATATCATCCCCCCCTCATCCTCCCCCGCCGCCATAAACATGCCACCCAAAACACTGCGATCCCTCCTCCTCTAAACCCTTTTTCCTCGACCCCTCCCTCAAATACACACTACTTACTCTTACTTTTGCAGAAATGCATTCTTTCACAAGCTGGGGCGCAATTATAGAGTTTTACGACTGCCTCCACTCCATATTGGATATTTCTTTTGGGGTTAAAACGTCATTATCAAATGTATTGTTAAAATCGATTAAATCAATAGATGCGATGCGGTGAAACCCAAATCTTAGTCTTAAGAGATATTTAGGGAAAAAATGGCCATTAAACGTGTGTATATGTATATATATATATATATATATATATATATATATATATATATATATATATATATATATATATATATATATACGTATATATATATAAACACACATATATATCGTTATTTATTCAAACTAAAAAATATACAATTGTACTTTTCTCTCGATGTTTACGCACATCTGTCAAAAATTTATTTTGTATCTGTGTTTTAATAT
The DNA here is from genome assembly GCF_022747635.1 of Hetaerina americana. Classification (NCBI taxonomy): domain Eukaryota; kingdom Metazoa; phylum Arthropoda; class Insecta; order Odonata; family Calopterygidae; genus Hetaerina; species Hetaerina americana. The sequence goes on from NW_027286741.1 coordinate 9,066,351, forward strand.
GAATATGCAAAGCTCCCACGAATTTTCGTCAGAAACTGCTACGTTTAAACAGACGTAAATACGTATTCCAACTATATTTTAGAAAATGTAAATGCAAATGTAAAAATTTTAAAAAGCAGAGAAAAGTTTCTTTTTTTTAAGAGAATTTTGCCAAACTGTGGAAAAAAATGATAAAAACTTTCTCTTTACTAAATATAAGATTACTGTTAACCTAGCTGATAAAATTTTCTCCCAACAAGTACATATAATGACGTTTTCACTCTTTTTTCCCGGCCAGTATAGATCTGCCTCTTATCTGTGTACTCTTTGAAAGCGATGTGTGACATTATATTCCATATGAAAAGACATTTCGATGGCTTTGTACACTCCTTTTCTTTGAGGATACATTCCTGTAAACGATTAATAGTCACCATCGAAGCGTTAATACCTTTTGTAATTATAATGTCAACCATCGTTTTTCAGCACTTTTATAAAGAGTATGTATGCTTACTGACATCATTGTTTTCAAATAACAAAATCAGGAAAGTGGGTCACTCAGGTAGAAATATAATCTACATCTACATCTACATAATACCCCGCAAGCCGCAGCAAGGGCGTGAGGCGGGGGGTGTTAGGTCACCAACCGTAAAAAGGAAAAATACCACATGCAAAAAAACAACACGGAAAATTACACCCACAGCAGCGCACACACTCATGCAAAAATCCCTTCATCCAATACTCATGCAAAAACATATACCGCAAAACAACTAAAAAACTGACCCCCCTTGATGCAGCACGAAAGCCATCCTACAACACGGAAGCCAGGACACAACAAGCAAGAAATTGAAACACCACATGAAAATGCACCACGCAACACTCTACCCCCAAATATCTTAATAATACTCTTAGAGTCACCAGACTATGAGAATGCTAAAATTAACCACATAAAAATTCCTGTTGGCTACTGAGTTAGGATGCATCAGTTGCCCCTTTCACAATCCCCATGGTAAGATTGCCAAAAATAATTTTATCTCTTTGCCTGTTAGTTCTACGACTGTCTTCGTGCGTCGAAACTTTTTATGTTTACCTCATCAATATAAAATTTCATAAAACCCATGTTTCTAATATTGTAAAAAGATCCCTTTTCCGTTCTCATATGCCATCTGTATGCAATTACTGAGAGTTATAAATTTTATTTGAGAAATGGACGCCAATATCCAATATAAATTGTGTGTTTACAAATTGAAACTTAAATACCTCATACCTCATTTTGCGTTGCTAAATTCATACGAGATTAGAATTATATCATGACGACTTAATACCCTAATCCTCGATGTAGGATTCTAGTCAGCGACATATTTTACTCATGCATCGAAGTATTGAGGTATGTACCGGTCTCATTTCTCGGCCATCTCCAATCACACAAAAGTCAGCTAGTGTTTTTAAATTCACACTTGCAATGGAGCACATGCATTGGCATTCGCTGGCCACAGAACTTTTCGACTAAAATATACAAACGAATCCCGAATACAACAACCAGAAAATGAAATTCTGATAAAAAGAGACGTTTCAGGCGTGATTAGGTGGAATATCATGATAAACTAAAAATTGGCAATTTTCCATAAAATAAAATTTTTTCATGCGAACGGTTTTAATGTAACTACATCATCAAGTGCAGACGATGATTTCCATCTCCTGACGATGATGTAGTTACATTGAAACCGGTCGTATTGATAAATTTTATTTCGTAGAAAATTGCCAGTTTTTAGTTAATAAAATTCTGATGTTATCAATAGCAAACGTTTATACCCAATACATAAAAATTATTCATTCTAATACAAACATTTCGGCGAAATTAAAATGTAAAAGCAGCCACGAAAAATCATATAATCCGAACCTCAAGGGAAGGTTTATAAGCTGTAAAATATGGAGACTATTGCATTGCCCACAGAGGTACTCGCCAGGCTCATCATAGGTTGCATCAATGCGATAGCAAAGAAGTCTCCAATCGACCGAAATTCAATGGAGAAGCTAGCTTATCCCAGCAATTTCGTCATCGGCGCTCTAAAGCCTGGCTGGCCTTAAATCCACGCCCTAAAGCAGCCCCGCGAATCTTGTCCAGGGGAACGAAGGCCCTTCAACGATCCGGCCAAACACACATTTATTCCCCTCTCCGAAAACTCTCCTCCCTCTTCAATCATCGCACCCTGCTGCCCGCCCCTCGGCCCCGCGTACCCCCTTCCCCCCGCACTGCCGTCCGAGGGTCCAGAAACACACGCACCCTTCTCCCACACCCTCATCGCTGCCGCGTCCCTGACCGCCGCTACGTTGCCAACCACTACTGCCACGAACCCCCACCCTCCCCTCTAAAACCGGTCCCGCCGCCCCTCAGACCGCCATCCCCCCTCCGCGCTCCCTCCACTCCGATCCCCCTCAACCTTCCTCCCTTCCCCCTCATCTCCTCTCCTTCCCCTCACCCTCCATCGCCAGTTTCGCCGCAGCACACGCAGGACGCAGACCTTTGCCGAGGGGCCATCACTGCCTGCATACTATATTGTGTGACAAGTTACTTTGAATTCCTTTTACTCGCACCACCGGATACTGATAGTGATAAGAAACGTTGTTACAATCGTGTATTTGCACAAGACAGGTCTTGTCTTCGCAAGGCATCTGGCAATGTACTCAAAGATGGTGGAGATCGCAATTTAAATTTGCACCAATGGCATATACAACCGTATTTAGGTGCCGGTGAATCTTCATTTGGGGTTCAGAGATGGACGGAGGAAACGAAAAGGAAACAAAAACTAATGACTCCTGGTGGAAAAAGTTTGATCTAACATTGTCGGAGGTTATCCAGACTGGGTCCTTTACCAAGGCTCTTTTTCTTTCCTTGAGACTGAATGGATTAAATATGCAATTAACATACCAGAATGGATAATTACCACCTCGATGACTCTCGAATACTCAATGGATTTTGAATGTATGAGGGACTATGCTTCTAGATCAGGAGAGGTGTCTGAGACACGTTAGCGTCAATAGGTAAATCCTTTGCGACTCACTGTACGGTGGAGGTCAGGCATATGATATTAAAATTGTTCAAGAAAACCAAATTAGGCTCTCATACTTAAATTTGCGAAAGTAACTTGCCTTTGGAGGGGTGCAAAACAACTTGAGGGAAATGCAATTATCCATAATTTTATTATTCACCTAGTAATTTAAAGAATGAACTTAATGGTAAAATCATAACGGTATATCAGCAGAGGAATATATTTTTCGGGCAGGGGTTGCTACATCAATAAGATCCGCGAAAAATTTCGACGGCTTCCATTCGCAAAAATATAAGCTGGTGTGCTCTCGTGATACAGGATATGAAGTGGAAATAACCTACCTTATATTTTAACTATATACCCAAAAAGTAAAAGATTTTTCACATGAAAGATCTCAACAACGGCTTCCAAATCAGTAAAACATGGAAGCCAGTGCTAAAGAAAATTAAGAATGCAAGGGAACGCACCCGATTGGCCGTAGCGGAGCACACTAACGCTTCAGGCCAATCAGGGCACACCTGAGCCCCGGCGGAGTGTATAAATACCAGTCCTTTTTTATGCTCAATACTTCACCCTGAAGACGATGGCAGAGTCAGCCTTCGAAACGTCGGTGTACTGCAACCTGACCCGGTGGGAAACCCGAGAGAACTTCTTGAAGATTTTTCACATTTTTGCCCAAGCAGTAGCCGTCGCATGATTTATTGAGAGTAATAAAATAGCTCAATGAGCTCTCGTAGAAATATTACAGCATTAGCTATTCATTACAATTGTAAATTTTTCCAAAGGAAGGGAAAGTGGGATCCGGAGTCTCAAGTGCACATAGGAATGAATGTCCTTTTTCTCTTTCTCGGTCACTGCCGTCTTCGGAGTGTGATATCATACACCCTTAGTTGCTTCAAGCTGAAAGAACTCATAAGAATGAATATTGTTTCTCATATTTCTTCGAAATAAATTGGTGAAACATTTTTTGTTTTAAGCATGACACATTTTATGTCTCGTAGACTAATTTTCCGAACGCTCATATTTGGAAGGCATTAATAGGCTTATCGTTCAATAACTCTTTAGAAAGTTTAAAACAAGGCAATCTTAGTATCGGAAAAGGTTTAATTTTCGCGACCTTTGTTATCTTGTTAACCCTTCAAATTTTAGCGGTATCCGTTGCGTTGTTTCATTTTTGTAGTCAATTGAAGCATAAACCTTTTTTTATTTAGAAAAATCGAAAAGGTGTGTTTCATGTGATGATTTAACATTTATCTTCAAAGACTTAGCCCTGAAAAATACCATGGCCATGTTAAATGCATTCAAAAAAATCTGATCTTAAGTTTACGACTGTTTACAGTTGAGTGAATGAGTTCAAATGTGGCCGTATATCCACAAATGTTCGGGTCGCACGGTCGAAGTGTCTTTCTCTGAAACCATAGACAAAATCTACGCTATGATATTTGAGGGATCGACGAATTAAAGTTTGCAGCATATTTGAGGCCTCAAAAAAATCACAGGGCAAAGTGTTTTCAATTTTTCATGAAAGATCGGGTGGGAAAAAAACATGTCAGGATGGGTGCCGCGTTTGCTCTAAGTATAGAATGAACGAAATCCTGTGGTCGATTTGAAACCTTGTATGGCACGTTTCCATCGTAATCCTGACGAGTTTCCGCATCGATAGATTAAAATGGACGAACCAAGGATACACTACTACACTCCAAGAGCAAGGATACAGAGGAAACAGTGGTTTTGCAAAGACTATCCTGCTCCAAAGAAAGCGGAAATGGTAAAATCAATAGAAAAGGTGATGACGCTGATGTTTCGTGATGCACTCGGAATCATTCACATTGATTACTTACAGGACGAGCAAACGATAAATAGAATGTAGTATATGCCGTTAATGACTGAATAAATGACGAAGAAATTCTTTCATTTGTCAAAGAAAAAAATTCCCTTATCATGACAATTCATGGGAGCACATCTATTTCTAATGCAGAAATAATGTTAAAATCATAACAACATACATCATATTCACCATACAACATCCGTCCCATTAGTAGATGGGATGAGTTAATTAAAAAAATGTATTGCCAGCATTGATACGTTCACTCAAAAGAAGTTGAACCAGCACAGTTGTGCGTCCACGCACCACTGTGCCAGCGGGTTTTTCACCCTTCGTACGCGTCCTGGAAGGCGGCGCACGGACTGCTACTAAACTCCCTCGTCACGGCCTGTTTAACGCTTTCACCGAACCGTGGTGACGTCCTTTCAGCACCGTTATGATGTAGAGGAAGAAGACGAAATCTGGTTGGGCAACTTAAGCACAGTAGGGTGGCTGTAGATGTGGCTGAGGGTTATTCAGGAAGCTCTTAGGAGATCCGCGTGCGTGTTTAATTCTGTCCGTCCGGAAGTACTGGCGGCACCAACTTCACAAACACCTTTCTCCTACCCACGTTTTCGCTCACAAGTCAATGGACATCAATTCCATGGGTCCTAAGTTTATCGGAAACAATGGAAACACTTAATCTACGATTCCTGTCCAACAAAACCTTCAACCTACATACATTGGTCGCTTGGATCATGCATATAAAATTCGGGAAATAGATGCCAGAACTAGCCGACTCAAGGACTCCTTCTTCCCACGGACAATACGGGATAGCAACTGCAGGGTTATAGATAGCAAAAATTCCACTTGCCACCCTCAGCGTCTAAAAAATAATTAGTTCTACTTAAATGCATGCTCTTCCACTAACCTTATGTGTTTTGTTATAATAACCCATTCTTTCCGAATGACCTCATTCGTGTTATGTTTATCTGTTTTTAAGTCTCCCTTTCAATCCCTCGTCCCTCTCCGCGGGGGCAAGTTCCTGCTGCCTGCAACGTTGCATTCCCTGCCTTTTACAGACTCTTTGGGGGTGGAGTGTTTCGTGGTGCATTTTCATGTGGTAGTGATGTTTCAGTTTCTTGCTTGTTGTGTCCTGGCTTCCGTGTTGTGGGATGGCTTTCGTGCTGCATCATGGGGTGCAGTTTTTTAGTTGTTTTGCGGTATATGTGTTTGCATGAGTATTGGATGAAGGGATTTTTGCATGAGTGTGTGCGCTGCTGTGGGTGTTATTTTCCGTGTTTTTTTTTTGCATGTGGTATTTTTCTTTTTTACGGTTGGTGACCTAACACCCCCCGCCACATGCCCTTGCGGCGGCTTGCGGGGTATTATGTAGATGTAGATGCATTCTTGCTAGATTTTTGTAACCTTTTGAGATCGAATGGTGTAGTGACCGTTTGGCGTCTTCAGCATATTCTCCAACCTCCAAAATTAACCTTTTCCACTAAAAAAAACCCGATCTACCCATTGTTTTATCACTATAAGCTGCCTCGAGCATGTAATGAATATCTTTCCTAGTTTTACGCAAAATTTGATGACGTAGCGCTGTTCCTATAACTGGTTCATGACGGAGCGTAACGGGGTCACGTTAGAGAGGTTAAGATAACCAACTTTGGGCACTCTGCAAAGGCTGGAAGCTAACTACCATCGAACTCAAACCCTTTCTGAGACTCTTCTCCCTCGAATCTAGCCAGAGAGATCGCCGCCCACCCGTACGTCTATCCGGGAAAGAAATAAGTCATGCTACTTATGAGACTGTCCTTGCATCTTGCTCGAAAAGACTAATTTTTACTGTAAATCTTACAAATACGACTCGACAGAATACTTTTCACGTCGAACAAGGAGGACATTGCCAACATGGACGCTTATTTTGCAGATCTTCAAAATCCTACATTTTGAACAACTTAATAACTACCCTGGAAAATTTAGATTTAGGTAATAGAAGATAATGTGGAAAAAATAAAAAGAATCACTTCAAGATAATTTGTTTTTCTTTATTTCCTGGGGACTTATTGAACGAACCAGGTGCACTCAGAAAGAAGGCCAACTTATGTTTAGTATAATGCCAGAGATGAAAACGTACGCGTTTATATCAGTTTTAGTCAACATGGTAATGAATGTCTGGAGCGATGGGGCCAGAGTCTCGTAATGCGCGGTATGACTGCGAAAAATCTACGGGAGTCCATATTTATGTCACGAAAAATTCGCATGCAGCCACGGACCTTTCCTCCCAGCGGGCGGGGCTCTCTCTCGCACATCCGGGCCATCCGAGGCCACGGAAAGCCCATGGGGGCTCCGGGCCTCGCCCCCGCCCACCCGCCTGCCGTCATTACTCTCCCGCCGACCTCCTGCCCAATCCCTCCATACTCCTATCCTACTCCCCCATCCCCGGCCTCCACTTTCCACCTCACGTTTTCCCGGGATCGGGTCAGGCCCTCCTTCCCTTACTCCCTCTTTATTCGCCCCGGAGCCCTTCTCCTTACACCTATACCCCTTGCCCCATGTGAAAGCATTTCGCGTCGCAAATCTGTTTTGTAAAGGTAAGCGTTTTCTCACTCGAAACAACGGACAGTAAGTGAGGCCAAACACCCTTTAGGACGTATTCCCTGATGACCGCACCCTGTGCTCTGTTTGGGTGCGTAGACAGTGTGATGTCTTGGCTCCCACGAATTGGTGGTCAATACCAAAGAAGCATTTTAAATATCGAGAACGGCACATTTGACGTTTGACAATATTTCTGTATTTATTAGTAGCTGTACCGAATGGAGTACTTTTCTTGTCGTTTAATTATCAATTTCTCTTGCATTATCATATGGGTGGCATGGCTTACATTTATAATTCTAGGGACCTTGTCAGAGAATCAAATTCGGTGCTATAAGGGAAACCAGGTGCCCATTACCGATTCAAGAATCTTGCCTGCTCTATTCATGTTTGGTTGAACTACGATCACTGTGTTTCTGGTTACCCCCGTTACTTCCTCATCACAATTATTCCTAAGATCACACGAAGGGAATATAACCAGCATATGTTTTTCACTGAAAATTATTAAATCTCATGAAACATCTTGAAAAGTATGCCACGGAAGTCATTGAGTAAATTTTGATGATGAACTCATTGCTCTAAAATTTTTTTGCTAGTTGTACGGGGCCTGCTGAATTGACCTTGAGTGTAAATTTCACCTAGCATTACGGCGGAATTTAAAAATGTTTCCTGTTGGCAAAAATAATATGAAATATTACCTTAATAATCTTAATTAAATACTTATCAATTCAAGTTATTATCATGCATAACCAAACTATGGTGAATTATTTCAATAATCATTGCGTATAAATCTTTTCTATGAGATTGTGATTTGCTAAGACTATTTTGCTCTCAAATTGTGAGACATACTCTACACTATGTAGAAAAATTGATGTCAATCTACTATTGTAAAGTACAAAGAAACAATGCTGTATTGCCGTTGCAGGAAAAGAATTAATGTCACACGGGTGTATCAACATCCAGGGAGGAACTGAACAATTTCACTAAAATTCGGGGAAGGAACGAAATATATTGAAGGAAGAAGTCAAGCACATAGATTGTACAAATTTATAGACGCGGTTAACCATAAACATCCGAGGAGAGAAAATTGAACTGGAGAGTCATTTAAAGATAAGAATCATGAAATGGATAAAAAATAGTGGAGGGCAAATCGAAGGAAAGCGAAAATTGAGATACCTAAACCGATTGAAATAATTGACAAATTATGCCAATCCTTCCCAGGATCGACGTATTTCTATTTGACAGCTTCAGAACTGTTTTCAATGATACGTCTTTAAATTGTAGCCAAATAGTGCTTTGACTATTTCATCATTTCTTTATACCTATTTTCAAATCTCACCAGAGGGAAATTATAGGAAGGGAAAAGACATCCCCGAATTCCATTTTTTCATTCATAATCAGATCTATGAGCTATTTAGAATTTTTTTGTATGGAGTGTTCCACGAGTGTCACTCATGATTTAAGCTCGAGACCTTGTGTAGAGATTCCCAGCTCTCTACCCAATCGAATATTCATATTACCTTATTACCGAAAGCGGTACTGTTGTCATTTCTAAAAATGGCCGACGTATCGAGGATGAAGAGGACATTACTTATTCTGGCAGATTGAGAAGAGTGCAGTTATAGTGATTCAACTATTTGGAAAGGTTTAAGGCACATCTTTCAAATTAAGATATCAAAACTAAGGAAATATTGTTTTGTGTTTGAGGAAGAACTAAGAAACGTTTTAGATGAACAACAAGTAAGTTATGTTGAAAGCAACTATGCTTTAAATGCAGGACAAATTTTAGGCGCGGTGGACTATAAACATTAAAGTAAAGAAAATTTATCTGGAAAATAATTCAAATGTAAAAGTCAAGAAATTAGCAAAAAATGTTGGAAGGGTAATAGAAGAAAAGCGAAAATTTGTATACGCAAACCGATTGGTGGTGATCCAAACCCCCTGCCACACATCATTGCGACGACTTACGGGGTATTGCGTAGATGTAAATGTAATATTTCCTCGTAGGTTTTCCTTTCTGTTCACTTCACTATTTCTTTCCTTCTCCATAAACACATTTCAAAAGCCTGAATAATACGCTTATTATCTTGTTTCAAATACCTTTTTTCCGCGCCAATTGACGAGGATTCTTGCATGGCAATGAATTAATAGTAATCTGTCATTTAGGATCTGGCGTTATTGCTTATTTGAATTCAACCATGAAAAATTTTGGCAAGCTATTTCAAAATACCGATTTATTTAAATGTTGAGTCAATTTGAAAAATATCAAATGGCTAACTATTCTTCTTTTGGACTTTATCGGCAAATTATAACTTGACCAAACAAACTTTGTTTACAAAGGTTAATAACACGTTTCCTCGTGCATTTTTAAATACATTATTCTAGGAGAAGAATTCTTATAAAAGTACTATCGTGTTAGATCGTAAGATCATTTGACGAAACAATTGCTCTTTCGAAAATAGATTCATTATCATGAGCATTGGTTATCATAATTACTCATCTGAGTACCACAGAGAGCATAAACTTTTGCGTCATCTAGATACATTTTCCCACATTTAAATAAGATTAATGGTGATTTTTAATAAGCATATTCGAAACATTACCAATCACTTTTTTGATAATTGGCAATTTAAACGACATGTACCGTAATTTATAAAGTGGACGGAATTTTTTCCTATTTCCTTCTCTCACAACTAATTGGCACTATTGGCTTGCATTTTACTTTGCGGTTATAATTAAATTTATTTTATTTATAAGATTGACGCAATAGCCTCACAGGAACAAGGGCAAATACAGTGCAAACGATTTCTCTGATTTAATATTTGGGTGAATACCAATTAACCGTAGGACAAACTGAAATTAAAAACTTTACTAGACGTACAAATGAACTGCAAAAAGTAAAAGGGATATTTTATGATCATATGCTGACATCATATTCATTATTGACAAACTAAATAAAACACATTAGTTGTAGTTCTCATTTACATTACCATAGTAGTATTGGTATTTTATAATAGCATACAACTTTAACAATATATTCTTACTTTTTCATAATGTTGATAATACGAATGTCAGTCATCGAGGGTTTAAGTTATTACAACTAAACATAACCATTTCGATTCCGGGATCACGACGAGCTTAAGGTACTTGAAAATACCATTTAAGCTCGGAAATACGTTCGCTGGTGAGACTAAAACCCAGCAAGCAAACTTAATGCAAACAGACAATATAGGGCCATTTTGTCTTATTGAATTCATTATTACAAAAAAAGGAAACCAAGGTCGGAAAATTTGCTTAAAATCTAAAAATAACCCCTGCTGTAAGCCATTTTGTGCACTTGCAGGGTAATAAGACAGTAACTATCCCAAAATTATTGATGGTATGGTCACAATGAAAGAAAACGATTTGAAGTTGCTGAATTCACACTCATATCGTGAAGTCCTTGCATAAATACCCCACGCTTCGAACGCTTCCAATCTCTTTCAACAACTCTCCCTCCTCCCCACGTCGAGCTCTCAACTTAGCTTCGCAACACACGCACATGCCAACGCAGTAAGTTCCCCTTCACGCACACACAAACCAACCACCTTCAAGCTTTTTTTCCCTGAGATGGACGGAGTGGAAAGGTGAGCCCGGTGGTCCCTCCCACTGTCCCTCTTGGTGGGATTATCTCTCCGTCGTGACCCCGGAACCCCTCCTCCCCCTTTGAATATACACGATCTTCCTAAAATCCCCGAAGCACTAACCAAGAGGAGCGTGGAGGGTAGGCGCAAAAAAAACATCACCCCCTCAATCTTTCCCCTCCCCCTTCCTATGAAACCCTGGGCACTGCGGTCGTGCTGTTCTTATGGGGGGGGGGGGAGATGCTAAAAGAAGGCGAAGGGGCGACGGGCGACGGGCGGGAAAAGGCAACTTGGTTTATAATAACGGTGACGTCAAGGATTTGGAGAGCGGTGGTGGTATATGGACACTTTATCGGATAGCGTAATCCTGGAAACCCAATAAAGCGTCCCGAGCTTTGGGTTCCCAAGGTCGGGTGGAGGGAAATGTCTTGGCGCATCGATAAACGCTTAGGATGCGTTTAATTTTCTCTCTCGCTCCCCTGTGCGCGAAGTTGCCTCCGTAAATCTCGGGTTCAGAAGTAATCCGCGGCAGGGCTCCTCGATCGCTTCCAAGTACCCGGGTGAGACTTGAAATATCTTCGCAGTGTCGGAGTTTACCGCAATGCATTACCTGCCTCACCTGGATCAAAACAATTGCATTAATTCATAAGAGAAGTAGCATCCTATTAAGGTTTCTGGTAAAAATATATAACCCTTACCGTCCGACGAAGCTTTGCTGTTCCATTATCTATTACTACCTTCTCTAGGTGCGAACCCTTGCCTAGGAGCTTTGCCTCCTAAAAGACAATGAAGATAAAGAAGAAGGATGTGTACTGTCAAATAAGGTCTCTATAGCTAACTTTTTCCAACACAATTGATAAAATATATCTCAAATGAACGTGTGTAAGAATATCAATAGGAATAAAGAATATTTTACCTTAGCAGGCGAACTTTTTTGGAACAAAGACCTTTACGAAAATTCACGTCATTATTTTGAGTGAGACATACATTTTAGTAAATGATTGCTCTACGGCTTCAGAGTCATGACGTAATATACATTTCATTGAAAAATGAGTCATTAAAATACGAGGATATTTCCTAAAGCGTGGATTTCAATAGAAAAACCAATAATCACTACAAAGAGATGAAAACAAGATTAAAGGTGATTTCAATAAAAATTACAGACTTCTAAATTAAGGTAGAATGTAGAATAATATCTGAAAGCTTTACATTGAATATCATAAGTAAATAGGTGCATATCTTAAGATTTGTTAATTTAATTTGAAACAATTCGGGGAAAGCATTTAAAACTGAAATGCAATTCTTCCAATCAAGTTCCAATTGGAAAAATTAAATTAAGTTAAGTTAAATTCTACTTTAATTTAAAATTTTATTTATATTATTTATGCAAAGTAAAAAATGTAGCGTACAATGTCTATGAGAATATTATGAAAACATACTTGGGAAAACCGCGAATTGATTAAGAAGTTTCAGTTGTGCTTCAGAGGCTAAATCATTGAAGTTAGATCAAATTTCCGTTGTGCGAGCAATTTCTCGTAGAACTGATATTTTGAAGACATAAAACATAAAAATTCCAATTTTTGATTTTTTCTCACCGATTTTATCTAGTTACATAAGAGCCCTGAAATGCCATCTATAATGTAAAACTCCTCTATATTATGTACTCCTGCTACGATTAAAATCACAAAATAAACTAATACTTAGCCCGATTTCGGAAACAGTAAATTCTCAGGTAAAAAGAAGTTAGTATATAAACGCATGAATAAATAATAAATACTGTGTCTATGTTATTGATATGGCATTAAACAATCATGGGCAAATACTAATTGCACGAATTTCATCTTGGCTTTGATTGAGAATTTCTAATAAATTTCATTTCCTGCTATGGATTGTGAAAATAAAAATTAAGATTGAAAGCATATAGTTTGTATCTATCCGCTGCCTCCTCTCGTATGAACTATGAATTTTTTTCACGATATACTTAGATCGGGAGAAAACAACACACAAGTCCATGCAGTATTCCTGGATTTCAAAAAAGCCTTCGACAAAGTCCCACACAATAAATTGTTACATAAACTTAAATACTATGGGATCAATGAGAAAATAATTAATTGGATTAGAGACTTCTTGTCAAACCGCAAACAAATAGTAGTCATAGATGGGTTGTGCTCAACGGAGAGAGATGTAACTTCGGGCGTCCCCCAGGGAAGTGTAATCTACATCTACATCTACATAATACCCCGCAAGCCGCCGCAAGGGCGTGTGGCGGGGGGTGTTAGGTCACCAACCGTAAAAAAGAAAAATACCACATGCAAAAAAAAAACACGGAAAATAACACCCACAGCAGCGCACACACTCATGCAAAAATCCCTTCATCCAATACTCATGCAAACACATATACCGCAAAACAACTAAAAAACTGCACCCCATGATGCAGCACGAAAGCCATCCCACAACACGGAAGCCAGGACACAACAAGCAAGAAACTGAAACATCACTACCACATGAAAATGCACCACGAAACACTCCACCCCCAAAGAGTCTGTAAAAGGCAGGGAATGCAACGTTGCAGGCAGCAGGAACTTGCCCCCGCGGAGAGGGACGAGGGATTGAAAGGGAGACTTAAAAACAGATAAACATAACACGAATGAGGTCATTCGGAAAGAATGGGTTATTATAACAAAACACATAAGGTTAGTGGAAGAGCATGCATTTAAGTAGAACTAATTATTTTTTAGACGCTGAGGGTGGCAAGTGGAATTTTTGCTATCTATAACCCTGCAGTTGCTATCCCGTATTGTCCGTGGGAAGAAGGAGTCCTTGAGTCGGCTAGTTCTGGCATCTATTTCCCGAATTTTATATGCATGATCCAAGCGACCAATGTATGTAGGAGTACGAATAATTTGCGAGACCTCGGTGCTGAAACATGCGGATCTAAATTTATTTAATAATTTCAATCTTGCATTGAATCGTCTCTCAGCCAATGATTCCCACCCCAAATCCATGAGCATTTCGGTGACGCTTTGCGTTTTATCGTAGGAATTTTTTACAAAACGGGCTGCCCGGCGTTGAACCTTCTCAATTTCCCGAATGAGACCTTTTTCACTCGGATCCCACACGCTGCATGCGTATTCTAAATGAGGCCTTACAAGAGCGTGGTAACAACGTTCCTTGACCTTCGAGTCACTTTTGCCGACAATGCGTCTAATGAATCCCAATTTTTTATATGCTTGACCACAGACTTTACGTATGTGAGTCCCCCAACTTAAGTCTGTTGTGAATGTGACAACAAGGTATTTTACCGTATCAACTACTGCTAGGTCAACTCCAGCTAATTTGTAAGCAAATCCCGTTGATCTTTTAAAGAAATTTACCACTGAACATTTATTATAATTTAGAGTCAATCCCCAGTTAGAACACCATTTAGTAATGCAATCTAAATCCTGCTCTAGAATAAAACGATCCTCATCCCCAGATATCTCCCGATAGATCACCGTGTCATCCGCGAACATCCTAATTTTACTTTTCACTTCGCGGTTCAAATCGTTAACAAAAATCAAGAAAAGCAACGGCCCGATCACACTTCCCTGAGGTACCCCCGACGTGACTCGAACGCTGTCGGAACTAGCGCCATCAAGGACTACCCTCTGTTCCCGCTCCGAAAGAAAATCTTTAACCCAACTTATGGCGCCCTTATTTATACCCGCGACCTTTAATTTATGAATGAGTTTACCATGTGGGACCTTATCAAATGCCTTTTGAAAATCTAAGAAGATGGCATCCACTTGCCTACCTCTCTCACCCGATAAAAGTAAATCATGTGTAAATAATCCTAATTGGGTTTCGCAGGAGCGAGTTTTCCTGAATCCGTGTTGTTTGTCACTTAAAAAGTTAATATTGTCAAGGTGTCTCATTATTGAACTGACAATTATGTGCTCTAAGATTTTGCAACAGATAGAAGTGAGAGATATAGGTCTGTAATTACTGGGATCCTCCCTGTCACCACCTTTAAAAATAGGCGTTATTTGCGCGGTTTTCCAAATCTTAGGTACTTTGCACTCTGTGAGGGATTTGTTAAATATAAATTCAAGGTACGGGGCAATGTTTGGAGCTAAATGTTTTATCACCCTAGCTGGTATATTTTCGGGACCCGGGGATTTGTTGGGTTTAATCTCGTTAAGCAATTTTAGAATTCCTTGTTGGTCCACTGTTATTTTTTCCATGGGTGGAGTATGTATTGTTTCTTGGAGATATGCGGTGGCAACATCATTCGAGAAAACGCTTTGGAAGAATGAATTTAAGATGTTAGCTTTACCCTCACTGTCTGTATGAATTATATTGCTACAATCCCTTAAGCAAGCCACGGTTTGTTTACTCCCATTTACTTCCCTAACATATGACCAGAAAGCTTTGGGGTCAGTGTCCAAGTGCTCGCAAAGTACTTTGCGTTTAAATTCCAGTAAGGCGCTACGTAATTGTTTTTTGGTTTCAATTTTAGAGGATCTATATGTGTCCCATAATTGTGTATTCTGAGGAGATGATGTGTTCACGCCTGCCCTCTTTACCCTAGAGTGTAGCATTCTCTGCTTTCGAAGGGCTTTTCTAACGTCTTTATTGTACCACCTGGGGTCGCGATTTGCTTTAACGTATTTTATAGGTATGAAATCTACGATTCCTTTTTGCATGATATTGACAAATTCTGTCCAAGTTTCTTCCACGTTGACATGACTTAAGCGGGTTTTGAACTCGGGTAGTGAAGAGTTTAATTGATTGGCAAAGGATTCAAAGTCTGCTTTATGGTAATTATAAATTTTTCTTTTTGGTTTAATGATCTTTTTAATTTCTATGTCCAAGTGGACATTTATTGCTTTATGGTCACTCAAGCCCTCATCAGTTGATACACTAATAATACGTTCAGGCGTGTTTGTAAGAAATAGATCCAATATGTTCTTTCCACGGGTGGGCATGCGTACTGCTTGATGGAGGGAGTTTCTTTGAACCAATTTTATCATGGAATTGCAAGATTCGCGATCGCGGGTCCCAGATTTAACGATATTGTTTTCCCAATCTATACCAGGGAGATTAAAGTCGCCACCAATTATGTTTATGCTGTTATTATATTTACGTGTAAAATTGTAAATTTGATCGTTGAGGGTGTGAAGTGTTTTCAAATCTGAGTCTGGAGGTCTGTAGAAAGAGCATAAATTTATGTTGGGTTGATTGGTCCGTATTAAGGTGCACCAAACACTTTCTATGTTATTATTCTCAAATGAAACTTGCCTGCTTTCAAAATGACTTTTAACTGCCACGAAAACCCCTCCTCCGGGTGTTGTATCTCTATCGTGTCGGTAAACTTTGAAATCTATTGGGAAAATTTCTTGGTCATTTATGTCATTGCACAGCCAACTCTCTGTGCCTATTACTATATCAGCGGAATGAGTTGAGTAATAGGGCCTCTTCTGTTCTTAATATACATAAATGACTTAAGCCCACTTGTTAGTAGCAATCTAAGGTTATTTGCTGACGACACGGTGATATACAGGGAAATAAGGAGCCAACTAGATCGCGAGCTACTCTCTAGAGACTTAGACAATATCTCGGAATGGTGCAATAAGTGGGGATTAACACTTAATATAGATAAATGTGCAGTTTTGAAATTTTGGAATAAAGGAAGCGAGGAACAGGATATAAACTACAAAATAGAGGGTTCAGTATTGATTACGGCAAATCAAGTTAAATATTTGGGGGTTGTTCTAACACCACGCCTTTCATGGGGAGCACATATCAGGACAATATGCGGATCAGCTTTAAAGAAACTTGGCTTCATAAAACGGGTGGTGGGGAAATGTAATGAAAAAGTTAAAGAGAGGTGTTATTTTGCTCTAGTTAGACCTCATTTGGAATATGCCGCAAGTATTTGGGATCCGTGGGAAAAAAATTGGCAAAAAGAATTAGATAAAGTCCAGAGAAAATCCGCTAGATTCGTTAAAAATTGTTATGATAAAAACACAAGTGTGACAGGTCTCTTAGGGGATTTAGGCTGGGAACCACTTGAAGTGCGGAGAGAACAAGCGAGGCTTAGACTTTTAGAAAGGTTCAGAACAAACGAGTTTAACTATGACACTGAAGGAATTATAATGGCCTCACACTACTTAGGTAGATCAGACCACAAAGATAAACTAAGGGAGATAGATTCCAAGACAGATAGGTACAAATGCTCATTCTTTCCCCGAACAATCAGAAATCATAATAGGATGAAACCGAAGTCACTTTAGAAATATTAAAAACGTTGAATTTACAAGTCGGAACAAAATTAAACACTATAGAGATGTTAGGTATACTTCCAGGTGCATGTGTATGTTAGTTGGTAGTTTGAGTGTTTGCATGTGTGTGGGGTGTAAGTGTTCATGCATGAATGTATGCCATGTTTTTTTTATATATTTTTTTGTGGTTATTGCATGCGGTCTTTTTAATTTTTCTTTTCTAAATTACGGGTGGTGTCCTAGCACCCCCCGCCACACGCCCTTGCGGCGGCTTGCGGGGTATTAAGTAGATGTAGATGTAGGTGAATCATTTTTTGGCGTCACAGTAAATTAAAATATATAACCTATCTCACAGCCATGTCTCAAGCCTCGAGATATCTTTTAAATGTGGACCTACGACGAAATACCACCAAAAAATGCCGTGAATTTCACCGTTGAGGGAATTCTAAAATATATTCAAGTTTTTCACGAGCTTCTCGGCTATAGTTAATAGGTCAGCGGCTCTGAACGATTTCACATGGAATATTCACGATGAAAAATAAAAAGTGTCGATAGCGAAAAATCTTGAATTTCGTAATACCTGATTTCAGGTACTGGCAATTTCAAATAGAGAAGAATCAAGATATCAAACGGGGTATTTTCACCAAAATGATATCAATTTTTTGGTCAACGTGGGAAATCTATTGAAGCATTCACTTAACAAACTGTGTGTGATCAATATTTCCTAATAGGTAAGCATGGAAATATCCCAATAAACATTAACTCAAGCTGGGAAAACTAAAATAATGGATGTGATTTGAAACTTCAAGTGTGGAGAACCGAAGCTTAGGTCAATAAAATGAATTTCTGGCTTTAAAAATTAAGCCAGGAGATAAGAGTATTCCTCAGGAGAGCATTAACTGCATACTTGAAGATGGAAAATTCAAAACACTCCTTATAAAGAGCCAATTGAAACTGGAGTGAAGGAAACGGAAAAAAAATTGATTCAAATCATTGATAGTAGCTCATAATTTCACATACTTGTCATACTTTAAGAGGTGCCACTAAAGGTTGGATGGTACAATAAAATAAATAAGAGCATTTATTGGAACTATTAGGCAAAACATACATACGATCAAATGCTTTGCAGATGCCTCCCGCATTCGGAACCCAGTCAAGTAGGAAAAAATACTAACAGCAAAATTGGGGTCCTTGGAAATGTACGAGTACGTCATTAGTTCCAATAGCAAAAAAAAATGTTTTTTCTTGTTTTGGATAAGAGTACTTAGACGGCAAATCGCAGGCAATTGGCGCAGCGCGGGTATTAAGATCTAGATGACAGACAACCGGCGGAGGTCGACGCGAGGAGATGAGCAGCCGAAGCGGCCTCAGCCGCCGCCGCAGATCCGCGAGAATGAAGGCGAAGGCCTCTTGGGCGACGATGGTGGCAGAGGTTAGGAATTGGAGGCCCGGGGGGGGGACGAAAGGGGATTCGTGTGGGTTTAGGGTGGGGCGGGAGACAGCGCCAACCTATTGATCCGCTCTCTCAGGCTCCTCGCTTCCCCCCCTCCTTTCCCTTCTTGTCCGTCCCCCACGAACCCCTCTCACCCAACCCTCTGCTCTACCACTACTATACCCTTAGGAGGGAAAACGGGTGCGAGTATACGGGGGGGAGGAAGGGAGATGGCCCAAAATACACCCGCTCGCACTCACTCACCGGGCCCGAGTCACCACCCACTCACTCCCCTCCTCCCCCCGCGGCCCCGTCCTCCCGTTACCACCGTCGTTTCCTCTGCGAGAGGGTAGGGGCAAGGCCCTGCCTAGGGGAATAGACGGCTGAGTGTGTTTATATATATGTGTGTATGTGTACGCGGACGCAGAGATACACGCACATATATATGTATGTGCACGTATATATATAGGGTGTGTGTCTAATAATTATATATATGTATGTGTGTATATATATATATATATATATATATATATATATATATATATATATATATATACACACACACATATTCGCACACACACACATAAAAGGGCGGAAAGGTAGGTGGGGAAACCCGTTTTGATCGACCGGGTTCCCTCATAAAACCACTCTCCCTTCCCCTCTTCCAAGGCCCTTCTCTCTTACTACCTTCTCTTACAAACCCCCCGCACCCCCCCTCGCCCCGCCCCAAATACTACTACGCCGAAAACCTTTCCTTCCCCGCTACTCGCGCAGCCCATACACACACACACAGACACTTCCTACGCTACGAGAGGTCGTACTACAAACGGGTGGAGGCGGGGGAAGAGATGCAGGGGAGTGGAGATAGCGGCGGCCATGGGGGAGGTGACTAAGGGGCTCGATGGGGTAGAGGGGGTTGGGGGTTGGTCGGGGATTCCGGACTGCGTAGCTGGATGGTGAAAGGGAAGCAGCGGCTGTAAAAAAAGGAGCGAGGGGCGTGAGGGGAGGGGGCGGAGGGAGAGCGGGAAGAGTTGCGGGGGCGGTGGTGGAAGATTGGGAGACAGTGAAGGAAGGGAGTGAAGAGGCGGGGGAGCAGTAAAGAGAGGAGGAAATGAAAAGGTTTCCTGCATAGGGAAAGTGCTTCTTTGGGCCCTGAGAGGGATGGGAGAACGAGGTCGCGCATGCCACCACGATAAGCATGAACGGGAGAAAATAACGCTCGTCTTGGAGTTGGATAAAAGGTCTCTCTGTTTGACGAATGAATCGACAAAGACCTTTTAATTGTATACACAATATCAGTACCTAGATTTAAATAACCAAAATGCGTGTTACTCTACCAATGGCTCCTTTGGATGAATGTCGTTTGACGGTTTCGTACGGGTAACTAGTCAATTACGAATCCGTGTCCAAAATAAGAAACATTACAGATTTCTTGGTAGTTTCAATTTTATTCGCAATATATTTGAAATGCTGTCAGTACCGCGATGGATGGTGTTAAAAATACGGCCAAATATGATATATTTGAAAACTTTGATCAATTTTTTTAATCCTACATGTGAGCTCTAATCAGCAACATCCCACACAAAAAATTGTCACACAATCTTAAATGGTATGGTGTCATTGAGAAAATGATAAGTTGGATTAGAGACTTCTTGTCGAATGGCATTAAAACAACAGTCATCGCTGGATTGTGGTCAACAGATATATGTGTAACTTTGGGTACCCCCCAGGCAAGTTTAATAGGGCCGCTCCTATTCTTAGTATACATTTTTGACCGAGAAAACCATTATATATATATATATATATATATATATATATATATATATATATATATATATATATATATATATATATATATATATATATATGTGTGTATATATATATATATATATATATATATATATATATATATATATATATATATATATATGTAAAGTTTAAGAAGTAATAAAGTCAGAAAAGGTACTTAGGGGACAATGTGATCTTAAATTTAAATCAGTAGGTCCACATCAACATCGGAAAGAATGTTTGGTCACCACATAGGAAATTAGGATTCATTAGACGTTTTTGGGGGAAATGTAATAATGAAGAAAAGCGGAAACGTAATGTTTGCTTTTGTTTCAAGACTTTTTCAGGCTGGCCTAATAAAAAATTGAGTTATTGCTATCCCCAGGAAAATACTGCGGGTAAAAACTATGCAGGTTTTGTGGTCCTAAATCAGAAAAACCTAATGGTTGAGTCGATGACGAAACCAAAATGCAAATATAACGCATACGCATTTCCTATACACGTCGTGCATCTGAATTTTTCACAAATTTCATAAACACTACTTATTACAAGACAGACTACATATCGTAAAATATCATTCAATTGTATATGTAGATTATAGGTGACGAAAAATGGTAATGTAATTATTTTCCTAAATAAAGTACAAACTTGTATCGGTTTAAGATGCATTTTTGCCACTCTTTTATGTCCTTACACATTGCACAAAAGGAAGAAATTATCTCTACTGCATTGGAGAAAGGCGTAATATAGATTATGAAGTCATATAAATATGTATATAGCAGATGTTATTAGCTTGCCTAAATACTGCGATATTACAAGATTTTGTGACAACTCTTTCCTATTAACAGAAGCAAATGTCGTGTAAAAGTTATCTGGCGGTTAAGAAATTTCGATGATTCCGGGATGTATTTAATTGCTTAATTTAACTAATCAACTTGATTAAGAAAACACAAAAAACACATAAAAGCTTACTCAGCTAACCTTTATTTAAATATAATATACATGTATAAAAGACATTTCAAGTTAGTGAATCTGTCAAAGAATAACCTGCAATGCATAAGTAAAATGCCTTCTCTCCATACAATGAAATGAATAGGACCAAAGTAATGTAAAACAGAATAAATTGTAGAATATAAAAATAATTAATTTATTTTAACAATATGAGTAGAAGTAGCATTGTTTATAAAACGAAACTGAGGAAAACGGGGGCATAAGAAATGTTTCGGCACGGGATAAAAAGTTTAATTTATATGATTTATTGAGAATATTGTACTACCATTTAAAACATATACTACTCGTTACCAAATATTAATATCTGCAACTTCTCTGTTACTCTGGAAGAGTCTATATTCGGAAATACATGGGTAATTATCCAAATTTCTTGGCCAGGGCTTTATCATTCATTAAAACCGAACGGGTGATATTTAAAGAGGCGAGGATATTGATTTCCACCACTCTAGACTTAAGCCTCGGGCCATAAAGAATTCAAAACCAGATAAAAGCCATTTTCTTAATGAAACATTGGTACGGATGTGATTTATAACCTATGAGATATATTCCATAGATGCTCGACACAAAAGCAAAAAAGAGTTTTTATTTGTTCATGCTCAATCAAGTCTGACTATTGTGATTCTTTCAGAGTAGTAATTTATGGACGGAAAGAAACAATGTGCACATATGTAGGAATAGAAATAGAGTGTAACGAAGCGCAAATATTTATTTGCAAACACCAACGAAAAAAATAAAAAAGCCCAATTTTTAGCCACTGTTACGCTTGAGCATACCTGTCCAATGAAAACGAAACGGCGTGACGCAGAAGAAGAAGTAACATAATTCTATTATTGAACGCAAAATATTGTAAAACTTCATGTAAAAAATTGCTATTCACATGGATTCAATAGATAAAAATCGATTCATGAGAATCATGCAAACATACGAGTATATTTAAATATGAGCTTCATGCCGTATCTTTTCTTCAAGGAAGATTAAATGAACGCCTGGATTTCAATTGCAATGGATGAAAAATTGTCCCTCCTAACCTTATAAACCCATAACACCGAAGTGCATCCGAAAATTCTAAAGAGAAGTGAATTAAGGAATCACTCGTTGAATGAAAATTCTGAATGAGTTACTAATTGTAGAACCTCACAAGGGAGTTCCTAAATATCATACAAAATGACGTCGTATGGAATTGTTTTAAATGATAAAACCACTTGACTGAAAATGTAGAAGAGTACGGAATGATAATACGAAAGTATCTTGCTGTAAATGTCTTTATATCTAATGAGTTGATTTTTGGCATTTGCTCTTGTTTCTTTTTACGCGTGGTGACCTATCACCCCCCGGCACACGCCCTTGCGGCGGCTTGCAGGGTATTAGGTAGATATATATGTAAATATTGGCATTATTAGGCAAATTACCTATTATCTTAGTCATTAGTCTTATTTATTATTATTTTATGCAGATACGTGTTGACCAAATTATGCAAAGTTACCCTCTAAGTAGGAAACACACAGAGGGAGACCACCTTTATACCTATAACGCCGTAAATAATGACTTGGATTAAATGATGTCAATAATTTGAGAATATATACGTGCATTTTTTCCAAGCGTATTTTCATATCTCCTGTCTAACAGGACTCTATGTACGTATATTCATGGGCACACATAAAACATACACACGAACTTAAATTCACGGATAAGCATATTTTCAAACCATTTTTAATGTACTGCCAAAAATATTAAAATATCACAACCTCCTTCCATCTTTGAATTGCCAAAAAATAAAGAGATTGTAAGGGAAATGAAAAACCCACACGAGCTCCACGTTCTGCGCAACTCCGACATTCGGAAAATGCGGAAGGATGAGGGAAGAAGAGTGAGAGGGGACGTTGGGGGGTGAGGGAAGGGAGTGTGGGAGGGTGAAGAGGGGTAGGGGTGGGGAAGGTTGGTTTTTTGGGGCCGCGCGCGAAAGGGGATGTGTTGTGCTCGGAGAGGGTTCGGTGGGGGGTGCTTGGGAGCTTTCGGGTAGACTGGGGATTGACGGGAGGGAAATGGAATGGGGGCGGAAGGGGAAGAGATGCGGGGGGGGAGAAAAGGAGGGATGAATGGAGGTGCCATGGGGTGGGGTGGAAGCGTAAAGCTTACTGCGCAAGCGCAATGCGTACTCACTCACTCTCGCTCACAAACGCGGGGGGGGGGGGAGAGAGGATGGGGAAAGAGGGGTTATGACTTTGAAGAAGGGTTCCGGGGGAGTCTCGGGGAAGGTTTTCGGGAGGAGACAGTGGCTCTAATGCGGGCGAAGGGAGGGAAGGGAGCATTCGGCAGAATGCAGAATGGTGCTGGTGCCCTTTTTTATTCGCCAGAGAAGCGACGGGGATGGTTTGGGTGTGGAGAGGGATCAGAAACCCAAAGAGAAGAGGATGAAAGAATAAATAAGAGTGAAGCAGCGGGGAAGTCGACGCGATTCGGTCTCCGGCGGGAGGTCGGCGCCTCATGACAGCAGGGGAGGGCTTTGAACGCCCGGGTGGCCGGCCTCATATAGCAATAGTTGATTTATATTTCAAGATACTACGCTCAATTGGCATTTTTGAGCAAAAATAATCAACTGTTGAGGTGTACTAATAGAATGATTTCACGTATTCATTATAATTTTTAAAAATTCGCAAACCTATTTTATTCTTTAAGTTTTGTCACCCTGAAGGATTAAATAAGTGGCTTCCTTTACGTAATATTTGCTTCTCTTTTTCTTCATATTCACTCCTTTTCCCTTTAGTATACTCATTTTCCTCATTTTATCCGTATTTAGAATTTTAAATGACGAAATACCCAATTCACATCACCTAAAGAAGTTGATCTATCGAGTAGATATTGGCTTAGAAGAGATCCTGAGGACAAACGAGTATTACCTCGAATTACTGAACACCACGTTCCAATTTAAAGAATATTCCTACCTGATGTTTGTTTCCTCCTTCATCTCTCTTTATGTTCCGGCAAATATTTATTTCTTTATGACAGTTGTAGTTGCACTTTTTTTAGGCATATTTTGCTAATCGTCTTGTCCAAATGCCCCTGTAGTTACAATCTTTTAATTCAAAACAGTTTTGACGGACAAAATTTATTCTCTTCACTTGAAATAACGACTTCTTGACGCATAGATTTATACTTTATTTGTGATATTTTCACAAACTTTTACCAATGTTTTTAATTTCGTACAGTTAACCTGTAAAGCTGCATTAGAAGGTTTTATTTTCTGGCAAATAGATTAATTAAAATTTTGATAACTTTAAATATTTTTATAAACATCTCCAAGACCTCCATGAAATTGTTACTCTCTTACATCATTATACCTGTCTTGCCTTTTATTCAGCATGTAAATAGCATCCAATGGTGCCACTATTTAAATCTTAGAAAGCTCATCTACTTAACCGATTGGTCCCCATATTTAGTGAATTTAAATCAATCGTCAATCTCACCACTCCACTTCTATTTTCCCAATTTATTCCATTACACTTTTCTCTTCATACTTCCTCACTTACTCTTGCTCCCTACGATACCATTTATAAACAGATTATATAAGCATGTACCCTACCCATTCTCTGAATTCCTTTCTCCTTGTTATATTTCTGTATTTTTCAAGTCTAAAATTTTCTCGTTGCAAACCCATTAGGAAACAATTTATCACTTGTCTTCTTCCACAGCATTTTTTTAATGTTTCTGGAACAAATCCGGATATGTAGATGTTAGTGTGTGTACTCGTAGCTACAATAACAAGCCTATAGTCTTCATGATTCTGCGGAAGAGTTAAAATGTCTAATTACTAAATGAAATCTTAACCAAAAATCATCCTGCTGGCATTAGTATGAATAATTTAGAAAAAATCTTTAATTTTTTTCTGTTTCGTAAATTACCATTCATGGGATATAGTGCAGTGCTTTTGTACGTAGGTACTAGATCGATACTCTTCGGAGCCTAAGCTGTTCACAACAACCTTTTCTACCACGATTCATAGGCATATCTAGTACGTCTAAATGCCTTAATAGTCCAAACCTATATCCATGATCATAATTCTGATAAACGTTTCGTAGTTTCACTTTAAATTATATTTCTGGGGAGATTTTATAAAAGTATTGGTTTTCAGCTCCTATACATGGTACGACCAATTGTACCATTTCATTTCCTGTATTTCGTCATTTTAACTGAATCCATTTTAAATTAATGAAAATGACTTAAATTTTCTGAAACGGAATCTTATTTCAAAAATGTACATTGAGACTTCTCACTTTAGGTAGGCATGAATTCAATGCGCTCAAAAAATAAACGAGATAACCTCGAGTGAATCAAAACTTTAGGTTACCTTAAATTCAATGGCTAGCCTATTGAAACAATATGGATATAAATCCTGAGTATGTGAAAGCTTTATCCTTAAAAATTATCATGATAATGTATTAAAAATATAACGGAATTTACATAGCATAGCATCGTAGTAGATAAACACTAACTTATGAAATGAGAAATTCATATTTATTACTCTTCAAGACATTTTTTTTCATTAATTCATATTTATTACTCCCCAAGAGAAAAGATTTTATCACCCACAGTTTTAAATATATTTATAATCACCTCTAATAAAAATGAAAAATAGAAATAACTAAAATAATAATAAAACTTTTATCGCTTCATCATCAAAACTCATATAAATGATGGCTTTATCCGAAAAGTCAGCGCCAAAACATGAATGCCAAGAGCATTCGTGCCTAAACTTCGAAAGGATATCCATGTATTTACGCAAAAATCAGCAATTCCACATAGTTATTGGCTTTAAGAACCAAAGAGATCCAAGATAATTATCAACCATATATTCCGAATTGAGTGAGACATCTAATGCCGAATTAAAACTAGCGCAAGGGTGTCGATACAAATCTATTTCAGTGGATGGACGAGAGAAAGGAGGCAGTGATTTGAAGCCCTCAGAATGACATGACTTTCGGGAAATATTTGTGCCGAGGGAGTTGAGAGATCATATAATACGCGTCATGAGGACGCCTTGAATGCGAGCGCAGAATGGCGTTCGTGTAGTAATTGCTGATGTTCCCTCTCGGGTGGGCACGGTTTTTTATGCGCATTCAGCACCCTCCCCATCAGATCCGGGCCCTCGAGGCACTGGGAAGAGGATTTAACTTTCTGGGCGCTCTGAAGGCTCTAGATGAGAAACGCGAGGCCTTGGAATTCATTCCATTAAAGTGATTTCAATAGTGTGGTACACGTTCGGAAGAGGTCTTTTATTTGAATATCAAGAGCGAGGGGGAGTTTGGGAATACCCATCAAGGGCGTATTGAAAATTTTGTTTTTTTAGGCTGTGCGGCGCGAGCCTCTTTTGTTTATGTAACCATATTTCAACTCAAGCTTCGATTGCACGCTTGTTTTTCCCCCTACTAAGCTGCGGCCTTCAAATTAGCCTTTAACAGGACGTGAATTCGTGCATCACAAAAGATATTTGCAATTAAGTGTATAAACGTCATTCAATACAAGTCATTTGCTTCATTTTCATTGTCAATTAAAGGAACTTGGATTTTATTTTGATGCAAACTGCTTATTTAAACTTAGTGTTTAAATATTTAAAACTAAGGGAAATGTTTACTCTATGAAACCCCTTTCCTAAATTTAATCTCTTTTCTTCAATATTTTCGTTATTATTCTCATGATATAGATAATAATATTTTCCAACTTACAGTTGCCCAATTAGTTTTAATTATATCAAGCCACCAGCTGTATAGCGAGTAGGACTATCAAGAAACAGCTGGGTTTTCATATGATTAAAGTGTAGGTCAGCGTGTAGGTGAAATTGTGAGTCTTTAAAATATTCTTTGCCAAATTATTTACCTATAAATGAAGTGAGCGTCATTAATACCAATAGTTTATGATAAAGATAATTCGATACTAGAATTAAATTAGCAATACAAAGGTGTTTTATCCTAATACAATGATCGCGACGCTATAGTCGGTGGACATAAAATTACGATTTTATTGATTTTAGCACATATAGCTTTGAAATGGGGGTGATGACAAAGATAACTGCGAGTCGTTATTGAGTTCTTTTTCGCTAGGCTCCTTGCACCAACTAAGAAAGATAAAATTTATTAGATTTTTTTTCAACGAACACTCGCGACAAAGTCTTAACTATTTAGTGATCACAACGCGGGAAATGCTACCTTTTTACCACTCGGGGTCAGAAATAAGAAGCCAAAAAAGAAAATAAACTTTTTTAAAGAAGGAAAGTATTTTTATTTTATTGGAACTTGGTCATTAATATTTTGTGTGAAATCCTCCGACCAGTAAATTGGAAGGCCCAGAAGTACCCAGCCCGACCTGGAAAAAGCGATAGTTGTTTGAAAATGTCACTGTGTTATAAAGCATGCAATATATAAAGCTTATTTTTTAAGTCTGAAGGCGCTACGTTATTTAGTATTTGTTTGGCAGCCATCATTACTGGACATTTTCAGTGATTTGCTGAAAATGGAGAAAATTGGTCATCGTTATGTACAAGTATAAAAATACTTTGAGTTGAAAGGCCTCAGCACAACCAATATAAAAGCGGGGCTGGATTTTACCCTGGGTGAGTCTGCTCCTTCGATTAAAACAGTAAAATATTGGGTAGCAGAGTTTAAACGATGAAACGACCTGTCGAGACGAGCATCGCATTGGTCTACCAAATGAGGTGACGACTCCAGAAACAATGAAGACAACCCACAAAGTGACACTGAATGACATTCGACTGAAATTGAGTGAGCTAGCGCACATATTAGGCATTTCAAAAAGTACAGTTTATCGCATATTTACTGAAAATTTGGACAGTAGAAAGCTGTGTGCAATATGGGTATTCAAATTTGAGAAAAACCAGTGCATTGAAGATGTTTCAATTGAGTGTTTAGCAAATATTCACGGCAAAAAAGCAGAATTATTGCAGCATTTCATAACCATGGATGAAACATGGGTCCATTACTTCTCACCCGAGACAAATCAAAACAATGGATGCAAAATGGTTTCCATGAAAGGCGAAGACCGTTTCACCGGCAGGCAAGGTCATCGCGTTGGTTTTTTGGGATGGGCGAGGGATTGACTATCTTAAAAAAGGAAATACTATCAACGGCGAGTATTATACGAACTTATTGCAACGGTTGAGTGAAGAAATAAAGCAAAAGCGGCCGTATTTGGCTAACAGCAAGGTGTTCTTTCACCAAGACAATGCACCAGCTCCCAAATCAGTTATTTCAATGGCCAAATGTATGAATTAAAATTTGAATTGCTACCTTATGCACCCAATTTGGCAGATATAGCCCCCTTGGATTATTTTCTGTTCGTAAACTTGAAAAAATGGCTTGGGTGCCAAAGATTTTCCAATCGTGAAGTGATGGCAGCAGTTAATGGCAAAATTTGAGGACCAAGACAGCTCCTATTATAAAAAGGGCTATCGAACTTATTGAATATTGCTAGGAAAAAAGTATAGAGCTGAAATAAAATTGTGTAGAAAAATAAATAATTTTTTTTCAAAATATGTGTTTTCTTTGTCGGTTCGGGTACTTCTGGGATTACCCTCGTATTTAATGGACTCTAATGTATTGAGTAAATTGATATATCTTGATAATCCGAAAGCCCAAAACAAGTTTCCATAAGAAAAAGGACTAGTATAGAATTTGCGTTTGTGATAAAATGTCTTCCATTTTAGAAGTTTATTATCTTGTTTAATTCTGCTGCATTTAAGGTCAAAAATCATTTCAAAATCTAAGAAAGAGTTCGTTTATTCTACATTGTGATAGTTTTTTTATAAATCAGTATGATTTTCAAAAGACGAATATTTATTTTATCCTCCAACAAGAGGGAAACTCGCTAGGTTTCGAAGTTATCTTATACCATTTTTAGGATAACATTTTTGTGATTCGAGGCGGGTTTTGGAACTCAATGTTGGCACCTGAGGATGATGTTTGCGTCTCCTCTTGATAAATGGCGAATGTGTTGATAAATGGCTGTGGCATATTCAGTGCTCTCTTAAGTGGATGCCGGATCTGCGCTTCGACGCGGACCGAGTGCGCCTCCTGTTCCGGACGCCCCCAGGCAGAATGCCTACCAGAAGCGTAATGGCGGTGTATCCGCAAAGCAAATCATCACTCAGGGCTGCATACTACACCGCTTTTGTGGAAGCAGCGAGGTGCGGGGATGTTTTATTTTTAGATTTATCGTATCTTCACTATCAAGACGATTTTCATCATTCCGTCAACCACTCTGAGCCTTGCGGCTCCCATCAAATCACACTCTGTATAAAAGGGGATAATTCCACGTCCGGCTTGCGCCATCAAAATAACATAGGCATTACACAAATGTAAGGGACCTACTAAGAAGTGTTATCGAACCTCTTTCATTCAATTTTTACCTTCACGACATTAGGTCCATGGTCATTAGAAACGTACGTTTATTTGCCGACAATGGTGTGGTCTACAGGGATATCCGTAATCCTTAAGGTAAAATAGCTTGAGACGACCTTAAATTTATGCAATGTTGGTGCAAATCTTGGTGATTAAAATTAAAAGATTGCATTGCGATAAATTTTTGAAATAAGAAAAATTCTCTCTTGAACGCCAACTGCATCAAGGATACCGAAAGTGGAAGTGTAGACTCAATTAAATACTTACGCATTTTGCTCTCTGATGGTCTGTGCCGCATGAAACGTATACGGGCTAACAAAAATTATTATTTATTAGAAAAGTGTTGGGTTAAAATGATGAAAAATTTGAATATGCTATCTTTCGCTGGTTAGGTCTAATTTAGAATATGCTGCCAGTGCATGGAATTCACATTAAAATCGATTGGTTGCCAAATTAGACCGCTTGCAACGTAGGGAAACTTACTGTTTAAGGCGTCGTTTTGATGCACTGAGAAACGTATAAAAATTGCTAGAAGAGTTAGGTAGACGAACTAGGTTGTGAACCATTCACGGAGTGAAGGTTAATCAATGTATACAATTTAAATTAAAAATTCCATGTCTCTTTAGTGAAACTTTATTATTGCAAATGTATAATTTTGCTAAATTGTGCTACGGTAGGTGAGATCATGTAAATAAATTTAGTTTAAGTATAGAACAGATAAATTTAAGAAGTCATTTGGCTATTTCATTACATGTTTTCTCTCCACTTTATTTCATCGAAACAGTTTTGGTAGTTTATAATTTTATTCCTCCTTTCATACTAGTTAATCAATTCCAATGTAATGGTATTTTGAAGTTGGACTAACTTTTTTTTGATATCATTCCGATGTGGAGTGTGAAAAGCCTAATCCACCCAACGAGACAAATTGAAGTGTTATGGGAACAAAAACAAAAATATATTTTTTATAACTTGGTGCCTTCCGCTTATCACATGCTAGCACAGTAGAGTTTAAAAAGTTTTAAAAAAAGGGTTTTCTTGCCCTCCTTATACATGCACTCATATATTACAAAGATGTGCTAAACATTTTGAAGCTTTCTAATTACCAATTAGGTAAGGTGTTAAAAACCATGCTATTTCCCAATATTTAAAAATATAAAATAAAAAATAGCATAGAATCAAGAAAGAATGATAGAGAATAGTTCAAGAGTTCGATGAGCATCATATTTGAAGATTTGAGTTTTTTTTTCACACTTAAATGTTTTAGCGTAGTATAGAAACGGTTTTCAGTAGTTTCATGTTATTCTGATTGATATGATGGGATTTGGGTTCCAAAAATAACTTCCACAATATCCTTTAACACAATAGCTGTGAAGATGTACTGTTTCTGTTAATTTGAAGTTAAACGAAGGTTTCCAAAGTACAGGATGAAAGCGGCCTTTGATAATGGCAACTAAAAGAATCTTTTATCCGACAGAAAGGACAAATTTCACATAATGTGAAAGAGTGGAGTGTATACATTTCACTGCAAAAGTCCTCTGTCATTTTCATTGGACAAACATGGAGGAAATTCCATGAACGAGTGAAATCACGTTACGACTGTTGCAAAAGCAGAACTCCTTCTCATTTTGTCAAGCCCCCACTGGACAGTAACCACACAAATGACTTTTCTCCTGAAATGGTACATTTCCAGAAGAATGGTTTTAGATTATATGCCTTGGAACATAGGAAATTTCCAAGAGAATTTATCGTAAAGGCATACTGGTTGATGTCTTTTATGCCTCCCACTCACTATTCCTAGATTTTCCTCTGTCCCTCAGTCCTTTCCTCGCCCTGACGCGATCCCCTCCCTCCCTACTCCCCCAAATACACACACACCAGTTCCGCTGCTCTTTCCCCTCTTCCCACTTACCAGCCACTCCCCCTCCCCCACTCTGTTTAGTATATGAAGCAATGTGTCTTCTGTTCTTCACCTGATGGAGACTTTGTAAGTCAAAACCTAAGTCGTGCATAATAAAACTTGTTCAAGAACAAAGTATTTTCATTTCCAAATTCAACAATCTTTTATTACGGAAGATAACACGATTATGGTTCCCTACGAGTTTACATTCTCAGGAAAAGAAATATGAGACTTTCTTTAAAATAGCATACATCACACTCTTCAGAATATTTTATAGTATAGATGGAAAAGCGAGTCGTAATAGAGTTTTAGCTAAAATTTCACTAACTAAGTCTATGTAAAAGCTACTGCAATCAGATTCTTAAAAGATAAATTAGGAACTAATGCCAAGGAAGAATAATCGCTGGATCATAAATTGATCATCTTGAGGGTGACCACGGCTCTATTAGCGTGATCAAAGGGTTATATAAATTATTTGTAATAACTATGAGATCAAATTTATCTTAAAACTATTTAAATGATGTTTTCAATAACAGTATTTGCCGTAAGGATTTGTTAAAAATTTCACATATTTTTTTTACCAGTTATTTATTGGCGAGACTATTGCCAGTTTTAAAAGCTACATTTCCAACTTCCATAAATTATGGTACGGTTTCGCATGAGTTATAAGGTTGGCTGCTGGTCGTTCTTTGTTAACTCTGCTACTTTTGGGTTTCCGTGATATTTACCTGTAAATGACTACTGATAATGCTTCCTTTCCAGGAGTTAAGAACTGCAGCGACAATTTTAATCTTCATAAATTCTTGTATGTTCTAAACGCAGTCATTCCAAATTACTTCAATTAAATGAATAACATTTCCAAGTATTCCCCATGTTTTTATTCTACTATGTTAAACGTTTAAATAATATTCTTATGCCTCGGGGAGGATTCAAATCTGCTTTGACTAAACCCTTTGGAAAAATATGCAAGTATCGTATCTGTTAAACTATTACTCTAGCAGTTAATGTATTCTGCCGGGCTCTGGGCTTGAATTATTCAAAACCCTGTCAGTATAAAAATAAAGTTCCCTCTTTTTGCTGTCCATTTCTGTCCCTTTTCTGAATTTTAGCGTGCTAGCTAATTGAAAAAAATGTGCAGCATGTATAGCGTTAGATGCGATATAAAGCGTAGTTACTAGTATATGAGTCGCAAATAATGCGTTCTTATACAAATGGTAAATAATTTCAGAGGTGACATATAGCTATTAAAATTCTCCTCGGGTAATTACTGCGTTACATAATGCAAGCTTCAGGTGAATCAATATTTTGAGCTTTTCTTGTGATATATACAGCTATTTATCATCACATTCGTCGTATTCTGACAAAAATAAATCTATTTTTCCTAAACCGAACATTTATTATTAGCAAATTAGTCGTCCCAGTAATAAATTTTTAAAGATGTATGAAGACCCATTTTTCTTGACTTGGTCTTAATATTTTACTTTCTCATCAAACACACATTTCAGGAATTGCTTATAATCAGATATTTTTGGTACCCTGAATGCCCTAGGGTTTACGGCAGACGGTGAATACACACCAGATTATATTTGAACCAAATATGTTTACCTATCTGACAATTTTATTCTGATTTTTTATTGTTCTTGGAAAAAATTATGTTAGAAATCTATGTGTTCTACACTTACTAAGCTCTCTAATTTTATTGGCTTGATCCCTCCGACCGTAATGCGATAGGAATAATAATATATTTTGAACATTAGATAAGAGATATTCCTCCAATTTAAGTAAAAGATTTAATTTTTTTTTAACCTTTGCTCCGTAAGTGATTCCAGACCCAGATCCTCTAAAAATGTTGCATACACGGCTAAGTTTATAATAATAATGTTTTACAAATCTAGCTTCTCTTCGCTGCTCGTGATCCTATTTGGTAATCAATCCAAATTTGTGAGAATTTCATATATACTGGCAACATATTCTAAATGAGACTTAACCATTGAAATACTACATTTTTCTTATACCTATTCATCACATTTACCCTGTTCTCTTCTAATAAATCTTAACTTTTCCTTATCATGTCCACATACTCCCCATATGTGTTTCACCTAGGAGAGGCCGTGAGGATAACACCTAGGCAAATAATCGGGTCTATACATTAAATTTCGGTGTTCCCGATGCACAAGCGTTCAGGAGAGAATCGCTCTTTTCATAACTTTATCACAACGCACTTTTTTAAGTTTAATTCTTATTTCCAAGTGTCACACCAGCGTCGTGAAACGTTTCCGTCATTTGATAAAACTTCTCTATCCTCAGGATCTCCAATATCATGGTAAATCACTGCATCACCGGTAAATAAACGTATCCTACTAGTGAATATGAAATTAATGTCGGTAACGTCAAGTAGGATTAATTTTGGAAATAGATCGAGTGCAGCAAAAAACAGGTTTGTGAAAATTTGTTATGAACAAGGTAGTAGTGTCACGACACTATTGAATGAATAATGATGGGAGCCACTAGTTGACCATCAGCTTAAATAGAAGTTAAATTTACTCCGTAAATTTGAGGAATGTTACATATCTGCAGATATTGAGAACATATGACAGGCCCCCACTCATTATGGTAGATCAGATCACCAACGTAAAATCAGGAAGATTAATTGCAGAACGGGTAAAATTAAAACGTTGCTTTTTCGTCGAACCACCAGAGATCATAATAGACATGACCAAAATCGCGGAGCAGATAATTATAATTGGTAATGTACATATTTAAATCTAGGATGATTCTTCCTGCATGTAATTAATTTTATTAAATAGTCATCTTTTTAATAGTTCTACAGCATGATTTTAATTTACGTATCCTGTAATTAAATGTTGTTGCTTACAAGTACTTCCTTTCTTGTAATTAAAGTTTTTCGAACGTATGAAGAAACTAATATTTGTGTAGAGGTAACGTGATTTGGTTTTACATGTGCTTTTATTCTAGCTTACGGGTGGTGACTTCACACGCCCCACCACACGCCCTTGGAGCAGCTTTCTGGGTATTTTTTAAATTAGAATGTAGAAGTAGGAATCTACATCAACATAATACTTGGCAAACTACCTCCATGGCATGTGTTTTGGTGTGTCAGGTCAATATCCGTGAAATGGGACAAAATCACATTCAAAATCAAAACGTTTTTTGCTGACATACACCCGAAGTGGCTATACGATCACGTAACAAACACATTCACCTTAAGATGTACTAAACATTTATCCAAAAACGTGTAAACTAAACTTTGACAAGTGAGCAGGCAAAATTCCACTTTCACATGAAAATGCAACATGCAATGATCTCCACCCCCCTGGACACAGGTAGGGAATATGACAAAACGCTGAAGAATGAAAGAGATCCGACATCACCTCCCTGAGGAACACCTGAAGTAACATTTACTTCCTTTGAGCTAATTTCATCTACGAGGGCAATCCCAAAATACCGGACACAACAAAGAAAACAAAAAAATTTTTGAAAAAAATGTATTTACTTTTCAACATAATCTCCTTTCAGCTCTATAAACTTTCCCAACGATATTCAATCAGTTTGTTACCCTTTTTTTTAATAAGAACTGTCTTGCTTCTCAAAATAGCCATTAACTGCCGACATCACTTCTTCACGGTTGGAAATCCTTTGCCTAGAAGGCCATTTTTTCAAGTGTGTGAACAGGAAGTAATCCAAGGAGGCTAAATCTTGTGAAAAGAGTGCATGAGGTAGCAATTCAAATATTCATTCATGACTTTTGCCATTACAAGAACGGATTTTTGAGCTGGCGCATTGTCTTGATGAAATAACACTTTCTTCTTAGCCAAATGCGGCCGCTTTTGCTTGATTTCTTCCCTCAAGCGTTGCACTAAGTTCGTATAATACTCGCCGTTGATAGTATTTACTTTTCAAGATAGTCAATCTCACGTGCATCTCATAAAACCGACGCCATGGCCTTTCCGGGTACTTCTGAGCCTACCCTTGCATCACTACTCTTTGTATTCGACCATTCAAAAATTTTTTCATCCAACCCCGAAAATTTTTATCTATGCCATATAATTCTTGTTTTGTAAGGAGATTATTATAAGGTATTTTGCCAAAGACTTTCTTAAAATCTAAAAAAATCGCGTCCACTGCCAGTTGTGTCTCACAGCATCTACCTTTTCGGAAACTGTGCTGATTTATCATTAATAATTTCTGATCATCAAGTTGTCTCACCATTGAGCTAGCATTCTTCGGTTTGTTCGAAAACCTAGCACAAACTGACAGTGAGGATAAAAGGTTTTTAATTGCTGGCTTCCGTTTTGTTTCCATTTTTTAACATTGGTTCTAAGTTAGCTCTTTTCCAATTTCTTAGGACTTGAGATCTCCTGGCAACTTCTTAAAAATGATTTCCATATATGATGCTATATCCGACGCCGGTTCCTATAAAATTAAGCGGGTATTTGATCGGGACCAAAGAATTTATTTAGCTTAATATTTTTTAACAAAAGCTCGATTACATTGCATGGGATTTCAATTTTAGGCATCGGTTTTCCGGCACAATTAGGTCGGTTATCGGAGTCATTTGGTGAGACATTGGTGAAGACGCTTAGAAAGAAGGAATCTAATAAATTAACCTCTTTCGCCTTAATCATTTTGGAGTGGATAAACAGTTGACTTTTTCCCAGAACCTCTCTGGTGTACGACCGAAATAATTTCAGATTCTTTTAAATTATCTGCTAATCTTTTCTTTTTGAATTCGCTTAACAGTTTCCAAAATTTTGTCTTGCCATTCGCCTTAGATATCTTTTAATCATGAAATATCTTAATCTCTTGGTCTCTAGAGATATCATCCCAAATATTTTTATCTTGGCGTGAAGAAGTCGCAATGCTTTTCACACATTCGCATTGCACTATCTAGGTTCCACGTAATATTTTATAAATTTGCTAAAAATGAACTTATTGACAGTTGAGAGCGACCGTGATGATTACAAGAACGTGATGTTACGTATCCTCAGGATTTTGAAGACTAATATCTTTCATTAAATAGGTAAATTTTTCCCTTCCGATATTTTCTCATTTTTGAACCTTCTAGAACGATAATTGCTGCAAGGATAAAGTCCTCCCTATTTTGTGCCATAAATAAAAAAAACTAGCCCTGCTCGGCATAAGCTTCGCTGCCTTCGCTCATCACTCTCCCCATCCAAGTGCGCGATCTCATTTTTTCTCATTTTCACCCGAGTGGGGGGGGGGTGGGTTAGGGGGGGTCGGGGGGTGGGTGGGAGGGGGTGGCGTTGAAAGCGAGGCCGGGGTGAGACGACACAGCCTCCTCTCGCTCTCGTCTCTTCTTCCATTTCCAACTTTTTCAGCCCCCTCCCCGCCCTCCTTCACCCTCCCCTCTCGACCCCCTCCCCATTCCGCCTGACCCAATGGTTTCGCTAAGAGATTCTTTCCAGCTCTTATCCACGTCGTGCCCTCCAAAAGCCTTACTCCCATTCCAGAAATCCGATTCCAACATTTCCCTCTCTCTTTCTCTCTCCTCTTTCTCTCCACCCACCCTTCTTTTGTTTTCGCCTTCCACTCAAACACACACACACACACACGCACGCACGCACTTCCTCCACAGCCTCCCATCCTCATTCACCCATCCCTTCGCTGGATCTCTCCATCCGAGGCATCCTCCCTCCTCCACCTCTCCCCTTTCCCTCCGCAACCACTCAGAAAACCAACAGCCTTCTCTTCCGTCCCATTGTCGCCCGCCGTGTTGTACACTCGAAAACCATGCCAACACATTAACGCTAACAACCGTGGTGGGCGGAGTGGAAAGAGGTGGGGTTGGGTTGAAGGGGTATATGGGGTGTTGGAATGAGAGGGAGGGAGAGGTTTTGTGTCACTGCGAGACTCTTGGGGAGTGAGTGGGTGGCGGAGACGGGTGGGAGGAAGGAAGCTTTTGTTTGACCAGGAGTTGATCCCGTGTTCTCTTGGTTCCTGCGTTAGAGCGAAAAAGTCACTCCTTTTGGGCCTCCCCCTCTCCCGCACCCAACCTCCCGTAGCACACTCTTGTTCTACATCTCCTCGGCCCCTTCCGTGTCCCGCTCCCGGACCGTACTGCACGGATGTGTCGGTCGGCACTCAACCGTCGTATTTTTTCCAATGCTCGACTACGTTTAACCCCAATGACCCTGTCAGCATCCCTTCCCTCTCCTGCTGGAAAGTAAGCCATTATCACCCAAATTAACGGTGAAACATTGACACCGAGTTTTGTTTAATCGGCTATCAGAGGAAAAGCTAGTCCCGTTTAATGTTGTACTAATGCAAATTTATGAACACGTCTTGGGGAAAACTTCTTATTCAAAATACATTACAAAGTTATCTGTTAAACAAATGAGTGTACTCTCTCCTGACGATTGCTCCGAGATATTTCACTGAAAATTCATTCACTCTGGAAACTATATACCTCATTCAAATATTTATGTCCATACCCCTGCAAACCTAATTTCATCATCTCATTTCTCTTTTCCTCTCTCTTGTTCCCCAGCAATATAATCAAAAATTAGACAGTATTTTAGTTCAAAAGAAACTGCGGGAGATGCCGAAGCAGTTACTTTTAACGGAGTCATCCGCTAATGTGCATTTCAATGCAACAATTTCAGAGTGTAAAAATCATTCGCCTTGACTGGGATTCGAACCCAGATCCCTACCTATCACGGTCGAGTGCTTTAGCCAGTTAAGCTATGATATAAATTATTTTATTCGGTTCAGAATATTACAGAGTTTGTTAGCATTATGCATAATATCAGGTCACAGATTATGGGTACATCATGTTTTTCTTTAGTATAAGTGTATACATGGATACATATATGATACATATACCACATACATATCCACTTGTACATACATACGCACACATGCATATCCACACGCACATACATAAGCATATGCATACAGACGCATACTCGTGAATTTGACCATTAACATTTAGAAAGAAAAAAAAGAAAGGAAGACAAGGTCCACAGATATTAGGAGGGAGATTTTAGCTAGCAATGGAAAATTATGTATTGTAAGAAATTATCAATGGCAGGGTTGAAATTATCGATTCAATCAGTCATTCAGCAAAAAAAAAAAAAAAAAAAAAAAAACTCTTCAACGATGGACGAAGTGTGTCCGGCACCGGGTGGCTACCGGACATCACTTCCCAGAGTTCTGATCGTGGCTAGCGTCGCTCCGGTCGCGACTCGACCCCGGGCGACGAGTGCTTCGCCGTTTCCCGGGACGCCTCGTCCAACGGGTCGACGAGCGAGGACGCGGCATTTTGCCACATCCCTCCCCCCCGGCCTCGTCCGAAGAGGAAGAGCCAGCCGTGGTCTCCACGAAGACCGGGTAACTCGGCAGCGTTCCACAGGGGGCCCTCTTCGAAGGAGCACCGCTGGGGGCCGCCAAGGGGCAGGACGCACCCTCGGGGAGGGTCGGAGTGGCGGACTGGGGCTCATCTGCGGAAGGGTTGTGGTCGGGAAAGATCAGGGGAGATAGTTGCTTGTGGTCCGTATCTTGAGAAGCGCTGGGAAGATCGTCGACACATTGACTGTCCTTAATGGGGAAAGAAGATGGGGTATGTGGGATTTTTGACTTTGGGAAACTTGTATGCGGGTCGACTTCCGGGGTCGGTGACGCTTCCTTTACAGTCAATGATAAAGGGGTCGAGGGATGAGCTGTTGGGGACTGGAAAACATCGCAATCAGATGCATCCTCCTCACCTGTCACCAGAGGTTCTTGGGCTGTTTGAAACCCGTGATGCAAGGATTGCGTAGCGAGGGCGTCGATGGCGTGAGCGGGGGGAGGGGGGGCGAAAGACCATCCCTCCTCATTTGACGAGCTCACGGAGACGGGGGCTGGAGGTCGTGTGATATTAGGCGAGGTGGTAGGTATGTGAACCATTTGTAGAACGGTATTCGAGACCAGGAGCTTGGGTTTGTCTGTCCTCTTCTTTTTCGGTTCCCTTTCCTCCGTTGACGATTTTCGCTCCCGCTGACATTTCCCTCCAATTGAAGGGAGATGCGGGGGACCAACGGGAGCAGCCGGGACCGCACCCTCGATGAGTAGAAGCGACCGCGCTCTTTCCTCCACAGCCACTTCGGGCTCGTCCATCTCCACGGCGGCGTTAGGGTTGGAGGGCATCGTCATTGCCTCCACATAGCTCTTACCTCCCTGGTTCCGAGGGCAGGTCTTGCGCTCGTGGCCTTCTTGATTACAGCGGGCGCAAGTGCGGCGCTGACCCTCATAGATGATGATGGCCCGGTTGCCGCCGATGTGGAGGTACGAGGGGATATTTCTCTCGACCGTCATCCGCACAACCCTGGTGCCAGTAAGCACCCGCGCCATATTTTCTCCCTCCCACCTGTTCTCCCACGAGCGATGTATTTTACCAAAGCGTTGGAGCTCGCCTGTTATGTCTTCCAATGGGGTCTCCACGGGGAGACAAAGAACCCTGACATTACACGGGCTGCCGGAAGTCTCGTCAATTGTTATTGTCGTCCTCTGGTCACTTAAAGACGGAAACGGTAGTTTCCGCGGAGTATTGTCTAAAATCCTAGTCATTGTAGCTTCGGTTGCCAACTTCAGGAATATCAAATGGCGATTGTATCCAAATTGGATCGCCACTATCTCTTCGGGTGTGAGGCCCAGCGACTCTAACGTGAAGAGATGGACCTCCAACGGGGTAGGGGGCTTCGCCTTCTCGTCAACTTGCAAGGCGAGCGTGTTTAAACGGCGCACAGCCATTTGAAGAAATCAAATTCAGCACACTAGCATGAAGAAGGAAAGCGCAACAAAAAAAAACGAGCACTTTAAAGGGAAATAAAACACTCACGAACGCTCCCTCCCCGCCACACGCACCCGGCGGTAGCAAACAAAAGGAGCCTAAGCTCTACACCAGGAATTAAGGTCAGTCTTGATCCACTAAACAAAACAAAAGTACGGCCTTCCCGGCGGAAGAAGTCGAGAGTCAAACTGCGCGCTTCTTGATGAACTAGGCGGTCAACCGCCGCTCGAAACAAAACACGATCGGAACCTCGATTTCCGAGAGAGTCCGGCAGTGCCGCTCTCCAAACCCCGGCGACCGAAGCCTCGGACGCCGGCAATTTTAGACACTCGGTGAACACAGGCACGTCCTGCTGTCAAGGCAGCTATCGAGGCGTCCCCTTAGTCCCGTAGTACAGTATTTTAGTTACTCTCACATTCGAAATCATCCTTGAACTTATCTGGTGCACTTAGCTTCTTCTGGCGTAATGCAAAAATTATGAATAGAAAGAAACAAAAACAGGTTGCCATATTTAAGATGTATATACTATATATATGTAAATATATATATATATATATGTATATATATATGTATATATATATGTATATATATATGTATATATATGTGTATATATATATATATATATGTATATATATATATATATATATATATATATATATATATATATATATATATGCGTGTGTGTGTGTGTGTATATTTATATATATACATAAATATTTAATTATTAGGCATATACATATGCATAAATATTTATTTATTTTTTACATTAATATTGTTATCAGGTAATCTACCGGTAAGGGACGGTTTTGATAGATATTGCCAAATAAATATGTTGCTTTAAAACATAACCCAGCTCCAACTCTACCTACATGTCCCTCTTCATCTCAAAGCAATTTCTTTTTCCCTTCATCCCATCCAACAACTCTATCCTTTTGCTACCATTTACTCATTCGCCTATCATTCTCTCCTCTATTACAGTCTTCAACATCACAGTGCTAATGACTAGGCTTCTCATCAATTTTTGCTGATTACAAATGAGTTCCCTCAACTATCCCCTCTCCTTTCACACCAAATCTATCACTCCTTTATTTAATTTGCTTTCGATTCATTTCAGCTTCTCCATCCTTCTCCACATCCATAATTAAAAATCCTCCAATGTGCATCTATTTTCCTGTGACCATGTTCCCACGATATACAAAACTGCGCTTTATGTCAAAGTAAGGATGAGGCTTTTCTTAATATCTTATTCAACGTCCCTGTCTTCAACACCCTCCTCCCTGTGAAAGCCTCTTTACATATTGCTATCCATTTTGGTCCAAAAGCCTCCAAATATACGTAAACTGTTTCACCAGCTCTTAATTTTGCTCTCTTGTTTTAATGATGGCCTTAGCCATTGTCTTTCGGTAAAATAGCATTAACTTTGTTTTATTTATAATAATTCTCATCCCATATCTATCGCACGGAACTTCCAATTAAACCTGCAGCTTTGGCAGAATGGAAAATAAAATTTATTTCTTATGGTCCTCACATGATTTAGCCTTTATCTTTTTCGGAAGAGGACTTAACACTAATCGCAAACAGCCTTCAGCCCGGATGACTTCCTCATAGATGCTACGGATCAGTCAATTTAGACTCTTTTGCCCCAATTTTCCCAAACATTTCAGTAGTTCGGCAGGAAGGTTTTCCTCACCAACTGCCATGATTGATTTCATCTCCCTCAATGCCCTTTCTATCTCATTTTCGAGTATGGCTTGACCTAAGCTATCTTCCTCTAAGTCATGCTCCTTTTCTATGCCTAACCTTGTTAGCCAGGGTCCTTTACTCGTATCATTCAGAATATTCCTCTATATATTCCTTTCATTTCTCTTGGATCTTTTCTGCGTCAAATATTATCCTACCTGAATTATA
The DNA here is from genome assembly GCF_022747635.1 of Hetaerina americana. Taxonomy (NCBI): domain Eukaryota; kingdom Metazoa; phylum Arthropoda; class Insecta; order Odonata; family Calopterygidae; genus Hetaerina; species Hetaerina americana. The sequence continues at coordinate 9,108,921 of NW_027286741.1, forward strand.
TCTATTCTCCACTTCTTGCTTCCCGATAGTGATTTAACCTTGATGTACAGCACCCCAATTTCATCCTTCCTCTGCAAACTTTTCGAATCCTCGGAGTGCGCCTTACACCATTCTCATTTTGCTTTATATGTTGCCCGCCTCAGTTTATCATTTAAATCTTTGTACTGCATTTTGCCAACCTCTTTGTTACATCCTTTCATTTTCTCCTTTCATCCATGTTTGTAATTATCTCATCCATGATCCATGGTTTCCTCGTCCTTATCACATTAATATTTCCTATTTTTTCTGTTCGGGTATAGAATCATTTCTTTCATAATTCCCACTTTTCTTCAATAGTACTTAGCTCTTTACCATCCTCCATGATTTTCTTCACAGCCTGCTGGTACTCTTTCCTTGTCAATCCATTTAATGCTTCTACATTCCATTTTCTAACCCGTCCCCCTGCCTCATCTTTTTGAAACTGACACTACATTTAATAGCAACTAAATTGTGGTCACAGTCCGCATCCGCTCCCGGAAAGCTGTGCGAATTTATCATACTCTTCCTAAACCTGTATCTAACCAGAATAAATTCTAACTGATATATTTCTGAATCCCCTAGCATTTTCCATTCATCCCTGCGCATTGTCTGATGCCTAAACCAATTGTTGGTAATGACAAACCCCTGTCTCCTGCAGAACTCGATTGCTTTCTCCCCGCGGTTATTTCTCGTGCCTAAATTTTAGTCCCCACATCATCAACATCATCTTTTGCCTACCGTTGCAAGCCAATCCCCCATTATTATCAACTGTTTTCCTCTAGGATTACACGCGATTACGTCTTCTAGCTGATCGCATATCTTATTGACTTCTACTTCCTTATCATTGCTCGGTGTGATGTACATTTTCCCGTAAAATGACCAAGTTTGTCAAATCTGCTTTTACCTCTACAAGTTATAACCTATCCGTTACCTGCTCTATGTTGACTTCACTTCTTCGTACCTCTTCATTTAATACTACGGCAACCCCTCGTTGAATCTCGTCCCCGCCGCTGTATGTTATTACATAATTATCACTCCAGTAATCCCCACTATTCTTCCATAACACCTCGCATAGACTTAAATTATCTATATTTCCCCTTTCCATCTCTCGCTTAATATTCTCCATTTTCCCTGTTCTCATCATTGTCCTAACATTCCACGTTCCTATTCTAACTAATTTGGTCTTCTTCTCCTGCGTCTTCTGTCCTGCTGCTGCAAGTTTTCCCTTGCAAGGGCTTCGTGGGATGACGACCGCGGAAGCCATGTTTCCTCCGCTGCCGGACACGACACACGGCCGATTGGGCCAAGCCCCGTAGTTGCCAGAAATCAAAATCTTTCTGGTGACCATGATATTTATCTTGGGAATGATCATTGAGGTGGCTTCCCGGTGCTTTCCTCATTTGTGTTTTTAACTTGACAACATCACTTACTAGCCGCCCCACTGAGGTCAGACGCCATTGCAGCCGCCTCACTAAGGAACAGACGCTGCGTGGACTACCTTTCGTCTGGCTCCTAACCTTCGACCTACCTGGAATGGGTGACCCAACCAGGAGCAATTATTTCTACTACAAATATATATATATATATATATATATATATATATATATATATATATATATATATATATGGTGTGTGTGTGTGTGTGGGTCGCGGTATTCCAGGGGCAGAGCGTTGGACTATTGACAGAAGGGTCCCGGGTTCGAGTCCCGGGCAAGGCACTCTGGGCACCTGCAGCTCCACCAAAGCTTTGTGATTTTTCGGGAACCAGATCTTCCTGGGAAACCATAACCGGCACAGGGAAAGGAACTGGCCCCCCTACCCTGATGTGTGAATTCCACACGCCTTCGGGCTTAGTACTGGGTGAACTCTACCATCACCCCTACCAAACCGACCTTCGGGTTGATTACTGTGTTTGTGGTTATAAATATGTATATATATATATATATATATATATATATATATATATATATATATATATATATATACATATATATGTATATGTGTAAAATACCAGAAAAAATGTTGTATCTTTGCTAGGTGGGAAACCTTTCAGAACACCCTCGTTTATATTTATACTTGTCTTTATTTTTGGTAAATATTTTTACAGATAAAATTAAATAGAACCAGATTGAGGTAGTGGAAATGAGATTATTTTTATTGCATATCAATCTCAAGAAGACCTTGTTTCATGAACTTGGAGAGAAGTAGGGAGAGGTGTGCATGCAAATAAAATCTAAGTAGCACTTTTTTGAGTTGACACGGAGCCCATTTTGATGAACATAAAATAATCTCCTGGATTCTTGTTGTGGCTTTATTCTCTCTTAAGATATGCCGAGTTTCGAAATTATGAGGAATATGTAGGACTTGCCTCCGCTAAATGGGTTCTGTATGAGAAGCCAAGTATTTCCGGTCAAACGAAGGAAGACTGAATTTCGCTGTTATGTTGCGAGGGGTTTTAATCTGGCAAGAAACTATACCGCAAGGAATCATAGGATGATACTCCAAGGAACAAAAATTATTGAATTGGTAACAGAACTGCATGCATGTATAACTACGCGGATCGTTATTAATAATAAAGCACATGCATTCGTGATCACAATAGCTCTGGCAAACCACCTATTCTTAATAAAACTACTTTGAACACCAACAGAACTATAAACTTAGAAGTGCTTTTTATGAAGTGATTTTTAAGCATTAGATGTATAAAATGATGCCAGAGTTAAATAGCCGAAGATGGAAATCAAATGTTTAAAGAGCTTTGAGGTAGAACAAGAAACGAGTGAAAGGATTCTGCTACTCTGGAAGCCTTAAGAGTAGCGATGAAAGGGGAAATACCCACTTGAGTAATCACCCACTCAGGGAGGCTCTTATATTAAAACAGCAAATCCAGATGATGGAGAGCAATACTCTGGACACAAAAGGCTCATAACGGTAAATATGTATTCTTACTGATCTCTTCTGTTGGTTCAATGGCAAAATTAACAGTAGGGACAACATATTTTGGTTCTGCATGTGGTTTTATTATAGTAAACGGTTGGAGACCGAACACCCCCCGCCACACGCCTTTGCGGGGACTTCCGGGGTATTGAGTAGATGCAGATGAACAACTGCAGAAACAGTAAGAAGTAGCATATTCTGCGAACGATTGCATTATGTACAGGGTTGAAAAATTACTGATGCAATTGAGACTTAGATTGAACGCGAAAGATAAGAGTGTCAAAGGAAATATATCCCTAGGATGCCCAAGGATTGTGCCCGTCCCAAGGCAGGCACAATGTTCACCTGCGGTAGTCACGGTTAACTAGGCAAGGTGAACGCCGAGACGCGTGCACATCCTCGCACGCACTGACACGCAACAACAAACACGGTCGCACCGTAGCAGGCCCGACCGCCCACTCGACCCTCGTCTCTTAGAGTACCTCTCCCCCGGCAGGAACCGCTCTTAGTCCCCCACGGGCCTCCACCAAGTTCACAACCCACTTTCTCAGCACACACACAAACAAATCCTCTTGCCTCCCATTCCCATATCTTAATTTCAAGACCCCCTCCCTTAAATTTCGTCCACGCCGTCTCACTCCTGAATCACCCTCTGCTCCGACCCCGTCGCTCCCCAAATAAGGGTGCGTGGAGTGGTAGGAAAATGCCTTCCACTCAAAACTACCTGGCGTGTTGCCTTCTCCGCAGTCCGGGTAAAACACCGGCACCCGAACGATTCAGCCCCGCCTCGCTCCCATCACCGCACTCCTCATTCGCATTCCCGCTCCACTATTCACTCTATTCGCCAGTTTAATCATTTACCCTCACTTTCTTACCACTTAATAGGAATGAAGTATCTGAGCAGAATTAGGAAAGCCATGGGAGACTTTGGCGAAATAACTAAAATGCAACAAATAGCGCGACCCAACCTTAATACAGATCCTCCGATTATTTAACCCCTTCCAATCTATCCTAATTTCCTCATTTGGTTCCGTCCTCTCCATCACCTGACCAACATTTTTCACTCTACAAAGGCTTTCAAAATTTTGCTATCTCCTAACCTTCATACACTTTCCATATTTCGCACATCCACTAGTTCCGTTTATTACTTATTTTGCTCCAACAAATCCAGCGGTAATTATGATATGCATAAAAATTTACTCGTAATGATGCTGGCCACTAAGTGTAATGTGCGAGAAAGGATAAGAGTGGACAAATGAAAACTGCTGGAAGGCGAGTCTTCGATATCCAGGGTGTTCTTGAGCTTTAGAATTACCAACCTTTAGCCGTGGATGATCTACGTAAATATGAATGTTCATTAAAGGGTTTGTATTTGAATGTGTAAAACGAAATGGAATAATTATATTCAAAAGTCAAACACAAGGTGGATGGTGAAGATACAAACATGTCAATTGTACGCAGAAAAGGCTAACCTGAAATATTAATGGAATCTCGGATCTTCGCTTTCCCAGAACGATGACTCCTGGATACCCGGAGCAAACGAAACCGGATACAGATATTCCTTTCTCTGTACTGTTCTCTTATCTATGACACACTTCCGGAGAACGAATTCGTCTTTCCTCTCCCTGTCTCCCTCTCACCTTCTCTCTCCTTGTGCCACCTTCTCCTTTCCTCCTTGTTTATTTCATCCTTCTTTACGGCCGAACGTGCACCAGGGCTTTTTTGCCCACTTTGAAACTCATTTTTCCCTCGCCTCTCTCGTGCTACCCGTCCTCTCCTCTCCGGCGCACTTAAACCTTGGGTTATCTCCGCCTTTCCATTCCGACCGCTTGCAAATGCCACTCGTTCCCAAATATTTCTCTCCTCGGCCCCTTTGAACTCACACAAATTGCGGAGATATATTTAAGGGAGCTCGGTTTCCCCCTCCCCCCCGCCCTCCAAGAGATCTTTACGTACAAAAGCCAGCGTGCGGAGGTCATATATGTCCAAACTCGAGAGAAGCTTGGGATTCGGAGGCTCCAGCGAGAAATTTGATTAAATTCGGCACGGCGAGCTCAGAGACGTTTTGTGATATTGCAGTCAGTTCTGCTAGGCTATGAGAAGATCATGGTACAAACCAATTTTCGAGCATAGAAATCTTCGGATGGCATACAGCGGTTGTGGCTGACAGCTGAGCAAAAAGTGATCAAAACGTTTCCTTTCAGGAGCTCTTAAGTTCTGTAAGATAACGGAAAACTGTATTCAAGGCAGGAAAAACTAATTCACGCCCAAACTGAAACTATCGGTATGAAAAATATAAAAAGTATGGATCAATTACAGAGAAAAATAAATAATTAATTTCTTTTTCACTGCGGTGATTTCTGTTTTAGAATGACAAAATCACCAAATAGTACGCATTATGTGAACAGTGATTCCTCACGGCTTAACACTATTTATGTGAAAATCATGCTGCTTTGAAATATATATTTATCTGAAGATTTTCATTCTAGAGAAGAAAACTCATACATGATGTCCACATAAGCACAGAATGCAAAATAATAAAATGCATGAGCACTACAATGCACCAATTTCAGTGTGAAAAAATCATTCGCCTTGATCGGAAGCCCAGTCAAGGCGAATGATTTTTAAACTCTGAAGTTTTTGCATTGCAATGCATATTTAGCGAGTGACTCCGTTAAAAGATACTGTTGCAGCATCTCCCACAGTTTCTTGGAGAATGTATGAGCAGTGAGCTAAAACCGTTAATTGGATAATTTGCCGTTTAGTCCACCATTTTCAGATCATTTTCTATTGATGGTGAGCGCATAAAATCTATAAAAATAGATTTCAATGAATAAGTTATTATTTAGATAAACTTTGATATTATCATTGAATATTTAATGAACAAAATATCTATTTCATGCATTTCACTAGCTACAATAATTCCAAAAGTACTGACATTTAAAATAATGTTTACAAATTTTGCAATATAAGATAAAATTCGTAAATTAAACTTATTCCAACTAGAAAGCACAAGATATCCACTTTATACTTCCATAAATAGTAAGTATCACGTAAATTTTGTTATAATTATTCCAAGAGTATCGTAAAAAATGGTTCAGGAATACCATGACATTCCCTAAATATGTAAAATTGGGTCCAATGCAGATTACGTACTTTCCAGGTTTTGGAGGTTTGGAAAAATATCCAAGACCTGAATTTTAAAGTGTGCAGTTATAAGGGCCATAAAAACTTGATTTCTTGATGCACGGCCGAGGCCTCGGAGCTGCTGGGACTTTCAGACCCTATTTTATGCCCCAAATGGGAATCTATGAATTAGGAAACGAACCCTCTCGGCCAATGGGGTGAAGCGCTTTAACGCGCAATTTGCAATATCAGCCAATAAATGAGAAATACAAATTACTCTTTCCCCCTGTGATCTTGTATTATACCACCTTCTTAGAACCAAGACGACAAAATAAAAACGAGGAAATTTTTCACAGATTTTTTGTGTTTCGTCAACTATTAAAGAGCACCACGACTTTCATGCCTACCACAAGAAAAATAAAAATACGGTATGATGAGGACACGTATTTTTGAACGAGAAGTCCCCGCGCCCTATAAAAGCCAATCCGGAAAGACCCGTTTCCTCACACTTAAAGGATGTCTTTATGGCTTCTCGGCATTGTCCAGACGTCTCAGGGGAACTCGCCTCAAGAAACAATGGTGGGTAGTAATGTGTGAAAGGGGCAGGCGAGGTGCAACGGGGCGGGTGAGATATGAGGGGGAGTGGAAGAAAGATGGGATGGGGCGCGGATGGAAAAGGCACAAGGGGTTCAGCGGAAGAAGCTGGGGACGGACCCCTATGGGCAGGTGTGGGGTTACGCATAAGAATAGTGGGGGGGGGCACAGCGGAAGGAGTGTGAGGAAGAGGAGGGTAGAATGAAGCGGAGGGTGCTGTGAGGTAGGCTGGGAATTGAAGAGGGGGTGTGGTTAGAGAAGCGAGGATGGTTTTATGAATCTACATCTACATAATACCCCGCAAGCCGCCGCAAGGGTGTGTGGCGGGGGGTGTTAGGTCACCAACCGTAAAAAGGAACAATACCTCATGCAAATCAATAACGTGGAAAATTACACCCACAGGAGCGCACACATTCATGCAAAAATCCCTTCATCCAACACTCATGCAAACCCATATACCGCAAAACAACAAGAAACTGCCCCCCAGGATGCAGCACGAAAGCCATCCTACAACACGCAAGCCAGGACACAACAAACAAGAATGTGAAACACAAATACCACATGAATATGCACCACAAAACACTTCACCCCCCAAAGAGTCTGTAAAAGGCAGGGAATGCGACCCAACGTTGCAGGTAGCAGGAATTTCCCCCCACCGAGAGGGACGAGGGACTGAAAGGGAAACTTAAAAACAGTTGAGCAGAACACGAATTAGGTCATTCGGAAAGAATGGGTTATTATAACAAAACACATAAGGTTAGTGGAAGAGCATGCATTTAAGCAGAACTAATTATTTTTAGACGCTGAGGGTGGCACGTGGAATTTTTGCTATGTAAAACCCTGCAGTTGCTATCCCGTATTGTCCGTCGGAAGAAGGAGTCCTTGAGTCGGCTAGTTCTGGCATCTATGTCCAGCATTTTATATGCATGATCCAAGCGACCAATGTATGTATGGGTATGAATAATTTGCGAGACCTCCGGTGCTGAAATATGCGGATCTGAATTAATTTAATAATGAATGGGTGGGTGGGAGTGATAGGAGGAAGAATAAATTAACGTTAAACCGCTCGTACAAGCCAATGAGTATTATACGCACAATGATTAAAATATCTGTACACACGTATGCGCATTGATAGGAGAACACGCTTTTATCACATGTATGTAGAACCCAGGTTGGATATCACCCTTCACATCAACGTACATGCATGGAGACGAAGCAACAGATTAACCGCCATCCTTATATTTTTATTTCACCAACTCGGATTATATCCATTATAACATTAATATTTCATCAAAGGTTTCCATTAATTTTACCTGTGGGTGAAGATACATGTAGATGAACGAAAGTTGCATATTAAATACTCATAGATGAATCTCTTTGCATAAGCAAATAGTGCTTTGCACTATTTGCTTAGTTTAAGAAAAATGGCAGAGGACTGATTGGAAAACTTTACACGAAAATACCATCTTCTTGTGATAATATTGTTGTGTTTGTCAGTGGGTGAGGGTAGGTCAGGCCCAGGTACGCATTTGAGGCCTATCGAATGCACATGGTTAAAATTCGGAAAGCCAAGTGCATGTAAAAAGAGAACCAGAATTATTTGCATTAGTAGAATGAAATAGTAAGTAACTAGCCCATCATCGAAGTTCTAAACTTTACACATAGAAACTCCAAATTTACTTAATCAAAAAATATGAATAAGCTGTGAATGGTAGAAAACCACCCTCAAATAATATAATTAATAATAAACGTCTTCATTGAGTCGAGATTGAGATTGGATAGTACCTTTTTTCCGCCTAATCTCTCGTTATTTACATGCATACTTACGTCAATAATCACTGAAACAAATAATTCACAAATTTTAACAATAATTAAAGCAAAAAAATTAAAATTCACCACACTGCACTGGGGGAACATTGGGTAGTGTGAAAATGCATACAAATACACTATATATATATATATATATATATATATAAAGATTGTAATTTGATATCCTTAATGGAGCGTGCAAAATCCTCTGAGATATGATTACTGTGCGGATGCCTAAAAGAACCACAGATTATTGAATTATTCCGAAAATTTTAACTAATCGTGAACGGAATATCTACTCCATTATTGAGATATAGTATTTATATTTCCCAGGCGCATAATTATAATTAATACTATAATGTTTCATTGATGATTATTGGCATTCAATAATTTAAGCTTCGATTGGGGTAGGATATCCTAGTGAAACAAAATCTTACAAAAATAAAGTCCCTCTTAAATTCCACGGAAATCTTTTCTTGTTTCACTACGTCCAACATTCATATCCTATCCCTTATTCACTTAGCTATCTTTTTCCTTACCATTAGATTATTCAAAGTCAGATACCAACCAAAATTCCCTACAATTGTATTTATTGTCTCTCTTTGATTTATTCCAACAATTCCATATCCTCCCCTATCATGCCTTCCACTTTCTTAATTCATTTTCTTTCAATGCATCTTTCATTTTATTTCCTTCTCCAAACCTACATCTGAAAATCTGAAAAACTACGTCTACTGTCTTTCTTCAAAGACCATGTTTTTTGCCATCCAAAATCATGCTCCAAATAAAATTTTTAATAAGTCATTTTACGCTATTTACGAGGGTCATCCGGAAAGTAGTACCCGTTCGTGCCGCATGAAGTGCTGACGACGCGAGTAGCCGCTGGACGAGGTCAGATAGCTTCAGTGGCTTGTCTGCCTTCTCTGAGCCAAGTTGCGTGACGCTAGCATTGCCTGTGTTGTTTCTGTGATTGTTTACAATGTTTAAAAAAATTGAGAACGCCGCCAGTTGTGAAGTGAGGGCAGTGATTAAATTCCTCAATGCAAGAAACGTTCGCCCATGTGATATTCATCGCCAATTAAAGGAGGTGTATGGAGACAATGTAATGGACGAGTCGTCTGTTCGGCGGTGGTGTCGCAACTTCAACATGGGGAGGGGGAACACACACGACGATGAGCGTTCGGGGAGACCGTCTGTCATTACAGACCAACTGGTGAGCTCAGTTGACGAATTCGTGAGGAACGATCGGCGCGTCACAATTGATGACATCTGTGAGCATTTTCCCAATGTTTCTCGAACAATTGTTCATGAAATTGTTAAACACCATCTGCATTATGCAAAAATTTGTGCAAGATGGGTCCCTCGCGTATCTCAATGAGCTGGCGGCGAAGGACTATGCAGCAGGAATACAGAAACTTGTCACACGCTATGACGTGTTATTACATAAGGTGTGACACACCTTATGTGTTTTGTTATATTAACACATTCTTCCCGAATGACCTCATTCATGTTCTGTTCATCTGTTTTTAAGTTTCCCTTTCAATCCCTCGTCCCTCTCCGCGGGGGGAAATTCCTGCTACCTGCAACGTTGGGTCGCATTCCCTGCCTTTTAAAGACTCTTTGGGGGCAGAGTGTTTCGTGGTGCATTTTCATGTGGTGTTTCAATTTCTTGCTTGTTGTGTCCTGGCTTCCGTGTTGTAGGATGGCTTTCGTGCCGCATCATGGGGTGCAGTTTTTTAGTTGTTTTGCGGTATATGTGTTTGCATGAGTATTGGATGAAGGGATTTTTGCATGAGTGTGTGCGCTGCTGTGGGTGTAATTTTCCGTGTTGTTTTTTTGCATGTGGTATTTTTCTTTTTTACGGTTGGTGACCTAACACCCCCCGCCACACGCCCTTGCGGCGGCTTGCGGGGTATTATGTAGATGTAGATGACAAATGCCTTAATTTGCTTGGAGATTATGTTGAGAAGTAGTTTAAAGTATCCTCTTTCAAATAAAATTTTTTATGTTTGTTAATATTTACTTTTGTGTCTTTATTTCACGAACGGGTACTACTTTCCGGATGACCCTCGTATAATTAGGGTCATATTCTATCCTCCTTTTGAAAGCTTTGTTTTCTTTCGCAATTCTTCTACTTACCTGTATGTGCCAACCAAACTGAACGTATTGGCTCAAACACTTCCAAGATAGGTAAAATGTTCCACCGGCACTTATTTTATTAATATTTAACGAACGCTTTCTTATGGGATAGATAAAATTTTTTATACATTTATACTAATCCATTATTTATGGAACTGGCATTCCAATGAGCTCCGCGATATTTGTAATCCCAAGCCTTTTTAACCATAACTTCCACGTTCACGTTGAAAAGCAACGGTCTAAATGGACACATTGGTCTCACATGACTTAACACTACCTATACCAAATTTACCTTAGCAGTCAAAGACATGTGCATGTTGCGGATAAATCGCCTATCACTCAATTTACTCCTATATTCTGCAATAAATTTAGTCTACTTAATTCAATCTATCTATCGTCTTCTGGAAATCTACGAAATAATATTCCTTTTTATATGTGACCCTATTACTATACTGGCAGCCCTAGTTACATTTGACCTTCTAAACCTAAATCAAACATCCCCCAAAGTATTAATTTGCCTGCAATCTACCCTCTTGTTGATGATCATGAAAATCTCTTTAATTGCGTGCGAAATCAAACTTTTTGTTTCATAGTCATCACATGTCTGTCTTTACCTCTTTTTAAAAAGAAACTAACACTGATCCGAAAAAATCTTCCCACTAAACTTCTCTTTCACTAATGCTGCGAATCGCTCATGGAAACTCTTTCTCCCACGTTCTCTAAACCTTTTAGTATTTCCGAGTGAATGCTGTCGACCGCCACGGCCTTGTTTGATGAAAATACCCTTAATTCCCTTTGTATTCCACTGTCGAGTAAGTCTGGACTTAATCTGTTCTCATCTATGACATATTCTATTTCTATATCTAAGCTTGATAGTCTAATGACTTTACTGCATACATCTTCCATATTTTCCCGTCTTACTGTATAATAATCTTTCCTGGCCCAATTAATAATTTTCCTAACTCATCTTTTGGTTGTTTGCACGGGTTTTTCCCTCTTACTTCCTGACAGTGATTTCTATAAATTCCTTCATAGCGCTTCAATTTCACTATTTGATAGGAAATTTCCATATCCCCGTAATTTGTCCTCTATCGCACATCTTCTCATAATTATTCAATACTTAATACTTACTTCCACCTAACTTTCTGTTCGAATAATTCCTTTTTCTCCTGTAGTCCATATTTCTAATCATTTCGTCCATTTCCATATTTTTCTGATATCTTTTCAACTTACTGTTCCTATAAATTTTTCCCGGTGTTCTGTATCGCATTTTGATATTTTCTAGTGTTTTGGTTATTGTACTCGTATTATCTCTCTTGCATTGATGAGTGTAGCGTATATACATCAATGCAAACATATATGCTATCAATTAACCAACACATGCACCTTACTTAGTTTTGAATATTATCCAATAGCGTGCAAAATAGAATTTGTAAAGTAAAGGGGAGAAATTCCCCTACTATTAGGGCATGCAGCATACATGTATAAATTTGTCCGCCACCAAGGACACCGGTAGGAAATATGACACAACGCTGAAGGCAGCCGGAGGGTCCGTCCCTAGAGAGAGACGAGAGATGAAAGAGGAAACTTAAAAACAAACAAAGTAGAGTAAGCAGTACTGTAACGAGCAGCACATTTTTGATAGCAATGCTATGCGGCCATTCGGCCATTCGGGAAGGATTTTGACAACAAAAACATGAGACAAATTTCAGAGAAACTTCGGGAGATGCCGCAACAATAACTTTTAATGCAGTCATGTTAGAGAAACCGCATGGATTTAAAATAACTTATTATTTACTTGACGCTGCGGGGGAAAAGTGGAAATTTTTCTATTTATAACACAAGAATTGCTAACCCGTACTATCCGTCGGAAGGAGGAGACCCTGAGTTTGCTAGTTCTACTATCTATTTCCCGAATTTCATGCTTATGATCTAAACGACCACTTTATAATGGAGTTCGAATAGTTAGCGAGACCTCAAAGCTGAAATATGCGGATTTGAATTTTATTTTTTCCGTTCAATATAGCGTTGAATCGTTTTTCTTTGAACAATTCTCATCATAACTCCGTTAGCATTTCAGTATCATTTTTGTTTTTGTCGTCACAGTTTTTTACGAACCGTGCTGTCTGACGTTGAAATTTCTTGATTTCTCAAATGAAGCCTTTTCCAGTTCAAACCATTTTCACTGCAAGCATTTTCTAAAGAATGCCTCACAAGAGCGTAGTAAAAACGTTTCTTGACCATAGAGTCACCTCTGCCAACAATTCGCCATATAAATCACAATTTTTTTCCACTTGCCACCCTCAGCGTCTAAAAAATAATTAGTTCTAGTTAAATGCTTGCTCTTCCACCAACCTTATGTGTTTCGTTATAATAACCCATTCTTTCAGATGGAAGAGTAATCTCTTGGGTCAGAAATTTCATGGAAGGTCGAACACAAAGGGTAAAATTAGGAGAAGTGTATTCTGAAAAAGCAAGGGTAACATCGGGAGTCCCACAAGGAAGCGTACTTGGCCCGCTATTGTTTTTAATATATATAAATGATCTCCCAATAAATATTAATTCTCAGTTAAGACTTTTTGCAGACGACTGTATTATCTACAGGAAAGTCGAAAATGACAGAGACCGTGACAAACTTCAGAGGGACATTAATAAAATGGCTGATTGGGTGACAAAAAATGGGATGGATATTAATGTTAACAAATGCAAATCCATCACTTTTAGCAATAAGGTAAATGGAAACCATAGGGAATATAAATTCTCAGAAAATGTCATTCCTAGAAGTGATACTGTCAAATACTTAGGTGTATATTTAACTAAGGACTTAGGGTGGGGGCTAAATGTGGAGTACATCTATAAGAAAGCTTTCAAAACTCTTCATTGGGTAATGAGAAACCTAAAAGGGAGCGTTAGAGCAACCAAGGAGAAGGCTTATCAGACCCTAGTAAGACCAATTTTAGAGTACGCTTCTCTTGTATGGGACCCTCATGAAGAAGGTCATATTAAAAAACTGGAAAAGGTGCAGAGAAAGGCTGCCCGATATGTACTGGGGAAGCATAGGAGGATGGAGAGTGTGTCTGACATGCTAGAAACGCTGGGCTGGGAACCTCTAGAATCTAGAAGAAAAGTAAGCAGACTTTGTGGAATGTTCCGAATTTTGAAGGGGGAGAAAGCTTGGACAGATCTTAGGAAAGAGGCGGGGAACCCAAATTTTATAGGCAGAAATGATCACAAATTTAAGATAAAATGCCGGGCACAGAGGACAAATAAAAAAAAATTTTCATTTCTAAATAGAACAATTGTTGAGTGGAACACCTTACCTGCAAAAATATTCGAGCCCTTTCCTAACAGAGTGTATACTTTTAAGAATAGATGTAAGGTATATATGTAAAAATTTGATTTATGTGTGGTGTATGGTATTATATGTTATAGCTTAATTTTTTTTTATGTATCTTTTTTTTTCTTGCTGGTTAATGGTTGTAAATGGGATGGGGATTCACTTGTTTTGTTAAAGAGATCTGTGTTTGTCTGGTTTTATGTATTATATTTTGCAATTGTTTGGGACTTGTGTGCCACCTGACAGTGTCTATTAGCACATGTGTATTTATAATAATATAATAAAATAAAATGAAAGGTTATGCAGAAAGGTTTCCGAATGACCGAATGACCTCTTTCATGTTCTGTTCATCGGTTTTTAAGTCTCCCTTAAGCAGATTTTACGTACGTGGGTCTCCCAAGGTAAACTTTCAGTGATTGTAGCACCCAGGCATTTTGCCGTATCAACTACTTCTAGGCCAACTTCAGCTAGTTTGTAAAGAAATCTCGTCAATGTTTTAAAGAAATTTTCAACCGAACAGTTATTTAGTTTTAATGGCCATCTAATTTTTGAACACGATTTCGAAATGCGATCTAGATCCTGTGCTTGAACCATACGATCCTCATCCCCAGATATCTCCTCATTAATCACATCGTTAATAAAAACCAAGAAAAGCAACTCCCCGATTATATTTCTTTTAGGCACCCCCGAGGTCACTCGTACGCTGTTATACCTAGCGCCATAAATGGTTACCTTCTGTCCTCGCTCTGACAGAAAGTACTTAACTCAATGTTTTGCACCCTTGTTTGTACCTGATAACTTCAGCTGATGAATAAGGTAACCTTGGAAAATTTATAAAATTCCTTTTGAAAATCCAAAAAGATCGCATTTCATTGCTCACCACTTTCGCCCTATAAAAATAAGAATGATTCTATTTGGGTGTCGTCTGAGTGGGTTTTCCTGAATCCATGCTGATTGCTACTTAAAAAGTTAATGATACCGAAGTATCTCATTTTTGGACAGACAATCATGTGTTATATAATTTTGCAGCATAAAGAAGTGAGAGAAATAGGTCTGAAATTTCGGGGGTCCTCCCTGTCACAAAAATGCAATATTTTCCCGGTTTTTTTCAATTTCCCAAGCTATATATTTGAACATCCTACCCGGTAATTTTCGGGACCCGGGGAATCGCTGGTTTAATCTCTTTGAACATATTAATATTTTCTTATTCTTTCGTTGTTATATTTGTCATAGGCTGGTCATGCAGTCAGATGTAAAAAAAGAAGTGATGCCATTAGGAACTACAAAGACAGGCTTACAAACCAGATATAAGCCAAATAAAAGAGAATAAACACAGATTTGAGGCGTTGAGGAGACATTTTTTATGGGAACCTGAAACATGTTTAGCCAGAATTGAAGCCCTTTTGGAGTGCTACCAATAGAGATACTTGAAAGGAATAAGCTCGCGCAGGAAACAATACGACAGCGAAGGCGGGAGGCTTTGAAGCCTCGGTTGTAGAACAGAGATCTGTTACAGAGACCCTAAGGTGGGAAATATAGAGATTAATGGGTAGTTTTAACGGAACGAAGGTCGAACACATAAAAAGGACATGAAGCAGAAACAGTGCACGTCGAAAGGTGTCCATTTCGTTTGTAAAAACTTTCGAAGACCCCGTTAACATAGATTAAACGTAGTCGAAGCACCATATAGGCATTTTATGTAAAGGTAGAATTAGATTTTTGAAACTTAAAACATCAAGTAAACTAGCATAATTCACTTCCAGACTGCTCATTAAAGTAACTGCGTCGCACTTACAGCAATTCCAATACCTCCCTTGTGGCTTTACCACAAAATTGGAGTTGCCTCCAAGCGGGACACTTAGCGCACCATTCACGTTAGTTGTGTGGCGTCTAAGAGGAGTCGTGGCGAGGTACATGGGTTGGTGTCCCGGCACCAGAAACCAGCATTGCCCCCAGTAACCTCCGCGCACAACACCACACGCACCACGTCACTCCCTATAGCCCCCTAAGCCCACCCCAGGCACGAAAGCCACGCCACCGGCGTGGGACGGGGGTTTGCGTAACTAACCGGTCGAAGTATCCCCAGTCTCGAAATACTCGTTAACACACCTCATCTGTTCCCGTCACCTCCTCATTGTTTCTCACTCTCTCAATATGCCCTTATGAAACCCGTCCCTCCCCGCACAAACCTCATCCCCATTTCTCGCTCTCTCCGCCTTACGCAGAAGAACACTTCCCCTTAGTTCTTCCGCCTCGCCCCCACCCACTCTATCAGAAGAACCGACGCCCGGGAGCCTCCCGACCCCGCAGCCACGGGCACATACTCCCGCAAAAGAGATATTTCCTTTTCAGGCCTCCATCTCTCCTCCGCGCTTCCTCTGCCGCCTCCGCCGCCTTCATCTCCTCCTTCCCCGCTTTTCTTCTCTAGTGATCTCGAGAGAGAGAGCAAAGGAGGGAGAGATAGGATTGCGAGGGGGTGGTTCGAGAGGCGAGGGAGTTTGGGGACGGTCGGGAGAGGATAGCACCAGATAGATAGGAGGATTCGGTGTTGGTAGGACTGTGGAAACTCGAGAGGACCTCAAGGATGTGGGGCGAGAGGGAAACGCGATGGAGGAAAGGGGATGGACTTAGAGAGAGAGAGATGAGAAGGGCGTCTTCCGATGAGGGAATAAGAAGAGGAATGGTTCGGGCACTCGGAATTTGAGCAGCTACTTTGTTCCTGGATGTCTGAAGCAGGTCCCACGAGCGCCCTGGATCTATGGCTGATGAGCAGGGAACACATTAATCATTGCCGGCGGGTGAGGGGAGGAATGCAGGGTGGAAGGGTGGGTGGTGCGGGGGAGTGGATAAGTCGGAAGGGTGCCACCGATAGAGCTGCGGATGGGATGTGGGGGGGAAGAGGAGGGGGCGCTGGGGTGGAGAGGCTGGCTCGCGGGAAGAAAGAGTTGTGCGGGGGAGGGGTTGGGGAAGGAGGGGCTAAAATATGTATGAAAGAGGAGGTGGGAGAGGTCGGTCGGTTAGAATTTTAAGAAATGGGGATGGAGTTAAGATGGGTTGGATTTCGGGGACGGGTTGGGCGGTCTCATTATTTTTTTTATCAAAGGGGGGCGGCGGTGGGGTCCTACGTTGGTCGGTGCGCGCGTCTAGGATGTTTTCTGCTCGCGCGGGGCGGATGGAGCTTGAATTACGAGAGGCGCGGGGCGGAGGGGGTGGAAAGGGTTGAGCGGAGGGTAGGATGCCGTGATGACGTAAGAAGTATCCAGAAAGGAGATAGAAGTACGGGGATCCGGTGCCAAGAAGTGCGGGATGTGACGGGGAGGGTGAGGGGAGCTTAAAACTTGGTGACATATGACTGATTGAGTCTCAGCGCTCCCATAATGAGTGCCAGAATGACGACAAAAAACAACTTGGCAAGCCTCGATTTGCGACAAATTGAAATTCTGCGCGTCTCCAAAGCTTAGCGCCATATCTCTTTGCTCATAATTAATCATTTTATTTTTTTATTGCGTTGATATAGAGAAATGAGGAGGGCGTGAATTTTTATGCGAGGTTTTGGGAAGTTTTGAATGGTACTTCTGAGAAAATTTGAACAATATATATTGGGTTATCTTTCAGAAACAAATATTTAATGAGGAGTTTCCATATTAATAATCAACATAACTGCATTCAGTTAGGATATATATCAACAGAAGCAATTACGGAAATACTGGTATTTCCTCTCACAGTAAGGTACCACTATTTTCTTCAAATGTATGAGTCGTATGCATCAGCGCTGACTTTTGCGAGTCATTTATTGTAGCTGTCACTCACGTCACACGCATTTCAACACGCTCTTTAATATCAGCTATCAGGAAAACGAGATGCGTTGCAGTGGTTATAAAATTTTGTATTGTATATTTGATTTTTATGGAACCTACTATAATAGATAATATCAATATATTTTTAGAGCCTACATATGAGGAGGATTTATTATGATTAATTTTATTTTGACTCGTACTTTTGGAGGTGAGATGCTATTTGTGCGTGAATTTACTTCTTTTTCTATGAAGATACTAAAAAAGAAGAACTTAAGAGTTAGTTAGACAATATGATGACGCTATTACCATTCTTGTAAAATTTCTTAAAGCTAACTTTACTATACTGTAAGCATTTACTATACTGTACCGATGGTAATAACTGAAAATCAATCAGATTGTGAAAACGTATGAAACCTGCACGTTTAGAGTGATAATCTAAATTTGTAGTAAGAAAATATCAGGATAAAATGAACTTTTAGATTGCATTAGTTGAGGGCTAGGATTTTAATTACCGTCAGTAACCTTGTGCAAACATATAAATTTGATCTAAGCATAGAAAAGAATGTTTTAAAATCAGTTAATTAAAAAAATACGTGTGTGTATATCGTTTTCCTTTGTTAAACCGTATAAGATTCCATACATCAATGTAAAATTATTGACATCCACACCAAAAGAGAAATTATCCAATACCCAGTATTGCTTTATCCACGTAAACGTAAAGCTGAAAATAAACCTTTTTGAGCAACCATTAAATTATTTTCACTCTGACATGCAACAAATATAAGTTATGAGAAAATGGAAGCGCCGGAGGTCACCTTTAGGAAGAGGCCGATAAAAAAATGTAAGCTCAGAAGTCGCAATAAATCAGCCCAGCCACCGGAACTTCATGTCAAATAAAACATCACATCCGGGAGAAAGCTGTGTAGCTCTGAGATGAACTGTAATTCATCTCGATCGGGCATCGTCCTAAACCTTAGGGCTCGAATGGCTTACTTCCGCAAAGGCGAGATAGCTAACAAATATATGCCTTATGGCGGCAAACTCTTGCGCTGCGCCGTTAATGCGTAGCAAGTAAATTGACCCGAGTCGACGGGGAGAGAACGGGAGAAAATAAAGTCGGGTGTGGCGGGGGGGAAGAGATTGTGGAGGGAAGCGGGGGACGGAAAGGGCCAACCCCCAACGGAGGGAACGCACAAGGGTATTAGTGGAGAGATTGGAGAGGAAATGGCGAGTTGATTCAGGTGGTGGGAAGACGGAGGGAGAGGGACGAGAGGGGAAGTGAACCCTCACTCCCCATTCCCCCACATCCCTCCCTCCCTCCCACTCTCTCTCTCTCTCGTGCCCGTCTATTTCTACTCTTCCGTTATTCCCTGTCACCTTTACCGATTTCATCCTTCCTATGGTTATTGGCACATTTTAGTTGATTGCACGTAATGAAGTAAAGTAGGCATACACTACCTTGGTTTCCATAATGTAAAACATCTTCATTGAGCGTATATTTATAAAATATCTATTCATATGGAAGAATCTTAAACACTTTAATCAACCCTAAGTTGAGTTAAGCAGGTAATCCAAGTTGTAACTATCGTGTTAAATTCAAACACCACAAGGGTAAGTTGTAAGCCTCCTCCTAACCCTCTACCACCTATGGCTTCACATAGTTCTGGTAGCCGTAAAGTCGGACAACTCAGGGGTAGCTGAGAGTGCCCAGAGAGGCATGCAGGGGAATCAAACCTGGGCCTGAGATCAGTAGTCAAACACTACCCCTGAACTACCCCCTACTCATCTAATCATATTTCACTCTTTTCTTACTAAATGCTAATTTTACTAAATGAAATTCTAACCCATCTTCATTTATACTAGTCCATTTCCTATATTTTTCGCTCCAGATTTTATTATTTAGTAAATATTTTGATTCCAAGGTTTCCATTTCCGCATATTTTCCTTTATTTATATTTTAATGAATTTGTATTAAAATCTGTGTGCTTGAAAACAGCTCTTGTTTCAAGGCGGGCCATTTTTGTCCCGGCGTAATCTGCGTTTCGGCTCCTCTCTCGATATGTGCCCCTGTGTACGTGGTCCCCGCGATCAGCCTCCTTCGCACTATCAAACGAATGCCCATCCAATCTTCACGGACCACTCACACGAAGGATGTGCCTACCTCTGCTCCTCGTACAGCTTAGAACGGGCCCTCCTCTCTTTCTTGCTCCTGGTCAACACGCAGAGTAGCTGCCTCTCCCTCTCTCTACACGTCTCATTTGTAGCTCTCTTGCAGAACTAAAGAGAAGACGTAGAAAGATACACAGGACACAATTACCGTTTAGCCTCGATTAACTCCGTGGAAGAATATATAAAGAATAAAAACATCAATAGATATGAAAAGAATACACCGACCCACTATTTATTATTACCAATCATCCGTAAAAAATATTTCTTCTTTAAATGAAGAAGATATAGCTTGAACTTAATTTTTGAGTATATATATAGCGTGAAATAGAAATTTAACGACCGAGGAATACCAAAAAAATATATTCTTTTGCCATCAGTAATTTCCATGTAAAACAAAGTATTTTCACGATTGAATTGAATTGATGAAATCGAGACATATTCTGGATACGATTGAAACAGTGTTGTTGCAGCAAAAAATATACATAAATCTACACTTTTTTAAGGAGAAAATGTGATTCATGAGTGAAAATTATCCGTTTCATTATGAGAATTAATTCCATTTTCGAAAAACATCCGTTTTCATATCTTTCGAAAACAATCTCTGTTTTAAAAGTGCTTATGCTAATTAACCTAGATTATATTTCATGACAACGCCCTCTGGCATTTCACTCCCCCCATTACCCTCCCTTCGCCCTTTTCCGCTCACCAATCCCTTGCTCCCCATCTTCTGCTCCTCCGCGTGATCCTCAAATCACTCCACCCCTCTCCTCCGATTTACCCTCCATACCTCATCTCTCCCTACGTCTCATCCGGAAAAAAAATTTCCTGCCTCCTTCCCCTTCCAATGCTCCTTCACGCCTCGTCCGCCTTTCCCATCTTATTCATGTATCCCTCCCCTCGCGCGTCCCCGCCCCGCTTTGCCCACCCTTGCGCCTCAACCTCTCCGACCAACGGGCACGAGGGAGGTTAATCTTGACGCCGAAGTAGTGACCGAACTCAGTGGGTGGAAGGATAGGACCAATAAAGATATAAAATACAGCAGTGGGTCGCCCGGGTTGAAAGGAGGGAGGCGCAGGGCGAGGGAAGGGAGGGTTAAAGGTATGGAAAGGAGAAGTAATGGCAGTTCGGATTGAACGGGCCGGGAGGAGAGTGAGCGAGGAGAGGGGAGTGAGGGAAAGAGAGGATTATGGGTCGTAGGGGATCGAAAGGCCGCCCCAGAAGGATGGCCAAAAGAGGAATGGATACGGAGAAGGAAGCGCTTAGCGAGAAGGAAGGGGAGGCGAACGAAGGAGCGAGACCGAGAGAGAAAGGACGGGGAAGAGCGGAGGAACTGGAGAAAATCATAGCTTGTGGTGCGGAAGTACCGGGTTTGGAGGGGAGGTAGGGGCGAGGTAAGGGTGGCCGAGATGAATTGGGGTGGGATATTGAGCATGAAGAGGGAAGATTAGAGGGAGAGCGACTACTGATGGTGGAATGGTTTCTGTGAGGGCAACATAAGATCGCTCACCCATAAGTTTGTTTGGCACGACGTAAGCTTTGAGAGATGAAAAATTCACGAACCTAATAAGTGGTTTTCATGCACGAGCATAAACGAAGCCTCTCTCGGAAGGTTGATGCCTGCACGGGTAAGAGACTATTATTTTCCATTTCAGTGCATCGGCCCGATATTCATCCATGTGACGACTGCAAAACACGACGTTTCAGAAGTCATTTGCGCTGATATTATGGAGATCTAGCTATATTCATACCTGTAATTACTTCATTTTAAATGCCCACTTAAAGAAGGCTTGATGTTGATCCTGTATATATCATATTGTCACTTCAAGCTAAGTAAAATCAAAGCACGCTAAAAAATATCATTAATTGGAATATCGTTTTTGAGTTATCCTATTTGAAGTGCAGCGCAAGCAAAACCCAAATGTCGGTTTATGGACGGATTCTATGGGATATCGAAGAGAGCCGACGAAGGTGAGTCTCGTGATATCTATACGGAAGTGCCTATCCCACCGAAGCGGAGAGGAAAAAAAATGTTATATGGACATTTATCCCACGGACAAAAAAGAAAGAATGCTACAAAGAATAGCATAGAGGGGAAATCCAGATGCGTAATGCTAATGCGTGTTTTGGATAAGTTTCCGAAACACGATTTTGTTTCCAACGAATATCTCACGATTTTCGTTCTTTCAATCGATTTCATCTCATTTTGAGGGAACCCTGTATTTTTACTGAAGTTCCTTGACACCGGTTTTAGAGGTAGAAGTTTTCTTTTTTATGGAAATTCTATGCCTACAGGCGATGATGAATGGAACAAAATTCTGTTTTCTGCTATCACAGAGCCATCGCCGATGATCTATCAGGTAATATTAACATTGAGAAAATCGTTCGACAACACTTTGAACCTTGTGTTTGCATTTTCCACACTTCAACATAAATATTTCCAAACTGTTTTTGAGAATAGAATATCAAATACGAAGGAATGTGATTTCATTTTGAATGGACGCTCTGCCGCAGAAAACCCATGAGACGGTGTGAAAATGGACGTATATTGAATATCTGCATTTCTTACATCCTAAAAGTGACTCTAATTTTCATTTTGATTTAAAACTGAAATCGTCTTCTTTTGCAGTGATTTTTTCTCTCTTTTTAATTAGCTGACAGAAGGGACAGTATTATGCATTAGAAATCATACAAAAAGATAACAAAAATTGGCATAAATAGGGGCATCAATTTCAAAAGACTTTTCAATACGTTAAGTTGGTACATTATAAACTATTTGCTCTCTTAAGAATTTTTTAATAATTTTTAACAATATTAACTATTAAATTTGCATTTAATTTCACCAGGAAAATGTTAATATTATTTGGAATTTGGAAACGGAAACAATCATTGCGCATAAAATGTAGTTTTACCAATCATCAGTAAAGCTTAGAGTCAAGGCTAGTCACGGACAGATGTTTCAAACTATGGCAGGTGGTAATCCGGATAGAACAAAAACCATTTTGTACCAAGGCAAAAAATGTCATATTCGTATCGGTCTATGCCAAGTATGAAAAGTTATAGTAATAAATATGGAGAAAGGGTTGCCATGGATTATTCAATCTGACGTACACATAAAATGTAATTTAGACTTGTTTACTTTAAAGCTAAGCTATGAAGAATAAAAAAATGGAATAGATGGAAGGAAAACAAACAAATAAGTTTTAGCCATGGTATGGGAAGAGGGAAGGTTGGAGAAATTCAAAGAAGGTGGGAAAAATGAATTCAAAATATGCATAGAGGCAATAGGATGCTGAAGACGGTAATATATGGAAGAGGAACGACGGGAAGTGAGGTAAAGAAACTAAAATAATTGATATTTGGATACATTTAGATGTGACCAAGGGTGCAGAGCTAAGGCACAAAGTGATTTTAATACGTAATATGGAGGTTAACTATATTATGGCACGTTATTAGAGGCTTAAGACTACAGTAATATGCAGTGTCACGGATCATAGAGAATGAAAATTAACACGAAAAACTAACACTAATGAAATATCTGAGGAAGGGAAAATTTGTCCTTCGACTCACCGAAACAGTAGAATGCAACAACGAATAGTAGAGAAAAGAGTACGTTGATATTTAAATAGAAGAGACAAAAATAAGTAGCTACTAATACCTCATTTTGAAAAGCAGGTGGTAAAGTGACGCCGGATGAAACTTCGGCGAAACTGTTGTCGGCTTCAAACAACAACGCGGTGAAAACCCGGACATGCAGAATTCTTCAAGGGATACTTAGATTTTATAGGAGCATTTATTTTAGCTAGCTATTGGTGCGTCTGCAAAGTATTCGCCCAGGTTGACAGGGGAAGTTATACTTTTGCCCATTGCAAATGAAACTCCGAGGTTGGTAAAAGAACAAAAAAATTATTGCGCGAAGCCAAAGTCGGTGAAACGGTACAATGATATTATTAGCGTTGTACCATGCTCTGTTTTAAAGTTGTTAGTATGAGATGTTACTACTATTTGACATTTCTGCATAATTTCAAATATTTAATAATATCAATAATAACCCAAAAGCCGGACCTATACCGTCATGTACAACGTTGACAATGCTTGATTATCTGGAGTCTAAATTGAAGGATCGTTGAAGGCATCTCAGGGGCAGCGGCAACATTTAAAACAGACTCACTTTGAAAACCCTTCCAAGAACTCTTTGCGGTTTTTAAAGTGGAAAAAGAATGCGATTCTGGTCCAGTTTCGGAATTCACAAATATTTCAGACACGAACTTTTCAAGTGACGAATAAAAACTCACTAAAGAGGGCGATATTATTTCAGTGCGGCAAATCAAAATATCCAATGCCCCCTAATGGGCATTAAACATCACGCTTCCTGTTTACATCCACCAATCCGAACACACGTGAGCGTAAGATTGTTCCAGAGGGTTTAGGGTGCGAGGGGCAAGGGTTTGTGCACGAAAGATTGGGAGAAAGAGTTCCGGGGACGAGGAGAGTATATTAGACCCAGGAGAGCGGGAGTTGGAGGAAGGACGAGGCAGAGATGGTGAAGGGAGCGGCGTAGGAGGGTTCCGGGTTACCTCGAGTGAAAATAAATCGGAAAACAGCCAAGATTTGCAAGACCAAGAGAAATCGGAGTCGGAGAGGAACGGATTGATGGTTTCTCTATTCTGGGTCAAGGGAGATTCGAAAATCGAACCAAAAGTCATCCTTCTGCAGTGAGTCTGCATAAAAACCAGCGAACCCCTGGTGAACATTCTCTTGGTGGAAAAGTGATGCTTAACTTTCAAATTAATGAAGAAGTTTACAGACACGGTGAACTATGCGACAAATAAATCCTATGAACATGCGGATATGAGAATTCTTGCGGTGCAGGGTTCATCCCTCCTAAGCCGGGATATGGCCTAGTTTCAATACTTTATAAAAATTACCATCCGAGAAAAAATTATTAATCAAAATCAATGATTTAAAATATGGACATCTTAAAATAAATCAAAGATTATAATTCCCTAAGTATTCGGAGTCTTAAAAAAATGAAACTTTTCATAGAGTGAGCGATTTCATGATTTAAAAGGAACTGCCAATACATCATCCGTAATCACAAATTAATTTATTCATTGAGGAACTCGAGAGAGAGGTTCAGGACTCATTAAGAAATAAACGATAACTCTTGGAGAGATACATTGTCAGCTGTCATTGTATTAAAAGGAACAATGTACCTTTTCAAGGAATTTAATTATTTGGCGCGAAGTTCTTCACTATGATACGGCAACATAAGATAAAGCTTTCACAAGATGAAGGATGAAGTTAAGTTATGTTGGCAGTTAGTCCCTGACCCAAAGGAATCCAAGAGCTAAGCAAAATCCGGTAAACATGCACTGCCAACACGAGTCCAATGCTTCCACAATTTAAATGTTAGAGAAAAGCTAACTTCTATTCTTCCACGAAAATGTAGAACCGCGAAGGCCTCTTTGGTATCCATGGGTTCTAAAGCGTTTTACAAAGAAGGCTCACAGGCCATATTGGCCCTTACGTCGGTTGTTCAAATATTCCTAGGAAATTCCAATTATCACTCGTAGTATCCGGAATGGTTCCCTTTTAGTAAACTGCATCTCTCTCTAGGGCTCTATTATATTTTCATATTTAATTGCATGGTTTAATTTAACTGTCAATTGAAGCAACAGACATGTATTCACTTAAAAAATAGGAAAAATGAGTTTTGTGTGGAGATTAAACCTCTCCATTTAAAAGGCTTAACACTGAGAGAGATCAAAGCCGAGTTGAATTAAGTTCATGGTAAATCTAATTTTGTGTTTGCGACTGTTTACATTTGGGTGAATGAAAACGTGGCTGCACTTCCACCACTAAAGATAACCGTTCAGAACGTTGAGTGGCAGTGACTTCCTTCGAACCAATTAGCAGAATCCACGACATGTATTTAAGTATTCGATGAATCCTTAAGAAGTTACCCTGCTGAAGTAAAGGAACAATTGAAGTAATATTATGATGGTGGCCACGGGTTATTTGAGATTATTAGGTTAATTATTATTATTATTATTATCATATGAATTCTTAGAAATATAGAAACCCTTGTGGGTGTTCCACAAGTGTCCGCTAGTATTAGTCCGATATTGTTCCATATATACATTAATGGTGTCGGGCCTCAGGTTCCCAGTAAACTTCGTCTATTTTCTGACGATACCATGATATATAGGGAAATATCCAGTCCTGAAAATTGAGCACCATTAGCTGACGACCTTAATCTAATTCAAAAGTGGCGCGAGACATGGGTGCTGGAATTAAATTTGAATAAATGTGTTTAGAAAAAATTTTGGAGGAAAAGAATTTCACCAGAAAACTCTGACACTATTCAGGGAACGAGGATTACACAGGCGCAATCGGTAAAATACTTCAGTCCAACGATAAAAACTGATGTGTGCAGGGGAAAACACATTCGTGAAATTTGCAGAAGAGCTAATAAAAAATTATGATTAATAAAAAGAATACTCGGTAATTGTAATGAAAGAGTCAAGTTGCTTTGTTATTTTACGTTAATTAGGCTCCACCTTAAGTATGCCGTAATTGTATGATCCACATGGAGTAGACTTAATTTAGGAACTAGATCGAGTGCAACTAAGAAGAGCTAGGTTTGAGACTATTTGTTATGAACAACGTAGAAGTGTCATGACACTATTCAAAGAATTAGGATGGGAGCCACTAGTTGACCGTAGGCTTAAATAGAGGTCGAATTTACGGCGCAAATTTGAAGCAGATTACTTAACTGAGGAAGCTAAGGACATATTACAGTCCATAGTATTTCTAATCACCAGCGTAAAATCAGAGAGATTTATTGTAGGCCGGATAGATGTGAAACGTCCCTTTTTCCTCGAATCATTAGAGGTCATAATGGACATGTCAGGAATCGTGTAGAAGGTTCATAGAATTGGTAGTGTATCAATTTCTCGAAATCCTGCATGTTTTTCTTTTCATTTAAAAAACCCTTTTTTTTGATAATTCTACAGCATGATTTGAGTGAAAGTTTCCTTTTATTAAATAACTTTGCATACAAGTACTTTCTTTCGTGTGATTAAGGTTTTTCGCGTGCCTGGAAAAACTAATATTTGTAAAGAGATAATTTGGCTTTGCATGTAGTTTTAGTCTAGTTAGCGGGTGGTGATTTAACATCCCCCGCCAGACACCCTTTCGGTGGCTTGCGGGGTACTTTGTAATCATAGATAAATCATCACCATTATTTACTTGCAAAAATGACAAATGATTGATGGAGATAAAAATGCGTCATTATTGCACCGGTATAGCAACAAAATCAGGAAAAACTGTCTTCATCAGGCAAAAAAACATTTTCTTTCATCAAGATTCCATGATGAGAACAACAGGGTTTGGGTGACACCTGCATTCGGATGCCGGCCCTGAAGGAAAGGAAGGGGGGTGAATGAGAGATTTGGATCCATATAGCCGTGGTTCGTGTTATCGTCTCTCGTCAGGGCGCCACTCGCAGGATAAATATCCTCGCAGGGCCATGGACGCACTCGCGGAGACCCCTCCACACCCAGGGTCACTGCCTTTCCCAGAGGCGACCCCCAGCGCACCCTTGATTCGACCAGGGCCAATTTTGAAACTCTTCCGATTCCGGGGATCTTAATCAATAATAAAGCATGTGGTAGCAAGCCATTGAGATGGTATTGAAAATATATAATTACTACAAATGCATATTTGGCATATTGTTACGCTGATTTTCCATCTATCTCTCAAAATTCTGCTCTACGAGCTGCCTCAAACACAAAATTCCGTGCATGACCTAAAATATATTAACACAAGCACGCGTAAACTTAAGCACAAACTGCAATACCTGAATAGAGCAAAAATGGGCGTTTTAGAGTAAAGATTTCAAATTTGATTTTTGAATCAAATACTGCAGTGGCGATTGACATTGATTATGGGTTTAATCATGTGGATTTAGATTACAGACCCCAACTTACTATTATATGTAGATCAGGACACGGACCTAAAATATGGGACATAGATAGTAGAGCCGATAGATTTAAAATGTCGTTTTATCCTCGTCCCTTTGGATCCAAATAGACATAATAGCAACGAAATAATTGTATTTGGTAGTTTATCTATTTTTCCACACCCTGCATGTTCTTTCCTGAATATTATTTTTCAATTTAATTGATATTTTCAATAGCTTTACAGTACGATTTTAATAAACGTAACCTGATATTGACTGTTGCCATACTGTTGCATTAATGTATTTTCTTTAGTATGATTAGCACATTTAGAGTGCACGATGACACTAATATCTGTGTACAGATTTCGTGGATGGGATTGTCCATACTTTCCTGGTGAACTAAAAGCCCACCACACGCCCTTGTGGTCGGGTATTGTGTAGATATAGATGTAGAAGACAATGCACAGGTGCACACCTGTGCAGTTTCAGTGGCTAAAAGTATGAAACTAAGGTTTGAATTTTTACAAAATCAACAGTGTTCACCAGATTCGGCCCCCGGTGAACCTTTTTTCTTTCCAATTTTGAAAAACTGGTCGTATGGAAAACGATTCATTTTAACCGAAGAGGTCATCGCCAACACAAATGTATATTTAGCGTATTTTCTGAAATCATACTTTCAACATGGTTTAAAAAGTTAGAGACAAGAGTTGCGAAAAGTGTGCCTAGTTTAAAAAGAGATTATATTAAAGTATAAAAATATCTTTCCAAAATAGTTCGTTTCCTATTTTTTCCTAATGCCTAATAGACTTATCTACGTAAACCATCTCATCACTATTCGGCGTGGAAGATGTCTCTAATAAAAGCATCTATTCGATGGGTTTGTCAGACGATTAATCACTACCCTTGGAAAGGTAATATTTAGCTATAGATCCAAGTTTCAAACGTCTATGCGAGAGGGAAGATCATCGCGAAAATTCGCGATATTATCCCAGAGTCGTCAGAAAAGCAGTCGAAAACGCAGCACATACTACAAATTTTAAATGGAGACAATTGGGTACCAGCTGCTGTCTGTAATATCTGTAAAAGGATATTCCGACCCCATTTGATTATACAGAGGAACGAAAAAGCGACGCGGCTTGTGAGGTGCAATCATAGGAGTGGCATGACCACTGATCGACCTATTTAAGGATGGCCAAAGACGCGTGACGGCGAAGGCTTTTAGCAAGTTAGCATTCAGCTAGAGGGATTATTTGGCAATACACTCCATCCCACCACCTATTACCAGCAATTTCCGCTTCTCTACTAATATGTTTTACAGAATCATGAGCTTCTGTCCACAAGAAAAGATTAACTTGGAAGGCACGTGCATCAGTTACTTTAGATGTAATATTCTTTGAAATACCTATACCTTTTATTGCTTATTTATATTGTTTGCATGTTATAACATGGTTATTTGCCCTTTAATGACACCAACACTTTGAAGTAAAGAAGATGACCCCGCTGGACACTTTTAACTGATGATGTATCCAAAGCGATGAAAGCCGATCACTTTTTTATCAACACGCCGGGGAATATTTTCACAAATTTCATTTTCAACCCAATATTTGTGTCACTAAGTTCAAACAGTATAAAAAACCACCCAATGACCTAATTCTTCATGTTCATACTTTCTTGTGAATGTTAAGGAAGAGGTTTCATGCATATCAGAAGATGAATATGCATTTTTAGCCATATTTGAGACTGCCATGAGTACCATGAGAACATAGCTGTTATTCACCTAAATTCAGCCTACTTTATTAAAAAAGTTACCACTTTTATAACAGGACCATATGGCTTTGCTTTTAGAAACAAGAAACAATACTTAACAGTTATGCTAATTTATTGGCTATTAACATTCTCTTTCCCATGAATCATTTTTAATAGATGGCATTTCATTCATCCAACTAGGTTTTTAAAACTCTGGAATATTTGACTCTATTTAAAACAATTATTGGATAAAAGATCTGAATGCGGTTAACTGGAATACGCCAGCAATTTAAAAACGCCTTATCTTCCTATAATATTTTTCCATCAAACGAAGATTTTAGAAGTTAATGGTAAAAAAAATTCAATTAAAACATCCTGATTAACCACCCTTGCGAAGGCAATTTATTGAATGCTATAAGTATAGAATCAGTTTCATTTCGATTTCCCGGCAAAGGCACGACATCCCGAACGCTAATAGAATCCTGTAGACCTCCCTCTTTCCTCTCTGAGCCAATCCGAAAAGTGTTAAGGAAAGGAAGGGAATGAAGAAAAAGGAGAGGCTGGATTTCATTTTATGCCTACGCCTGGCGTTTCTTTTATTTTCCTTGCGCTCTCTCGTATCCGGTGATACCTATGAGTCCTCGGGCACGCCGGCGGGAGCGGAGGAAAGGAGCGAGAGGGGTGCAGAGGGGAAGAGAGAAGGGAGCAAGGAAGAAGGGGTGAGATAAAGTGGATTCTCTTCTAGGGATACATTCCACCCCGGAGGCGGCCGACAACAGAGGGGGACGATGAAGGGGATTATTTTGGCTAGAGAGAGTGTGAAAGAGAGAGAGAGAGAGACTTCTTAACACCCACTAGAAGAACTAGTTTCCTGAAAAAGACCTTATGTGAGCACATGGAAGAGAAACTGCAATCCTTTATAGTATATTGGCTAAAATGCATTCATTGCATCTTATGTAAAATGTGGCATAATTAAAAACAGTAGAATAAAATCATTTTATACCATTAAAGGTGTTCACACGTTAAACTATTCATCATAAAAGGAAGCCATGATTATTTTGATATTACAGAAGGCATAAAGGAATAATATGTTCATATTATTCAGAGATTTAATTCATTGGTCAAAATTTAAAAGTAATCACATTTATTGATAATATATTATATATTGTTTTGTATATTTATCAATATCAATATATAATTATTGTATATAATTATATATTGATATTGATACGTGGTCGTGCCGTAATTTATTGTTCCCCTGCAAAGCCCAGTCTCCAGGAATAAAAACATATGGATCTGCCCAACTGCATTTTCATTGTTCAGAGAACAATACTGATGCACATGATTAATTTTCACTTGGTTTTTTGGTCGGAGTACTTCTTGGATTTTTCACAGATTCGAAATAGGAAAGTGCTGTTAACATTTGATATTGGTTCATGCATATGCGTTTATTTCCCAGTCAAAATTGCCACCCGCCAGCCCTTTTTAAGGATTAGTATTGCGATTTATGCGATGCTGGCAAACATTTTAAAGCACCATAGTTATTATTTTATCAGAAGGGGTTTTCCTTTAAGATTTGAACTATTCATTTTACACTAGTATCACAAATGAAATCAAGATTGGAGATAGGTGTTTTGGTTGACAGGCATAAGTAAACTGGGCTTCGTCAATTTCTTATATTAATATTTAAGTCTCTTTTCTTTCAGCAATCACGCAAAAGATGCAAACACTTGGTTCCCCATTTTTGGGAAGAGTCAAGAATCATTCCGATTGGGTCACGTGTCTTCGTTTATTGCTTTATTTCCACGGCGTGGCAGCTGGAGTAATCTAGAGTTTTTCGCTATCGCTAAGAGTTGTCTTTCAAACCAAACGCTGCTAATATCACCTTCGAACTTTGGAAGAGATTTTTCGAGTAATGTTGTCATGCGTGAAATAGCGGAATCTAAACCAGTTTCGACCAAATTCTATTCCAAACCACGTTTCTTTACATAAGGCCACGGGTAAATATAATTTTTGTTATGAACATTTACAATGTGAAATCAAATCCTTCAGCATCAGGCCCGCCGTCGGTTACTTGATAACAGCCACTCATTCCGTTTTTAACAAAAACAAAGCTCAGAACTTTGATAAACTGCTCATTATTTTCCAAGAAACTGAAATAATGGAAGGAACGAATGATTTTTATATCTTGGTGTAATATTTTTCAAATATGGTTGGGTATATAAAGAGTAATTAAAAAGTATTCCAGGACCGGTAGAGAGATCTAAATATGACAAAGGTAAAAAAAGTACCCAAGCGTATCGTATCGTAAAACGAGTCGGCGAAACAAAGTAAATTTTCTCCCATAACCTGAAATCATCTTTTTTGGCTAAGCGTATGTCGAAGGGGAGCTCCGTGGAGGGCGAGCAAGAAACCGGAAACATTTGCGAGTTGCCGCTTCACGTCGCAGGGCCTATTTAAGCGAAATGTTGCTTCAGCGTGAAAAGCAAAGACGGCCTAGGTCGTGGTAGAAGAGGAAGGAGCGTGGAGCCTAATGCAATATTTAAACACGCCAAAACAAATTAATGGCGGGGAGAATTTTTCTCCCGACTCGTTTCCCTTCTCCCTTGCCGGGCTTCCCTGCCATCTCCACCCCCGCCTGCCCCGCCCACTGCACCACCTTGTCGAATTAATCATCTTTTGGAGAGAAGGTAAAGGAAGAAGGAGAGGGCTTCCAAAAGAACTTGCCCGAACTATAAAGGAGGAACGGACTACGACGGGAGCGGAGGCAAGCCCTGCTTCCCTCTCTCTCTTTGGGGCTGAAACAAGAGAAATTGACTAAGTGAGTAAGCGGGGTGAGGGAAAAACAGGGGACGGAGGTTGAGGGAAATAGGGTCGGGATGTACGTGGGTGGAGGCTTGAGGGGGGCGGGAAGTGGGGGATATACGGAGGAAAGGAATATAAAGGGAGGAGAGTTTTGTTTTAAGGTATAAGGGGGAGGGGACCGGTGGCTGTTGGGGGGAATTATAGGTATAGGCTGGCTCTCTTTTTAAGACGAGGGAACGGGGAGAAGGGGGAGAGGCGGGGGGGGGGGAGTCCGGGGGTTGGCAGGAAACATTTTTTCGTAAGGGGAAGGCAGGAGAGGATGGGAGTTTTAGTATAGAGGCGAGGGAAAAGAAGATTCTGTTCCAAGAAGGAAGAAGGTCCATAAATCAAGTCAGCGGGAACCGTAACTCCTTCATTATGGACTTTTGGAGCTCAAATTTTGTGCCAAGTTTTCACTCATCTTTACTCATTAAATCTGGAATGCGGAGCAATTAAAGTTTCGTGGGGATGTAGCTTTATTCCTAGTTCATTCAATCTCCTTTTCGGGTTGAGTCTGCGACGGTAAGTATGGATGAGGCTGGCAGGATTCGTGCATTCCTTGCAAGCATCGACTGTATTTAATAAAGGTCGTAGGAGGAATGTTCGAGTCATTTTCTTTGCCAAAATGCTGAAACGTACCTTTGCTTTGATATTCAAATAAGATCCAACCTTCATTTTGGTTAATACCGAGGCATGTCGGCATATAATTGCCCGTTGATTCCATTAGGATACATAAGAGGGAGGAAATTCCGTTTTCTTCTGCTAACTCCTAACAATTGGCACTGGAAAAACAACTAGTGAGGCTCAACTATTACAAAGCCCTAACTCTCCCCTTAAATTTACAATGCTGAGTTTTTTCTTCTCTTTTTTCAAATCATCAAATCTTCCTTGTTTTACGTAGAAGAGTTTTTTTCCAATTCATAAATTTTTTATTTTACAGTTTTATTACTCTGATTTTAAAAATTATCTCGCATAAAATGCTATCTATAATATATCCTTATTAAGGCTGAAAAATGAAAGGTTCATTTGACTGAAATGAACTGAATATAACTTTTGCTGGACGTAAGGTTTTAAATTGAACGGGAATGTTTATTTTGTATATCTTGGCATGGTTTAAAGTGAAACGCCATAGCGTGAGCGTTTGTTACATAAGAAGTCTATGAAAAAGGTTTCTGACAGGACCAACGTCTTTAAACACTGCCATGAAAATTAACATTACATTTAACATGGTAAATACATCAACTGATATAAATATGATGCTTGATGAAGGTGGTTGTGCTTATAAGGGGAGGTCACCTACAAATTAAGTCATATGCGCTATTAGATATAGATGGATAATTAGGTAGGGATAGGTGGTTCTGCAAAAATATGAGGGGTGAAAAAAAACCCGGCGTTGGCATTAGCTCACTATTGACAAAATAAGCGAAGGCGTCCACAGGTATTGCACTTAGAGCTCTCTTCTCATTGCACCATTAGTAGATATAACTTACGCACTACCCAAATGGGCATGTGTGAACCAGGTTCAGTACATTGCCTCTCCAGATATTTACTTAATGTAAAAAACATAGATTATGCGGTTATCACGGAAGGAGATGATATTTCACGTGAAAGAGGTGTTCGTCGCAAAAATCAAGTTCTGGATCGATGGCGAGAAGATGGAGTAACTGCTCTGTCCATGCTGACAATGAAATAATGTATGTAATTAACGCTATGATAGTTTGGGTGAAACAGCCGTTCATTTACAACCAACTTTGATCCCTTGGGAAAAGGAACTCACATTTGCTTCCTTGCTTGCTTACATTATGTGTACATTTTCTGCAATTTACTTTCAAAGGTTTAGTTTCAGATGTTTGGAAAAACTTTTATTTTGATGAGCCTTGCTATATTTTTCATTTACTCAGTTTTTAAGTCAAAACCTACAGTTATATTACTGTGGCACATGCCAAAACTTATTTTTAGATTTATATTCACCTTATTTGACTAAATAAGTCGTCAATTTTGTGCTTCCATCTCCTTTAACATTGCCTTAATACCTGTTATAGCTTCAGTTCCTTCCTTTCAGAAATGCAAGAAACGCCAAAATGGTGTAATTTATGTTAACAGTAGAAATGAATAAATTAATTTTATATACTGAGGTGAAAAAATATTTTTTGTAATTTTACATTAGAGTCTATAATGTTGTGATAGTTGGGGATGAGAAGGGTTTCAGTTTTGTTCTTGAGTCCAGCCTAAGGTAACAATTCCGGTTTACTGCAATAAATATTGACGTCCAAAAATTAAAGCGCTCGCACGAAAGGGAAGAAATCTTATGGTATGGATTAATGATGGCAGCTTAAATGGAAGTGCGGGATATTGTAGACAATCCGAGGAGGGGTTATCTCTCTTAGACGGAAGTCGAAAGCGAGTATCATGGGACGCAAGGACGGCGGCTGAAAAACAGGGAAGCGAGGGAGAAGGAGGAACGGTAAACGGAGAACACAGCAATCGCCAAGGGAGAGACGTCCGGGGATAAATGGCCGGTATGGCTAGAAATTTCCACCCTCTCCTTCCGCAGCCATAAATATCCCATCCCTCTCTCGTCAGCCGCATCTCCCCGCTAACTCTACGCAGGACCGTCCGTGGCGGAAGGAAGGGAAGATGGGTGGATGGCTGGCGCGAGAGGGAGAGGGCAAAGAAATCCTGCGGGAATTTTCGGAAGACAGCAATAGCCAAAAATCCCAACAGGAAGGACCCAACTGAAGTGTAGCGAAAGACAGGAATAAGGAAGTAGACGGTGTCGGTGGGGAATGGGGAAATACCCAGCTTATTTTTTTTATTAAGTAGTGAGTGATATTCGAAAAGTATGATTGCATGATTTCATGTTTGATATCCCCTTTTTCTTTGTCATTCAAATACAACAGTACCTTATTTAAGGTTAATATTACCAACTATGCACCGTTCCCATCCAATTTTGCATATTTTTTGGCGATGCAAAGAAAAAATATATATGAGGATTATTTATCTAAGTTGCCATTCCATTGTGAATCTATTACTGTAAATAAACACTCTGATATTTTACTGTTCGCTTTAAATGTTGATAGTTTTCAAACATTTTTACGTGAGTTCTTAGTTAAAAGGAGACTCAAAAGATACCCGATTTCTTAGAAGTTATCGATATTCCTATTTCGTTTCTGCATAGCCAGAAAATGTTGCCCGGAAAGTCTTTCATAGTTTCGTATGGCGGAGCGTTCAACAGTTTTCTTCTTTATTTGAGTTTAGGCTTCATTTCAGTCAAGTACCTCATTCTTACACACCCTTCAGAAAAGCAAGTGGTTACAGTCCATTACAATCAATACATATTCTATAGCTAGCTAAATATTAAGCATTCACCTTCACGAATATGAATAAATTGTTTAGAAATTTTAACCAACCGACCAATAAAGGATATAATAAAAATGTTTACATTCAGTTTTTAACGAAACACACTGTAAAAACTAATATACAGGCATTGGCATCTAAAATTATCATAACGTATGTTTAGTTTTGGCCCTCTACCGGATAAGGTAGGATTTTGATGAAAACAACTGCTAAATGCATATCTTATTTCCCCAAACAAAACACCACCCTCATCCTTCAGTACAACCAGCAAAAGCCCCTCTTCATCTCTGTATATGACTTCCATCCACTCTTCATTCCGTCCGGGATTACATTCTATTCCTGCGATTTTCTCGTTTTCCAGATATTCTCACCTCCTTCAAACTCTATTGTATCATATATTATACACATTCCACATACTTCTCCGCATCGACATTTCAAAAGCATCCAACTTACGCCTATCATCCTACTTCAATCACCATGTTTCCGCGAAATACTTAACCACACTCCATATCAAATTTTTGAAGAGTCTTTTCTCAATATCCTTACTCTGTTCCATCTATTCCTGTAATCAACTCCCAACTTGTGAAAGCTACTTTGTATAACGTAATTCTTCTACTTATTTTCCTACTACTCTGAAAATTTTCGTCCAAAATAATTCCAAGATACGTTAACTGTTCTACCGGCTCTAGGTTTTGCCCTCCTATTTCAATTTTCAGCTTTGACTTTTTCTTTCTAGGAAATCCTTTAACTTTTAAATTATTAATGTTGATTCTTATCCCATATCTGACGCACTGAACTCCTATTTCACTCAGCAATGCTTCCAACCCCTTGGCTGACTGACAAACTAACGAACGCTTGGTCATCAGAAAACCTGATTTTATGAATACCCCACCAGCTTTCATTCTTACCTCCAGTTCTTCCCATGCCTCTTTAATCATTTCCCCCACATATACGTTGAACAACAACGGTGATAAAAGGAAACCCTGCGTTACACCTCTTCCTAACACTGCCCATCCGAACTTCCCTTTCCCCACTCGCACCTGAGCAGTCTGAGACTTGTACAGGTTTCGGATTAGCCTCCTTTCCCTCCAATCTATTCCTATTTTCTACAATATACCCATTAGGTTTTCCCAATTCACCCTATCATACGATTTTTGGAAATCTACGAAACAGGCCAATACCTCCTGGTTGTATTCTATATTCCTTCCGATTAATAATCTCATCACAGTATTGGCATCACGCGTACCTCTCCCCTTCCTAAACCCAAACTGATCGTCCCCTAAGTAATCATTTGCCCTACTCTGTATCCTCTTGTTGATGATCCTGAGAACAACTGAAGCTGCGTGGGATATCAAACTTATTGTTCCGTAGTCTTCACATGTTGTACCATTTGCCTTTTTTCGAAATAGGAACTAAAACTGATCTCAACAAAGTCTTCCGGCCAGATTCCTTCCTCATAAATACTGCGAATCAGCCCATATGCAATCTTCCTCCCACATTTTACTTAACCTTTCACTAGTTCCGTAGGAATGTTGCCAACTTCCACGACCTTTATTTGATTTCATCTCTCTTTATTCACTTTCTTTCAATTTTATTGCCGCGTTTGCCCTATGTCTAAGCTTGCTGGTCTAAGTTCTCTACTATACAGTCCTTTTACATATTCCTCCCATCTCTCTTTGACTCTTCGGTCTCCATTATTATTTTCCCAACTTCTTTATAAGGTAAGAGTACTATAGATAAATTGTGATGTGCACAATGACATTGATAGTGCAATGTAGCATACATAGGCAAATTGCAAGACAGTTTCACCTATATATCCATAGACAAAGAGGCGTAAAACATTGATAATTATTTGTCAATAGGTTATAGGCTTATTAAAGGGCAACATGATGCCTCTGTATAAAAGTTGGCGAACTGACTAGAAAAAATAATTCTAACATTGCTAAATTTGATACTTTGGCTGAAAGGGTGTAATGTACATTTTCCCATGTTACGTTGTTCCTAGGGATGTAAAATATTTTCGATATCCTACAGAAAATGAATCAGTTATGTAAAAATTGTAAAGAACCTTCAAACTCTTTTAACTAGTTTGTCCAATGCACTTACAAATAGATAAAGCTAAATATTTTGTAAGGAATCATTTAATTTTCCACAAAGATAGCACATTACAAAGAATATCAACAGAATAGGTAATATATCAAACAAGAAACCGTCAGATTATATGCTGTGCATATTTGTAAAATTATTTAGGAATATGCTGCTGACAACCTCAAAAGCACGATAAAAATTAATGTATAATTTTAACTATTTATCACCCATGGGTATTCCGCAAGTGTGAGCACAAAATTATTTTTGCTACTAAACTATATTTTACTCTGCATAATTTTTTAAATTTAAATGGAAAACCTTTCTATCTAATTCTACGCTTTTATTTTCCACTCACATAGAAAATCTGGAAATAATAAAAGTTGGACTGAATACATCTTTTAATTTTTACGCTCTCATATGGTAGATAAAAGGCAACGCTTGAAATGAAAACTGAGGCATTGATAATAATTGCTGAGTAATTGATAATAATTGATCAAAAAACTTTATCAAAATGCCGGCTTTATGAAATTTATCGAAATTAGTAAATAACCCATTTATATAAAATTTAAAAGGGGAATATATCACATTTAAAGTACCCGTACGCGATTAAAAGAGTTTACGTCATAATGAATGCTATCTTACTCGACTATGTATAATTATTAAACATGTCAAATCCTTCACCAATCACAACTTTTCAAATGAACATTTTATCTTGAAAGACTACCTAAGCTAAAAACTTTCTTTCCCAACTCAATAGAAATAATATCAGCTTATAAAGTATATAATGATTTGTACCCAAAACACTCATTGAGAAAGAATAGTGTTAGAGTCATTTAAGGACAAAGAAATATAAAGTAAATGCGATCAAAATAAATATTTGAAATAATACTTAATTAAAAACTGTCATTTTTCCACAAAATAAAATAATGCGGCCGGTTTCAATGTAACTACATTATCATTAAACCACCTTATAATGATGTAGTTGCATCAAAACTGGTTACAATTAATTTTATTTTGTGGAAAATTTCCAAATTTTAATTTATACCGAAATTCCACCATATCATGCCGAAAATGTCACTTTTTATCAAAATAATAGATTGAGAATCAGTGAACGTGATTTGACTTCGATGCCTGTCAATAAATGGCTTACCCAAATATTATCCAGAAAGAAAAAAAAATATGACAAACGGCTACCAAATTAATCACTAAAGCAGAATCGAAATAGAAATATATGTAGCATTAAGTTATTGATTAACGTGAAAAAGATCCAACGACCCGATAAATTATCTCAAAACAATTTTTAAAACACCTTGAATATGATGCCATTTACGAGGATATAATAATAAATACAATATGGAAATCAAGAAAACGATAAAATAATTAAGACTTACACCATTGAAATATTGCTATAAAAGTTCGGGTTTACTTATTTTACAACTAATTGTCAGTAGGTGGTCCTATATGTATGATAAATCCATTGTATATTGTAACATACGAACCACAAACGGCTATTAAGGCCCACCCAAGCAGGTGTAATACATGCAGTCATGCATAAATGTCCGGTCACGCATAACTATCTGATTTAAATACAAATGCTAGGAAAGAAACCCGTGAAGTGGTAAAAAATAAGGCAGGTTAGAGTAGGATAAAGATTTAAATAAGGATGTCAAACGGGAAAGTTCTCCTGAATTGGAAATTTAAACTTCGGATTTTAAGACCTTTGCGAAGAGTAAAATCTACTCGAAGTAATCTAAGAATCCATATGGAAAATGAAATGTCTTCTGATCTCTTTTTAATTATAAGTCGGACACAATGAAATCGTTAGAATCGACATCAATACGAGGTAGGACCCAAAAATAATGGAGTTGGGCTTCGATGGGGAGCGAGATTGGGGGAAGCCCTTGTTCGGCCGGTCGTACGTCAGGCACACGCCACCTGCGTCAGTATGCGCAGCGCCGTCACTGTGACTGGATCGGTCCGTCCGCGAGAGCTATTTCAGTGAAACAACTTTTTTCATTTCGGCGAAAACCGTGTTGGCGCATTTTTTAGAGCAACGCGCTGCAGTGAAATTTTGTTCCCTGTTGGGGAAATCAGCCGTGGAAACTATTGCAATGCTAAAGACTGCTTATGGGAAAGCTGCCCTGGGCAAAACCAGAGTCCACGAGTGGTTTACACGTTTTAAAAACGGTGAAATGTCAATTGAAGACCAACCCCGTTCAGGCACCCCTTCAGCATCAAGTACTGACGAAAACGTCGGAAAAATCAATGCCCCCATTCGTGAAGACCGACATAGAACCATTGATCAACTCTGTGAGATTTTTACCATGAGATAATGAGCAGTTAATCATTACATTCTAAGAGGAATATCAAATCAAAATGAGATCTGAGAAGGAGGAAGGCGATGTTTTTTAGACGAATCAAAATACTGATAGCAGAATAAGAGGGAAATTAATTGAAAACAGAAATCATAACAAAATTAAATTGCGGGAAGAACGGGGAAAATAATAATTGAATCAAAAATGAAAATAAAGCATTTTTCTTGCTATGATTACGTAGAATTAATCTGAACCTTCTTCTCTTGGTCTTCATATTGGCTTATAGCCGTGAGGACATTATTGGTATATATTAAAAAAAATATCCTTAATACACTTTGAAATGACGTCCTTTTGCCCAGTTAATTTGCAAAGCAATACGACTTTAATATCTGCCTGCGTTTACGGCGACTCGATTTACGTCATCAAAAATTCTCTGCTCATTGTCTGCCCGCTTGGATGAGCAGTTCACCTTATTAGCAGGGAAAAAATGTATTCCTTTATAACACGCAGTTTCCTTCATTCGCCAGTAAATTATATTTACTTTGCCTTACTTATTTGCTCAATATGGCCTTTTATTTGTAAAAACTCTTGATTTTCATCTCATTATATGAATATTTAGAATAAAGGTTACATCTTAATTGTTTCATAATCTTAAAAGCAACAGAATTTAAAAGTTAAAATATATTGTCATTGCTCCAGCATGATATTCATACTTAAAATTCTTTTTAATATTTCCTACCTCATTAAAAATTGGTTGCGTTCCCACCGCTACACGATTATTTCAAATTTCATTTATCATCGTCCCAAGAATGTATAGTATTAGTTTACTCTATATAACTCCTGAATTTCTAATTTTAATTGTTACGAAAATGTAAACACAGAAATATACGCAACAGTATTAGTTTAAGCTAATTGGATAAAAATTGGTTTCTTAGGAACCCGCAGGCAATGGAAACAGAACGAAAACCTGGCAAAAAAAGAATGAGAGTTGCCGGTTTAGGAGGCACTAAAATTTCTTTTCTGATGTTCTGCACTGCTTATACGGACATGATAAATTTAAATCATTCAGAGTATTACTTTCTCTATAATGAAAAAAACCCAAATCTAGGTAGCAAATTGAACACACTCATGTGCAGATACACACATACCATAAATTGCATTTACAGAATAATTATGAATCAATCGACACGAATCAGTGGATCTTATCTTCAAATTCATTGGAGAGATTATTTTTTTCAGCCAGTATAATCAATATCGCGTATGTAGTACTGAATATTTTTGCTGAATACAATAAACGTTTCCTGGAAGAAATTTTTTTGATGAAAATTTAAAATACCTGTACTACTGGAGCATTTGGATTTCAATGAACAAGTGACATTACAAGAAACTATTTTACCTACAAACGTATTGAGTTGATCACTAAAATATACAAGTACATTATATACTTGTATATAATATGAAATACTAATTATCCAAGCTGTCATAATTTTACACAAAATAGTTGATTATTACTGATATTCAAAAAGAAATTTATTTCTTTTTGATTGCTCATAACTTCATCCGTACCAGAGGCGATGTCTTCAAAAAATAGCACATGCTAAGGGATTCAGTGATGCAATTTTTGATGAGCCCAATATTAAATAAAAAGTTATTTCCTCTTATAAATTAAAATAATATTTTTCATGAAAAAAATATGCAACACTGCTCACACAACTCCTCACTCTTTCATGGGCTTACATATATACTATATATATATATATATATATATATATATATATATATATATATATATACACATAATAGAAAGATAAGGTATAAGATATTTCTTACATATTTGAATCTTAAAAGATAAATAATTCTTTTTATGTAACAAAAAGACAATTTTTTAGATAGAAAAAGTAGGAATACGTTCAACTCGAATGCAGTCCCTCTACATTAATGCAAAAACGCAAGAACGCCCTGTCCGTCCTTTCAAACACGACGAGGCGTTTTATACTTCAAGACAAGATTATTAGTACAGTCGCTTTTGGCTGGTCGGCCGAATTAATTTTATTATAAAATTTTCAAGCGATGCCTTTTCATATTCTGAGGAGTGATTCAGAATATTTTGAGAATTTTTCAACCAGCTGAACATTATATGTTCAATACGCGGAGACTTATAATCTCATATCTGATGGGCGGTGTAATGAAATCTTGTAATGTAAGTTTACCTGAAAATGCGAAAAAGATTGTAAAAATTATAAATAGCCCCGGAATTTAACCACAAATTCGTTCTTTAACACCGGTAAACGATGCATACAAATCATAAAACGTGTCGATTATATTTGTGCAGGTCTTAAAATGACGTCAAAGGAGAATATTTAGATAACATTGCGTGGTCTATTGGAAGGCTTTTTTGGAGCCCCTCCGTCACCATCTGATGCCACGATATTCTTCTGTGTCAATGGATACATGGTTTGTTTAAAAGGTATGGGGAAAAGTTTTGAAAAAATATACTCATTTCAAATATTACTGCAAGGCCTCAAAACTGTTCCAAGTACTTAGCCGCTGGTAAAAGATATACTTTTACCAGCGGCTTTTTCAGGACTCGAAGGCCCTCTGATAGGCGAACTCCAAAAGGTCTTAAAGGACACTTGTACACGCTTATTTGACCGTACGGTACGGTAATGCCGTTGAAGAAGGTCTTTGCAAGGAGACATTTGGCTCTGCTTTTTGTCGTCCATCAAGAACTTCGGGACGAGTTTGGGGCAGATTTTGTACCGTCAAATATATACGAGGGTCATCCGGAAAGTAGTACCCGTTCGTGCCGCATGAAGTGCTGACGACGCGAGTAGCCGCTGGACGAGGTCAGATAGCTTCAGTGGCTTGTCTGCCTTCTCTGAGCCAAGTTGCGT
The DNA here is from genome assembly GCF_022747635.1 of Hetaerina americana. Classification (NCBI taxonomy): domain Eukaryota; kingdom Metazoa; phylum Arthropoda; class Insecta; order Odonata; family Calopterygidae; genus Hetaerina; species Hetaerina americana. The sequence goes on from NW_027286741.1 coordinate 9,152,054, forward strand.
GACGCTAGCATTGCCTGTGTTGTTTCTGTGATTGTTTACAATGTTTAAAAAAATTGAGAACGCCGCCAGTTGTGAAGTGAGGGCAGTGATTAAATTCCTCAATGCAAGAAACGTTCGCCCATGTGATATTCATCGCCAATTAAAGGAGGTGTATGGAGACAATGTAATGGACGAGTCGTCTGTTCGGCGGTGGTGTCGCAACTTCAACATGGGGAGGGGGAACACACACGACGATGAGCGTTCGGAGAGACCGTCTGTCATTACAGACCAACTGGTGAGCTCAGTTGACGAATTCGTGAGGAACGATCGGCGCGTCACAATTGATGACATCTGTGAGCATTTTCCCAATGTTTCTCGAACAATTGTTCATGAAATTGTTAAACACCATCTGCATTATGCAAAAATTTGTGCAAGATGGGTCCCTCGCGTATCTCAATGAGCTGGCGGCGAAGGACTATGCAGCAGGAATACAGAAACTTGTCACACGTTATGACAAATGCCTTAATTTGCTTGGAGATTATGTTGAGAAGTAGTTTAAAGTATCCTCTTTCAAATAAAATTTTTTATGTTTGTTAATATTTACTTTTGTGTCTTTATTTCACGAACGGGTACTACTTTCCGGATGACCCTCGTATAATACTGTCACAGTTATATAATCTGCGCTGTCATCTTTTCAATGCCAATACGATCTTTGATCATGCGCACAATTAATCGACGATCTTAATTCAGAAGTGAATGTAGATATATAGGGGATTATGTGGAAAAATAAATAATCTAACAATAATAATTCGTTTTTCTATTTTTTTCCAAGAACTCATTGAACAGGGCACACCAAACAATAGGATTCTCTACGGACTAGTTGAACTTGTGTATCTGATTGGGATAATGAAAGAAATTCCGAGTGGTTGAAGTGCAGACTAATAATATTAATATCTGCTCGCAGTGGAAGTGGAAGTAAGATACAGGAATAACAACTGCATTATTTTTCCACATAATTTGGTTGCCACTTAAATGTAAGATGGCTGGACAAAAGATAAAAAATGAAAATAATAAGAGATAATTGGAAGATGCGAAACATTTTGCAGAATACTTGAAAAGTTTCGAAAAATCAATTTCGTCTCAGAAAAAATGAATGGAGAGGGTGAGTCTTCAATCCAGCCCAAATTCTTTCAAAGATCAGAAATGCTGGAAATGCCACAACAGTACACTTGAACGAAACAAACAGCTAATTTGCATTAAAATGCAACAATTCCGATATGGAAAAATTATTCGTCTTTCCGACAAAGGTGAATGGTTTTTATTCTTTAAGAAAAACTGAAAATTGTATCAAATCAAATAATCACTCTGTAATTCTCTGGGATGAGTTGAATTGAGTAAACTGCAAACTTGGAATTAACATTTTGCATTAGATTACAGCACACTGGAAGTTTACACGATTTATCTGAATCTGCAAATTTTTAAAACTGCAAATGTACGAATATCGAATGGAGATTCCATATTGATTGCTAGACTGGGAAGAAAGTCAGGGGTATCCATTGCAATCTGATATTTTCAATACGCATGCAGAGAAAATGGACAGGGAGGAATTGGAAGGGATTGGGTTGAGGTGGAAGTCTAAAATTCAGTGTGATATGCGGTTGGTTGGTTAACCGTTGTTGGAACCAATTTTACGAATGCATCGTCATGAGAAAGAAAAGTTGTGAGACAAGACCTTTGAGCGGAACTGTATTTAATAGGCATTCTACGTACTTCAGAATAAATGAATAACCAAAATTCATGTTTAGAAAAAAATCAAAAGTCAAATCTTGTCGCCGAACAATACCCTTCCTGTAAGGAGAAGATTGGAGTCAAGGAGAAATCCATGGAAAAGGTTGAGGAAAGGAAAATGGACGAACATGAAATGAGCATGTAGAAAAATAAAAGTTGAAATTGATTCGGCGTGGATCAAAGAGTGGTGGGAGGAAGAATTACGATGCTGTGGAGCCAAAGGAGTATGGCATGGTATGTGTGTGGAGGCGAAGGAGGAGGGTGGGAGGTGAATAGACTCCGTGGGAGCGAGGGGAGCCTGGGGGTCGGGCAGGAAGGGCTAGTTTTAGTGGGAGGAAATGAAGGCTCACTTGAGGTGGGCGGCGAAGTAGCCGGCGGAGGCGTGGTCCTCGAGAGGGTAGTTCGGGGGAGTGGAAACCGAGCGTGAGTGAGAGGAAGGGAGGTTTGGCTGCGGGTCTGGGGGAGGAGGATGTGAGGCGGCGGGGTGAGCGGGAAGGAGGGAGGGAGTGATTCTCGGGCAAGGTTCGGAAAAGGGTGAAGTTTGAAAGGTGAGAGGGAAGGCCTCTTGCCCAAATTCCCAGAGACGCAAGATTCATCATCGTTTCGCCTGAATTCGTACGCCGAGCGTAATCACTCTTCCGGTTCTCGTCCTTCTGAGTCTGATACACATTCTCGGGAGGCGAGTGTGGGAAGAAGGAGGAACGGAACGGTGTCTTGGGGAGCGACTGGTTAGGGGAGGGAATTGGACCGAGGGGAGGAGATATGGCAAGTGAGTCGGAGTAACAATAGATAAGGGGAGACGACGGGGTGGTGGAGGAGTCGAGCGAGGGCGGTGAGGCGAGGTGGAAAACACGCTGGCCAACGGGCGGGAAAGAGGCAAAGGGCGGGGGGAGGGTGATAGCCGGAGAAAGAGAGGGAGAGAGTGTGCGAACGAGTTTGAGCTGCCGGTGAAAGGTAGGGCGATAGCAGTTTATGGGAAAGGAGGGTGGGAGACGGTGGAATGGCAGGAGGGGCGGAGGGAGGGGTAAGCGCGTGGAAGGAAGCATTACAGTGCCACATCTGGAGACGGCTCCAGGAAACTAAAAATAAGATGTCAACTTGAAGTGAAACCAGTAAATAAGGGTATAATTCGGAAAGAGCTCTTGCATTAGGAAATGCGACTTAGTCCTCCTTCGTTCTCTCGGAACGGAGAGTGTTCCTTTCGGATGAGAAGAGGGTCCTGCCAATTGATGACTTGCTTGATTCCTTTGAGCAACAGCATGGATACTTGAGCTCCTCCTCCCTTTCTCAAGCCCTCAAACGCTGCCCGGGCATACTACACTTCCGCTTTTCAACATTTCACGCGAGGACCGTAATCGATTCTCTGCAAAGGTCTGACAAGACGTTTTTAATCACTTAAATAATTTACATTTTTCATTTTAATGCGGAATCAAATACAAAAACATACCTAATGATATATAGCTCTGAAATTTATGAACACGTCATTTAGTATTTATTATGTTGAAGAAATCCGAAGAACGGCCAGTAGCATGATTAAGTTTAAGTAAGACTTTTACATAATCCTTGCCTTCGTCATCGTAAGGAATGTTTTTTTGGTGATTCAACGATTATCTTTCCGCAGTTTTCCATAACATGATGACTTCCGTCGCAGTCTTAATCAGTGGGTTTAAGAATATTATTATGAGATTCTCTTGGTTTTCTTACACTTGAAGTCTTTAACATTTTCCTTTTTTTAAATCTGCAAACGGCTCCATACCTATTAACTTTATTTATTCTGTTGCATACAGATGCTTCATTACTCCTAATATTGACTTCCCATTTATAATTTATATCATTGAGGATAATAAAAGCCTATCATATTAATTTAAGGCATTTAAAATACACCAACACAGTCTACATCGTAATAAATGGAAGATTATAACAACGGAAATATTGCATATGTTAAACAATTTAATTCTGTCCTGAAAATTTGCTCGGAACGTAAATATATTATCACTGAATCAAAAATTTAAATATAAAAATTATTTCCACATTTTTCCCACAAATTGAAATCTAGCTAAACTTTTAAAATAAAAAAGTTTACGCCCAAAATACAATGCTTATTGATACTAAGAAAGATATAAAGTAAAAATCTATTTTTAAATAACATTAAAATATCATGAAAAGGTTTCATACATAATCAGAAAGAGGTATTGATTTCCCAAGAATTAACTGAAGTTAGTAGTGATTGAATGCTACTAATAACTAAAACGTGGTATTTTTTAAACTCAATTTGATAATGCATAGTACGATTAACTAATCGGGAATCCTTGAAATCAGTTCTGTCTATATTTATTCAAGTTGAGGTGATTTTTAAACTCAAGTTCGATCTCATTTTTAAATTTTATTTTATCAAAAATTGATTGCAAACATTCAATCCATTATACTTGGAATACAGACCGGTCAGCACGTGAACTTAGGTTCAAATAATTAGCATAGATATTTCTTTGGATCGCATACGTGTACTTTGGTGCTAGATCGCAATGTGTGCAGCGTCACAATGTATCACGCGCATCCCCAACCCCCATCATTCGAAAGCCTAGTAAGGATTTAAATATTGATTGCATCCCAGAAAATGCCAAAGACAGAGAATTCAAGCAGGTGATTCTCCTCCAGGGGGTCCCAAAAACATTCGGAAGCCATTAAAGAAGATGGATTTGAAACAGGACTCAAAACGCCTGAGTAAGAAACGTACATAAGTAATCTATTCCTCTTAGGAATCATCAACACTCCAGGGAACACAAGACGTCCTCATTAAGCAAATAAACGATTATGGGAAAATGAGTGTCACGCTGGGACGGGTATGTAATTGGGTCGGCAGGGGGTTTACACACGTGGGTTTATCCTGGATTGCCCACACATACGAGAAGACACGCGGGCGGGGTGATGGGAAACAATCATCAAGGATCACAACTAAACAAGGGTTTAGAGAGAGTGAGTGAGTGAGTGGGGGAGAGAGCAAAGAAGCCGGGCGGAGGGTAAAGTCGAAAGAAGGGGGTTTATGCATGAGCCGGTGAGTGAGTCGGAATGGGAAGGCCATGGGACACGACGGTGGCCCTGAGGAACTCGCTTCCTCTTGGCTCACTCACTCGCCTCCGCGCCACTTCAGGCAGGCGGCAAAGCAAGATAAATAGAGGGGTGAGCCCAAGTGAAGAAGAATTATACTCCACGTCGAAGGAGAGGATGCCGGGGAACTCAGGGTTGAAGGGGTACGGGTAAGAAGGGGGGAGAAAGTGAGGGGCAGACGTAGGAACAAAGTCATGATGATGCGAGGGTGTGGGATAGTTTACACACCCTGAGAAATAAGGGTTCGCTCTGCGAGTTTAAGGGCGGGTGGGTAGACAAGGGGGTGGAAATGGGGTGGAGGGATGTGGGCTCGGAGGAGCGAGTGTGGGTGGATTATTGAGGAGTGAAGAAAGGGACGAAGGTGGTGGAAGAGGGAAGAAGGGGGCGAGGATAGAGGAGAGACCGGGGGGGGAGTGGTTGGGCGGGATAGGTGCGGGTTGTTTGAGTGGCGGGTTGCAGGTTATCGAGGTTGCGGGAAGGGGCGCAAAACAACGTTGAAATGATGGAAATTGAGAGGGGTTGGTTTTGTGTATCTCCGGAGGGTTGGCGGAGGGATGAATGTGTGTGTGTGTGTGTGTGTGTGGAGGGGGTTGTGAAGGAGTTTGATGGGAGAGGGTTGAGTGAAGAATGGAACTGGAGCTTGAGAGAGAGGTTCCCGAAGTAGTGTTTCATCGCAAGAGCCGCCGAGGGCATTATTATTGCAGGGTGGCTTGGAAACTCGATGGCGCGTGGGTGGTCGGTGGAGGGAGAGATATGCAGAGGGTTTGGCGAGGAATGGAAGAAATACGAAAATTAATTGGAAATGTTAGTGCATGATGAGATTTTCTGCTGAATGTGGGAGGCAGGAGTAAGTGAGGTGTAGAATTCTCGAGATATTCAAACGAAATTTGTCCTGGCTTATCCAAAGCACATGAATGTTAAATCAATCAAACGTCGATCTGCTTAAAGTACCCAGAAGTGTGCTATTCTCGGCTTGAATTTTGACACACGAAAGACTCAAATATATGTTTGCGTCTGTATGCAAACGTAAAGTAGTTCCTAATTTCGTTCTTTTCGTGTTAAGAATTTAAATTGAAATCAATTTGATACTCCATATTTATTTCTTAAAGCTTAAACTACAGTTATATTTCTGCTTATTTCGGACATAATACATTGATCACACAAGTATAATTACATTCAATAAAGAATTAAAGAGAAGATACCGTGAGACTATAGTATGTACGGTAGAGCTGCATGAGTCATAAACCCGTGTTTAATTAGAGAATTTATGTGAATAGAGGGGAAAAAGTACCGCAGGAGATTTATCTTAGATGGGATAAGAGTGGTAGTTATCAATAGAATTTCAGAGGTAGAGAAATTTGGAGGAAATACTGTGAAGTAGAATGCTGAAGTCCAATTAAGATGGGACATTTTTAGGCAAATGCAGTAATGGAGTAGAGGGAGGAAGGAAATTCGTATCCCCGACAGGTAGAAAGCAAGAACTAAAAGACATGGTATAGGGCCAAACATGGAAATTTCATGCAATAATTAATGAACAACTTTTCGGAGACCATCCAAAACTTACCTTAAATAACCATTTTACTTTACACGATTTTATTCTCTAATATTGCTCCAGAAGAATCAGAATTTCATGCCTAAATATGATCATAAATCGCTGTATACGTCACTTGTATTCAGAAATTCGACTGAAATGACGGCGTAGGAATGAAAGGGTGGAGTCATTGAGTCATATATTTGATGATGAAAGGAAACAAAATGCGTATATAGACCTCCTAAAGAAGAGAAATATGATTCTTCTTAGAGTTTCATGCTGTTCCAGAAAGCGTAGATTAATTAAGTTTCTCTACGAATGTTAATTGTTAACATCAAAGTAATTAACATCAAAATACTTCCAATTCCCCACCCTGGAAGCAATAATGTAATGCGAGTAACAGAATTTATTTGTAAATTTTTATAATAGAGATAAAATAAATACAGATGGTACCTTGCTTCTCCTGATATCACTCGCTCAGCAGTCAACAGGTTCATTCAAAGTAAATTAGAAAAGGTAACCCCGAACCTTGATAGTCAATGCGGGAGTTAAGAATTTTTTTATCTCGTTATTGACTATGCCACGCCAAGATGAAAGATATAAGGAACGATATACCTAGCCACAAAGGGGATGAGATGACGTAGAGAGATATCTAGGGTGAATGCCAATATGGAATTTTGGAAAATGTTAAGCGAATTAAAATGGAAAATATTATCTGAAAATTTTAACTTTAATCCAAAGAATTTTGGCCTTATACCAGAGGGAATCAGAGAGATGATTCTACAATAAATTCATTCAAAAAAATGAAGGAAAAAGATCAAACGGCATTTTGAAAAAGACCAACATTTTAAATTCTTTCTCTCTTTTCACCAATGTCTCACCGGATGTCTACCAAAGCTTACAATATAAATCATTTCCTCCGATTGAGGTCGTAAATTAAAATTTCTCAAAATGAATCAGCAAAAGTATTTGCTGAAAAATAATAACCAAAACAAATCCTTCCCATGCCATGTCAAATACGAACTCGTGTATAATAAGAAAATGTGTCGGTAACAGTAAGGTATCATATTGTATTACATTGCAGTTTATATATGCTCCGTTTTATCCTCCTATCCATAGTAATCTATAGTTATAGCACCATTAACTTTTTCCAAAATTATCTATAATTCCTTCTATCATCTCTGGCATTAGTCCAGAGCCTAACTTGGTTTTTAGTTTTTTCGGTATTATTTTTTCGTGCTATCGATTTTATTTAAAAATATTTCTTGCAATAATGAACACATACGTATCCAAGAAAAGTAAAAATGATTGTTCTCCAAAGGAAACAAAATATAAAGGATGTACAGCAAGAAACGGTCAGTGAAACCAGCGCGCATGCACCTGCTTGGGCATATTAAAATATATATTCAACTTCAAGAATTGATATTTGAAAAGCAAATTTGATCTCTAAGCGGTAGCTAATTGAAAAATTTAGAGTCCATGAAAAGTGCCGTCGTTTTGGTAGAGCAGAAGAACCAATATGGCCAAAAACTACTTAGTATTTTAATTCTTTATCTATTGGTTCACATGAAAATGTGAATATTTGAAAAGAGAATTTACAGTTATTTTTATTGATTTGCATGCATGGTTCATAGGGAACAAAGAGAATGAACATAATAAATCATTTCTTGTAATATCTGATTTTCTCTAACGTTATAAGGGATGGTAGGCCGTTTCATCTCCGCGGCGAGCGTTTTCCATCATTGTAAGTTGTAAAAGTTGTAGACTGTTTAGGCGATTTTCAGGGCCCATCAAATACTACTTCTTGTATTTCTTTAAAGTCCGGGTAAACAAATGAATGTCATAAAAGAGGTTTTAGCTTGAGAGGGATTTTCAAAATTTGCATTAGTAGAGGTATGTTTACTAAAAATTATCATTTCTTATTAACAGTCGTATGGTGCCTAAACTAAACCAAAGTTAATTTGAAATCTTTTCAGCATGAGTTTTATAATAAAACGAAATCTTGTTTCTCACACATTACTTAGCACTTTTTCTAACAAGACTTCTACAGACGTAAAAGACAAGAACACTCACACGTATGTATACGTTTATAAATTTAGATATTCCATAGTTATTACTTGCATATTTTTGCAGTCTTAGCCTAAAAATAATGATAACGTAAGAGTAGAGTAAAGAGTGTTCTTACTTTCAAAGGCCTAAAGATGATTAAATGTATCTTTTCACTTCAGATTATGTCAATTAACGTCGTAATTAATTGTAGTTACTTGTAACTAACCATGGCAGCATTCACCTCTCGTTAAGGGCCGATAAATATAAAAAATGACAATGATTATTTTTTCCATTCATTAGTCCATGTATGTGCGCTCTAAGACGGTTTGCCTTTCTACCGAAAACTGCCCCGGCGGCTTATTGCAATGGCACCCTCAAAAATGCTGGTTAATATCCTTCCAGTGTATTCAACGTAGGAGCGTAGGGTAATTGTGATTGTGTTTGAGTGATACTTATCTGAGCTTTAGCTGCTGGTTAATGATATTTTTAATAAGTTACGAAATATTTCCGATTTCAGGCTCTATAATTCCATCGGATAGAGGTGAAGAGAAAAAGTAATAGCAGTTCCAATTAATAAAATAACATTGATTTAACAAGATAAAATATTTTTACATTAAATTCTCGAAAACGATTACCACAACACGTATACAAAACATTTTACCTAGCTAGTCATGACATAACCTAATTTAATCAATTTCTCTAAAATTACTTCTATATAATCTCAAAAGTCGTTTTACATACACTATCATCCATATAAAATTATATCACCATCCAAATTTGATCTTCAGAAATGCATTTTTTACCTCAAATTGAATAAGGGAAATAATTTAACAATGTTCCTACTCTCCTAGCAATACCTTAGCCACAGCAACTGATAGTAAACTATGCTTACCTAATCAAATGTACGTTTTTTACTAGCTATTGAAGATGAAGTTTTAAATTTAATATTAAATACCATATACTATATTTCAGTGCTATCCAAATCTTGCGCACATGTTTTATTAATGTATACAAGTTTTATGACCATAAAGTGGTTGTGTATCCTGGTACAGATATTGTGCTTCAGGTTTACTGTTATTTAGACTCTCATCTCGGAAGATGAATGATTAAAGCGTAATGCTTCCTTTGGATGTGCATTCTAGTTTGGTAAACGCATTACAGCCTTTAAGGAAATGTTGAGTTTTGCGTTAGCGCACGAAGGAGTTTTGAGTATAATCGTAGTGGAAAGAATGAGGGATTGAGTTTGAAGCATGAACGTCTCCCCTAGTCATGCTCGCACATCCTATGCGCCATTTCTACCTCCGAAGGTTGATGCGCATCAATCCCCACGCCCTCCCTCTCCTTGAAGCTACAACATCGCGTGCCCCTCATCCCTTTCAGTCTCACTTTAGCCCAAGGGCACCTTTTTCACAGTCCCCTTTACTCATCAGATTCTTCGTTCCTCTCCTTCCCTTTCCAACCACCCCAACCTCGAGCATTTTTATTCATTCCCCGCATATCAATTCAAATGCTCGGCACAGAAATATTCCTCAACCACATCGCAACCCTCCCCCTATCTTTTCAAGATCAATTCTCTCTCTCTCTCACCCTCTCATAACTTAGCCAAGCTTCCGACCCGTCGCGAGCGCCGCGAGGTTTTCTTTTGTTGAATAAATAAACCGCCGATGCTTGGCATTTTTCAGCACTCCTTTGCATTGTTGTCGTCCCCCACCTCTCCCTCCGACCAGTCCCCTTCTACGCCTGCCTTTATTCATTCTTCGTCGCGTTTTGTATCCAGTATGACAACGAACCAGGAAATCTCGAGTGTACTTTTTTAGAAACAAAATTTGCCGGGAAATATAGTATGACCCAGCGTCATTGAACTTACATGCCCATCCGATCGGCGCTATTTTGCATAAGTAGTCTAATCTGTGCATAAAATTGGTTGTATTTATTTTTTTCTGACAATCTCTGTTAATGAAAATCCCCGGGTAATTTAAATATTTGCCTAAATTCACGCTACTTTGACAAGAGCTATTTTATTTGCAACTTTCATTCTGGCAACTATATTTCCTTTTTATAGGTCTGCATAGTTAGTGGTAGTCGAGTTTAGGAGCATTTTAGATCAAACGAACGGAAATTTTAATGTAAGCTGCGGTGCTTTGCTTTGCCAAACCCGAAAACATCTTCATGTACATACAATGTGAGTCGGTGATATCTGACGTTTTTGAATCGAGTAGTTGCGAGTAACCATCGGGTAATGCTGAATCACTCTCTACACCTATCTTTCACATTACAATAAACCCTTCTTCAACTCAAATTATTTTCTACTCACATTCACGCTATCAGTCATGGAAAATTATACCCTAAAAAAGCCCTTGCTCACCCAAATTCTCCCTTAATTCACAATTTTCAACATTCCCTTGGATCATTATATCTCTAGTGAAAACGCCTTTGGCATTCAAAATTATCCAAACAGTAATGATCCATTCTCATGCATTGCCATGGAATGTATCGCTTGTGTTTCGTTCCGATCATTTGAATATCTTCATTCCCCACTATGATTCTCTGCCTTACACTGATCTGATGGTGCATTTATTGTGTGATGATTCTGTCTCACTCTAAATAATTTGGCTTGTCACTCTATGCGTATGTGCAGTGAGCATTCATCTCTATTGAAAAAAAGCATGTAGCTTAAAATATTTGGTCATGAAAGGACCTTATGTTATCTGCCACAAAGTCACCATTCAATGCACAAAGTGGCAAATAACTCAAAACAATTCCGACAAACCTAACTTTTTATATGAAAATATGTTGGCAACCGGTGCATATGCATAACGATCTAATGTAATGAATGGGTAATTATTACACAAAAATCATCTTTCAATGGGAAATGCGGTTACATATTTCGGTTCTGTGGAATGAGTGTATGATGAAGAATAATCATTGGTTTACTTTATGGGAGTTAAACACGTAATGTGAAATGTGTGGTTATACATTATTGAGGAACAGTCACTTATTATATATAGTCTTCCCAAAGATAATGAGAATGATGCGCATTACCTCTTTCAACCCAAAAGGCGTTATCCTGAAAGAGTTAGTGCCACAGGGGCAGACAGTGAACAGCCACATTAATGTACAAGTCCAAGTATGTTTGTGAAAAGTGTGCAACGCGTCAGAGAGGAGAGATTTGCTAACTGGAGGCTTCATCACGCCAACGCGCTCCCTTACACCACCTTCTTGCTCGTGACCGATTACCTGGCCAAAAACAAGGTGGAAACTTTACCCTAGCCATCCAATGCCCCCATAGACCCCAAATGCCACCGCCAGACTTCCTTTAGTTTCCAAGAATAAAAAGGAGCTTGAAAGGCAAGTACTTCGGAATGCTAGAAAACATCAAAGAGGCCTTGACGAGGTGCTTAAAATACATTCTTTCCACACCTTTCAGGAAGCCTACCAAGATTAGCAGAGGCGTTGCCATCGTTGTGTTGATGCACATGGATACTACGAGTATTTTGAAGAATGTTATTAAATAAGTTGAACTTTGATCAGCAATACATTTTTCCCCAAGATTTAGACCATATATGCTTCCATTGCAATTAACAGAAGAATCTATTGATCGCTGACAGCGGTCAATTAAAGTTAAACACATATCGTTTTTCAAATTTTGGGAATCACTGACGGAGTGACAGTTAAATTACAATTTAATCACTTACATAAATTGCAAGGTGATATTATGTGCATAAAATAATTTTTTCCCCAAATGGTTCTGTCCAACAACGGTAGGGGTAATAATATTCGGGTAAAAACCAGTCTGATGTATATTCACCACCTGCCATAAACCATAGCTGTGGATTGCAATGCAATAAAAATACTAAAATGCTAAATAATATAAATATGACAGATAAGGTAGACCAAATATTCTGTAAAGAAAAGAGTGCACACAATAATATTGTAGCAGAATATTGTAAGGAAAGATGGAAAGAGATGTAAAATTAATCAACATTTTACGAGTAGAATAGCATACCCACAAAAATACAGCATGTTTAAGTCTTATCTTCCCCGTTTGGCTCAATATAATCCAAGAGAGCACGCAGAACCCATTCTGGAGAATTGGTACTTTGGAATCTTAAATTATAATCTCGCAGCAGGAAGTTCAACATTTAGAAGCAGAACATTGGACGGTTCCTGACCATACATAACTACCTCGCTGCACTTTTAAAACGATTCTCCAAACCTTTGCTTTTGCTATCTTTACGTTATTCATTTTCTCCGTTCCTATTACTCTCTAGCAATCTTAATTCAGTCATTAATGTATTCTTTTTCTCTGTCCTTCTGGCTCACAAAAATTATCCTTTCTATTATGGACACCTACATCCCATGACCTGTATTTTTTCTTTACTCTCTTATTCTGAGTTTTTTGTATTCTGCGTAGAAACATTCTCTAATCTCCGCATCTTACTTGAATTTTCGCTGGCCTTTCTCTTCGATCAACTCGTCTATTCTACATTTTCCTCGACGCCCAGTTTTAAAACATTTTTATCTGAATCCCTATTCTTTCCTCTAATCACAAGGGTCAGGATTCATCATTGTATAGCATTACGTTTTATATTAAATGCTTGACTAACCACACTACATTTAATGTCATTAACGTGTTCCTTTTCGCATACTAATATGTGTAATATAAGAATTCTTCTGATTTCTCAACTTTTGGATCTGTTTTTTTCGAAATTATTCGTCAATAATGAAATTTATTCCATCTGCTCCGATTATATTTCTTCAACTTTTAAAACATAGTTTATCATTCCTACGTCTTGAGACTCCCATTTAATTCATTTTTATATCAGAATGAATTAATAGCGTACGCGTATTTCTCTAAATATGCACTCTAAAATAACTGCAATCCGTTGATCTTACCTAAAAACGTTAGATCACTTGATAATCTAACAAACTCGATAACAATTCTAATTATCACCTCTACGAGTACCATTCCATATTGGAGCCCTTTACGTGCCACTCCAGGCAATGTCTCGGAACCCAGGAAATCCATTTACTGTGGAAGACGATCCTATATTACTACCTTGTCTAATATCTCCGGTAGTGACCATTATTCCTCCGCAAGTTTACTTCGTTCGTAGTAAAGAATCTGCATTCGCCTCTCTTCAAGGTTTTCTTCAATACATGAATTGATGTGTCGGTAATTTTTGTAAAATAGAAAAGAATGGTCAAGTTTTGAAACATCCAAATACTCGGAATTAATGAGAAAAAGTTATTAAAACATTATTAATTCCCATTGTCTGGCATAAAATAAATTATTTTCCCTAGCAATAAATTCCAAATGTTTTCGAAAAAAGCCGAAATTCCATCTGAGAGAAAATATCATCTAAAGAATAAGTCAAATTAAAGGTGGAATTCAGAATATCGCAAATCTCGATTGAGTGGTGCCCTGCTAAAGGAAAAATGGACACGAAAACTGAACGATCAAAGGTGGTGGGCGGGGCGGGGTAACTTATGTCTGAACCATTACGAATATTCTCTCTCGAACGTTCGTGCAGTCTCTTCCCCTCCCCCTCGCTTCACCCATTCCCCATCACTTGTTTGGAAAACCATGGATAGAAAAGCCCCTCTTTCACGAAGAACCCCACATATCCCCTTATCATTTGCCCTCGCTCTTCTTACGTCCTCAATCTTCGAACCGACGCGCTCCCTGCCAATCATTTCGCCCCTATTCTCAACACTCCCACGCCGCTTCTCTTCCTTGTCATCTACCCACCCTCCATCGCCATCTCCAGAGACACTCGCATGAGAACCACCTTGAAATTTATTATTCCCTCACGCCCCTTCCTTGTACCAACCAACTTTTTTAATTCTTCATTTTCATCAAACCGCGTTTGTAAACTGAGAACTCCAAAAAAAACGATTTATTTTCCCCCAAAATTTGATGGTTATCTTAAAAATATGTGGAGGCGCAAACAAATGGATAAATCGTTTGAAAATAAATGTTCACGCTTACAGGCATATATTTATGTTAAGTAATCTACCGGTTTAGGATACGGTTGTGGATGGATTTACTACCAAATAATATTTTTTCTCCTAATAAAAAAGCCTACTCTACAGGCCCCTTTTCATCTTTGTGTACTTTCTTCCTCACTCTATCCCGTTCAACGTTACCATCTTTCCTATTCGCCTAGCATTCTATCCTCCATTAAGGTCTTCAATATCTTACTCCCAATCAATATCCTTTTCTTCCATTTTTCCTGCGTCCTTATAATTTATCCCAGCAATCACTTCTCCTCTCAACCCATAGCCAACATTTCCTCAATTGATTTCCTTTCACCTTCTCCATCCTTCTCCACACCCACATTTCAAATGCCTCCAATCTACGTCTATCCTCCTTAATTAATGATCATGTTTCCGTGCCTCACACCAATAAGCTCCTTATTAAAGTTTTGAAAAGCCTTTTCTCAACATTTTTGCTTGCTTATCAAAACTACATAACCTTTTTTATTTATTTTGATTCTATTCCCATATAAATATATCGCTCTAACTTTCCAATTTACTTAGATTTCGTGGTTGACTGACTTACTAGCGCTTGGTCATCAGTAAACCTAATTGATTATACGAATACCCCGCCCACTTTCATTCCTACCTCTAGTTCTTCTCATGCCTCTTTAGTAATTTCCTCCAGGTATTCGTTGAACAGCACGGGTGATAAGGGGCAACCTAGCCTTGCACCTCTTCCTAACACTACCCATCACGACTCCCCGTTCCCCACTCCCACCTGAGCAGTCTGAGATAGGCCGCTGATTAGCCTCCTTTACCCCCAATCTGTTCCTATTTATGCAATGCACTAATTATTGTTAGTTAATATACCTTTTATTCTTCCCTTCCGGATCTCATCTATTTAAACTATTATCTTATCTGATTTATCTTTAACTTTATACTCAGATCGTCCCTTCTTACTAGCCGATAGAGTTTGAACCTTTCTTTTGAAGCGCTCCAATTCTATCCTTCCCCTGCAAACTTTCCATATCCTTGCACTGCGTCTTCCCCCATGCTGCTTTTACTTTATTTGTTGCCCGATTCAATTTATTATGTTACTCTTTGTACCTCTTTCTGCCTAACTATTTGTTTACATTCTTTCATTTCCTTCTCTCATTTAACTATGTAATCATCTATATCGTTATCCATGGTTTCCTTTCCCGTTTCTTTATTGACTGTTCCTAAAGTTTATTTGGCCTCTTCAGATTTCCCTTCGTTGAAATATTTTCATTTTGCATTGATAGTATTCCGCTCGTTTCCCTAATTAAAAAGCTTTGTACAGAATGCTTATAATCTTCCCATGTCAATCCCGTTGATACTTCTACGTTCCATTTCCTAACCCATCGCTTCCGTCTCAGCTTTTTGAAACGAACACAAAAGTAATGGCAACTTAATTGTGATAGGAGTCTACATCCACCCCGCGGAAGCTTTGCGATTTGATTGAACTGTTTCCTAATATTTTCTTAACCATGATTTAAAAAAACTGGTACATTTTTGAGTCGCTTAGCATTTTTCATTCATACCTACGTCTTTCGTGGTGCCTTAACTAAATGACGGTGATCATTAACGCAGTCTCCTACAGAATTCAAGTGCTTTCTCCCTCCGGTCATTCCTCATGCTTAAACTCTAGTCCCCCACTCTAGTCATCTCTTTTATTTTTTTATTTCTATCATAGGTTTTCTTGCATGAACACATGTCATTTTGCCCTCTAAATTATGATATATCTTATCGACTTTTTCCTCTTTAAAATTGCTCGGTTGCATGTACACCTGAACAAAGACCAAATTCATCCGTACTGCTTTTATTTCTACTAGAAACATTGTACTCCTTGCTTGTACTTCGCTTACTACACTTCTTCCTACGTCTTTATTTATTATTATGGCAACCCCTCGTTCGCTCCCGTCCCCGCCGCTGTAAATTATTCTATAATTGTTATTCCAGTAATCCCCGCTATCCCTCCATCTCACCTCGCATAGACTTAAAATATAAATATATAGTATTTCCTCTTTTCATCTCTCACTTTATGTTCTTTAACTTTCCTATCCTTTAACTTGTTCTGTTATTTCAAAATCCTATTGCGACTATTGTGGGTCGCGGTAGTCCAGTGGGTAGAGCGTTGGATTATTGACCGGAGTGCCCCGGGTTCGATTCCCGGGTAAGGCACTGGGCATCTGCAGCTTCACCCAAGCTATGTGATTTTTTGGGTACCATATCTTCCTGGGAAACCATAACCGGCACAGGGAAAGGAACTGGCCCCCTTACCCTGATGTGTGAATTTCACACGCCGTCGGGCTTAGTACTGGTTGAACTCTACCATCACCTACCAAACCAACCTTCGGGTTGATTACCGTGTTTACAGTTTTTATGATTTATTCTGACTAATACGGTTTTCTTCTTCTGCGTCTTCTGTCATGTTGCTGTCGGTTTTATTTTAAAGGTTTTTCGCGAGATAACGTCTACCGAACCCTTGCCTCTCCCGCTGCCGGACCCGACACCCGGCCGATTGTGCCAAGTCGCGTAGTTGCTACGACTCATATTCTCTATTATGTCCATCATTATTTTCTTGGGAATGATAATGGAGGCGGTTTCCCATTGCCATCTTCAATAGTGTTTTTAGCGTAAAACCATCTCTCAATATCTGCCCCTCTAGGGACAGACGCCTTTGCATCCGCCTAACTCAGCAACAGACGCTGCGTGGACCACCTTTCGTCTGGCTCCTAAACTTTGACCTAACTTGCATGGGTGGACAGGTGGATTTTATTCTGTAGGAGCTTTCCTGGATAAGCGCGTGTTTCCTTGAGTGCATTGTGTAGGTTCAGGAGGTATTTGTTAAGGTTGGCTTTGGCGATGAAAATCCGTTGTCAGCGGATAGAGAGAGGACTAGTGATAGAACGTTTTGTGTGAGAGGGGTGACAGTCGGTGAAGTGTAGATATTTCTGATGGTTAGTGGCTTTGATATGTACTGAAGTGATGAATCTGTCATTGAGAAGTGAGATGTCTGTGTCAAGAAAGGTGAAAGGTGATGGTGGAGTCTGAAATGGAAGAGGTGAATATAAGAGTGAGAGAAGAATTTAAGGCCGATCAGAATTTATTGAGAGACTCAGATCCATGTGTCCAGAGAATAAAATTGTCGCCTAAGTAGCGAGCCCAGAGTATCCTTATACGTGTTCTTAATTTTGTTTTGTTTTCTATTGTGCCGTCCACATGATATTATATATATATATATATATATATATATATATATATATATATATATATATATATATATATGTATACACATTTATGTGTGTATTTGTGTGCATGGGGGGACCTTCTGACATACAGCATTATTTTTTTGTTATCAGGCGAATGAAAAAATATAGCTGATGGTTTACCAACACGTGAGCATGCCACATATAATTGACCATGAAAAAATTATGGGTTTTCTAGATTTAGATCACAAACACTCAACGATTGACCTTGTGATTTGTTAATTGTAATCACGAATGCAACACAAATTGGAAATTAAATTTGTTTAAACTCAAAGGGCATATCGGTTTGGATCATCGGAATCCTCGGTATGCGAACTTCCTCATCTTTGAATTTTCATTTAAGCGTAGTCGCGTGAATCATATTGATCATCATTTTTTTATTACTAAACGCGTTCCATTGCATAGTTTTGGTTGGTTTAGGTTTCAAAGCACTATGGCCACCGAACCCACCTCCAGCTGTTAGTTCTGCGGTGATAAGCCAGGCATATCCAAAGAGTTAAAAAGTCAGTTGGTTAGTTGGTGACTTCGTTTTCGTTAGTTACACAGTCAATTTGAATAGATTGGCAATAGATTTGAATGGATACAGAGTACCATCGATTTGATTCTGAATTACAAAGTTTAAGTCATCCACATCTTTGCTCTTAGCCACAAAAATTGCTCGGTAACTCAATCAATTGTAATTTTTGTATTTATCAATGATGTTCGGGAACACTTCGTAGATGAGCTCATCTTTCAATGAAACGAAATTGTAAAAAATTCCGATGAAATGAAATCAATGCACTGGATTTGTCGACAGGAACACGACCATTACTGATAGACAACAATTGCTTGGAGAAATTATCAGCAGATGGATCGTTCAGCTATCATATTTGTTGTCAGTTGAAATTAATTAACATATAGCCACAGATTTGATGATTTGAGGCAAGCGTTTATTTCAATGGCATCAGCCGATCTTGGAATGACTTCCGATGTTTGGTAGAAATTGCCAGGCAGTAAAATCATTGCACCACCAAAGCATTTCGAGCCATTGCGCAGATCTTTCAATGTCCGGTCAAGTGCTTCTAACGCGCGTTTGAGAGCCATTGTGCATTCGTCCCATATGATTTTAGTTGCTACAATAGTTTTGGCCATTGTGGACTGATTCGAAATATCACATGTCACTTGTTCAGAATTTTGTCGATTGTACGGCGGCTTTAACGCTGGATGAGCCATACGGCATCCTTCTAACAATGGGGCCGCCTATGCAAGAAGAAGAAACTGCTACCGTAATATCTGATCTTGCACGAACAGTGGTCAAAAGCAATTATATGAGGAATGTCTTCCAAGTTCCACCAGGGGAATCCAAGAAAAGAAGCCAACATTTACAACATCAGTTGCCTTCATTAATGTATAATATTCTTCCTTCTGTTGGGGGTTCAGCAGCGGCATACTCGTATGAACTGATTAGTCTGATTCATGTCTATCATATTCACATTCACGTTCCAATTCTCGATTAAACGCGTCGTTCATTCCCCGATCTGGCGTTCGTATTCCTAGCTTCACTAAAAAACTGCCAAACATGAGGTAACACAAGTCTTCAATCAAGAGCAGAGCCTGGTTATGCATCTCCTAATTTACCTCAATATCGAGATTTCTTGAACTTAGAGGAATTCGATGTAAAATATCTTCTGATATGTCACCCTTGTATTTCTTCCGCAGGTCACGTGGATTGGATGGGAAGCATGTCGAAAGGATGACAGCAAAAAATGTGCGTATCTGAATTGGAGATGCTGAAATAGTTACTTCAGCCATTGTGTTGTCCCAATAGTTATTAAATAATAAAAAAACAAGTGTCCATGATGAAGAGCGAAGTGGCAGGCCCTGTATTCTGACCAATGAAATTGTTTCGCAAGTGGAAAAAAACTGCGAATTGATCGTCGATTGACGATTAATCGCCTGGCTGAACAATTACCTAAACTTGGACGCACTACTGTCTACAATATTGTCACGGAAATTTCCCCCGCAACACTCCCTTGCGGCGGCTTGCGTGGTATTATGTAGATGTAGACGAAAAATCTCGGATACCACAAATTGTGTGCCAAAGGTGGGTACCAAAAATGCTCACCGACCACTACAAAGAGCAAAGAATGCCCAGTGGATGAGAGTGTTTTGACTTTGACCACCCACCGTACAGTCCTGACCTTGCACCTAGCAACTACTTCCTCTTCTTGCACTTGAATCAGTGGCTCGGTGGACAACGTTTCGAAACCGAAGAGGAACTCAAGAACGGCGTTGTCAAATGCTAACTAAAAGTGCCAATAAAATGTGTTTCGTATGAGTTTTTTTTCCAGTGACCAAACGGCCCTTACTTTATGAGCATGCCTCGCGTGTATATGTATATATATATATATATATATATATATATATATATATATATATATATATATATATATATATGTATATATATGTATATATATATGTATATGTATATATATATGTGTGTATATATATATATATATACAGGTATGTATATATATATATATATATATATATATATATATATATATATATATATATGTATATAAAAAAATATCTTCGAAATGGAATGCTCTTCGGCGACGCACAAATATATAAAAACACAGATGTAGATTTTTAGAATATAGAGACACAAAGAAAGGACACTCACAATTTGTTATTTGACGTTTCGACAGCTTGGCTGTCGTCTTCAGAAAGGACACTCAAATTGTGAGTGTCCTTTCTTTGTGTCTCTATATTCTAAAAATCTACATCTGTGTTTTTATATATGTATATATATATATATATATATATATATATATATATATATATATATATATATATATATATATATATATATGTAATAATATACATACTATATATACATATATATATATACATGTAATAATATACATAAAATATAGTATATGTACATATATAATAAAGATTATATAATTATATATAATGTGTATATGTGTACAGGTATTTCCAATTCTTTTATATGCATATAGTATGTAATCACACATACATATGGAATATATGTACATAGTCATGAATTAACACACTTGTGCATGTACCACTTCTGCTCTCTCCAATGTCGAGCTCATCGTCATTTGCAACGTTGCCTGAGGCAAGTGAGATGAGAGGGAGTCATACAGTCAGGGTAGAGGGACTGACAACAAAGGAGTAGGGAATTCGGAAGGCGTGGGTTTGCCGATAAAGAATGATATGGAAACGAAAGCATAACCACAGAACTGCAAAATTAATGAACGTCTAATTGGGACCAAAATAATGAAAAAAATGATGTTTAAGTTTTGCATTCTTTACCTTTTTTTTTACATGTATTGCTCATCTCTATTTTAAACCACTATTATAAACACAAAGTAATGCGTTGCTCTTAAACTAACATTCTTCCTCCATGGAGTCATAGTGGAATTACATTTGGAAAACCCAGGAGGGATTGTGTTTTACCGAAATAGATTCGTGTTCTGGAGTGAGAAAAACCTAACAGATGAAATATCCCTGAAGTTTCGAAGTCTCGCATAGTTGATGAATTATTCATATCATTCTATTCCTATATCGATCATGGCTACAAAGAAGCAAGCGTATGATTTTTCGTTTAATATTTATAAATGAAAATGACTTATACCTTTATATTTTAAAATATTGTTAAAATTATTAACAGCCCCTATTAAAAATACATATGAAGGTGTGTTTTCATTATTAAGCTCTTGAATTCATCTAGCACTTTTGATCAAAATCATTAATTGGAAATATGTCCAAATATTATAACTACCATTAGGCAGAACTTGCTGATGTTCCATGAAAGAAAATATGGAAAACATTGCTGATTTTAGTTTCTGAAATAATTATTTGTTTTTTTTAAATTATGAATTAAGTTTTTGAGGAAATCAGGTAATGGTATTGCCTTTCATTGGTGAAAACATTGGTGGTTTTGCTATCCTAAATACTAACCTCAAATAATTCCAATTTTATCTTTAAAAGCTTTAAATTGACTGACAAAAAATATGAATTTCAGACCAAGTTATTTGAAAAAAGCAGCATTTTACCATAATTTTGCCAAAACAGTTATCATTATTCCTTACAGAAACGCATATCATGATTCCTAGATAAATAGAGAGAAATATTCGGTTGGGAGCACTGTTTTTACCGGAATTAAATCACCCCTTCAGTCATGGATTGGTAAAAAAGACTTAATTATTTTTTCTACAAAAACTGTTTTGCTTTCAGGCTTTTTGCTGAATTAGGAGCCCTTAAATCTATTCAATACCTGAATCGAGGTTTGTGAAATCTTAGTTAATAACATGTAAACTTAAAGTACAGTCAAAACGAGTGTATTTGTGGATTTATATTTACCAGCATTCCAGTGGAATAACTTCTGCGACGCTTATAAAACGGAAATGTGGCATTCCCATGCAGCCATTAAGCCAGTCCCATGTCAAAAAATAGCCAAGTATCACCACTCCAAAACTAAGCCCTCATCCCTTCTACCCAGAATTTAGCCCTTCGATAATATACAACATACTGAAACGGAAATGTTAACTTGGAAATGTAAAGAATCCCATTCGAGTGTGGTTGCGTGTCTGTGATGTACCAAATCACCGATTCAGTCCATTCTTATTTTTTCTCCCGCACCCGCCAAAACCATAAACCAAGCCAACCATGCAAAAATACACAGTGTCCGCAGAGAATGAAAAACTAACGCAAATGAGCAAATATTTCCTTTCTTCCATTCTCGTAGGTTCGCTCCACTTACGACATAAACTTCCTCGGGGATGGAAAAATATGGTTCTGCGGCAAATTTTCCGTGCCCATGTCCTCCACTCCCGTCCTTTTCCTTTCTATTTTACCTATTACATATTTTATTTATTTTATATTAATCACTTTGGAAATCACCTTAAATATAAAAAGTTACAATATGGTAAAACACGATAATCAAATTCAATGGAACAGTTTAAGTGGGTAAATACCATTCCCCTTGACCGGACATAAGACTCGGATCCTTCGATTCTCTGAAAATTTTACTTTGAAATACATACTAGTGGAAGACAGAAAAATGTTGTGATATAAAGGCACAAATATCAGTACAAATATTTATGATTCAATTTTGTGGCATACTATTTTTCAGGGACATAATGGACATTACTAACAGAGTTAATTATAAGTGTGGGTCAGTTTTTGCTGGTTTTTGAAGCTAATGCTTTCACGGTATATATATATATATATATATATATATATATATATATACAAATATATATATATATATATATATATATATATATATATATATATATATATATATATATAGAAAATGTCGTTCCTAACTGGGAGTAATCATATTCTTCAAAATATTTATTAATGGAGAAACAGCCAGCCCTAATGCCATAAATTAGGTGAAGAAACAGAACTCCTAGGAATTTTTTTTTTAAGTTTATATTTCCATCACTCGATAATTTAAATGTGAACCATAGAAAATTCCTATCCTGAAAAATATCATATTATATATCTGTAGCACTATAAACCCCACGTTTGCTCATCTATCAATCGGACTGTGACTTCATCTAAATTTACCATTGCAATAGTGAACATGTAATAGCTGAAAGCAAAAATCTTCGAAAGACTACGAGAAAATACTATTTTTGTTGGTCATATCAGTAGATTTTTCTAAGCAATTATCCTGTAATGCATACAACCTACAATACGCAAATGAGAAGCAAATAAGCCGTTCTATAAGGGGAAAAAAACAACTCTTCAGTCTTTAGTGGCCGAATATTTATGCAGATGTGAAAATCACGCTAGAATGAAAGGTAACAATAAGCTAATTGAACAGCATGAAAATAAATTGGAGTAAATAAAAAACCTGGTAATATACAGTGACAAAGGGGAAGGTGAATATTAATCGCCATTAGCTTTTAAGAAATATCCAAAACCTATCATTAACCGATATATTACAAGCACGGCATCGTATAATAATCATTTTACCTTTCAGCCTAGTTTTATTATAACCCGAAATGTTCGGTACTTACTTAAGTTTAGCGATTTTGTAGAAACAAATAAATTAATAGCGGGGTTATCAATTGCATTTTGGGTACTCATTTTCAATATTAATTAGGTTGAGCCGAATGCGTTACATTCAAATGTTAAGTTAATTTCTTTACGTATTCATTTAACTTCTATTAGGCATTAATAAACGCGTTAATTTATCATTATTACGCATTTTATATTTGGACCGTATGCAAATTTAGATAACTTAGACAATTTCCAAGAAACTGCGGGAGATGCCGCAACAGTAACTTAAGGCGAATGATTTTTACACAGAAATTGTTGGATTCAGATATCTTATTCGCCCAAATTTATGGATTTCATAGACTTCCTCTGACAAATTCACGTCAACTAAAATATTCTGGAGAATTAACTATCAATCATTGCAATTTTAAAATACTAGAGGAATCTGCGACCACAAATTTAAAATTTTGCTTAACAATGTTTCAAACCGAAGTATCTAAAGTTTCTGCGATACTATACCTACGGTATTAAATTAAATAATGAAACAAAATTTTAAAAGTCTCACTTAACATGATTATATATATACACATATATATATATATATATATATATATATATATATATATATATATATATATATATATATATATATATTTGACTTGGCTGGTTTAGCTTACACGCGTGAGTTTTACCATCAATTTATTTTATTTCAAAACAAGCAACTGAACTAACCTACTAAAAAGAATGTTGTACTTAAGGAACGTCATTTTCTTTAATTATATTTAAATTGGATGGTGATTTATTTGGAAGCAAAACCCGTACATGAACTTACAGGTACGGGGTATGCTTCCAAAGTTGTTTCCTTTCGTTTATGATTCATAATCATAAGCATTATGAGCAGCATGTGTTATAAACAAACAAATCTTTTTATTTTTATGTTGAATAGTTTTATAATGATGTTTTGGTATTTTCAAACGTAAAAATGAAATTTCAGATTATGTCCTTGATCGCTGACTCTTATCAAACAAATTTGGCTCTGTTTTATTTGTGCAAAATTAACGACAGACGCATAATTGATAAATATCCGCATACATTGAGGATAATATACCAACCAGCAAACTGATTAGTGGAGATGCAGAATAAAATGAATAAATATCGCAAAAAATAACCATTATGTATTCACCAAATTTATCGTTCAATTTCCTTGTTGTTTTAATTTGTGTTGTAACCAAAGAGGCTGTAAATAAATTTATTTACCTTGGATGCGGCAAGGTTAATGCAAAAAGATAACGCCATATTCTATTTTTCTATGTAATTTTTTATTTTGCTTGTTTAGCCTGAACGTGCTTTTAAAATGAGTTTGACCAAATAAAAAACTGTCACCCCAGGGAGCTTTTGCGAGGATTTTAGACGCTCCCACGCGTCTGGGGGGAAAGTTCATAGTGTAAAAAATATGAATCACTTGATTCTTAAAAGCGAATAATTATTATTTGGAGATGGAATATGATTTTTCCATCATTTAACGAACATTCAACTAATTTGGACCGAAACGTCATTGAGAGTTAGAGCAAATTTTCAGCAAATTTGAGGGATGGGAACGTCCTAACTCCTCAGCAAGGCTTCTAGAGCGACAGAGTCTTCATTTTTCTCTCCACCCCCCCAACTTTTCTTATCCAAACCTAAGCCTCCACAGATTAGAGGAGACGTGGGGTGTGTCTCGTTCCCCCGAACACGGAATTCGTTCGATCTCACTTCCATATCCAGTGAATGGAATGGGAAACACTCCCCTCCTAAGCACATGCACTTTAAAATATCCGAACCTCGGCACCCCTAAGAACTAGAAGGAGAATCCCTACCCTCCGCTCCTCCCCACCTCACCCATCCATGGCGCCTCGACTTAAACCACGGCAGTCGTCAACTTCCTCTTTCGCCGGAACCAGAAAAAACTCGCGTCATCAACTCGACATCAGAGCCTGGCTCCTCCTCGCCCCCGAAGACCCCACCCCCAAACCTCACCCCTTAAAACCCAAACTTCCAATTTTCCTCGCACGCATTGTGGTTTCCATAAATCAGAAAGGGAGCAGGCGGGCTGTTTGGGCAGGGCGGTGGGAAAAGAGGGAAGGAGGGAGGAGGCTGGGGGGCGAGGGATACGAAGAAAAAGGATGAATGGGAAAAGAAGAGCGAAGAAGGACGGAAGAGACGGAGGGATGGGGAGGAGTGAAGAGGGGAAGGGAGTAGTGAGAAAAATAAAGAGCAGGGGGTAAGGTGAATAAGCTTATCAATAACGACGGAGCCTCAAGGAGGTAAGTCTGAGTGGGTGACTTTCAGAAGGTAGCAATTTTTAAAGTTTGGAATCGATATATAGATGCGCGTCGTTCCTTACAGTTTCAACATCCCTCTTGGACAGGAGATCCCGTCCTCCTAGGATTGGTTTAAGGTATTCAAACCTGCACACAATTCTATGTGCTAAAAAGTGTAATGCTTGTTTACGTGGTTTTATGATTTAAAAATCACGCAGGTACAATTTTACATATGCACACATTTATCATTGTAGGCAAACGCCATTCAAATGGTGTTAAAATAAACCCTAAGGATGTTTATGCTTTGCAAAAGTATTATCGACCCAGAAATAAGCCTTTAAGTAGTTGAAATACACACGGTTGGTGGTAAAGGACAGTGTTTTTCCTTTTTTTCACCATATGGATTTCAGAACACAGAAGAGAAACCTCATGGAAATTTAAATAGATTCTCAAATGGCATTGGAAACCAAAACCCTTCGTTTAGTAACAACGTTCTATGCTATTTTCTTTAGAATACTTTCGACCCATTTTGCCAAGATATTAGGAAAATAATTTGATACATTAGGTTTGATACAAGTTCATCATATTACTATGCATTGGAAAATGTTTTTGCAGCTCGAAAACAATGATGCGTTCAAAAAATTGGGATACCTTGTGAAAGCTGAAAACATTCTAGCAATACGAGCATTTTGAGATATTTTATGCGGATAACTTTAATTATTTTATTATGATATTGCTGATGTCTGTGCTATTCCGGATTCATATCAACTTCCATTTAGGGTAAATATTCATTTATCAACAATTGAAATAAAACTTTTAAAGTACACATAGCCTCACCTATTTTCATTTGGAAATGTATATGTATTTAAGAATTATTCCCACATATCTCTATTAGCGGAAATATTTTTTATAGGAGTAGTAGCAGTCAGCGATATGAAATTGATGACAGGGATCCAGAGTAAATATGTCGCAAACAGATCAGAGGAATATTGGTTTCTAACCTAGTTTAATGCGCATTGTTCTTAATGAGCTAAGGAATGGATTAAAGATGCGGGTGAAAAGAAGGATCGTTTAGCTATAATGCGCGGCTGAGCGAACAAACATATAAGAGATT
This sequence comes from Hetaerina americana, assembly GCF_022747635.1. NCBI lineage: Eukaryota > Metazoa > Arthropoda > Insecta > Odonata > Calopterygidae > Hetaerina > Hetaerina americana. The sequence goes on from NW_027286741.1 coordinate 9,179,213, forward strand.
GGAGTCAAAGGTTTGTGGAGTAAAAGGTTTATTTGAGATGAAACCAAACGATGCAAGAAAAAAGGATACATAGCGTCTTCATCAGTGATGGGAATTTGAAGAATGTAAAAGAGAGGATAGGGGAAAAATAAACACGTAGGATGGAATGCAGAGACGTAGAAACAATGTTAATTGAAGAAGGGTTTGCATTAGTATAGGGTGCCTCTTTGTATGCTTTTCTTTTTGTCGCTATAACAGCTTACGAAAAAAATTAAATAAGACGACTAAATATGGTCAAATCATTTCCGGATTAAGATGGAACTTTGTTGGAGTAAAGATTTCCACAAAAAGTTTGAACTAAATGCTTTTATTTTAAGGGAAATTTACAGTAAATTAATCGAGTAAAAAGTATTTTTAGTAAGTTTAGCATTTTTAAGTAATTAAGTACATTTAGTAAAACCTTAGCTTATCACAGCATTTATTTTCAAATTCTACACCTGCAGTAAAATATATAGTATTACGAATTCATCAGTCGAAGGACACTAATTCTGCAATACAATTCCCTCGATACTCTGATTGCTCTAACATCATTAATGAGATTAATAATATAAACATATCAACTGACTGCATGTTGACAAGACACTAAAATGCCATCGAATGAGAGCAGTGGCATATACCGTTACCACGATAAAGACCTTGATAATATGCTGAACAATTCCTCATTAAAACATATCAGTTAAAAGCAGTAGTTGACTTTTGTCTTAATATATGAAAATTATAAACATAACAACAAATTGGATAAAAATAAGGAAATTTCCCACATTTTGGTACAGATCATACTTCCAAACAGAAAACAACCATGTTTATGAACTCAGAGGCAAAGGTTTACAGAAGAAATAAACACTCTCCCATAGATTTTAAATGATTTCGGGACGTTTAAAGTACTAACACACACACACACACAAATGTCAGTGTTATTGCGACAACAGGGTGCGTCGCCACAGAAAGAGTATTCCAACTATGAATTCTGCAATTGGTTATACCATTGAAGAGCAGCGAAATACAAGCAGATGCCTTCCATCCACCGCCCCGAGCGAAGAATAAAAGAAAAAAGACGATAATAATAAGATGGCTGCCGGGCTATGAAAAGCAGTCTACCTTTCATCTCCTCCCCCTTCCCTTATCTTTATTGCGTTTCTTTCTCTTCCCGCACGATCCCTTGTATTCCTCCTGCCCTCATTAATGTATGGAGGACGTAGCCCCAAGGGCTTCGAAGAATTCTTCCCCTTTCTTTATCTCTGCGAGAGAGAAAGAGAGGGAAGACAGCCAGGGTACGCGGAGAGATTGGTCCGGAAGGAGGAGGGACATGAAGGAGTGGGGCTCTGCGGTGGAACGGGAGGGGGAAGTGACATTTTTGGGGGTGTGGGGATTTACCAATAAAAAAGAGGAGCTGCGATCGAAACGTGTTTAGCGTGGATGTCTACTTCCTTCCTCCCGATGCTCATTTTACATTCTCCTTTTCTTCCCCTCCCTCTCCAATCATATTCCGCTTCTTATTCTCCTCCGAGTGTGATATATATATATATATATATATATATATATATATATATATATATATATATATCTTTATAAATATATAAGTAAATAAAATAGAGACCACTTCCCGCCCTCTCAGGCCACCCGAGACCCTCCATCTTTCCCTCACCCCCGCATCCATCATCTCACGCCTAAGAATCTCTCTTACCCACCTTCCCGAATATTTATTTTCATATATAACATGCCTGCCTTCTTATGTGTATACGAGCGCACAAAAAAGGGAAATCCTCTCTTCCTCCCCCCACTCCGCTTTCTTCCCTTTTTTTATATAATTTCGAGACGGCGAGGGAAACTTTCGTGGCTGTGTTTTCATTACGCTGTTAGGGTTTCACTTTGCCCCCACTTTCATTCCGGGGGTTTGAGCTTCTCTTTAGGCTTGGAGTGTATTTTTCGTATCGGGTCGGCATTTATTTCGTGGAATTTAATAATCCTTACCAGTAATTGAAAATGGAGAGTATCCAAACACAAATGTTCAGGGAAAAAACTGCTACCTCATAGCATCTTCCACCAGTGCGCAAGGTGTTTTATTTTCTTGATAGCAGGGAAGTAAATTTCAGACAACAAGTTATCATTTCCCTCCCAGGGTACCTAAGGGGAAACCAAAGAAACATGCGATGCTACATTGGGTTTAAATACCTTGAAGAAGAAAGTTATGCCGCTAAATATTTTCGATAACACCAAAGCCCACATAAATACGCTATTTATAAGGGAACAAAAACGTGAAAAAGATAGTATTGGTCTCCCCATCGGTAAATCACATTTTTATTAAAAGCAAGCGATGCTCAGAAACAGTCATGCATCAAACTTTATTTTGGCCTCCCCGCAATGCATTCTGAAAAGCACGATTTCCATTAGAATTAAAATAATGCATCATTCTGGAGTTTTTAGATACTCCTATTCGGCAGTGTTTGCGGAGTGCCATGTCACAACGTAATTTTGAAAATCTGAATGATCTGGAGGGTTTTGAAAAATTAATTTTCGTACGGCATATAGTAGCCTATTTTAAAAGTCAATACCGATCTTTACTCCATAAATATGAATAATTGCTCTTTTTTAAAAAATACTTCAACATTTCCTGTACTAAAACTTGAATATGAAAAATGAGAGCTACAAAAAAGACTCAAATTTTAACATTCACCTCTAATATTTTTTCTTCTAATTAGTTTAAAAAATGTTACCAAATAATAGAGAGCATTGCAGGGAGATGTCGTAATTTTATCAATCCATGCAGTTTCAAACTTTTGTGAGAACATAAGGAAATATTTAAAATAAAATAGAGTAGTTATCCGCACAATTGCACAATTTGTATGGATCAATAAAAATTCAAGCACATTAAAAAAAAATATGGATGTATTTATGCCATTTGTCTTTATTCTAATAAAACCAAAGGTCTTAAAATGGCCCTGATTAACTACGTATAAAATATAGGTTGAATGAAATTAAACCCGTTGAAATAAGTACTGCAAGGCATTCTAACCATCACGGGGCGTCCCGATAAATACAGGTACAGTGGTTCGCCATAAGGGAACTTAGTGTCATTGGACGTGTTGTGGGAAAATGTAAGGAGAATACAAAAAGAAATTATCACTTCCATTCAAAACACACTCAAAAATGTTGTAAATTGTTTGAGATAGTGTAATTAAGGAAATATATACATTTTAATTATGATAGAATTTTTGCAAAGGTTAAAGAAAGTTAATCTTTGTTTATGAAATTGATTAGATGTCGTACTATCATCAGTTATTGCAAAAGTGCCGCTATTACTTTTTATGCAAAACCGAGTTACCATGTATTATCAATATGTTTTTTATGCCTCTAAACAAGAGAACTTATTTACTTTTTAAAATTAAAGGAATTATTGTTAATTGAACGCCCAAGGTAAAAAACTATAAGGACCCAATTATGTACGGGTAGATGAAAAAGTAAATGAATAAAAATTAGAAAATTATACTCCAGTACAGAAATATTACAGAACTCTCTTTATTGATTCCGTAATTATAAAAAGAAATAGGCCTAGGGCTTAAATAAAAATGATAAAAGAATCAAATGTTATCTGAAGTCCTAAGTAAGAGACTATTTTCTTCATGAAAATTGACAAAACAAAGGATGGAGTTCCAACAGCCTATGCCACATCTTCCCTCGTCTAGCAGTTAAAGATAGAAATACATCCGGTGTTCCTCAAATGATATCATTAATTGGTATTCCCATGATGTGTTTTTACAGTAAGAATTCTCCTAAAAACTGAGGAGCAATCTGCAAGATTTGACTTTCGCTGCCACTGTTATTCTTCGGACTTTTTCAGCTCGGTGATATCCTTTCCAAGAAAAAGCACCGTTTCCAACGTTATATCTCACCAAAAACGCTTTTTACGCCTTCCCCTCTCTCGCGCAACCCGCTCAAAACCTCATTCGAAAATCTGGCGTCCTAATAAAACCCCAACGCGCACAAATCCAAACCCAACGAGATATACTCCCGTGCTTCAGCCAAACACACTCTCAAACCCTACGCTGACCATTCCCTCGCAAACCCTCTTGAAACCCTCGCCCCTCAAGATACCCATCAAATCGCTAACTCCAACAAACATACGCGCGACTTTTTTCTCCGACCCTAGACGGCTATCGTAATGAAGTTGCCCGAAGTTGAGCCAAGAGTAAATGGGAGGGTGTGAGTTTTGCCAGAGTAGAGAAAAAGGCTGCGTATTGGAGGGAGGGCGATTGGGGATACGTTTTAAGTGCGCAAGGGGAAGCGAATGGTAGAGTGATTGTACGGGAATAGTTAAGAGGGGAATGGGAAGAGAATCGGTCGACATGGAGAGGAGAGTGGAGAGTGGAATGAGGTGAAGCGACGCGAGAAGGAAGTTTCCCTGTCTGCAGATTGGAGGAGAAACGGAAAATCAGCTAAATGAAGTTACAAAAATAATGAAATCAAAAAATCAAATGGAACTAAGAAATAGCTACGGAGAAATCCCTTAAACTCAGTTTAATGACGGAATGCCAAAGAAGGAAAATATCGTAATGAGTACTCGTAAAATTCACACTTTCCTCCATATAGTAAGTGTGGTCCATATTCAGTATATCATGAAAATCAATATATATTTATTTTCAGGTACCACATCGTAAATCCATACTGTACCTGATGGAGTGAGGTCTAATTTTGTGAAAAATTTCCATAAAATTAAAATAAATACTTGTTAGTAATTTACCTCACTTTTTTATTACGGTTCTATTCAATTCGACAGTTGACAGTCATCTAGTTAACTTAATTATGGCAATCAACTGTCAAAACCGATAATGAAAATCATTATGAAAGTGTGGAAAATTACAAAGAAGTATTTGTTTCTATAATTTGCTATTTATTTATTTGAAATTAAGACGATTAAAAAATATTAATTTTTATTTAAGAGAGGATTATTGAGAGAATATCCGTCTTCCTTTCAGGGAAAAACCAGCAAAAGCATATTTAGGCAAAGGCACTTATAATTAAAAAATAAAAAGTAGATTTGGCATTAAAATACACAAACATTTAATTACTATTTCATGCCAAAAATAAGTCAAATAAACCTCAACATTACTAAACATTGCATTAATTAAACATTTTCGTAAAAGTATTTACCCATATTTTTTCTTATAATTTTCAATAGGAGGGATTTTTTTATTTGCTCTCGCCAAAAAAAATCAATATGTGTACATAATTTCGTAATTATGCTTTAAACGTCTCATTTAATATAAAGACTATGATTAAAACATTCTAACTTCATAGAAAATTCTGCCTGGAAAAAATGTAACGCCCGAAAAAATGTTCGGTTAACTTATCTTAAATAAATAGTTATAACCAAACCGCAGTGTATTTATGTTGGGCACTATAGGTTACTGGCGCGAGATCGACTGAATAGTAATAAGATGTCCGTTTTGGTTCCCAGTAACCCGAGGAGGCAGACTTTCCTTTCCGGGAGAGAGGCTATTTGGGGGGTCGTAAAAGTGGATGGGGGCAGGGATAAGGGATCGAGGAGCCGCGATGAAAAATAAAGAGGCATTGAATGCACGCGGAATATTGAGATATACCTCCCTTCAAATGGGAGGGCCCCGTCAGCCAATGGGGTGGGTCCAAGCAGCCCACGGGACCTGAGCCGTAAAGCTGAGGGCGGCGGGCCGCACTGAGAGATCATCGAACTCTCTCCGTTTGAAGGCTGATGAGGCCGCCTGTCGTCACGTGAGGATATGCACGTATGGAAGCAACACACGGGAAGATAGGATTGACATTCCGGTCGCGGTCTGTTTAAGTTACACCGATGGAGGGAATCATAAATTCTTTAGAAAAATAATAGCGAGAGAGTTCAAGCATGATAAAATCTTAACGGAGTCATCTGCCGATTGCGCATTGTTGCAATAATTTCAAAGTGTATAAAACATTTGCTTTGCAATCAATATCGGTCAAGGTGTAAGATTTTTACAATTGGAAATTGTTGCATTATCAGATCTACTTTGACCAAAACTCTAGGGCTTGATTACCTTCTATTGGAATATTAGGAACCAAATATCCACAAACCGGATGTGATATGCTGAAATACAAACTCAAAGTATGGTATTCAAAATGTCTCCCAAAAAGTCACCAACAGAACGACTCGAATTTTTATTGGTGCCGTTATCAATACAGTGATATATTTGCGCAACCTCATAAGAACAGCTTATCAACTTTTGAAATTTCCGAGCCAAATACCAGACCATCCATAACCGTTTCAAAACAGAGGCAAGTTCTGATAGAAACATCATATGGCCAATCTGGTGGTGATTTTTTTTCAAAATGTTTAGATAAAAGCTTGACAATTAAATGGTAATTACATGGGATACTGTATTGTCGTGTGATGCAATTTGATTTCTTTATTATTTATATATATTTATATGTTTTATGCATCAAAAAACCGTTCTGCTCTTAATTAAGAGAAGTTGGCGTTAAGGGGATACCTGGGATGTAACATCCAGGACACCCTGTTTTCACAGTAGACGAGCGCTCTGGTTTTCGGTACCGTCGTGCATTCCTTGGTGATGATTCTTGCATATTAGCGGAATATGTTGAGCAGCTAGTCACCCAAGGCTGCCCGGTCACCCTGCAACGCGATAATGTCCGCGAGTACCTAGGTCACAGAAACTCCCTTTGTTTCCGTGAGAATTGAATCTCTCAAAGAATAAAAAGCCTACTGAGAGAGATGGCTGAGGTTTTACGATGAAGTAAAATTTGAGGCAAGACAACAGCGAGGAAAAAGAAAGAGATGAAAATACCAATCACTTACGTTCAACACATAAGTTGCTTAATCGGTGAAGCCAATAGCATGAAAATATAAACAATTAGGAATCGAAATAAGACAAAGCTGGGAACTCTAAGTGGTTAAATATTCATTGACATTGCGATAAATAATCTTATTATATCTTATCTTATTATCTTATACTCTTATTATCTCTTAATTAATGTCTTAACAACCCAAGGAAAAGAAAACGGCACCTAAGTGCAATATTTGACCCATCAATATCAGTACATAAGCATTATATTGATTTACATTTTCGAATACTGTTACCATACATATTTACTCAGCAACTCATTTTATATTAAAAAACTAGTGATAAAAAATGGATATTGGTCATTATATCCACTACATCTGTGCTCGTTGGAGTTCTAAAATTGATAAGTATATAAAATAAAGACTAATTTATAATTTTATTACCCCTGAATGCTAATGAAACGGAACTTATCTGGACAGAAAACAATACGAGGTCTGCTCAAAAAGTATCCCGAATTTTGTTTTTGGCGGTTTACGTATATTTGATTTTATTATGGCGGTATTATGGCGGTAGGTACATATTTCTCTCATTTCTGGCGAAAGGCATTTCTGGCGCTCTTTTTGAATGTTCAGTTAATTGTTGACAGCTGTTTTGCTTCGACGTGTTTTGGCTTGTCTTCGATTTTTGCCTGTTCCAAAAAATGGATCAAAGAATGTGTATAAAATTCAGTGAAAAACGAAATTAAGTGCGCGGACGCATTCCGAATGTTGACTGCAGTATATGGAGAGGCTACCTTGGACCAAAGCAGCGTTTATTGGTAGTACAAAATGTTCTCAGAGGGCCGTGAAGATGTGAGCGACGAAGAGTGTGCCGGACGCCCGAGCACGTCAACAACAGACGAAAAAATTGATAAAGTGAAGAAATTAGTATTGGCCAATCGTCGAATCACCGTTAGAGAAGTTGCTGAGGACTGAAACATATATATTGGCTCCTGACATTCGATTTTTACCAATGATTAAGGCATGACACGGGTCGCTGCTAAATTCGTACCAAAATTCCTCAATTTCGATCACAAACAGCTACGCATTAACATTGCTGATGAGGTATTTGACTCTGTCCGCGTCGAGCCCAAATTTGCTCCCGAGGAACATAACTGGTATCATTATAGCATGAGTTTATGGCTTTGACGTGGAAAATAAAGCTCAATCATCCCAATGGAAGTGGCAGCACGAGCCTACACCGAAAAAAGCGCGCCAAGTTTAGTCGAATGTGAAAGTTTTTCCACTGTTTTCTTCGATTGCAGGGGCGTGATACATCATGAGTTTTTTCCATAGGGTAGAACAGTGAATAGAGTATATTTCCAGCTAGGTATGTGCAATTTGCGCGAAGCAATCCGCCACAAACCCGGATTTGTGGAAGAACAAATATTGGCTTTTGCACCATGACAACGCCCATGCTCACACATTGTTACATGGGCGCAAATGTTCGGGCAAAAACAACACACTAATGATACCAAAGCCACCGTATTCCCCAGATGTGGCCCACAGTGACTTTTTCTTGTTCCCGAAAATAAAGAGGCCCACGAAAGGACGACTCTACGCTACGATTGACGAGATAGAGACTGCATGGTAGGAGTAGCTGAAGAAGATCACAAAAAATGATTTTTTGAAGGGCTTCAAGAATTGGAAAAAATTTTGGCACAAATGTATTATATCTAATGGGTATTACTTTGAAGGAAACAAAATAAATATTTATGAATAAATGAATAGTTTTTAAAGAAACACAAAAGTCGGGATACTTTTTGAATATACCTCGTACTAGTTGCTATCTACCTAAATTCAACGAGAATTAAATGCCAGTCTCGGGATGAGAATAAAAGTAATATGGTTTCCCAATTAGCTGCCAATGCGGACTGGAATGCAAAGCATTGCCCATTGACAATCCCAACGCACTCATTGTGATCCCGGAAGAAATGCGGAGATCAATACCTGAAGGCCACAGGTTTACATTACGAGAGAATATTTCATTCTGTTCAGCTTATAATTACATGCCCTAAACGTTTGGGTCGCAGATAAAAAAACCCTCAGACAAAAATCATTCAAAACCCGTTTCATTGACGCTCAGAATTATCTTAAGACCAATTACAGACCCAAACTCATTACGGCACATCAAATCACGTAATCATAGAGATAAAAAGTAGAATGCATAGACATAAACTCTTTTTCTCACCGTTTGAGATTAAAATAGAAACGATTGCTGTAATTAAGAGAATAATTAGGATCCGCAATTAATACATTTCTTCTACAAATATTTACATTCTGTGTGAATTTTAAATGTTTCCATTTGTATATTATTTTCCCATATGAGTTAAATGTATCCTTTTATTGAAAAATCCGGGTTTTTCCTATTTTAGCCCGTAAGTGGCTCCTTTTGATTGAATATTTTTGTTCGAATGCATGATCGAACTGATATCTGAATAGTAGTTTAGTGATTTTGCATGCATGGTTGGTGACCTAGTCCCCACTATCGTCACGCGCCCTTGTGGAGGCTTGCGGGGTATTAAAGGATGTAGAGACACATTTAACTACAAAATATAATGAAAAATTTAAAAATAATGGCGACTTTCAGTAGCTACTGCGTGGTCTATGGAGGGTTTTTGGCCGATTTTCGGTGTTAATTGCAGACCACATGCTCAGAAAAACATCACTGTCCCTATGATACTGCTCCTCATCAACGTTGCAAAAACATACCCAGAGCATAAAAAATAACGGCTGTCTAGGTAATCACTACCAATACCTAAAAATGAATGTTTCTAACATGCCATAAATTCCCTCATTTGCTCTAAATGAAACATGTACCATTTCAAGTGTTAGCTTTTCTCTCGCACATCCGTCCACTCAGTACTTTCACCGCTTATTGTCCGGGAATGCTAACGATGGTCCAGGGAAGGTTTGAACCCGACAAAAAACAGATCAAACTCTTTAGTAGTGTTTGAAAATAGCCGCCAACAAATCAATCTGTTGAATTTTTGAAATCGACAGATAATAATAGATATTACAGCGTTGATTAAATCCGTGAAATTCGAAATAATTTACCCACAACATCTCGTCATTGTTTTACCCAATGGAATTACAATCTCGTATTCCCTATTCCTTCTACGACATTACATATTAATATTCCTCATAATTGAAATAAATAGCATCATCACCCAGCCAATATCACATGCATTTACATTTGACACGTTCCTCAACCATCCCTATCAATACCTTGTCACTTCCTCTCTGCCCACCTTATTTCCTCAATCCAATTACGTAATAACAAACTTAAGGGGTGGCGTACTTATAATTATGGAGAGGAGTCATTCAATTGATTAAAAACTGATTCTATGTTTGAGGTACACGTATGTACATATGTCTCAAAATCAACTCGCTATTTACGGTCGTAAAAGACTGAGGATTACTAACGGTTTAATCTAATGTGACATATGGGCCAATTGTTACTTCACAACGCTTTAACCAAGCAGTATCAGGTGACAACTCCAAAAGATGGGAATTCAACTTGGAAAAGAATTCTAACGAATGAACTCACCGCTTCTCACGCAAAAAGCACGCATTCCATTGATTACCCCCCGGGATGATCTAAAGGTCACCCTGGGGTGGAGCGCGCCTCATTTCCGGGGTGCGCCACCGTTGCACGCGCCGGCGTCTTCCCCCGTTTCGAGCGCCGTTTTACATCAGCCCACGGGGGTTGAGGTATGGTGGGAGAGGCGACGTGTGTGGGTGAGAGTGGCTTGAAATGCGAGAGCACACGTCTTCGGGTGAGCACGCGCGCTCTCGGGCGGCGAATGGACGGCCGGGAAGGGCGAGTGGACGATGACCGTCCATCTCCCTCTTCACTCTCTCGCATTCCGATTCGACCGACGTCCGCTCTGAATTCTTCAAGCGGTCACGGTGGTCTCAGCCGATACTTTTTCCGACGGATGTCGGCGGGGTTGAGGTGGAATGGGGGGGGAGAGCGGGAGACTCCCTCCGCGCGGTGCCGGAAGACCAATTGGTGTGGGGGAGGCGTCGGAGGCGGGAGGAGGAGGTAAAAGGGGATGATAGTCCCAGGGGCGAAATAAGGGTTTGAATACCGGTTGGTTCCCGTGGGATGGCGCCGGGATGTAGGCGTGTGAAGGTTCAGGGTGTGGCGTGAAGGCTCCTTCGGGTGCCTTAACCTCTTCCCTCAGGGCCAAAACCCTTAGCCCCCCCTGCCTCCCCGGAAGCCGCAACAGTTGCCGAGGCAACCCTTCCACCACGGGAAAGAGAGGTGCGCATGAAAGGGAGCAGCCCCTTCGCCGAGTGGCTGGACTCCCTCCAGAAAAGGCAGTGTTCTCATACGTCCCTAGAAGACGACCGACCGTCTTCTCATTTTTTCCCTTTAAACTCCCCTCCCCGTGCCCTAACCGACCATCCCTCAGCCCTTTACTCCTCCCCACCCTAACTTTCTCATCTTCCCACACCCCCCCCCCCCCGAGCGGGTGGCGCCCGGGATAAGGGGAGGGAGTCCCGCGGGAGCGGTTTAAGGGAAGTTTTGGAGGTAAACAGGGGGATGCGTGGGAGTCGAGGTGGGGCAAGGGCAGCGGGGAATGTGGCTTTTGAGTCACTCCCGCGCTTATATCCAGGTGGATTAAGAGAATTGCAACGAAGTTATTTAAGGGGCGGGAACTCTCCAAGGAGTTGGAGCTGACTTTCGAGCGAGCCATATTGCTTTGAATGGGGAACATTGAAATATTCATGAAGTGAGACTAGAGGGGGTGAGGAGGATGAGACGGAGGGAGAGAGAGAGAGACCATTACTCTTGTTTGACATTCCAGTCACAGCCTATGAGAGCATACGTTTATTACAGCATCGATCGGGTTATAAGGCGCATTTTAAAAACAGTACTTCGATTCTTAGCTTCGTCAAAATGGGTTTATATCGGTAAAGAAGTAACTCTTGAAATTGCTTCCTAATGATATCTCATGGCACGTAATATATTTGGAGATTTGTATGCCGCAGTGAGTATTAAAAATAGTGATTCCACAACCACATTAGAATAATATGTTTTACAAATGGAAACAATGATCCTGGCGCATATACTTTTAACTGGAATAAATTACCTTCGGTAGGGACTCAAAATGAATTAACATAACTCTTTGTGAACACTTTCAAAACTATCAAATTTGATTAATGGAAGTGTGTCTATTTAATCATACGCAATAGCAAAAAAAAATATTTTGTGCGAAATGAGAGGCGATTGTAATGAGCAGAGTTGACATTATGAAAGAAACTAATATTCTTAGCTTGAAAAAGGCCGAAAATAATGATGAGAATATAGGATATTGGTTTTAAAACTAACGGGAACTTCGTAATTTCTCATAGCACTCTATGAGTTTCTGCCATATGGACAAACGATGAATATAAAGTACCTTTTACAAGTTCAAAGATGTTTGCATGAAGTAATGCCAAAATCACATTACATTTGTGTCGAAACATTTCATAGCTTTTGCATCGCCACGAAAAAGAACCTGCTTACACTGCTCACTCCTTGTTTGTGAATTAATGGCAAAAAACAGCACTCTAATGATGCCTCAGCCACCAGGTTCTCCAGACATGGTCCCGAGTGACTTTTCCCGTGTCCCTGAAAATAAAGAGAGCCCTGAAGGGCCGTCGTTTTACAAGCATAGATGAGATAAAAACATATCTCTGAGGGAGCTTAAATCTATACCATAGATAGAGTTTTAGAAGCCTTCCGAGGTTTGGATAAAGCGCCGGCCTAAGTGTATGATATATAACATGAACTACTTCGAAGGGGATAACATTCATGTTGGCAAATAGATGTAGCTCTTTCCAAAAATATCAAATTGCCATTATATATAGAACGCACATTGTTTGGAAAACATTTTCTTTGGAAACAAAAAAAATTAATCAGCGCAAGTATTCCTGCTGATGAATTGGAACTGTTATATAAATACATTTGAAAAGAGTATTAATATATTTGTTTAGATCTTTCGACAAAACAGGGTAAGGTAATATATGCTCTAAGATTAAATTCTTAATTAAGACCAAATTGCTGGATGATTACTTTTATGCTAGCACAAAAGCAATTCCAGCGTACAAGGGAAACTCCGTAAACGCGTAATAAGTCAGATATTGGTATTGTGATATCTCGGTAAGCACCATATCAAAGCGAAACCCTATTACCGGACAAAATAGAACATGCCACAATATTAAAGGTACCTCCCGGAGGCTTCACAATTTAGGAAGCGTATTTTGAAAGCCAGGAGAAAATTTTCAGCACCCCTACGATTTCAGCTAGAAAAATGTGGACCTTTCAAAGCAGGCGATATAGATCCTGGATAATAACAGAACAACCAATATCTTGGAACTTAATACTACCTGTAATTAACTGTCTCCAATGGAAAGGAAGAGCACCAACCCTGTTTATCAGCATGACATTACGATAGAACCTGATAATCTCCAAAAAATGTGAGACTTTAATAAAATGGGAATCAACTTCAACACAAGGCAATAAAATCTAGTGAATTGAGTGGTTACAAAAATGACAGGTAACAAAAATGTAAAAATAATGTGTCTGCTAGATCCTACAAAGATATAAATCGCATAAAGCAAAACATAAATTAACAAATAAATAAAATGAGACAGTAAAATGTCTGGAATGAAAGAGGAAAGTGCCAGACTCCAACCTGTTAAGTGCGACGAAAGCATTTTGCAACCTTATTTAATAATTGGCGTTCAGTTTTACGTATTTTTTGAAAAACAGGCAAAAGCTTTTCAAGAGGCATGAGTTGTTTTTTTTTTCCAAATTTTCAAATTCCAAAAACATTTTTTCCAAATTTTCTTAGTCCTCTTTATTTGGTCGGGTACATCTAGGATTAACCTCGGATTAAGCGAGAGATGAAAAGAGATAATTTAGATATTTCAGCTTTGTGCGAGGTGAAATGAAGCGATAGCATTACTGGAGTGATAACTATAGAATAATGTACAGCGGCAGGGACAGGGGATAACTATAGATCACCATAATACTAAAAAATACGTAGGGAGAAGCCTATTAAACAAAGAACTAGCAAAAACAGAATATTACTAGAAGAGATAAGAGCAGAACCGACAAACTTCGTCATTGTTCAGGTACACATGCCACCGAGCAACCATACGGAGGAAGAGGTCGAAATGATATATGTTCAGTTAGAGGACATAATCGCGTGTGTTTCTTCAGGGAAACATTTGATAGTGGTACGGCATTGGAATGCGACTGTAGGCGAAGGAAGAGAAGGTGATGCGGTTAGGGACCATTGTTTAGGGACGAAAAAAGAACGCGGGGAGAAAGCAATTAAATTCTATAGGTGACGGGCTCAACATCACCAACACTTGGTTTATACACGAAAGTATACAAAGTGGGCCAGGTCACTCAGAAAGGTATCAGTTATATTATATTATGTTTGGACATAGATTTAGAAAAGGTTTGATCAATTCGCACAGGTTTCTGGGAACGGATGCGGACTCTGACCACAATGTAGTTATAATGAAATATAATGTCTGTTTAAAAAGGATAAGGAAGGGGTGGCGGGTTAGAAAATGGATTTTAGAAGCATTAAATGGATCGACAAGGAAGGAGCACCAGCGGGCTGTAAAGAAAATCATGGAGGACGGTAAAGACCTGAGTAATATTGAAGAAAAATGGGTTTGTATCAGGAAAAGGATACCAAAAGCAGCAAAAGACACTATGGGAACCGATAATGGAAAAATACAAGGAAAAAATGCATCACGAATGAGATGATTATATAAATAGTTAAGGGAAGAAATTGGAAGAATTTAAATAAAGAGCTAGGCAGATAGAAGTACAAAGAGTTATTAAATAAATTTAGACGGAGAACGGATGCAGAAAAAATTATATAATGAAAGACTCAGTGCGTGGAAAGTTTTGAGAGGAAGGGTTGAATAGGGGTACTATGCAGCAAGGATAAATGACTATCGGGAAGCGGGAAGGGAAGATCTGTGCTAGCAATTAGAGATAAGTCGGGTAACATAAAAGCTGACATTGAAAAGATCCAAGACATTTGGAAGGAATGTGCTGAAGAACTGTATGGTAAAGAACTTAGGCCAATAGAAAAGGAACATGTCGTTAAGGAAGATTGCTTAGACCCAGGAATGCTCGACGATGAGATAGATAGGGCTTTATGCAAAATGAAATTAAATAAGGCCTCCTGGGTACACGACATTTCCGCAGAACTACTAAAAGGTTAAGAAAAATGTGGGAGGAAGAGGCTCTATACACCGATAAGTATTTAATAGAGTGAATGGGGAAAACTAATGAGTTTATTGCAGAAAATAGGAATAGATTGGAGAGAAAATAGGCTAATCCACAACTGTATAAGTCTCAGACTGCATAGGTGCGAGTGGGGAACGGAGAGTCCGGATTGGCAGAGATAAGAAGAGGTGTAAGGCAGGGTTGTCCATTATCACCGGTTCTGTCCGATGTATATGTTGAGGAAATTAGTAAAGAGGCATGGGAATAGTTGGAGATAGGAATGAAAGTCGGCGGGGAAATCGTAAAATCAGTTAGTTTTGCTGATGATCAACCTTTAATTTGTCAGTCAGCCAAGTGGATGCAAGCATTGCTGAATGTATTGGAAACTCATGCGATAGATATGCGATGAGAATCAATATTAATAAAACAAAGGTCATATAATTCTCGAGAAAGAAAAAGGCAAAGCTAAACATGAGACAGGAGAGCAAAAACTAGAGCGAGGAGAACAGTTAACGAATCTCGGATGTGCTTTGGACCAACATGGTCGAAGTAGTAGGGACGTAAGGAGAAGAATTGCGCTTGGCAAAGGCTTACACAAGAAGGAGGGAGTTGATGACAAGAATATTGACTTAGGATGTTAAGAAAAGACTTATAAAAACTTTGATATGGAGCGTAGCTACAGGGTTCGTCCGGAAAATAAGTGTACTGAGCTCAGGAAAAAAAATGTATTACACTTTTACATATCTTAAGATAATATTCCTCAAAATAGGACCCTTGTTAGTCGATACACTTGTTCCAGCGGCGTTCCCATTCCTGGAACACTCCCGCGAAGGCATCATCGGGAACCTCTCGAAGACACGTCGTCACGGCCTCTTTGACGGCGTCCAAAGTCCCGTATCGCGTTCTTTTCAAACTCCTCTTTATCTTCGGGAACAGAAAGAAGTCCGGTGGTGCCAAGTCCGGGCTCTAGGGCGGGTGCGGCAGCGTTGCCACGCCGTGCTTGGCCAAGAAGTCCGACACGACAAGCGCGGTGTGAGACGGCGCATTGTCGTGATGCAGCCGCCAGATGTTTTTGATCTGTAATTGCTCCCTAATAATCTCGTGCGCTATTGTTTTTGGCACATTACACTGCTCTGCTATCATCCGAACACTAAGACGACGATCAGAGTTCAGTACATCGCGAACTTTTCGCACATTTTCGTCGGTGAGTGTCGTTGATGGGCGTCCAGGCCGTGGTTCGTCGTCGACCTCTTCTCTGCCCTCCACGAACATCTTGTGCTACCGAAAGATCATGTTTCTGGACATGGCTGACTCCCCGTAAGCCTGGTTAATCATACCGACAGTTTCGGTAGACGATTTTCCAAGCTTTACCGCAAATTTGATGGAATAACGCTGCTTCGGCATCGCGTTCCGTGAAGTGGGTCGAGCGTGGAGGTTCGCGTTAAAAGAGCTCCTCACTACACCACAGCTCAGAGCCGACTGCCTTTTTCAGCGTCGCTTGCCAACATACCCCCCTCCAATCGCAGTCCGTCAGAGCGGTGCTGGGCGCGCCTGGAGCGGCGGGAAAAAATCAGTACACTTATTTTCCGGACGAACCCTGTATGTACGTCGCGCAAGCGTAGTCACTGAAGCAGGATGATAGTCGTAGTTTGGAGGCTTTTGAAACGTGGAGGTTCGCGTTAACAGAGCTCCTCACTACACCACAGCTCAGAGCCGACTGCCTTTTTCAGCGTCGCTTGCCAACATACCCCCCTCCAATCGCAGTCCGTCAGAGCGGTGCTGGGCGCGCCTGGAGCGGCGGGAAAAAATCAGCACACTTATTTTCCGGACGAACCCTGTATGTACGTCGCGCAAGCGTGGTCACTGAAGCAGGATGATAGTCGTAGTTTGGAGGCTTTTGAAATGTGGGTGTGGAGAAGAATGGAGAAAGTGAAATGGACCGAAAGAAAAACAAATGAGGATGTACTTTGCATATTGGGTGAAGAGAGGGGATTGTTGGGAGAAAGGCTAAGGAGGCAGGGCAGATGGATGAAGGGAGTATTGACTGGCAGTGGGATGCTGAAAAATGTAATAGAGGGGGGAATGTTAGGCAAGCGAGGAAAAGGCAGGAACAGGATAGGGATGTTGGACGGGATGAAGGGAGGAAGGAAGTACTCAGAGATGAAGAGGGACCTAATGCAGAGTAGGATGATGGATTTGCTTTGTTTTTTTAGGAGTCACAAAATATTTATATGGTAGTTTTTTCCAACCAAAAACCTACCTTAACTGGTAGATTACCTAAAAAAATGGGTAAGACCTTATTAACTCTCGGTTCGCCTGGAATAGGGGGGTCAGAGAGTTTAAATCCATAAATATGAAGAGCTGCGGAATTTATAGAATTTGCATAAGAATTAATTAAATAATGTACAGATTCGTATTAAAATATATTTACTTTGCCCATTTAGTTAATGCTTCGATGGAGAAGAGGTACCAATGGTCTCAGTAGAAATTCTGAAATTAAAACTTACTTCGAGCAATCGGTGCCTTAGCCTAGGCAATATATTTATTTAATAATTCATTTAGTACAATATATCCAGCAAAAATAACCATATTTTAACAAAAATTATTAGGTAAGACAGTTAAAAAATATTTAATAAGATTAATGAAAATATTTCTTGCCATCTCCGGTTTGAGATTTTCCAGAAGCTTCATGAAAATTTCCGAGTGGTAACTTGTCGTTGCACTACAAGAATGAACGGGATGACCTACTAGAAAAGGTAGAAGAAGAGAAATGATTGTTGGGGGTAATTCAAAGAATGCAGGGAAAGGAATGCGGAGGAGATAATAAAAGGCAATGAAATATGAGGGCTACGATGCGTGAACAGGGGAGAATAATTTTTGAGCGAAGCATGAGGCAGAAGTAACGTATTTTGAGAGGTAAAATGAGAAAAAATACGTGAAACTTAAGAATGCTCTAATAGAACGTAGGCTGTGCGGCTGTTTGATGTTGTGTTAGGGGGATATCAAAAGTGTGACGATGTTTCTTCATTGGAGCCTTCAAAAAATTAACTTGGCCAATAGAGCACAACTGATAAAAGGTCACACCTGGAACCGAAAACTCGTCACAGCATTTGCATTAGCGTAAAATGCGACAGAAGACGATAACTTGGAATTTTGGCGAAGGAGTACGTGTAATAATCAGAAAGGCTGTAATGCAAAAGGGCTCACGAGAAGGAAAAGCGATGGGAAACAAAGGGGTTTTTTTCGAGTGCAGGAGGAAAAGAGGGAAAGGGGCGGGGAAGGCGAAGAATACGAAGGAAACGGAAGCAGGGGCTAGCGATGCGTAAAGAGGGAAGTCGTCGGAAGGAGCGGAGTAAATGCAGGGAAGGGCTTATGAAAGCGGAATGAACAAGATGTGTGCCCACGAGAGTGAGAAATGTTTACTCTGAGAGTAGAGGAAAAAACTACAAAAAACAACAACGCACATTCGCCTTTGTGGAGGCGGGGGAAACGGAGAGAAGGATGTGGGATGGGAGTGCAGGGGGTGGGGATGAGGGGCAATCCCCATCCTACCACGCAGGGAAAGGAGGGACTATGTACGATCCACAAAAGACGAAGACGACGCGGAATTTGGGACTCGGGCTTTCGGAGGAGACTCCCTGCACTTAATTCACTCCAGAAAATGTTACCCGATAAAATTAAAGTGGTATTAGGTGCCTCAATGGAAGTCGTTGTCATGAAAATAAGTATACATTTTGTAAAAAACATGGTAAATCAAGTGCATACAGTGTATGCTCTTGGTTGTAGGCTTGGTTTGCATCTAATTTGGAGATTAACATTTTTCACAATGCAATAGAAGATGAGACTAGTTGAGAAAGATAAATTTCATTATTGAAAGGTACAATAAGAGAGTAAGAAAACAATTAGGGCCCGAAATTTCTAATTCCAGGGTATAAATTTTGAAACTAACTCTATTTCACTCATCATTCAAATTCTTTATCCAATAGTGGACTTGTGAACCAATTCTTCATTTTTATTTTCATTATTTAAATAATAGTTGGAACTGCTAAGTTTAAAATATTCTAGAAGTAAACTCATTCTCCTTTCGTATCTACCATTGGAGACTAGTCGGAAGAGTATTTCGGCAACAAAAAATAGAAAATTCAACGGGTGACCAACTCAATTACTTGAAGACTAGGATGAATTTGCTGGAGAAGGGCAAAAATGGAACCACAGGAAAATATGTAAGCTAGGAGAGAGAAAAAACATTTTAAAATTCTGGGAGCAGCAAATATTATTCATAGAAAACACTTATCAGAGCAACAACCTAAGAAGACTACTAAAACCGTTTTTATATTTAAATAATGACAATAAGAACAAACTGGTACAAATGTAGCTCTGAGTATTTATGTTGGAGTATTGGAGCAATGCTTCGACCAATTAGTCGTTTGCCAGTCTGTGAATGCAAATAACTATACTATTCGCACAAACTTTGGCTCCCATCATTTGCAAAGTTCGTGCTGTGATTCGATTTTTTGTTATTTAAAGCTGTCCAATTTCATCGGTAGATGTTCCTAGTTCATTGGCCTTCAATGCTGGGGGAAGGAAGGGTTAGGCATGATACTGAGACTTCAGAAAAGACCGCACAGATGTGCACAATGAAGAGCGGAGTTAAGTATTTAGATCGATGAAATCGTTCAACCAGTTGACGAAGAATTACGACCTGATCGACGATTTTCGACTGGAACTCTGGCTGATAAATTTGCTCTTTTTAGATGCACCCCTGTGTAAATAGCTGCTAAAGAGTATCTTGATTATCAGTAAGTGAGCGCAGGGTTGGTAACATGAATGATTCCGACAAACACAAAGAGCAAGTATTGATGAGAAAACGAACATTTTTGGCATTTTTGATAATCCATCCTATGGTTCGTAATTGCATATACAACAGTTCGTAGACGACGATGAACCGAAGAATGTCGTTATCAACTGGTTCAATTCACAGGTGGGAAAAACCTGTTCCGAAGGATTAAAGGAGTTTGTGTGGTATTACAAAAAGTGATCTTAGCTGAATAGCGTTTATGTGGAGAATTTAAGTGGATTTGTTGAAAATGAAAACCGTCAGTAAAACCTTTTTATGACGATAATATTTTAATGATTAAACGCTCTTACTTTTTGAATATGCCTCGTTTTTAGAATATGTCAATATGTGGCACAATGATAATTCGAAATATATCCAAAAGTATCCATTGAAATGTAATGTTTACTTTATAGTGAAAAGGTAATTGACGAGATAAAAAAATATGAGAATAAGAGTACCTAATCTAAAGGAAATCATAAAGATGCTTTGATTTGCAGATAAATTGGCCATACTAGCAGAAAAGAGAGGAGATCTGACGAGGATACTAGTTAATTTGAAGAAGGAAGTGAAAAGATACAATCTCATAAATAGGATTTAAACTAAGGTTAAAGCGTCGTGCCGAGGTTAAAAAAGATACTCTATAAGTAATACTACGAAAGGACCACCTTATAAAAAATGAAAAGTTTTGATTATGATGACGAGAGAAGCGAAAGAAATTTTGTAAGCAGAAAAGAAAAGAAGAATAGGCCTTTCTATTAGAAGAAACAAGCCTTAATGGCAAAATCTACTAGTATCGTTGTAAGGAAGCAATTCATTAAATATCATATTTGAAGTAACCTTTTCTGCAGATGTGAGACGCGGGTAATAGGGATGGCAGGGAGAAGACGACTGAAGGGAATGGATATGTAATGTTACCAACGAATAATGAGGATAAAATGGATAGAGAGAGAGGGAGAGTTACAACTCCTGAAGTACTTTAAACAATGGACGAAGAGATAAACACTCAAAAGAAATGAGGAAAAATTAGTTTTTTCTTTTGAGAAACGAGAGCTTATTGAAGATAGTAAATAAATGGAACATTGATGAAACAAAAACGCCAGAGGAAGGTCAACAATGAGCTACGAAAACTAAGCCATGGGAAAGGACAGTGCAAGGAGATGTGGAGGAATGAAGAGACTGGAAGGTAGCAGGATAATGTGGAGAGCTGTTCTTAGTTTGAAAGTCCAGGATTTTGACTTGGGTTATTAAACTTCAAGGATGTTAAGTATTTATCTACACACAGCCAAACCAAAAATGCTCGTGTATGTTAAGAAATGGTATATTAAGCTTAATGAACGAATAAAATTTAAACATTTTTGAATGACACCACAAAAATGACACCACATTTGATATTTAAGTAAAATAGTATCATTTATTCTAAGCGACATGAGATGAAACAAAAATGAGATACGATAGGTACAATATTTTAATAACTCATTAAAATAAATTTGACATTTCTAAGGAAACGTTCCATTCTCATATGGATGCTAACTTTACAGAAGGTACTGGTGCTGTACACCTACAGCAGAATTATTGAGAAAATAAGGAGTTTGTTTTGCAACCATTAAAATTTTCATGCATTACATAGCCCCACGCATCCATTCCTGTCAGGGTTACTTCCTTTCTTCATTGGCGTAAAGAATTTAAAGCGACATTTTTTTCTGTTATTGATCGAATCTTCAGGGACGCCCTTCTTCATCTCCTTATAATATCACCACACTTTCTTTCCCGACTGAAAACTATTGTGCGTAGTATATGGCACAAACAGTAAGCCGTAATGAACAGAGAGTATCTATTTCGAACAATCCGAGAATAAGCTATGTTTAAATAGCTATTTGAGAAATAATTAAGAACAACTAGAAGAACTTATGTTTTATTACCCTGAAATAAAGACAGTAAAAGAGGGATAAGCGTAATAGAGGGCGGAAAAAAACAGAAAGAAGGGTACGGAACGCTAGAGAGAGAAAAGAGGGGAGAGATTCGTGATAAGGGTCTTTGCCACCCGTGGATTAATGGCTGACATTTCTGAATTTTCTTCCAAAAGATGGCGCTGGGAACTCTTGCGTGCTACGGGGTCGCTTGGCCTCGAAAAACCCCTCCCCCACCTTCCCATATCGCGGATCTTTGGCGGCACACGAGACGGCCAAAAAAAGAAGGCGACGGAGCGAGATGTTCAGGTGATACGGGACGAAGGGTCGCCTATTTATAACTCTTCTGCTTCCCTTCCCACCTCTCCGCACCCCTCACCCACCATTCCGCCCCTTCAAACACCTTCCGAACATCCCCCTGACGTCACGGCGGTGGTGACGGAAGAAACTGTTGCTTGTGTAGCAAGGCTTCCGGGAATGGGAGCGGCACCGTAACCCTCCCCCGTCCGAGGGTGGACGCACTTGCATTAAACGGGGCAAGAAATTACGAAGCCGCCCAAGTAACAAAGATTCTTCACCAACGATCTCTGGCATGCTCACCTTTTCTATAAAATGAGTACGTT
The DNA here is from genome assembly GCF_022747635.1 of Hetaerina americana. Lineage (NCBI taxonomy): Eukaryota > Metazoa > Arthropoda > Insecta > Odonata > Calopterygidae > Hetaerina > Hetaerina americana. The sequence goes on from NW_027286741.1 coordinate 9,201,717, forward strand.
TATATTTCAAATACGTGTCAGAGACCACCCCAGGTTGAGAAACATGGTTAAAAGGAACGAGCGCTTTAGATTTAACTAATCTACGACCAAATACTTTTTTTTAAAGTAGTAATCTTCCTGACTGAGTTTCGGTTTCTCGTGTTTTTTAGGTGTGGTCATTTGTGCAAACTGCATCGGGCTAGAGGTAAAAATTTGCCCATTGACAATCGAGAGAAACTCCTCCAGTATGGGTTGAAAGAGGGGTTACATGACTCGCACACAGAAAAGTAGCGCAAATGCGTAAAATATTGACGATTCACTTTTGGAATAATTTGATGGTCCCGGCTGACATCAAAGTGTGAGAGGCATTTTTCTAACAGAAAGATTAGGGGAGAAAAAGAGGAGAAATTAAAGGTGGGAAGACGCATGTACGAAGGACCGTGATTATTGAAATAATGTTAATTGAAGGATCAGCCGAGGAAATTGTCAGGGTGTCAGCTAATGACTAAGGTTTAATTCGGAAGGCTTTAAGAATTTTAAAAGCCAAATACATGACTGTTATTTGGTCCTTGATTGGTTTGTTGTAGCTATGTTTTGAAAGGAGAAAGTTATATTAGCACTTACATAGTCGCTATTGTCCAATAATTTATTTAAAATGGCTACGTGTCGGATAACTGCGGTAGAGGCCAACGGGGCTTGGGAGAGAGTCCAGATAACTATGACTGTTGGAAGCCTTGAAAGGAAATTGTCTAGATAATAGGGGAGATTATTCCAGGTGTGGTAACCGCAAGCAGAAATAAATGAAAAGATATATGGTTTGCAGTGCAGTGGATTACAACTAATGAAGTGAAGGCATAGATTAATTAGATTTTTTCGGTTTTACTATGAACTTAGATGTGGAATTAGTTGCTAAGAAAAGACATGGAAATTATAAGAAAATGAATTGACTAAGGGAAAGGATGAAAGTGAACTAAAAAGAATATATTTTATGGAGAAAAGGGATGCAAACTCTTGGAGAATCCATGACATGTTGCGAAAAAAAGAAAATATGACAACTAAAGGTGAGTTTATCATCATAGAATATATATTTCAAAACCTGGTGGGAGATACATATTGTTCATGAAGACTAAGGTAGTGATTGAAATTAGAGGATCTGAATTGAACTCCCTTGACGTAATTTTTTCAGTGCAGGAAATGGCTGTTTTTGAAAGTGAAAATAATTTTTATAAATGTGCGTGCACAGTGTTTTCAAAAAATGTTCACAATAGTTAGTCACAAACGTAGCGATGGTATATACTTAGAAACACAAAATCAAGGGGCACTCACAGTTTTCTTCTTAATTTCGTGGATCTCTGTCCACAAAAAATCACCAATTAATTAGAATATTTCCACTATAACAGCTATCATCCATTGCAAACTCCACAACCCCTGTCATACTCACTCTGCACTCGAGGTCACCGAGTCTGTAACAATTCAAACTCCCTTGGCACATTTCTCAACGGCTACCGCAACGCCGCCGTGGGCACCCTGAGTCGCCTTTCCTCCACCGTGGGCACCCTGAGTCGCCTCTAAATAAAAATATTTCTGAAATATTTCACGCACCCTAGCCTTCACAGAGTAAAAGATCGTACCCCCTCACCATTTGAACAACATGATTTCCAGGAACTCAGTCCCTCAAAAATAGCCTCGAAAACCTCATTCCCATTCCGACAAACCACAAAACTTTCGTGCGCCAACACATCCTTCTGTCTCTATAAAACGACTAGCTCATTTATCGGACGTCTTTAAATCCACTAAGCCTTTATCTAAATACACTACTATTCACAGATCCACGCCGCTACCCTGAAATAGACGAAAATCATGTCAGCCTTTGGTACTCCTTGCCTCCCATCTCAAATTGGTCATTTTCTCCCACCCCATGCAGTCGCATTATCAGTATCCATAAATATTATCTTTCAGCATAACTGCAAACTCTCTATAACTGCATAACTGCTATCTATCCTTTGACGTTGGGCCACAGCAACCCTCAAAATTTGTATAAAAAATTACTGCACCTTCAAGAATTGTTTTAAAGTGTCAATTGTGGCCTCTCTTACCCCTTCAAACACACAGCTAAAACTCTTAATCCTCGATTCAATGTGCATCTGACCCCTTGGACCCCAGGCCGAATGTTGTTCACTACGGCGTACACCTTTCACCTTCCCTTCGATCTCTACCACCTCTCCTGTACCCAGCCTTTCTTTCTCTCTATATATATGATGCATATATATACATACATATACACATATATATATATATATATATATATATATATATATATATACATATATATATAGTTATGTATATGTGTATATATATATATATATAGTTATGTATATGTATATATATATATAGTTATATATTTATATATATATATATATTCATTTATTTAAAATTTGATGAGAATTATCACATACATATTTATTTATTTGCACATCCACACATAAAAATTAATTAGATGTAAAAATGCTCCGGCAAAATCTTTTAGGATACAGTCAACAAACTTTTGCAAAGGAGAAAACCTGAGTCCATATTGATTTACTTCCTCACTTAAATCTTTCCCAACACCAAACTGCTGTGATAATAAAAATAACGGTCATCATTTTGAATTTTTACAAAATATTGCATATTTACTATGCTTAACCGTGCAATAACAGCAGAAGGGTTTGCATGTAATCAGGAGTTCGTGAGTTTTATTAGGATATCTGCCAACAAAATATATCTAATCTATTCTTTATTTATAGGATTTTAGAGAGTAATTTTGCCCATCAATCCACAATTATTTCCAAACTTTTAACTCATTTTCGTTCTTTAATGTTTCAATTCGTTAAGTATTGCATCTAACGTGCTCTTAATGACTAACGGGGAAAACTTATCCGCCAAATTTTTAGATTGCAACGCTCACCTGTTGGTAATTCTGGTGCAATCGGTTGGAAGAAACCGGGCGGAGTAGGAAGAGAAGGATATTAAACGCGAGTATTAGCATACATGCATCGTGAATTTCTCCTCTTATCGGAATCATAGCTCACGACCACATTTACGAACTGACCTTTCGGCTCACGTGTTGATGTGACGTTTATTCATTACGCATAAATCGAGGCAATGTTGAGACATCTGAGCCTTTCACTGCCCTCCCGCCGCGCGGTCAACCGGGGCGGAAATAATAACACGGTTCCGCGGGAGATATGACTACAGAACCACAAATTATGGCCTGGAAAAAGCCCGCATCGTTCCTCTCTTATAAGCAATTATAAACTTGGAGTTATTCAAGTATTAAATCCATCATCTCATAATCTGATTTCGCCGACAAAAGCAGTGATATATTTGGAAAAAATGGTTAATTTTAAATATTTTCGACCCACCTAAAAAAATTTAATGTTCAGATTCACCAAAATATTTTTTCATGTTCTCCGATGCCTTAGTTAAAAATTCATTGTTCATTTGACATTCAGAATGTTATTAAATCTGATTAAATGCGTACCAATAACTTGTGAAATAATGAACGTAATTTATTAGATATTCCGTGGCCTGATGATCGAATTGTTGGAATTTGATTCCTAACGGAGCTATAGCTGTTGCATATGTATATTACAATAATTTTCTTTCGAAAAAAGGCCAAATGAGTGGCTGAAATAATTGTCGTCACAGGAGGCTAAGTTCTTTTTCCTCTTCAAAGCCGATTGTTTTATTTAAAGAAGGTTGCCTGTTCACATACCACTCCAAGAGTAAAAAGTCTGACTTTTAAAAAGTTTAAGAAAAAATATTGCACACAATGATAATTAATTTTGTTAACACGCAGAGATTAAATCGGCATTCCTGACCCAATATAAGAAGTAATTCATACTATGAAAGCATCAATTTGTTGGCATTAAGAATGCCTGAAAAGAAAGCAAAACCTGGAGCATTACATTGTAAAAATCATTAATTTTTCATGAGTAAATTCCTCAATTTAAAGAGATTTAAATCAGCAAAGAGATAACATCGCAAGAGGATCGAATTAAAGGAGATACTCCATTATATAGGAAGTGAATAGCGTCGGCGGAAATTACCACAGTGCACCCTGGGGAATCAGAACATTCTGCAATGGGAGATAACGGAAATGAAAAAATTTTTCCGAGGAAATCTTGTCGCCCGATAAAATGTTTTTCTCACGGCCATGCCGTGGGTAGGGTAGGGTAACTTTAAACTCTTCTTCCAGTACAATGAGATAACACTCTTAGAAATGCTGAAGTCATTATCCTATTTTTAAAATAATGATCGAATTTTCTAACTCCCAACTAAACAGTTGTTTCTTTTAACAAACAAAAAATATAGCATTTATTCGCTAGAAAATGAAAAAAAATTCGGATGTTGACACAACAATTCCTCGTCTTTCCAAAATTATTAAAAATTTAGGATGGATTGTCACACAGCAATATATTTTTAAGAAAAATATTTATATTATCAAAATTACCATGATCACAGAGCATAAAATCATACGTTTTAAAAATTCCATGCCTTTAAAAAACGATTGAAAATAAGATTCTAGCCACTTCAGCCTCTTTGGCTAAAATAGCCAACGTGTACGTGAGGGATGATATAGGTGATACCGATAATATAATCGCTGAACGGTAAACCTCATCGAATTCATAAAACCAAATTTAAGTTATATTAAATTGACGTGAAAAGCTTCAAAATGTTCATATCATAATATTTTAATAGTGGAAAAATTCAGTGCCAAAAAAATTTAATAAAGAATTTCCGGGGATTTTATTTTTCAAAAACTGTGGAGTAAATAGAACCACGCATACGGTCTCTTCGGCATTCCATTCCTACATTTTATCGTTGTTCCAGAATTGGACGCATTCTATTTTTTGTTTAGCATGATAAGTTGGCTTATGAAATTGTTGTTTTAATAGAGGTGGTCACTAGCCACGCTAGAGCAATGCTTAACAGTTCAGGATATTTAACAAAACTGCATTTGGTACAAAAATCTGCACCGATGCTGACTATATTGGTAAAATCAATGACAGATACTCAACTGATCGCACGAAAAAAGCTATGCAAATTTAGGTATGCCGTGTATTTTAAAATAAAAATCATATACGAATAATTGAAAGGCAATTTGATCATAATTTGAACATATATGACGCAAAAATGGTCTAATGTTCAAAAATAGAACTCCGTTGGTGATATCGGCACACTTGCACAAAGCAAGAAAACATCTTGAAGTCTTTTTTTTTTCGAGGTGTCCACAATATTGGTCAGTGAAAAACCAGCCCTTGGTCCCCGGGTCCCCCATATGACTTAATAGCAGTATATTTCATAAAAGGGTAAATCTAGCTTGCTGACTGCAGCACATTCCATTAACTATTTCTTGAAAGTGTTTCAAGGGCTCACGTGAACTGATCCTCGAATAAAAATCGCCAAGAGTGCCTATATCTCAAGGCTCTCTAGGGCTGCGCCAAAACTCTAAGGGAGGGAATAATCAAGATCTTTGATACTATTTCCAAAGAAAAGTATTCCCGGTCATAAATCTCCTATCAAACTTTATTTCATGTAGTTATAATCAAGACTATGACATTTCCTAACAGTACCCATATGTCCAGGAGTAAAGCATTGGACTAGTGATCCGGGGGCCCGGGTTTGATTACCGGGCAAGCCGCTCTTGGTACCTGCAGCTCTACCAAAACTATGTAATTTTTCGGGTGCCAGATCTTCCAGGGAAACCATAACCGGCACTAGGAAAGAAACTGGCCCCCCTACCCTGATGTGTGAATTTCACACGCCGTCGGGCTTAGTGCTAGGTGAACTCAACCATTTATTCATTTGTTTAGTATTAGTCCGAAAACAGCATATTTTGGCCTTTACATCGAACTATTAACAACGATAACAATGGTCACATTTACAAACACCCAAGCCCTAGATGGAGGGAAACTCACCCAGGCGGGAATCGAACCCGCGACCCTTAGAATGGTACACGAGGACGTTACCCCGCCGCCACCGGGGTCGGCAGGGTAACGTCCACCATCACCAGCGAAACCGACCTTCGGGTTGATTACTGCGTTTATGGTTCATATATATATATCTGTTTATATATATGTATAGAATATTTCGTCGAAGTAACACTAAAGTGTTGAATAACAAACTTGGACGGCAACAAACAATATAAAAATACATAAAAAGTTCACTCAGGCGTTATTTCTTGATCATTTCGACGGAATTCAGCTCTGTCTTCATCGAAAGAAATAGAAGTAATGACTGCTGGAATAGGAGAGATGAGGGATGCGAGAGAAAGGGAATTGGGCCAGGGTAAGGGGAGAACGGGAGGCGGAGGAGGGGTGAGAGGAATGGTTGGGGAAGAGGACAGGGAGAGTAGATGCTAGAGGGGAGCGGAGATAGGGAAGAAGTGATAGGGAGGAGGTGGAGTTGACATAAAATTGGAAAAGAAAACAGTCTGCTCACTATAACTGTTGCAACATCCGAGAACCAGGTTTCAACTTACAAAGTCGTGATCAAGAACCTGCAAGTCGAAACAAAGGCCACGCGCACCAAAACTCATGGGGAAGAACGAAGTATTTACCTCTCCAAATTTTTAATTTCAGAAAATTCGTAAAACTGCCGTTCAAAATCAAAATATCTTAACATGAAACTAAACATGGAGACTGTAAAGCCAAACTCGCGAGAATACAGAAACAAAAGGAACACACATTGCGAGGATTGTTTAGTCGTAGCTGCATTTGCGTACAGAATTGGCTTATGTATTAGATTTAAGGTGTGAAGATGAAACTCCTGTCACAAAATGGGTTAACCAACGCTATCCCAGAGTGAAACAATATGCTGTTGCTTGAAGAATAGCATTTATGATAAACTGTGCGAAATTTCCCCAAATTTTAGGAGAGGAAGAGTGGAAAGGGGAATGACGCAGAGAATTAAAGCGAACTTCGGGTGAGAAAAAAGAAGGACTGAAGTTATAAGGAGACCGCAGGCCAGATGTGGCACGACTTTCAACTCTACTCTGCGTGAAAATGTTAGGATAATACCTGTTCATATTTTATAGTTCTTAAATTAGCCATTTATAAAGTAACGTATTCAACCAAATGCACGCACTATCAAAAATATATGCAAATAACTTGGTTTATTGAAGTAATACAAAAATATAGCCAAAAAGCAAATACCTAATGCCCAGTAAAATCTCAGGTTGTATAAACTTAATGAATTACTGAGCGTAACTAAGACGTGACAAGAAAGATGCGGTAAATTTGATACCACAACTTTGATTGCATCATCATTTAAAATAATACCAACATATATAAGATATCGACAGAATAAGCGACATCCTAATTCTCTTTTTTATTGAAAATAAAGTTACCGGTTATATTTTGATTCTATTTGCCCTTTTTTAAATCTGGCTGAATAAATATAATCAAATTGAATTGCTGTACCCTCTAAATAAAATATTCAATATATAACACACATGTGAAAGTAAAAAGTCTAGCATCCATATGGGAACTGATAGCTGGCCTGAAGAAGGTATTGTAGACTGCCAGGTTTTTCTGAAATATTTCATCATCGGTATTAAAAATCGCCCACATAAACTAAATGGAGGAGTATTCATTGCATTTAACTCGTCACTCAGCTGTTATTGTAATGAATACAACGCTAGTGGCACTAGAGGTCTTCAATGTTGAGTCAGAGATGGTATCACTTATTATTACTAAGAATTCTACCGGTTACGGTAGGTGTTGGACGGATACAACTGCAAAATAACTATTTTTGACTCCTAGCAAAACACAATCAAGGAGCCTCCTCTCCCACTTCATCCCTGTGTACCTTCTTCCCCCCGTCATTGCGTCCAACACCTCTATCCTTTTTTTGATGATCCTGAGAAAAACTTTAGCTGCGTGGGAAACCCAACTTGCTATTCTATAGTCTACACATGATGTGGCGTTTACCTATTTTGTAATAGAAATTAACTCTGATCTCACAAAATCTGCCGCCCAGATTCTTTCCTCATAGATACTACGAATTAGTCCATATTTGCTTCTCCGCACATTTTCCTAAACCTTTTCGAAGTTGCAAGGGAATGTTGTCTACCCTCACAGCCTTATTTTATCTTATCGTCAAGAATATTTGGAACAAAGCTATTTTCTTCTAAAACATGTTTCATTTCTACGTCTAACCTTGGTGGCCTCTTTAAGTTTCATACCGTACAGTTCCTTTATTTATTCCTTTAATACCCCTTGGTTTTTTTCTGCGTCAACTATTATCTTGAGCGACTTATATCTAACTATTAGCACAGATGCCCTTCCCGCTTTCCGATAGTAAGTTAACTTTATGTTATTTCGCACCAATTTCATCGTTCCTCTGCAAACTTTCCGTGTCTTCGCACTGCGTTTTCCACCATGCTTCCATTGATTTATTTGTTTCCCGTCTCAAGTTATTATTTACATCTTTGTACTTCATTTTGGCTTACTCGGTACTTACTTTCTTCCATTTTCAACCCACATTCCAATCCCCCATCACTATCAAATGTTTCCTTGCAGGAACAGACGCGAGTATGTCCTCTAACTGATCGTATATCCTATGGACCTCTTTCTCCTTATGGCTGCTCGGTGGCATGTATACCTGAATAATAACTAAATTCGTCGGTTCTGCTTTTATCTCTACTAGTATTTTTCTATCCGTTACCTGCTCTATGTTGACTACGCTTCTTCCTACCTCTTCATTTAATACTATGGCAACCCCTCGTTTACTCTTTTCCCCTCCGCTGCATATTACTCCATAACTATGACTCCAATAATCCCAGCAATCCTTCCATCTCACCTCGCCCAAACCTGAGATATCCCTATTTCCTGTTCCTATTGTTTTATATTCTCTAATTGTATTATGTTCAACATTGTCCAACGTATTGCATTCTAATTCTGACTAATATCGTCTAATTCTTATGAGTCTTCTGTTCTGCTGCTACCGGGTTTGCCTTGCAAGGGTTTCATTAGATGACTACCGCAAAATCTTGCCTCTCCCGCTGCCGGGCAGGACACACCGCCGATTGGGCCAAGTCCCGTAGTTGCCTGGACTCATATCCTCTATACTTTCCATAATTATATTCTCGGGAATAATAATTGCGTTGGTCTCCTCTTGCCTTCGTCAATATTTTTTTTTAACGTGACACCATCATTCAATGGCCACCCCAATGGTGTCAGGCGCCTTTGCAGCCACCTCACTGAGGAACAGACGCTGCTGGATCTTTCGTCTGGCTGCTTAGCTTCTACCTACATGGCATGTGTGACCTTACCAGGAGCAACTATCATTTATCCCTCCTGCCAGCATGGCTCTAAGGATCATCGGAACCCACAAGCCCTTCCACCACGTCAAGGTTGTAGTCAATTGGAGGGGGTAATCACTCAAGCTTATTAATTTGTTAATACTTAAAACCACCTGGTTCCAGCATAGATTTCCTCTAATAGCAGAGCGATCAACTATCTTAACTCTTTGCCAAGCATAGAAATATTATATTTGTTCCCTTAGACAACTTTTACTTAACGAAAACTATCTGAGACTGCTACTGAGTAATGAAACCAGCAAAATTCACGATTCTTGTCAAAACATTCCGAAAATATTCGAGAATAAATGCGAAGCTCAATTGCTGGCTCGAGGTAACTGAATACTTGGCGTGTCTGTGAATGAATTAGTAACCAAAGCTCTTTTAATGAAACAGAGAACTAAGTTCATGGAAGCGGTCAGTAGAAGTTTCGGCCAGTAGAAGTTTCGAGCTAGTGTGTCAAATTCTTTAACAAGCTTCCGGAGATATTAAAACACGAATTACAAACATTCAATTTGGAAGATAACAGCGCTGACACTAATAATTTTGGAAAGTATTTTATTTACGTGTCGGATTAAAAAATTTAATGTCATAAAAAGCTTAACGTGGTAATAAGAGACCTATACGTTACACCAGAGAAGTTAGAGCAGTCTTAAGGAAGCAGAGAACAATTCACTCAACTTTTAAAAGCAATTTCAGGGCATGAAGGAATTATAATGATGTCAGAAAGTAAAATGTTCGAGCTTAATATTTCGAGGTAAAACGGGAGACAAAATGTCCAGACATTTATGTATCTTTAAAAGCAAAATATTATACGAATATTTTGAGACTATTTGAAAATCATTTTAGTCCTAAGTCAAAAAAATATCAGGGAAAATTGCAAATATTTATTCTTTTAATGTAGATATTAGTTCTGACAGCGTAAACAAGGCTAGTGTTCTAACTAATTTCTGTCAGAACTATTTTACTTTAAGTATAGATGCACCAAACAAAGTCCCGCATTGAAAAATGAGTGAGATTTTATGAGGTAATTATGTATATATTCCAAAGAATGCGCATTACCTTTGTAAAGGACCATGCACAACGGTGTTTCTTGTACGTACTCTGCTTAAATAGGACGGATTTAGGAATGAAACATCATGCAAAGCACAAATACCGTTCTACTCATGATGTTCTGCTATTGGACTAAAGGAAAAAAGTATTTGATGCTGTATTTTTACATTTCAAGACAGCCTCGACAAGGTTTCTTACATATACAAACAATGGTATTCTTGTATTAATTAGAAAGTGACGAACTGCATTAGGGGATGGTTATTAAAGAGCAGTTAAAAGGTGATTGTTGAAAGATTGAGTTCTTTAGAGGTAGACATTACTCGTCGGAGGGAAGTATTAAACTCTTCTTGATAAACTTAACCCATTTTAGTTACAAAGTTAGCCGAACATTTACAGGCAGCACACTGATTTGCGGGTGAGTAAGAACGTCTTCAAAGTGCATATTACTTTCCAACAATTTAGACTAGATATCGGATTGGCCTAAGGGATTGTTTTGAATTAAATATCAGAAAATGTTTTTCACCGAAGTTTTGGAACATAAAAAGATATCCTCTTTACATAAATTATAAAGCAGAACGGGTTGAGTTAAGTATTCCAGAATAGGTGAAATACTTGGGAGTTGCGCTACATCAAACATTTTATAGAGTACACACATTAGAAGAATATGCTGGTGAGTCCTCAAGAAGCTGTTTTTCATTGGGAGGATCTATGAAAAATAAGGCTAAAAGTCTTATTTACTATAGATCAGTCTTTCGCACTACACTTTGGCTCACCACATTTGAAATATAAGGCAAGTATCTGGCAAAATTCCCAACCAGTGGCTATTTCAGAATATCTACTTCTTGGTATCGAAATTATTCTCTAGAACTAGGATGAAACTTCCGTAGAATGCTAAATATGTAATAATGTGATGTCCATCACATTATTACATGGATTTCTCGGTCTACTGTTTCCTCTCGAACATTTTGCTTTTCTCATATCGTTCTATTGATTCAACTCTTAAATCTATTCAATGGATCTAGCAGTCTCTTACGCTTCTTTGCCAATAAAAAATTACAATGTCAATTAGATGGAGTAATGATAACCTAAAGGAAAATGTCTCTTCCGGCAAAAAATGGAAACTAACTCTTTGACTCGTAAAGACCTCGTACATTTTTATTATAAATTTTAACCACTACTCAGCAGAATCCTCATTTATACCGAGCGATATTCAAGGATAAAAAATACGAGGGTCATCCGGAAAGTAGTACCCGTTCGTGAAATAAAAAGACAAAAGTAAATATTAACAAACATAAAAAATTTTATTTGAAAGAGGATACTTTAAACTACTTCTCAACATAATCTCCAAGCAAATTAAGGCATTTGTCATAACGTGTGACAAGTTTCTGTATTCCTGCTGCATAGTCCTTCGCCGCCAGCTCATTGAGATACGCGAGGGACCCATCTTGCACAAATTTTTGCATAATGCAGATGGTGTTTAACAATTTCATGAACAATTTTTCGAGAAACATTGGGAAAATGCTCACAGATGTCATCAATTGTGACGCGCCGATCGTTCCTCACGAATTCGTCAACTGAGCTCACCAGTTGGTCTGTAATGACAGACGGTCTCTCCGAACGCTCATCGTCGTGTGTGTTCCCCCTCCCCATGTTGAAGTTGCGACACCACCGCCGAACAGACGACTCGTCCATTACATTGTCTCCATACACCTCCTTTAATTGGCGATGAATATCACATGGGCGAACGTTTCTTGCATTGAGGAATTTAATCACTGCCCTCACTTCACAACTGGCGGCGTTCTCAATTTTTTTAAACATTGTAAACAATCACAGAAACAACACAGGCAATGCTAGCGTCACGCAACTTGGCTCAGAGAAGGCAGACAAGCCACTGAAGCTATCTGACCTCGTCCAGCGGCTACTCGCGTCGTCAGCACTTCATGCGGCACGAACGGGTACTACTTTCCGGATGACCCTCGTATTACTGAGATAATCCCTCATAATATGCCAAGAATATTTTCCCTCTGTAATACTTGTAATGTGCATAAGGTAAATTACATCAATGGTACCCCACTCTACGCACCCGTTTGGTAAATAGCAGGGTGATATGTAAATGCAGAGGTACATGAGGAGAGAGAATGGCTGGTGACTTATACCCTCTACAATATGTCCGTGCGAGAGATCGCGGTATAAAATGTACACATAGGAAAGAAACAAGAAATGCATGAACGGAAGTCCATCAAAGATAGCATCCGGAAGTCTCTATGCGAGCCTAAAATCAGTTTTTGGTCATAGAGGAAAAAATCTACTCTTGGGTTATATTTGTAGAAAAATCGCGGAACAAATTACACGCGGGTGAAGCTCTCTTGCCGGCGACGTGTCACTAACACGAAGGATCGAGACCAAGTTGCCAGGCTGTTCCCAAACCTCACCAACCACGACCTACCTCTTTAACTTCGCGGATGAAGTTGCTGCCGACCTCTCATGATTCTGACGTTTGTCCCTCCGAAGGGTGCGCCATCGTGCCAGGGCCCGCGCACCCCTTCCACCATCTTCAAGGGTTCAAACCCGCCCCAACCTTCCTTCAACATCACCCCCTCTCGGAAGGCCCTCAGTCAAACTCCTTATCTCCAACACAGCTCACGCCCCACGCCATTAACTCACCTCTTCGCAAAACCCCTTGGGAGGAGGGGAGGGTCGCCCTTTTAGACCCACACACGGCCTCCCTCGACTCTCTTTTTGGTCCATTTGGATCCACGCACATGCTCTCCACCCCATCGCCTTCCACCCCATATCTCGACTACGCCCCCTAAACCTCTTTCTCCCTCCCCCGCCCCACCACACACACACACACACGCACGCACTCACATGCTCACCAAAGCGTCCTCTTGTTGCGGACACTCGGACCCTATCAAATGCCCCCCCCCGCCCTCTCTCATCCCCCTCGCCCAAGCCATCCCCGTCCCTCGCTCCGGACCACTCTCTCTCTCTCTCACCCCCTCTCTACTCTACCTTCACCCCGATGGAGGGATGCTGGGATCCTTTTCCTCCCTCTCTAAACCATAGAGCAGCCGTCACGACCCAAGCACCCACGCTATCTCCCCTTATTCTCTCTTCCTTCGCCCATGAAGTCATGGGCACTTCACGTTTTGCGCTCATCCTTCTATTTTCACCCAAGCTGTGATCTTTCCGGCTGCACGGTGACTATCGTCGTCTCGTCACATTGACCCTATGAGGCCCCTCAAATGACAAAATCGTCAGCGTCAAGTAATCAAATGTAAAACCTTAGAGAGAGGAACCACCATATTCGGGTAAGAATCCATTCTTAAAATTACGCAATATATGAAGAATTTAATCACGCATTATAAAAAGGGTGAAGAACATGCAATCAGTGATTGTGATGCAAAATACAAAAACTTTCCTTCGAACCCGAGTCCTTCAACACCAAAAACCTTCACTTACTTTACATATGAACTCACTAATAAAGGTCTATTTAATTTGTTCTTAAAGAAAATTTACCCATTCTAAAAATCCATGAGACCACGGCCAATGTTTTTCCAAATTATCACTCCTTTACCTATGACGTACTCCAAACCTGCTCCAATCCATTCGGTTTCTCTCTTAACCTCCCCCTACAACATAATCCACATCTCCGTGACTCGGACCAGTTACCACATCTGCCGCATATTCACCATTTCTTTCCTTCTCCGCCCACTTATCAACTCTTTACGAACCGACTCATTTTCTCTTTGTTCCTTTAATAATGTTGTCAATATCTTCTGACAATATAAATTCTGTCCTGCTTCCTGCAGAGAAAAATGGACCACCTCACTTAATGCCTCATAACATCTACAACCACCACGCCTCCTCCAAACCTTATTCCCTGCCAACAGATCTCTCAGCCCCAAAACTTCCTTCTTTCCTTCCATAACGTCTTATTTGATAATTTGGACCTAGTTTTAATCATTTCCTCACTCACACACCCGCAGCAGGCTTGCAAATAGCTATTGGACGTATATCGGAAACCATCACTATAAGTTGTTCACTATGAATAATTTCTACCCACTTACTTTTCTGCTTCTCTTCCTCCTTCAAATGCTCTACCAAATTATAACTCTCAACCATCCACGTCCACTTCAGTTCCTTCAGTCTTCTCCTTTCGCTGATAAAGGTACTTTTACCTTCAAAAAAACATTAACTATCTCGTGCTTCTTCCTTCATCTTACACGATACATTCATGACACTCTGCCAGTCACCGCTAGGGTATTTGGCAGGGTGTGAAAGTACTTTTCCTGCATGGCGTGGCCGGATGACGTTATTCGAATCCCTTATCGCCCATGGGCAAAATGGTATCTGAAATCTATCTATTCTACACTTAATCTCTCTAATTTTATTTACATGAACTCTCCTACCTTACATGCAATTAGTATGCATGATACTCTGCATTATTTATTTATTAAACAACCAGCATTACAAGTAGGCGATAGCCTGGTGGTAATGTTCTTGATTACGAGTCTTAAACCACATAATCCATTCATTACACATTAAGATCATCTATTAACGCAAATGTATGCCCAGGATTCCGGATGTCTTAGTAAACCACTGCATCTTCAGCAAATAGAAGTATACCATAAGAAAGAAACAAAAGTGGTCCAATAACTTCACTGAGGAACATCTGAAATGGATTTTACAACATTATGGTCTGAGACATCTATAACTACCCTGTGTACGCGATCATTCAGGAAGTCTTTCATTTATAATTCATCCAGATTCACATCTCTCTGATCCAGCTAATTTTTATCTATGCCATGAGCTTCTAACTTTGTGAGTAGTTTACTGGGTCTGTCTAAAATATAAGTAGGATGATTTTTTGTCACCAATGCAGAAGGTTAGATTGGGGTAATTTGTAGTGGGAAAGGTAATGGAAGATCTTGAGAAAGTAACGCGACCCACGTCAGTTAACAGTGGGCATTTACAGATTACGGATTGCTGCTAGACTGGACCCCTGTTCAACGCCACGTCAGCAATTTACGATGTCACTTTCCATGGAGCAATGATATGCGATAAAATTATGCATTAAGCTGTGAAAATTGGGTTCAAAGACTATAACCATGGTTAAGGCGGCTTGTAGAGATAGAGAAACGTCCTAAGTGATGGTTTTCTGCTGGCACGGGATGCTCCGGGAGGGCAAAGAGTACGTAAGTTGCCAATGAGGAATGCCCATCCGTCAACCACACAATTTGATGAAAATGTGCAAAAAGTGAGACACATACTCAATTCTGATTGACCCCAAACTGCAGGATATTAGCAGAAGAGTGCAGTATTCGAAAACCACAGCGCATTGCATTCTTACAGAATATTTAGCCATGAGAAACGTGTGCCAACATGGCCTCCAAGATGCTGTCAAAAGACTGCTTGTGTGAAAAACTTGCCTAGGGTCTCTTGGATCACAGTGAAATTCACCTAAAATTTTCAGGATAAGTGGTTACTGGTGATGAGACATGGCTCATTGAGTGTAACGTGGATATAACCCCTTTGAGTACCATTTTGGATCACTGGATTATTCAAAAGAGTCCATGGCAAGGTGCCTAAACGAGGATCTGGGTGATGCCTTGTAGGAAGCATACCACAACTGGCATTGGTGTTTCGATACATAAGGATGCTCTTATGAAGAACGTTAGTGTTGTTTTATTTAATCTGCAATATTTTTTTACAGATTTTTCTGCTTATTTTTGGGTCAGACCTTGTATTATGAGGTATTATGTTGAATACCTTTTTAAACTAGAAAAGCCGATTCCATTGGAAGGTTGTTCTCTCCCAGACCAAATGTATCATGAGCAAAAGACGCAAGTTGTGTTTTACTGGATTTACCATTTTGAAAACTCTACTGCTTTTTATTTCCAAATACACTTGAAAATTTAGAAATGTCTAATTTATTTTTTGTGTCCTATCCATGTTCTAATTTCTGTTGGGTGCGTCAGGATTGTTTCATGCAAAGTTATGCATCGTACTTGGATTAAGTTGGATACACGGAATTGGAGTGCAAGGAATATATAGATTAACGTCCAATAAGTTTTTTAAAGATTCTGATGAATACATAATGGATTTGTAAATTCATTAAACACCACAGAGGAGTTTTTTCATAGTTCACAATCTCTGAACCTCAATACCTAACATAAACGCCTAAATATTTCATTTCCCATCCACTAAAAATTATATGATTTCATTGCAATCTCTTTTCGGCGCTCTTCATCTCGGGCTACGCAATTTCAAATTTTTAAAAATTTTTATTTTAAATCAATGAATTGAGTGATAAAACTATGAATAATCTTCCAATACGATTAACGATCCATGAGCAATAAACCCTCAAGTGCAGACCATCAACTTCCATAGATGTGATTCGGTGAAAAAACGTGGAAGGTGAAGAAAGGAAGAGGGGAGAACTCGCAGCAAACACTTGAGGTTCTTGCCCCGCTGGGTAGAACGGCGTCCGAGGAAAGATCGTGTGGATGCTGACATCTCTTCTTTTATTCTACACCAGTGGCCCGAGATGGCGTCGGGTTCGCAAGAGAAACAAATACGAAGAGGGTTTCTTCCCCCTTGAAGAAGGCTTTTAATTCCCTCTTCTCTTTAAGCGGAATTGCCATTTGGAAATTAATTATAAAGGTACAAACGAGCTGCAATTAGGAAAAAATGTGGTCACAGGAACTTTCAAAACCCATAACTACGTATATTACTTTTTGTAATGGGTTTCATACCGTTATTTCTTGTGCCCATATAAAGGATATCTGTCATTGTACACATTTTTAGTGAATAATATTAATAATTAAAATGAATACGTGACATTAGATAAACGATTAGTGATCTTAAGTCTTTAATTCGTCCTCTTAAGATCTTGGGGCCGAAATCGGAGCATCACAGAACGGTATTTACTTCTTAAATACCAATTCGAAGGCTAAATTGGCAATGAATCTTTCTGTTCAGAATATGACACTATGTGTTAAAGGTTTAGAGGGCGCATGAGGTATCCAATCATTCAGATACCAATATACATTGCTCCTTTCGTTGACACAGTGAACAGAAGTATTGAAGACATACGCGTAAGAAGTATATGAGGATCCATCATTTGCTTCTGCAAAAATAAACAAATTAATGATGAATTTCCGCTGGGTCATACCTCTCGCTGAACATTCAGTACTTGCCCCACGTAGGGCGTGTCCAAATATTGCATGGAGCTATTTCCCTATACAAATTATACATTGGAAAAAATTCTGTTTTAATTCCTCAAGAGGCGAATGTAACGATCAAAGATAATATCCTAGGGATTGCTTTTGTTCCAAGATTTGAAACCTTATCGAGTTATGAAACCCGCAATGCATAAGTGTATGACAGCATAGTTTGACATTGTCAATATTGCAGAGCTCACAAAAGTGAGGTGCTTGATGGAATTATTACTTATTTGGAATGTTTCCTCCGAGGCAAACTTATATTCAAATAGGGCGAAGAAATCTTAGGGACGCCGAAATATATCTTAAAGCTATTGAAATGAAAGAAGACACTTTGTAATTCCACACACACTCAATTCAAAACATTGCAATTACAAAGTGAAACTACAAATCTACTTCTTTCATTTCAATATGGTGTGTATTCCAATAAGTTACGCATGAGACAACAAATATTCCTAAAAAATCAGAGGTAACTGTGATACAATAATTTCCCATTTACTACTACTGTGCCAACTAGTCCCGTTTATATTCAAGAACATGCACAGATATGTAATTTTACTGCGAACACATTCCCATAAAAAACCTCAAAGTGAGAAAAACGCTTTTTATCATTGAATTTACATACATAGTTATTTCGTATTTTTATCCTCGGAAACGAAACAATGAAACAAAATCTAAATTAAGCCTCCATTCTTGATTACTTGCACCAATATCTGGGATTGAAAAATTACAACTATGCATACGGAATGCAATATGTAATTGATTCTTGCAAACCAGCATGATCACCAACGGGATTTTTCAAAAAAAAGTTTAATGTTACTTTTTTATGCATTCATTCCAATTTGCATATTTGAAAATATTTTTAGTATTTAGTTTTATATATATATATATATATATATATATATATATATATATATATATATATATATATATATATACATATACATATATATATATATACATATACATATATATATATATATATATATATATATATATATATATATATATATATATATATATATATATATATATTAGTATCACATTTTTCTCAGGAAATTTAAAATCAATTAATTTTATAGATATGTAAAAAGTTGATCGAGACAAAAATGGCAGGCAATTTCTGTAATTCCAAGTCAGTGGGATTACGTTCCCCGTAAATATTTCATTTAATTTCAAATACAGGCAAAAATGAGGTCTACAAGAGCGTACCGTGGTGAATTTTTTGAAGCTATCTATCGTAGAACGAAATACTCAGGATTAAATGAGGCTCTAGACCCCAGATTGAAGTAACACAGTAGACAGAGCAGCAAGTACATTCTCATGAAATCACTAATAAAGAAATTACTAATACATAAGCATCTGACAAATTTTGTTCTCATATCTGACATTATTCGAATTCTGATACTTCATCGGTTTTCTTTGAACAATCATTGGCTCCTGTTAAAAACATCGGCACATTGGCTCGTCTCACCTCTATTTTGATTAAAAGCAAGCAGTCAGAAGCCAAACTTTTCAAGATAAATATAAACTACCACACAAGCCTCCTTAATTTTCCCCTTTTATAAATCCGCTTAATCCCTGCGTCTCCGGTCTCATTTTCCCAATACCCTCCAACTTCAACGCTATCTATCCATCTTCCCCCCCTTGTCCGCTCCCCTTATGCGCTTGCCCCCCAACCTAAGACTCCACTCCATCTCCGCACTTCAATGCCCAATATCCAGTCCTTCCTTCGCCCCGACCGCCTACGCAGCTCCTCCCTTCAACCGACCAGAGATAAGAGGTGAAAAAGTAATCAATCACTTTCCTCCACTACCCACAATCCTCCTCGCCTCCCCTTTCATTTCTCCTGGCGTTCCTCATCTCATTCCAAAGACTTGATGACTTTTCCCGTCTCTCCCCGCTTCCCCACCGCACCCAACTCCAGGGCCCTCCCCGGCCCTTGGCTCGCTCAATCTCAGGGCCGCAGTTCCAGTTTCACTCTTTACTCCCCCTTAGGTTGTGCTACCGGTTTGCAAGCAATAGCCGCACTAACGTTGCTTGGTTTAATATTTCCGCCACAAGAGGACATTATTTCGCATTTCAAGCACCAAAGTTAACATCACAGATGGGCATCTCACTGAGATAATTTTCAATCGATCAGGAAGAATAAATTTATGCAAGAAAATTTAGTTACCTTTGAAGCTTAATAGCTTCAAAAGCAATTGAATTTCCTTTTGTAAAATAAGAATAAGCCATAACTAATCCGTTTCTGTGTTGTTTAAACTACAATCTATAAGAATATATTACAAATAATCATTCAAAAATTACAGCATTAAAATTCTCAAAGTTACCACCTTTAGAGGTGGTATTATCTCCCGCGCGGTTTTTTGGAATTTAATTCCGAATTTCACTGATAGGTGTAAAAGGGAAAGAATTTCTTGTTTAAGTCAGTATTATTGAGTTGAACGATACACATTGTAAAATCCACTCAATCATTATCAACACGGCACTACTTGATTCAGCGAATAGGTTACGTCCTCGGATATCCTATATGATGATACAGGTAGTACCATGTCAATAGTTTTTCCCGGATTTTGCAAATGTTATCTTATTCCTCAAAGTTCCCGGCACATTTTAAAGTAAAACAGTTGGAATTATTTCAAAGTCAATCTTAGTTTTCGAAGAGTCTCATTTATCAATTAAATTCACATTTTTTGTGTTGTTACGTGTCGAATCATGTAAGAATGAACACATGTGCTAGATGTTTTGATCTTCACGTGATTTGACAGCGGTCCACTTACTCTCTATCTCAAGGTCTTTAGTTTATCTGATGCTATTATGGAAGGTTGGCGGAAGGAAACGGTTACATTTGAAAGGAGCAAGAATTGGTAATTGTTAAAAAAATGTTGACAAAGTGAACCGCATACAAAAACAGATCCAAAGAGATGACTAAAATAGCAATTGAGAGAAGAATGAAAATAGCTTGACATACTATATGTTGAAGAAAAATTTCACGGAAGTTCCAGCATCCCCGAGTACCGAATGAACCATACGCAGTTTGTGGAGAAGGGCAAGACTCTCTTTGTGTCCATTGAGAAAACATTTCATCAACCTGGAACATTGTCGAGGAATGGAAAATCAATCATAACGGCTCGGAATATTGATGCATGACGGATTCAAAACTGATCTGGCATTTATTACACTCTTTAGGGATTTCTGTAGAAAGGCTCGTAAGATTAGTTCAGGCATTTATAATCCGCTTACAAATACATGGGTGCTTGGCTTGATTGCATTTAGAAAGGACCAAAGTAAAACAGATCAGGCGTCCTGAGAATAACCAAGTACCACATGATTCTACTCTATTTGAGAATAGTTAATGTTTAATAATGCCATGGCTTAATCTAGGAGTGGCGGTAAAAACCTACAAATTGGGGAAAATCAAGTCGTCCATGCGATTCGTCATTTGGATTAAAAATAAAATAGTCATACGGCATTTTAATGATACTAATACTTTCGCTACAAGGCTTTTCTAATTGGTAATGCGCTTACATACATGTATATTATTTGAGAACACACCAGGCAACCCATTACTAATATATTCCGGAACCCTTTCTTTAATCAGTAATTTTTCATGTCATCCTTTTTTAATTAAGTGGGCTAGCAATTCAACCTCAATGTGGAACAATTGCTAGTGCCAAAAATATTTTCCTTTTTACGTTGACCAATGTGAAACTGAGGTTTAAATCACAATAGAAAAATAAATCGAAATGCGAATCACATTACACGTTTGTAATGCACGTGACCGTGCACGGAAGAAAAGAAAACTATCAAAATAAAGGAACTATTGAAAACAAAACATATTAAAAGAAGAAATTGTGTCGAGCCAGTTTACATCCTTCCTGTCCTTTGAATGAATATTAAACTGATAACAAGGCAACCGACTTCAGTAGTTAACCTCTTGAGAATACCCAGTTGAGAATACCTGAAATAACTCGTAAGACTTAATCATTGTTTGGCTAGATAGAAGATATCCATCCCTTATAGATCATCATCATTTGTCATTCAATCATAAAATTGGTTAACGGCAGCCCTCTATCCTATCTGATGCTAATTGGCTTACTTCCTGGTATATTTGGCAATGTACTTTCTTCTTTATTTGTCCCTTGTATTTATTCCTTGGCCATCCTCTTGGGATTTTTCCCTCTTTTTTTCCTTCTATTATATTCTTGACGAATCCATTGTGTCTCAGGGTGTGGCCAATCCATCTGGTTCTTCTTTTTTCTATGGTGTTCCATAAGGTCCGTTCTTCGTCCATTCTGAATACTTCTTCATTTCTTAATTTATCCAGTCATTTGATCTTAAGCTTCCTCCTCGAGCACCAGGTCTCGAAAGCTTCTATTCTTTTCTGGTCTACTTTTCCGATGACCCATGCTTCTGATCCATAGAGTGCCACGCTCCATACGAATGTTTTCGCGTGCGTATTGTTTCCACGCCTGTAGTTCTATCTTCTGTGAATATAGCAGTGGTCTTCTCATTATAAACGCTCTCTTAGCTTGAGCTATTATTCGCTTGATGTCTGTAGTACCTCTTGTACTTCTACCGTCAAATGTGATGGTACTTCCGAGATAGGTGAAGGAATCCACTTGCTCTAATTTTTGTCCTTTCAGTGTAAATACTGTATTCCGCTTCTCTCTTCCACATACTAGGAATTTAGTCTTCGTCTTGCTTATATTCATGTTGTACCCTCTGTGGAACTTGGTCGAATACTTTCGTGACCTTTGAAGATCTTTCCGTTTTTCTGTTATCAGTGCAACATTGTTGGCGAAGTGTAGCATGTTTATCTCTTCACCATTGATCCTAACTCTGTTTAATCCGATGCCCTGTGCTTCTCTCATTGCCTCCTCCAGGTACATGTTGAACAATGCAAGTGAGAGGTTGCATCCATGTCTTACTCCCTTGTAAATTTTAGCCTCTATTTGGAATCAATCCGTCATTGGCATCGTGGCTACTTTCTTCTTGTGTAGCTGATAGATTATTCTTATGTCATTGTAATCTCTTCTGAGTTTTCCAAGCAGTCCCTCTGAGATTTCCAATCTTGTTCCAGTCCACATTGCCGAAGCCTTTTCCAAGTCCACGAATGTAACCTACAGCTGCCTGTTCACATGTATTCTTTTTCTGTGATAATTCTCGGACAAAGTAAGACTTTCCTGGTTCCTCTGCTCCTCCTAAAGCCAAGTTTGTTTTCCGACGGGTTATCTTCAATTTTCCTTTTCATCCGTCGGCTTCTTTTTCGTATGAGTATTTTTGAGGCATATGGCACAAGATATATGGTCTGTGTTCCTCACATTTCTCTGTCCTTGTCAACTTTGGTATCACGCTCATCACACTACTTTGAATGTATCCAGGAAGTCATCCATCATTATAGCTATTTTGATTATTTCCCACAGATTGTCCTGGGCTTTCTTTTCGAGTGCCTTGATGATGTTTCTGTCAATTTTGTCGTCTATAGGAGATTAGTTTTTCTTATGGTCCTTTACTGCCCTATCGAATTCGCTCCTCAGCATGTATGGGCCCTGGTTTTCGTAATTCATTTTACTCTACCCCTTCATCAGATTTTCTTCCAGCGGCCTTTTACCTTGATAGAGTTCTTTGATGTATTGCTTCCATCAATTACTAACATTTTCAGCTTCTATCAGTATATCCCCGTTTACATCCCTGATGTTGTTGCTTTTAATTTTTCCATTTCCGAAAAGTTTCTTCACCATTTTCTACGATATGTCGGTATCCCCCTTCCTCATATTTTCGTTAAATTCCTCTCAGCAGCGTTCTATCCAATTCTTCCTAGCCTTTTTCATTCTTAATTAAATGAAGAATGCAATGCATCTTTCCACTGGCCTTTATTCACCTACAACCAGTTTCAACGCTCAAGCGTCATCATCAGGTACAAATTAATCAAGACGCAGTCCATTTATATACCATTCATGAGGGAGAGGAGGGGTGGATGAGAGAGGGGGGAGAAGGAGGGGAAAGAGAATAGGGTTGCGATCGGCGTTGATGGGGATGGAAGAGAGGGGTGTGAAGCGTCAGGAAAGGTGATTGGTTGGTTTACAGTGGGGTGGGGGGTTTGTCGGGTCTATCTGTGAAGGAAAGGGGTTCTTCCAGGATTGGGGAGAGGTATTCAAACAATAAATTGTTAACCAAATGACCCGTTTTTAAATTCTTATTGATTTCGAGCTCTTCCCATTTGTCCATTCTCATTCCTTTTTCCATCTGGTGTAAGACTAGAAGAGAATAAAAGACAGTGGAAAGAAACATTGTATTCTTCATTTAATTAAAATGAATTTCCACAAAGTTGAGCCAGAAAAAATTGAATTTTTTTCATTCTTGGTTGACCTATATAGAAATATATTCTAATATAAATAGGAATATTTTCCGTGATATCTAAAAAGCTCTTACCACAAACGATCAACTCACTAGCCAGGCAGTTATGAGACAGGCGATAAGTGAGAATTGTCACATCATCAACTGCTGCCAAAATACTTCTAATATGCTAGGTAATATTTTAGTAGTAAATTATAATGGACAGTTTTCCCACAGATTAAAACAGAAAATATTAAAAGGTCTCGCCCCAGCACCACCAAAATCGTCACGACACTATCGAATTAAAAACCAAGTATTTTATCATAACCGTTTATCCAAAAAAATATAAATATAACAAAGGAATTCCTCGACATAAGGGTATCCAAATCGGATAGGTTTTCTCACTATTAAGGAGATCAAACCCGATAAAGAATTACGGAAACTTAGTGGGACGCATGAAATGAAACCACATTTCCACACAACGACCGATTGGAGCAGCCCCGATCATATCGACGCGGCTTTTTCGAAATTAATGAGAGGCAGCACGAACACGACCCTCCCCGTTCCTTCCATAGTCAAAGATTATCTTTCCATTTTCAAAAAAGTCCTTTCTCTCCCGACAATCCGAACGTCTTGCTCTTCGACGGCGAGAAAAGACGTCCAAAAAGACCTTCGAACGAAAAACGCAGACTCGCGCATTATTTTCGCTTTGTTTTTTTTTCAGCGAATCTCGAAGTGACCGAAAAAAAGGCGATAGGTGAAAGGAGTATGAGTTGCTGAGAAGAGGGGGAGAGGGAGAGAACTCCTTGATGACGTCGGCAGAAAGGTTGCACGACAGATGGCCGTCCTTAAATTCTCACGAAATCACGCGACCCCCCATTTTACAGCCTTAAAACTTCTCGCCCTCCTCGACCATTATCTATGGTCTACACACACACACCACCTGCAGACAAACTGTCCCCACCCAAGGGTCCCTACACCCTTTTAAAAAAAATGCCCCGTTCTCTCCCTCGCCTGCCCTCTCCTGCCCTCCAAAATTGCAATCTGAGGTCGAGGCCAACGGCACGCGAGGAAAGAGACGATGAACTCCTTTTTCATCTCTCTACGCCTCCTTCTTCCTCGCCCTTTTTATACGCCCCTTTCCCATTCGAAATATTTTCGTCTTAACATATTTACTTTTCCATGATTCCCTCCAATTCTAAATCCGATTTAGCCGGGGTAACTATTGTTATCGCTCCAATTTTCCACATTCCATCGGGATATCGAGCAGGAGGAAATTTATATCTAGATCTAATCCAGACTAATCCATTGATTCTTAAGACTTGATGCACCTCTGTTATGTTTCTCTTTAATCAAGCGTAGTTTTAATTTTTTCCTTAAATAAACTGCTCACATAAATTGCGGTTAGACCAATCACTCTGAGGCAGTTCTTAACTTTCAAACACCCGACTGAGGTAGGTATGAGTAAACGCTTAACTTACTTTCCTTCTTTCTTAACCTAACAAGCTGGAATTAAAATTAATGGTTATGCTTTTATTTCACCGTTCGTGACTACTGATTATTCACAATTTTTAATTATTTCATGATAAAAGTGTTATTTAAACTGGAAATTGTAAAATACGCCGTTTCTTGACCATCTATTCTTTTAATTCAAACCTTAATCACTCCGATTTTTACAAAGAAAGTCAAATTCGATAAACCATCATATTAACTCCGACTATAGTAAAATATACCTATTTTCTTGAGCTAAGAAATAAATTAGTTATAAATATTTTATATTCATAAAAACTGATTTCGCACAAAGAAAAAGGTATCGTGGAACGTGCAGAAAATATGATAGTGTTCAAATAAAAACTAAACGATAACAATTTCGTCAAAAGGTTAATAACACAGAGTATAATTCGTTAAAGGTTTTTCGATGAAGAACATAATAACTGCCACAGAATTAACTGTATACCTCTGTAGGAAATTTTCAGGAAGTCATATTTCAACTAACTAATGACTCAGTTATGTTTTGGCTATACTTCAGAAGAAAATTCAAACCCCATTTCTCTTTGCTATCACTCTTCATTTACCGAAACAAAGGAATTTTCATCAAATATAAAACCTCGCATTAATTTTCATGACCAAAAACAAGAACATGCTAAAATTAGTTGAACTTCTATTGGATTGCGGCATAACGAGGGAAATATAAGGGTTATGAGCTTATAGTCTATCATAAAAGTGAACAGACAACGAGTTCGTAACTAAGCTTGGCCGATTTGTTTCCCTTGAGCAGAACATATAACACCAAAACGTTAGGTGTGAAAAAAGATACAAAATCGCCGAGAAGAAATGATAGTATTTGGTTTAATTTTGCACTCATGATCTATGAAATGTTAATTTTTATCTTTGTTTGGAGCGTAAGAGCCTTCTGCTTTTGAGTAAGTAATTTCTTCCCTAGTAATGTGCTGAAATAAACTCGCTTAAGTTTCTACAAATTGCAGACATTTCTATCACATATTATTTGGATAGACAACCATCCCTTACTTCATTAACTAACAAAGAACTAGCGCCTGGAAATGGTCCAAATCAGCTACTCTTGTTGAATCAATTTGGTCTAGCTTTAGTCATATCTCAAGTTGAAATAATACTTTTCAAGTCTTCCCAAAATACAGGGTCGCACCCAAAAGTGGTAGGACTGATTTTCTCTGGCGCAAAGGGGGCGGTGGAGGGGGGTCTGCCTGGCAGGGTAAGGTGAAGGGGGCTCTTAGCAACAGACCGACACCAACCTCAGTTGCCTGCGGGCTGTCGTTGAGTGAGGACACCGTTTTTAGTGAAGCAAGTTTTTTGTCCGCGTCGAAAAACAAAATGAATCTGAATTTAGAGCAACGTTATTCCGTGAAGTTTTGAGCGAAACTGGGGAAGACGGCAACTGAGACCCTCGATATGATCAAGGAGGCTAATGGGGACGCTGCCTTAAGCCGTTCCACAGTTTTTGAGTGGCACAAGTTGTTTAAAGAGGGTAGGGAGCTCGTTGAAGACGAACATCGCTCCGGACGGCCGTCGACGGCAAGAACCGACACGAATGTGGACAGAGTTAGGACACTGCTGAACACAGACCGACGCTTAACCAGCGAAGAAATTGCAGACCAGTTGGGTCTGTCTGCATCCAACGTCCAACGCATTATTTCACAGGATTTGGCCATGCGCAAGGTGTGCGCCAAGATGGTGCCGAAAATGGTGCCATGGCGCGCTCGTCGTCAGACAGCTCCTGGCCAAATACGGCGTTGCCACGTTGCCGCACCCGCCCTATTCCCACCACCGGACTTCTTCTTGTTCCCCCTGATGAAAAGAGCTCAAGGGACGACGTTTTGACTCGATAAAGGCCGTTCAAGAGGCTTCGACGAGGGTCATCAACGGCAACCCCAAAGAAAATTTCCAGCGGGAGTACGGGGAATGGGAGCAACGTTATACTAAGTGTGTAGCAGCTCAAGGAGTATACTTTGAAGATTATTTAATCGATGTAAGTATATCGTCAATAAAATTCTTGTAAAAAAATCCGTCCTACCACTTTTGGGTGCGACCCTGTAAAAGCTAGATTTTCTTGGTCACTAAAATGACCAAACAATAAGGTAAAACCTCTTTTTTTCTCCCTCAGAATATATACTCTCGCATTTAGGTTTCGGCCAACGAAGTCATCTATAGGAGGTAATTTCTTGATGTTAGCAGTTGTATATTTTAAGTATAAATAATATAAGGTTATTTTATAAAAAATAAGGGTTTAGTAACCTTAGACAAGAAAATACTAGTTTACCTTCCAAGTACCTCTGACCTCATAGCATTCTTTTGCCTTGAGAATATTTTCGTGAAAAATTTTCTCACTACGAAAAATGTTGACAATCTTCAAAACCAGAAAAGTTTTATTAATTTATATCGACTAAAAGTCACATTCCAGTAGCCCAGTTGCAGGATTTTGGGAACTACAAGGAGGTTTTGAAAGCCAACACTGTATTAGTAAGATAACAGAGAAAACCGGACATATATTCTATGCTTGTATTTTCTTGACTGACGTTTTAAATTAAATTAAGACCAGAAAAAAATTATCACATGATCTCAATAAAATATCGATTGAAATATCAACGAAATTTTTCATCCTTCATCCTCTTCTACGATATGAGTAAAATTAAATTTTTATGCATCATCAACTAAAAAATACACGACATATCCTAGGAATTATGTTAGGGTTTAGAACAACGTGGGAGGAAGTATTTTGAGCTAATTCCAAGTATAAATGATAAAGAAACATTGCCGTAAAAACTTTTCATATCAATGTTAGTTCCCATCTCAAAAAAAGGATTAGTAGCCGTATGAGGTCAACGGAGCAATAAGTTTCATTTAAAGCAGCTAAGCAGGCAGTCAGGTTTATGAATACGACGACGTAAAGGAGGGTTAATGATTACTTAGATGAAGATCAGGTTGGACCAAGAAAGGAGAGCACTGCACAATTGCCACAGCAGTATTTGGGTCACTAACAGAGATGAATGTAAAATAAAATCAGGGTAACTTTGGCTGCGTAGGTTTTCGCGGCGGTGGTTTGAAGTACTCTGCATTGTCGGGTTTTACCGCGTCGTTGTTTGATTCAGACAACAGTTTCGCCAAAGTTGCATTCGGCGTCTTCAGGTCGAAGATGACCCTAAGGTTCCAGTTTCTCTCTTTATTTCCCACCTTTTAAAAGGAAAAGTACGCACATCGCATTATAGAATTTCGGTACCTTTTCCTTTCACATGCAAATGAACATAAAAACTAACTCTCTCTCCCTCTCTCTCTCTCTCTCTCTCTCAATGCGATCTCGACACACTGACGGCGGACTCACCCGTGAAACGAGAGCAAAAAAATATAAAAAAATAAGCGCGGGATCCGTTCCAGTTGGGAGGCAAGATAAAAAACTAAAACACTGTCAATATACGTGCTTGGCATTCTCTCACGATGCCGAAGCGTTTGCCTGAGCGCTGTTTGATTTGTACCCCGTGATGCAGTGAGTGGGGAGGGAGGATAAATTGAATCCCTACCCTCCAGAAGGGAACGGGAGCGAAGGATAAAAGAGGGAAAACAAAAGGAATATTAATGGGATGGAAGGAGGGGATCGGTGGATCCGCTTACACCGCAAGAAATCGTTGAAGACTAGCGGGAGTGATGCCTTTGACGCCAAAGTCGTCTAGTTCAATACATGATTTGAAGCCGTCACTTTAGAAGATCAGAACGACCCGGAAGTAATCCTAAAGTTACCGCAAATGCATCGAGTGATAACCTTGACAGTTAGAGATCCGACCATAGGAGAGCCACTACAGTCGAATTGAATGTAAGAAACTTTTCACATGCTAAAGAAGTGCTTCTAAATAAAGATTCAACCTTGAATAATCAGCCGTCCATCATCAAAATACGTGGAATTAAATCAGAAAACTTGCATGCACTGCAAATCCATTCTTTTCCAGTATGGAGTAATTATAATCTAGGGTATTTCGCAAATTTCCAAAACGCTTAGGATTGAATATTATGAAGCATAATAAACAAAAGCGTGAATAAAAATAAAACTTATTGATGAATAGCTATTTACACACGACCTTTAATGAATATTTCAAAATAAATTATGACAAACATTGCTAATAATTGCGTTACTTGCAATAATTTAAAAATCAAATGCTAGATGACGCTACTTACCTATAGCATGAATGCAGTGTGGACTAGTATATGGGCTACTGACTCTCTATACATACAACAGCGATATCTAATTCCCACTTAATTCGTTCAAATTAAAATTTGATGCTTTAGTTGTAAAATTTAACTTGCTTCAATCAACTATTTAAACAATCAGTGGTGAAGTTTTCCATTTATATTTATTGCGAATGCAGGGGATATAAAACAATGATTACCGAAAATCACCACAAAGGGCAACATATGTTAGAAAACATTATTCGAGCTAGTAGTCAATATGTGAGAGGTTAATTCCCCCGTGATGACGATTCGTTAAAGAAATCACTTTTATATGATGAAAGGAAACTCAAGTATTACTCTTATTTGAATGGATTTCATTGCATGATATTTTTCACGCGAATAGAAATGGGAATTGCTTCCAAATTAATACTTATTTTAGTTTGCAGTTTCAGATGAATTAATCCATGATCTTCATACCGTCCTCACGATAGGTTTGACGGCTAAAGCTTGATGGATCGAAGCCTTTACGAGCAACCTGATCACGTGAACAGGGTCTACATCTCCATCAAAGCGCATCTCAGCAGATATTGGTTCTGGTGACCTTAAAGTGGGGGTCGCGCAGACGAAGAGTAGACTTATTTTCAAAATAAGAGGGGAAGTTTTCAACTATTGACATGGAACACCTTATAACCCTAGAAAAAAATCCAAGTACGTTACTCATTGCAATTGATGAGCGATCAAACAATCCCTGAGCGGAAGTGCCGTTTTGAGAGATGTTGACCGTTGAACAAGTGCTTCTGATTGAGCACGCGGGGTGGAACCCTTCCACGCAGCGGAAGCAGAGTCGCCTCACTGAGGGGAGACATTTCGGCCAATTTCCGCTCTGTCGGGAAAAATCTATTTGCAATCCTGATTTAGTAACCCCTGAAGGTATAAATGTGATGCTCACTCGTTTAATCAAGCGTCACCCACTTTCCACCTTCAATGCTATTTTCTTTTTGCCATTTTATTTTTTTCATTTCTCGATTATTGACAACTATACACAACGCTGGATTATCCCTGAAGCAGAACTGGCGATGAAAATTTTTATGTACAGAAGAAAATTGCTTTGGCAAACTAGAGAGAGGAAATTACACCATAACGTTTCAATCATCGCATTTCTTGCCCTGGAGTTTTCTGCTATCCAAATCTGAGCGTAGCAAATAAAAACCACCCAGCTCACCTCTTTTCAACAGAATCAATGCTTACCACTCAACCCGCTCTCCTGCGTTTTTTTGCATTCTCCCCCTCACCCGTCCGGTCAAAGCCTTAGTCGACCCATCACTGAAGGTGGTCGTGCCTCCTAATATTGCAGGAAAAGAGTGCGAATACATAGAAGTCCAGAAAAACTAAAACTTATGTACTAATGATTCATTGAGAAAGCGAACTACTAATGAAACTACGTAATGTAAAGTTACACGAAGTTAAGTGCGTTGTTCAAGATAATGAACTGTTCTTTGAG
This sequence comes from Hetaerina americana, assembly GCF_022747635.1. NCBI lineage: Eukaryota > Metazoa > Arthropoda > Insecta > Odonata > Calopterygidae > Hetaerina > Hetaerina americana. The sequence goes on from NW_027286741.1 coordinate 9,232,855, forward strand.
TGTTTTCTTTGTTAATTTAGGTAATTAATTTAGTTTTTAATTGTGATTCTTTTCTTTGTTCAAGTCAAGTTAAAGAAACATTGCTATTATCTAAATTTACAACTCTAATGGCACAGGTAAGTATATCGAAATAATAATATTCCAGCGATATTTTATTTTTTTACGAATGAGGAGATAGTCTAGCAGGCCGTGCTGACCAAAAGGATGAATCCAAAGTTATACGGAAAACAGGAAAAATATAACCGATTCCGGTAACATACCGGTAAAAAATAGGCTTCATCGACGAAACATAACAGAGAGCATGCACATATTTTACTTCGTTGGTACTTTCTCCTATTATCCATGCATTATCATTAATTCCTATTTCAGTCAGTCAAACTTTCTTTATGCCTTAATGTCGTCTCCTCCTTCCTCTTTCTTACTTGCCTAACATTCTCCCACTTATCGAGACTTGAAACATTCGGCTGTTTCTCAATATTTCCTTCTTCCTTTCCTTTAGCCTTCCTCAAATTTTTCTGTCAACTTCATTTCTTATCCTGACAAAATAAGGTATTGTTTTTTTAATTGGTCTTTTTCTCTGGCACACTCATTTTCTCTATTCTTCTTCATCCCAGGAAACAGGCAGAAATGGAGGACTTCCCAAAAGAGAACGGGGGATTTGATGGGGGTTTCTTACTTCAGCCTTCCCCGCAGACTTCAAAATAGGCTTGGCGGAAGGACTTGTGCGTTCCGATGACCCCTAAAGCTGTGCTGGTGGGAGCAATAATAATGGCTCCTGGCAGGGTCACCTATGCCAAATTGGTCGAATGGCAGGAGTCAGACTGCGTAGGGACCGTTCTTCATTTATGCGTGTGAAAAGGCGTCTGACTCCTGTGGGGCAGCCATTTGAGTCATGATGTCATTAAGAGCCCCATTAAGGAAGGTAACGGGAAATTATCTTAATTAATTATCCCACAATCTTATGATGAACACTAAAATGAAAATGAGTCCTGGCAACAACGGGAATCGGCCGAAGCGGTTGGGTGTCCTGCCGGTCTGCGGGCGAGCTAAAGCATCTGAGGTCGTCATCCCTGAGAAACATTATCAAAAAAAGCACAAAATACACAGAAGATGACCAAACAAGTTCGAATCGGAATTTCTCGACAACGTTTTATATAGGATGTGGTTTTGTATACCATGGAAACATGGTCATTGAAGCAATATGATAGGCAAATATAGGAGGTGTTTGAAATGTGGGTGTGGAGAACAATGGAGAAGGTGAAGTGAACTGTAAAGAAAAATGACGAGGAAGTGCTAGGTATGTCGTGGGAGGAGATAAGATTGTTGGTAGAAATCCAAAAGGGTTCGGAGGAAAAATGTATTCAGAGTATTTTGATTGATAATAGGATTTTGAAGACTTAGAAAGAGGGAAGAATTTTTGGCAAACGAGGAAGGGGCAGGAATAAGATAGGGATGTTGGACGGAATGAAGGGAGAAAGAAAGCATGCGGAATTGCCACAGGGTTTACTTTAGTGTCAGATACCAAATTTTATTTTGCTGGATTATTTTTCGGATGAGAGGGGATGAGGCATTGGCAGATGGGGATATCGAGGGCACCCCTCGTTTCTCGTGAATGTGTTTGCACTCGTGGATTAATATTCTACGGTGCAGTCGGTAGGGTATATGTAAGTGAAAATAAAATGGAATGTCAAGAGCAAATATAAAAATAATACTGTAATTCTCTCTCTGGAGAGTAAATCACAAATAGAGAAAAGCTCAAACAGATGGGAATACTAAACCTATTTGGGAGCGATTAAAATGGAGCGAGCAAATAATTTCTAAAGAAAAAATGAAGTTAATATAAAATATTTTCGAGAGATTGCCAAGACTATGCCACCGCAATCACTTGTGTATAAAACTACTTCAAAAAGTGGCATTCTTCAGAGATTGCAGTTGCCTGCTACCGATTACCTTAACAACAAGTACGAGTATTTAATATTAATACAACGCAAACGACCAGTATCGAAGACGCATTGTGCGCTTTTACGAATAATGGATAATCTGGAAGCAGGATGTCTGTTCAGCATTCCCATAATCTGTCTAACAGAAGCCAAGACAAATATCAAGGGCTCAGTTTTTGGAGTAATGGTATTTGGTGGTGTACTGGGCAGATCTTTGGAATCAAGCGGCTAATACGGAAATTTTAATTTTTTGTAAATTTTGGGAAGCAAATTAATATTATTAGGGATGCAACATACCGCAAGTAATAGCATTTTAAAAATTAAAGATAATAATAACGAATAGATATAGAAAATGGACTCATAGAACTAATGTTCTACTATTGTTAAGAGAGTTCTCATATCAAAATATGGATTAAATATTAATTTTTTTAAATAATTCGTACTTACATAATTTACACCGTTGGTCTATAAGAAGAGAGTTTCAAGCTTCCACTTATGAACATTTACCTACTGAACAGTGTTTGATTAGATGCATACACGCTGTTAAACTTAGAAAAAAATCAGAATACTTGAAAAAATATTTTGATTTAAACGTATGTGTTGATGAATTCATAAGATCTAAAGATGAATTCTAAGACAACGGCGTAGTCGGTGCGTTTTGAAAGGAAAATGCCGAGTTCTTAAAAACTGAGTAAGGTTTAACTGATGGGCTCAAATCCCTTTCTGAATATTAAATCAATCTGCTGTAACTAACTTAAAAGATTGGCTTGGATCGTAACCAGGGAAGATGTTGAAGATTACTCTGATTTTTTCACCACTGTCTGTACCTGTTAAATTCTCTTCTGTGCCATTTCTCATATTCTTCCTGGTGCATTTTCCTTTTTTTCTTTCAGGGACTTGGGCTTCTAGCGATATTAGCTGCATGCGAAAAAATAACAAATAAGGTATCATCAGGCTTTAAGAGCACAACAGAGTCAATTGTGTGATGAATTTCGGGTGAAAGACAGTATGGTAAGATAATATGATATTTAATAAAGCATCTATTCATAACAAATAAGTTGAAACATAATCCAAAATTGAGAATTTTGCATATAAATGATTTTTTTTTAATCTTTAATCACTACAGATAATCAAACGTGGTTTGCTGCCATGACTTTATTTTTGACCAGTTGTAACAAAAAACTTCAAGGATAACTACTAAATATGAATTCAAAAATGGGAAATATTAAACTTATCCAATTCATGGCTCTCCTTGTCTTGAAACAGAAGAGATTCGTTAAGAGAACAAAGGAGGGGAAAACTGAGGGCAAGATCTCAAGATAGATGAAAAAAAGTACTGTGCAACGTAACGGTGCGAGGCATATCAGGAGGTAACTTGGTCTCAAAAATCTATTTTGAAGAAGCGGAATTAGTATTGGAATGAATGTAAAGCTGGGACCCACAAATCATCGGAAAGAAACACTTTTTATTATAGGGATGAATGGTTTGCCAGAATCCCGATGTCAGCCAGCTTTGCTGGGCCACATTCCTCTATTCCTTGCTTACTCTTTGTTTTCGACACTCAATGAGGAAAGCCCACTTTTTGCGCAGTAGTATCACGTGCTCTTCAAAGGACTTATCAAATGAATCAACGGAATGTGGAATCCACAGCTCTGGAGCTCCCGAAGGTCTTATCCCGTAGGAAAACACGTTCTCCTCTCACCCTTACAGCAAGGAGGAGATTTGACTTGAACTAAGTGAACTCATGTGCCCAGGTCCCGAAACAGGTATCCGCGAACTGGAACTTCAACTGGTGAGTTCATACTTTTGCCCGCGGGATGGTATGGAGTTGATTATGCCAACCAGGACAAAGGACTTGCACGCCGAACGCTTTCCTCGAACACGACCTGTGTATCTAATGGCTCGCCAATCGTGAATTCAATCTCACGCACATTCTCTTTGTTAATATACGAGGGTAGGCTGTAAACTAATGCACACATTCTTGTAGATAACGAACAAAATGGCCTTCGGAAGCACTCCTAGTCGCATGTGAAAGTAGCATTTATCCTCAACCCTCATGCGCAGATTTCAGGTCGTTTCAGTGTACTTTAAGAAGCGGAAGTATTGAGACAATATTTCTAGTGCTATGTCAACGCAATTTAAACAGCGTGCTGTTGTATTTCTGCTCAAAAAGCGACTCCTACTCATTTCATCATCGTTTAAAAGCTGTTTATGGGGGCCATGCTGTTAATAGGTCTACTTTAAATCGATGGGTAGTAAAATATCGTGGTTATGAGCGAGAAAAAGTTCAAAAGACAACCATTCGTAAAAAAAACTTCTTTTGACGGTGTTTATGGATTCTCACCGAGTTTATGTGCCCGATTTCCTGGAACAAGGGGCAACGGTAAATTTTTATTAGCATATACAGACCCTAAAAAATCTCCGACGTCGAGTTTGTCGGGTAAAAGACAGCCCAGTAACAGAGGTGCCAATAATCCTGCAATATGACAACGCTCGTCCACACCTTTCTCGCGCAACTGGAGAGGCTCTGCGATACCTGAAATTCGAACCGATTCCACACCCTCCTTATTCCCTCAATCTTAAGCCTTATAATTTTTATTTTTTCCTCAACTCAAAGAGATACCTCAAGAAACCTCGGACGATGAGGTGAAGGCAGCTTTCCTCGATTCGAGAAAAGTCGGAAGAGTTTTTCAGTGGCGGAACGTTGTTACGCGTTGGGAGAAATTTGTTGGCCTTAACGGTTATTTTATTGAAAAATAAATATTTGATTTTGAAATTTAAGAGTTTTACTTTGATGTAGTTTTTGCCCGATCTTTCTCTTTGTTTTTGTTCAAGCTCTACAAGCATGTGTGCATTACTTTCCGGCCTACCCTAGTACGCATTGTATTTTAAAAATGATGGATAATGAGAAAATAAACAACTGCTGATATCACTTATTTTATCGCTCGATTAATCCATTTGCTATCATACTCGTACTCGGGTTTATTCGTTCTCTTTGCATTTAACATTCTCTTTGAGTTTTTCCTCTAAAGTTCTTCTACTTCCGTCATCATCAGACGGCCCTCTCTTCATCAGACCTCAATATTCATGCTAAAAGTTCACCCCTTCATCTCTAATTAGAACTACATTTAGAAATATTGCATTTCCCGTTCTTTGTTGAAGCCCCTTCCTTTGGGTCACCTTCATTATCCCACAGTGCTACATTTTCCGCACCTTCAATCTTTTTCAATGTTAATTTTCAGCTCACATCTCTTTATCAGCTCCTTTATTTAGGATTTCTATGGCGAGGAATGGTGTCCAACGATTTACAAGTACCGTACGTAGGGTGAAATCATCTTTTAAGTATGTAGCATTTAAGAAAGATATACGAATAAAAAATATAATTACAATTTTACATGAGATTCAACATTCAGGGGGATAAGAATGGTGAGGTGGCTAGCAGAGGGGCTTGCCACTGAGAGGGCCCTGGTTCGAATCCCGAAGGTGGCAGATACTTTTCAGTGGTATCCCGATCCCTACTTGAGATGCTTCGTGGAGAGCAATTTGAGTGAGTACGGCGTCCGTCGGATGGGACGTTAATCGGTTGGCCCCTTGGTGCCTTTCGTAAAAAGTAGGTTAATTCCGACGCCGGGTTCCTCTCCAACCTTCTTTTCCCATCCACCCTAATGGCGTAAATGACCTTAGCTGGCGGTCGTCTCCCATAAAAACTAGTGCTAGGCATTCAGTTCAGGTGCTAGCAGCGCCAAAATTGAAAATTTCACATCAGCTCTAAAAACACCAACAAACGCGTACCAAGTTGCTTTTCTGTCACATGATCACCTAAAATGGAAAACCCTGGGGAATAGGAGAGAGACATAAACAGATTAAAATAAGGAGTAAAAAGTGCGATTTATTTACGAATAGGAGCGTACATTCAGTTGTCATACTGCATGCTACGCCATATTAAAGTGTAAAAGGCATAAACATTCGAAATGATAGATATATCATACAGTTTTATGTTACTTGAGTGGAGACTCTAGCAAGAATTTCGTCATCTCACAGAAATTCTACCTGAATTTTCTTTGCATTACTTATACTTGATTCTCAAGGAATTATTCTCGGTGGTCTTCCTGGGAAACAGCATTCCTTAAACAATTTTATATATGCTTATGGGCAGAGCAGAAAACGCAAAGTTTGAACTTTCTTCGACATCCCTTTGTTTTCTCAGTTATTTGAAATATAATGTGTGCTCATTGGCACCTAATAACAAAGCAAAACTTAAAGTTCCTGTTGCAAGCGTGGTGTTCAATCACTTCTAATGATAAAAACCTTTGCGCTGTCTTTCAGGGCATGATGCTCAAGAAATAATGAGGTATATCCATATTTATAAATTTTAATACTTTATATCATATCATCTTCTGTTTTTTCCTACAAACCTTTTAAAATTGAAGAGGAGACAGCACGCCAAATAGCATTGACGTAATTATGGAGCACGTGCATCTATCATTAAGCACAGGGCGTTCACACTCTTCCAAGTTCATTACTCAGAACTTTCCTAGTGCCAAAACTTATAAACGATTCACTGGGGCTAAATTTAAGAACGGAGGTGGCCGCGCGCTCAGAGGAAGATGTAGGGAGGGGCAGAGGGGGAGAGAGAGAAAATTGAAGCATGAGAGTTTTGCGGTGGAGGTGAGAGGGCCATTGGGAGGAGATGAGCTAGCGGTGGCGGCGGAGAGATTCGCGGAGGGGGGGAAAGAGGGTGGTGAGAGGGAGGGGGACCAAGAGATGGCAGGGGGGAGGGGCTGGAGGGCGTGAAAGAGGCGTGCGAGGAGAGGATGGCATGAATCCTCAATCAACCTCTCCACTATTCCTAGCAACTTCCCTCCTTCCCAGGGACGCACTCTGGAGTATCCAACAAGTACCTAAAGCTTTTCTCACACACAGCCGACTCCCATACATAATGTAGAGCTAAAAACCGTCGAGGGAGTTGTGGCATCAGCAAGCGAGATTTTAAAGGAAAGAGTCTCTTTCTCTCTCCCTGTGTTGGAGAGGGATGGACCAGGAGGCAGACGGAAAGGGAAAAGAGAGAGAGAGAGGGAGGAGATGGAAGAAGTGGAGACGGGATCCAGGAGAGGCATTGTGAAGCACGGAGAATATGGCGCGTCTACACTGCTCTCTCGTGTAGAGGGAAGCGGGGACCCTGAAGAAGTGTTTTCCCTACTATTTCCTGTTACCCCAAACCCATCCTTCCTCCCATCACCATCCCTTCTGCATAGAGAAACGTGGAGTGGCACCAGCAGCCACTACTAGATTGTATGGAATGGGAGAGAAAGAGGGAGGGAAGGCTGGGGGTGAATAGAGAAGGAGGCCGAACTTTCCCGCAGGTGGAGGGAGACGTCCCCTCACCCCAAACACACACACTTAAGCCTCACTCGCAATTTTCCCTCCCACCGCCCATCCTCTTCCTCCTTCTTTCTCCATTCTTTCGCAATACTATCTCCTCCACTCCTTTCCCCGACCTTCTGTCATAGTCTCCCAATGCCTCTTCCTCTGTCTCTCTCTAGATCTTTAAAATCAACTTCGAGTAATTCTGAAACTCACCTCTTCTCTCTAAGCTTCAACCTCACTGTAGCTCATGCTGATGTGACATTCGCGAGATCATTTGTCCGGTAAAGTGTAGACCAGTTCCTTTTGTTGTTGGGCATACATTTTCGGATAGCAACTCCTCTTACGCTTAGCTTCGAATAAACAGCCCAATTTCTTTCCTTTGCAAAAATCGGTTGCTATTTTAGCTTTACATATACTGCACACCACACGCACACATATCCTTTCTCCGTCAATCTACGGTCATACTTTTTAAGGTAAACGTTTCATTTGACGCCCATTAGATAATTTTTATTTTCATTCAACTCTTTTCGCTTTTATAACTTTATAGTTCTATCACACTATCTTTGGTAATTCAGATCAAATAATTTTTTTTATAATTACTACAGTCATGTTCAACGTCAACCTATCGTAAGAGGTACGCTTGCAAAGAATAGAAAATTTGACCGAAGCGATGAAAGTAAAGTAACTGAGAAAAGATCGTGTGAAAGAAACAGATTTGAACGAATAAATTAAAAAGGTATACCGCTAAAACACTAGAAACGGGTGCCATTGAACGTAGAGGGTGTTGCTAAACTTTTAAGAAAAATGCTATCAGCATATGTTTAATAAAGTGCCGGGAGTGTAAACTGATGTGAAACTTTAACCAGGAGACCTAAGATGGGTGTAGTTCACATGAATTTATTTATCAAGTTGGACGTAAGGTGGAATTTCAAAGTTAAAGGTTCACATACATAAGGAACGCTGGAGTTCTGAACTTTTTCATTTCATACGAGATGACTACGAATTAAAATGTCATCTCGAAAATACCACCTCATATTATCTCATTCTCGAGCATTGTTTTCTTTAGTGCAAAGCATAATTTTCTGCTCTAAGTAGAAGTCAAGGGCAAGGGTTGCAAATAAAACCCAATCATTACGATTTATAAAAATATAAAATAAAAGATATATAAAACTTTTATTTTTGATAGTGGTTTATATATAAATCTTCCAATTCACATACAAATCTATAAAGAGTTGCTTTTAGTCAACGAAAACCTCAAAGCATAATTAAAATAAAAATTAGTGTAGGTATAGTATAAATTAATCTACATTCACAAATATTAACGATACTTCAGAGCAATGCAACAAAATTGCGCGTAATAGAGTAGGAAACGCCACGTGAAGTCAAATAATACATACACAGCAGAAAATTATGTATTCTACGCTTAAAATTCATGACTCACTTTCAAACTTTATTGTCTTGATTATCTCTTCGTTATATGGTATAAGCTATTTCTGGATTTTGGAAGTAAAACTATTTTAAAAATTGTCATTTGCATCAATCACGATTAATTTGTTTTTCACAACGGATTTCTTTTGTTCGGGTAAAAATTGGACGTTTTACTTAATAACCCTTATTTTTTGCAATTTTAATGAACCATAATATTTGAACTCCGATCCTAAGCTTTAAAATGAGAACAACAAAGAGACTTCGAATTCCATTAACTCTATATTTTGACTGGGTAGGAATATTTCATAGGGAACAATAAAAATTGCGAAATACTGTAGTCTCGAGTGACAATTTGGAAATACGGGGGTGGCTGCTTAAATATGGATCGGAAAATGGGATAAAACTATAGTGTTGGTCAGATAAATAAACTTTTTAGGTCCATGCGTCGGGATAGATTTTACAATCCCCTCTTTCCTCCCCTTCCAAACACTCTTTCCCTCCTCCCCGTCATTGTGCAGAATCTTCCAGTTAGCAAATATACGGCAACTATGAGGCAGAGTTTTCCGCTTGTGGTAAAATAATTATACTAAATACATATCTAAAAAAGCAAATGCGCCATAAATAGATGCGTAAAAAAGAGGTGTGGTAAACTGGTTTGGACGTTTAGAGGGGAAAAATTGAGTCGAGTCACCATTTAAATATTTACGAATCGAGTGAAAGGTGGTAAAAGAGGGAGGGGAAATGCGGGAGGAAGGGTGAGTGCAGAAAAAGATATCTATAGTAGAAGAAATATTACAAATCTCAGCCACACAAAAACATGCATAAACTGATGCATAAATGTGAGTTAAAGGAAACAAGTTGCAGAAGTAGTATGTAAGTATGTAAGCAAGTTAGGCTTCTATAGGAAGCCTTCTGATTTAGTGGCACTCAGCGTCTGTAGTGGTTTTGGGTGAGCCATGATTTGCTGAAGCCAAATATCACTGTCTTCTAAAGACCTAAGCACTGCTGGAGCAATGGAATGCATAAAAACCTTTTTTATACTGGTACTTCATTATACAGCAAAACATATCTGCCCTTATTCACGGCTTCCGCCAATTTGACATGAAAAAAATGAAGGTTTTCCATTAATTTTAGATTTTATGTCATCGCTACACCTGTTACTATACTTATACATGTATATTAAGCCTATAGCTGTGCTGGCGAGGACATGATAATTACACCTAGCAGAATAGCCCAAGGCAGTTAGGTCGCAGGGAAGGGGCCAGACGAATCCAGACGAACGTTATTCCGCGCAGCGTTGGTTTTTCAATGAAGCGGCAGCAAAGGCGTCCCACCCAATGGGGTGGGAGGGTATTTGAGAGATGATTATACGGTATATATACTATTAAGGAAGTCAATTGGAAATTAACTGAATTATTTATCCCCTGATGTTATAATGAACACAATTTAAAATAAAGCAATGTCCTTATTAGGCCTTCTTTACCGTTTAACATAAATTAAAGATCCATTCCATTCGTGCTTCTCAACAATTGTCCTCCCCATAGTATCATAGGACCAATTTGGTCCACCTAATCCCCAACTAATTTTAAATCCCTCGATTGGATCTCTCACTACTTTGCCAAAATAGTCAAATACCGAGTCCCACATTTCCTCAATATGCCCTCAAATGTCTTCTTTATCCATTTCTTGCCCCCAAAGCTGCAGACTTAAAGCTGATTTAAAACTCCTCCACAACACCCTAAACTCGACTATTGATTGCCCTGAACTGCTCTCCTTCTACAACTTTAGGATACCAACTCGATCACCCGCACCCACTCCCTCCCTACTCCATCCGCCTATTCCTAGAATATCTCTCACCAAGCGCTCACCTGTATTTCGCCTCTCCTCCCTTCTAAATTCACTCCCTCACACTCTCCATCCTTTTTATTTATCATGTAATAATTTTACCACCCAAGTTTTATCCTACCTTTTCGACAAATTAAATTTTTCCCCTGTCCATGTTCAGTTCTCGTTGTTTATTGTTATGCTGTTATTATATTTTGTCCTCTTTCATGTTTGTCATATTTTTCAGTGTAAATTGGCGCTACTGCTGTATGTGAATAATGTTTCAAAATAAATAAATAAATTATTAGAATAAACCCTGGAAACTAATGCTCACAGCCGAATCGGGCGTGTTTCGTGCCCGGCACCCGGAGAAGTAAGGCTGCACACAAAACCCTCGCAAAGCGGAATCGAAAATATCAGGCAGTACAGAAGACATTAATGTAAGCCAGGCTGATTAGGATAGAAATTTGGAATATTCGGACGATTTGAGGGCATAAGCAATTAGGAAATATCAAGTAGAAGAAGGAGAAAGATAATATAGACAATTTAGCACTGTGCAAGAAATGACGGAAGGATAGAAATATGGATAAATGCAGCGGAGGTTAAGAGAGCTAAGGAGAGCTGGCAAAAAATTGAAAAAAAAGCTGAGAAGAAGCGTAATAAGTATTGAGCAAGCGAATAATAAAATTGTATAAGTAGAAGAAAACCTGAACAACCACCTTTGTCGCTATTCGGAGCAACAAGCCAATAATCAAATGTTAGGAGAAAGATTCAGACAGTGTGGACCAATAAGAGGAAATTATTGCGGTGTCCCTGGAAGGAAGCATTTGATAGAACTGAAATAGTGTGGGAGATATTGGAAAGCAATGGTGGGCGAAGCGAGAGGTGATAACAAGGTAGAGGATCTTGATTTTAACATTATGGGGTTTACAACCGATCTACCGAGCTACACACTCAATTTTATCACATATCGTTGCTCCAGAAGACGTAATATCTTGAATTTGTGGCACAATCTTCGAACGGGGGCTCTGTATAGCAGCGATCCGCACGCTTTAACGGCTCGCGGACAACTGATGCGGGTAGCGTTGCTTTTCCAAGACCTCGCAACGCCTTTTCCTCCCTAAAATCGCCCTACTTCATCCGTTCGCGTCGGTGGGAAAAAACAATTTTATTTAATTTTGAGACAGAACCCTGCAATATTTACATGTAATCTTTTTAATCTTCGTACAAGTTGGCTATCAATTTTAACCCTCTTCATAAGCAAGAAGGTCTAAAGTTGAAGATGTTGCTTTATGACCACCAGAAGACAAGCTATTTCCTGTTGCCCAAAGTTTTTAGCAGCATGGCAGACACAAAGCAAGTACGAAACTGGCGCAAAGTGAACATTGCCGTATAGTCAGCATCTCCTGGTGCAACTCCTTCCATCAACTCCCCCACGCACAAACAATTGCCCTCACAACACACCATCGCACGCATCAGTGCCCAATCCACCACTCTTTCTTCCCATTCAACTTCTTCCTCCCCCTACCAATATCATCCCTTCCTTCTCTCATTAATTCTCGCGAGCCCTGAATCTCACACCCCCTCACACGCCCGCAGTCCCAGACCGCGTGCCTCCGAGGGGCGAGGAACCAGCTCACACTCTCGAAACCGGAGACCCGGTTGACAGGAGCTTTCTTTTTTCGCCTACGGATGACAGGGGCGGCTGTTTAGGGGTCCCACGAGCTTCTAAATAATTCCGCTCTACACCCTACCACTCTCCAATCCCCTCTCCCGTCCACCCATTTGCCGAGACGGGGAAAAGGGGTAGACTGGCTGTCCCTCGCCCCCTTTTCCATCGCCGCCCTTTCCACCTCCTACCTCTACGCATCCCTTCCCTGCCGCAAGCTCGCTCCAACTTCCCTCGACGAAAAAATCCCGCGAAAAATATCACGACCCCTCATCCCCACACTCCTCTCCCTCTAAACTGCCTCTAGTCCCCCTACTCCTCCCCTCCACAAACTCTTAGTGTGCGATACAGCTCGCACGCACATCCACACACACACACACAGACACAAGGATTGTGTGGCTGTTCGTTCCTTCCAGCACTTTCTACTCCGCATTCCCTTTTCCCCGATTCTTCCGTCACAATCCTTGCAGGGGAAATACACGACCACCACATTTTCCATACCCCCCTCTCCCCGCGTTTGACCATTCCCGTCCCTTTTCGCCCCCCTCCTCCGACCCCCACCACCGAAATTTCCCTCGGAACTCCCCGTCACCGCTTTGCAGTTTGGCCGCCTACCTCAAATGAAACCTGGGATTTTTCCCACCCGCATATCGGACCCTCCGCGGTCCCTTCTTCCGCACCCGCCACCTTCCTCGCCCGATGAAGAAGATTAATCTTTCTCCGTCCACCATCTCTTTCGAGTGTGACTTCAAGAATGAAAGACTGAACTAACTTTTCAAACTTAAAATTCAGTCAAGAAACGTTGAGGGCAATCACTAAATAAGATGAGAAGGTTTATGTGAAGGATGTGGTAATTTTGTATCATGGAAGGATACAAAAAATCATTGGGATCGACAGTCTAGAAGCATAGAAATAGTATTTTCGAGCGACTTAAATCACCGAAGCTTGGGCCGAGTGTGTGTCTCCGACGAATGAAAACTGCCCGAAGAATCAAGGTCAATCTCACTCACAACCTCTTCTGGGTGAAACATATAGAGGGAATGTGTGGACTAGCTTAGTAAATATTATAATTTATTAGAAGAATGCTTGAGAAAAACGATGAAAATGTTAAAGAGTAATGTTACCCTTCCCTCATTAGGTCTCATGCTCTGCAAGTATATGGGATTCTCACAAATTTGGATCGATTGCCAGCTAGCATCGCGGGCAGCGTACCAGAGATATTTTGTTAAACTTTGTTAAGATAAACTTAGTAGCATATCAATATTATTAGAGGATCTGGGATGTGAGTCACTGATGGATTGAAGGCTAAATTATAAATGAAACTCATGAGTTAATTGGAAGGATATCTCTTTAGCAGTGATGTTAAAAATGTATTATTTTCCATATCGTTCTACGGTAAGAGATCCTTTCAATAAAATTAGGCACACACGTATTTAACCCAGGACAGATGAATTTAAAAAGTAAACTTTCCACGAAATATAAGGGATCAGAATAGCGTTGTCCGACCCCACCAGGATGGAAAGGGGTTTTTCAGGGTATAATGGTGTGTAATCACTTGATATAATTTATGGTTTCCGGCGTAACTTTATGGAATCGATTCATATTGTAAATGAAAAATAGTAACTTTGTGATTCCACTGCTGATTGTTTAATACGAGACAACCCAGATTTCGACGTTCAGCGTCACCTTCAGGTGACCTGCAGATGACGTTGAACGTCAAAACTCGGGTCGTCTCGTAATAAACATTTTTTAGTGGAATCACAAAGTTACTTTACTTCATTTCCAAGTGTGTAATCACCTTCTGCCACATGTGTTATTGATGACTCGCAAGGCACTTAATGCAGCAAATATTAATTATTTATTGTCCACTCTTTCTAATTTTTAGTTTTATCACTACAAGATTAGGGCTTTCATACTTTCAAAAACTTAATTTGGAACTGCTTTCAAATAATGCCAACCATACCTAGCTCATTGAAGCTGTGATATGGAAATTTTAATGTGACTGTAACAGTCAAAGTCCTCTTAAAGATTTTACAAATTATTCCTCCAAAAATTCAGTCAGCAAGATGAAAACTCCTATTCCGATATAAATGAATATGGTGCTATTTCTACGTTTACTTACAGAAAAATGTAACATGGGACACTATCTCAAAAATATTTAATTGATTCACGTGAAATCGAAAATATAGAGCAGGATCACTCATCAGAACACCACATTTTAGGTAAAAAGGTTGATATACATTTTTTTACCCTTGACAGCACTAAAGGCTTCAGGTGCCATCTGAGGTTTCCATCTGAAAGTTTGACTCTTTTAACAATAACTTTTCTTTTGAATATTGTGTCATTTGGTCATAACTTGTGTTGTTTACAGTGATTAGAAAAGTTTGTCTCGGCGAAAAATTGAAATTACCTCGTGAACTTTCTTGCGATGAGTTTTTACGACTTTTGACGTGAATCATCAAGACAGGAGGGCATAATCAATATACTTTCACTTTTGGTGATAAACCCCCATCCTTAGCCATTGTGAAACGCTGGTGTAACGAATTCCATCATGGCCGCCGTTCCCTCAGTGACGAATGTCGCGAAGGTTGTCCAAAATCATTTTCTGTGCCAGAAAACATTGATGCTATTGATGCAAAGACTAGTAAAAGAAGATCGTCATGAGGTTTATCGTGAGATTGAGGCATCGTTGGGGATTAGTATGATGGGAATTAATAAGATATTGCACAATCATTCGTCTGTGAAAAAAATTTGTTCGCATTGGATACAACATGATTGGGCAAATGCTCAAAAAGATGCTCGTGTTAATTGGTGCAAAGAAATGCTCAAGACATACAATCACGGTGCATCAAAAGCTGTGTATAAAATCTACACAGGTGACGAAAAAACAGCAATCCACAGTATGGCCGTACCGTTTGTACAACGTAGGACCCTGAATTCTAAATGGTACACGAGCATTTGTTTGCCAGGAGTGCTTAGTGATATACGGAAAATGTAGTGACAACGAACGGTCATGACAATACAAATACTCGTAGATCGGCTGAAAAAAAACTACTTATTTGACTGGCCAAAACGTCGAATTGATGGGTCATCCTCCGTACAGACAGCGCCAAATAACTTCATTTTTTTCCCGTTTATCAAAAACATATTTCGTGGCAAACGTTTTTCGGCGCCTGAAGAAGCAGTTTATGCATTCAAAAACCATGTTTTGGTGGTACCTTAATCGGAGTGGAAAAATTGTTACGAAAATTGGTTCGAGCGCATGCAAAAGTGCATTTATTATCATAAAGAATACTTCGAAAAACAATAAAGCCATTTTCAAAAATAGATCACGGGCTTTTAATTATTAGGCTGAAAATATAAATAGGAACCCTCGTAAGTCTAAGAAAAAAATGCAAAATATCTACCCCATTCAAAGTAAATCGTAACAGTCCAAGCGCAAACAAAATCTCTTTTGAAGTTAAAATAACACGCATTCGAGGATAAGGTGAATAGTCCTTAGCCTGACTATTAAGCACTGCGATTTTCAGTTGAATAATTATTTTATTTTTCTACATAATCTCATTTGAGTTTAACACAATTCGTCCAGCGTTTCTTCAACATCATTAAGTATTTATTCCCGGTAGTGATAATCTGAAACTCAATGAAAATATCAACCTATGGCCCTCTCAACTTCTTCATTCGACGCAAATCGCTTCCCAGAAACAAATTTCTTTAAGTTTTGGACCAGATAGAAGTATGGTGGTGCTAAATCAGTAGAATAGGGGTGATGGCCAAGCGATGCGCACCAAGAATCCCATAGACAACGTTCCTTTGTGAACACGTGACAGCACGTTGTCTTGCTGAGAGATGGTATTTATCTTCTTCAAGCCAGACCTCTACTCGCGAATTTTGGTATCCAGCTGATCAAGAGGGTTGGAGTAGTATTTGCTTGAAATTTCTCTACCTTTTTCAAGGTAATCAGTTGACAAGATCCTTTTCACAGCCTAAAACACACTGGTCATGACCTTTTTGGCAGATTCAAATCTATTTCGCTTTCTTTGGCACTGAACCACTGGCTTCCATCCACTGCTTCGACTGCTATTTCATTTCTGGCGTGTAGCGGTGGACCGATCTCTCTTTCATGATGGAAACTCACCGCATAAAATCGGTCGATTCCCTCTTGAATCGGTCCAAACATTGCTGTGAAAACAATTTGCGCTTTTTCTTTTGATCGGAGTTCAAAAATGCGGCAACCCCCTTGCGCAGATCTTTCGTATCCCTAATTCTTTGGGCAAGATGTTTCGACCTCTTTCCTTTGATATTCCCACGGCCTTAGTTATCTCACTCGCCTACTATCCAACGCGATATCATGCACCTTTTCGATGGTTTCCGGTATGGTTGTGGTTTTTGGCCACCCTTCGCGTGGTTAATCTTCGAGGGATGTACGACCATGTTTATATTAGGCTGCCAACTTTTTAACGGTTGTAATGGAAGGCGCAGAGCCCCCTTACATTTATGTCAACTTCGGATGAATTTCCTTGGGGGTTGTTTTATCAAAAACGAAGATTTTATGACCGCACGAAGTTCAAGTTTTTCCATTTTATCGAAAAAAACGAAAAACGTCTACCGCAACACTACGTGTAAACAAAGTACTTAAGAGAACAAGTTGAAACTTGTCTTATGACTAATGGCACGTTCAGTCAGCCAAGATTCATAAATTTTCGCAGATTGGGAAGCCATCTCTGTGTCAGGCCGAGAACATTTCACCTTACACTCGTATGAAAGCGACAAATTTTATGCAAAAAGCACGCTTGTGAGATGGCCTCCCAAAGTTGAGTTTGGATGCGAGATCAATTATTCAATCAAGCAGGGTTGGGATGTTAATTAGAAATGACCAATTATAAAAAAAGGAAGAAACTAGCCACGAATAGAGTAAAACTCACTCAAATATCGATCAATAACCCTGTTTGAATAAATGAAAAACTGCAATAGTCGTAAACTGTTTACCTTGCAATTTTAACCCTGCTATCTCTATTTTTCGGGTAACTGAGAACTGGATTGAGACTTTGTCTTAGCAAAAATGCCAACGAATGGCCACTCTATTGCCGGGGAATAGATCCCACCAAAACTTGTATCTAACATTTTTTGGATTTTTCTCCGGCTGCAGCAAGAATGATGTGGATATCATACGTTGTCACAGCATGAAGATTGAAACTAATGAAAAAATAAAATGGCCTCGAACACGAACTTTTTCATATTCATCATAGCCTGGGGTTTTGAATTTAAAAGCTAATAATAGGGTATCAATATCTGCCTTATTTGAATATTCGTCAACTCATTGATCATAACTGGCATTGGGAAACACTGTCCTGTTTCTAAGTCCCACATTTCAAATACTCTCATTTCTACAGTAAATAGCTAAAAAGAAGTAGGTTCGTGGCTAGGTCACATAAGAATGATACGTTTCTCATCAATTGAGATACTATTATCGCTTTACAGTTCAGTTATCTTGTCTCTGCTTCCTCACCTCACGCCTGATGCCCTACTTATTTTCCCTTCCCATTCACAGCATCAGGAGAACCTGCCATTTTACATGCGGCCAATGTTCCCAGGAAAACTACACTTTGCAACAGAGTGCTTCAGTTGAGTTTGTTGACCAATGTCAATGTCGATCCGCTCGCCCGCACATATTTCGCGACGGCGCATCGACCACCATCAGATTCGCCTCGTCAGCCGACATTTTTCAACCACCACTCTAAATTCCGAAATCCATTTTGGCGGTTATGAACAGTCATTAATTGGCAGTAAGCACTCAAAGAGTAAAATTCGCATTCCAAGACCCGAGTTTTTTTTTTCTCTGCTGTATTTGATTTTTCAAGTAAATTCTATTTTAATTGTATAGCATTTCAATAAACGGTAATGAGGTCCAAACATTCAAGCCTAGATAAAGGCCCTAGAAGTGAGATTAGAGGCTCCAAGGTTTGATTAGCGAGATGCGTGTCGATTAAAATAAACAGCGAACGGCGTAATAAACTGCACAAAACGATTCTATTTGAGCGTTAAAATTTAACTTAGAACATCGTTAATACTAATTAAGTAGAAATAGATAGAGGTATAGTGGAAAGAAAAGGTAGGCAATTCTTATGGTAAGTATAGGATGAGGATAAAATTAGGATGTATTTTTAGAAATTGTGTTGAGTTCGTATAGAGAATATCAACTTCAGCTTTCTTTTGAAGGGTGAATGGCAGATAGCGAATACACACCAGACTGATTTTGACCCGAATACTTTTTCCCCGTAGAGTGGAAAGACAACCTATTTCTGTTCCCCTATCGTTCGTGGGAAAAAAATGGTATTTTTAATTCATCTCTTTTTCAATTAATCTCTCGAAGTTTAGGAGTAATATGACGAAATACGGGATAGTACAAATGATTAAAAAAGTTCGGGACGAGGAATATGGGATATATGACAACGGGGCTGGTCGGATTGGCGACTTAATCGAAACTTTAATATAAATCAGACATGTCGTCTATCCATCCAGGCAGGAGTAGGAAAGAGAGAATTGTGATGGACAATAATTGGCAGGGGAGTGAGATAAGGATGCTTATTATCTCGTCCTTTTCGTCGTAATGCTGAAGAAATATTAAGGTTAACATAGGAATAAATTTAGCTGGCAGCAAAAGGATTGCAGCTTTTCTTGGGTGCTTTATAGAAACACTACAATAGTCATGAAATGCAAAATAATCAGAAGAAAATAAAAGTAGTGGTATTCTCGAGAAGCAGGAAAGCTAAGTTAATCATTGAAATTAGAAGAAATGAACCGAAGTATGTTCTTTTTATAGTAAAAAATGAATTTTACATAAAAATGTGCTTAGGAGTAAAGAGAGAAGAATTATTTCTCTAGCAAAGGAATTGCCAGCATAAAAGGATGGAGAGAAAGAAAACAAACGCTGAGGTTTCAATAAGGGTGGGCGAAGAGAGGAAGTTGCTGGATGAAACCCGCTAAATAGCAGGGAAAATAGGGGTGGAAGAAATATTGAAGGGTTGTCGCGGTGGTAAGTTGAGGGCCGTGATGGAAGGGAGAAAGTTGGGAAAGCGTGGCAGAGGATGGGAGGGAGTGGACTTTCTAGATTGCATAAAGGTTGGCCGAAGTTGCCGAGAATATAAGAAATAAAGAATTCAAGTTAAAGAAAGAGAACATTCTCACAGTAAATAGCGATTCAGAACCTTCCAAAGCCTACCTTTTCATTGAGTAGAATATCTTGAGTTGATATAAAATAACAATTGAAAACTTTAAACTACTTTGTGCATCGTAGATAAAAGGTGTGGCATTTAAGCACAAAATAATTTATAAAAGGGGAATGAAAAGCTGAAAAAATACTGCCAAGCATTAAAAGCTTTTTTAAGATTTTATAAACTGTGTCAAGGCATATTTGATGAACTCCAATAATTAGGTAGTTCCGAATAGTTCCGAATAATAGTTCCGAATTCAAGTGATTTCTACTATCTGTTTAAAAAATGTTCATAGTTTGACAAACCAAAGTAGTGAATCTATTCAAAAGCATGCTCAAAAATGAAATAACAAAAATAATGAACAATTAAATTGTTTTTATGTATTTTAATGAAAAAGGTTTTGTTTCTACTCTACTTGGTCAATTTAAAGTTAAACAAAGCCATTTAATCGAATATAAAATTTGATAAATCTCTAACGTGAATGAATACAGATGCATCGTAAATCTTAAATAGTGTTTTAGAAGTCTATAAATATTAAAAGCTACTTCAGTTCTACACAACTACTACAAGTTTGGCTATATCCTTAAGACAAGAAATTCCTACAGCATTTGACAAGCAAGTATGAAACTAAGGCATAGTCATTCATGAATAAGTTAAACCCCTCTTAACACGTAGGACAAGGGCCCAACACTTGGGAATCGGGCCCAGCCCTGCCACCCACGCGTGTCCGCGCCGAATTTCGCTGCGAAGAAATTACCCTTTCGATATTCTTTCCCACCCATCTCACGAAAGACACCCAGTTGGATAGGGCTGCCGGGAAAGAAGCCAGCCAATTTGGGGGTAAGGAATGGGGCTGATATTTATCAATTATTAAAACCCACGTGAATTACCACCACTCTCCTCATCCCGTATGCCCCTTCCCTCAATTCTCGTCTCTCTCTCTCTCACTTGCCTTTCAGCCTCGCACCCTCCACCCATTTTCTCCCTCGCTCCCTAGAATGCCTGCCCCACCCGACTCCCTCTTCCGCTCGCTTTGCTTGCCTTGCTTCGGAGAACGGGATTGTTTCAACTCTTTTTCCTCAAGGTGGCTGGGGAAATGGGGAGAGTTGATGCCGGCGCCGAACGAACTGCCGAGAGAGAGGACTCTCTTAGAGAATGGAACGGGGGAGAGTGAATGGTGGGAGAAGGAAAGGGGGTTAGGAGAGTGCTATGAGGACGCTGAAATGCCGAGCGAGGGGTTTTTGGGTAATGGTGGGGAGGGGCGAATGGAGTGGTGTGGAGGAAGACCGCAAAAGGATGTGGAAAAGGAGAATTAAGAGCGGGGCCAAGGGAGGAAGTTGAGTGAAAAACGGAAGACTGGGAGAGTCATAGGGAAGTAAATATCACATCCTAGAATGGCATAGTATCATTTCAGCGGTTAAAAGCACAGATGAAAGAAAAAAAACGGAAAATTAATAAAATGGTGAATGACGCCGCCATACGACAGCCAATGCGCATTAATGAAAACTCGAATTAAAAAAAATGGGAAATAGGCAATTTTATATGAAGAAAAGAGATTTTTTTTAGAATGTCTGTATTCTTGTCAAGGATCGCCAGTGACCTAAACTGGTCTCAATTCACTCTAACACTGCACTTTTTTGAAGAATTCTGCATGTCCGGGTTTTCACCGCGTTGTTGTTTGAAGCCGACAACAGTTTCGCCGAAGTTTCATCCGGCGTCTTCGACCTGAAGACGCCGGATGAAGCTTCGGCGAAACTGTTGTCGGCTTCAAACAACAACGCGGTGAAAACCCGGACATGCAGAATTCTTCAAGCCACCGCCGCGAAAATCTACGCAGCCATATACTGCACTTTTTTCTTCGTAGCACAGAAATATAATATCATGTAAGTCTCCCAAGTACTGCTGGTATAATAGACATTAACACCAAGCAAGGTTGGTGTTAATGTCAATTATCAGATGGAATTGCCATGCGTACTTTTCTTAATAAGCCACTGCTGTTAAAATAACAATAATTATCCTTTTTTGACATGATCAAATTTACTATATTTTTCAAATCCTATTTCAAATTGCATGATTAGTAATGCGATATGTCATAAATTCTTGCAAAAATATTTACGTTAAAACAATTAAACTGAACGGATTTTCAGTGTTCAAATGAATGTAAAAAAAACAAATTGTGATTTATTACACGGTTAGGGAAAGCTACTGCATGAAAGTCATGAATTTTAAAATATCACCACTCTTATTAGAACCCATAGAACTGACTTTCTTAGCTCCTACGTCATTTTACATGTAGAGATCCCTTGAAGAAAATCAAATTACGCAAAAGTGGTCATCATTTTAAATAAATAATTCAAATATATATAAAAGGTTTTAATTATTTCAAAGTTGCAAAAACATATTTTGTTAAGAATTTAGTATTTTTAAGGGCCCCTAAACGTATCGTAACTGAAGATGAAAGATGTCAAAGAAGAATCATTTAAAATAATGCTAGAAAATTAATTAATGCGTCCATCGGAAGCTATAGATTCAATTGTTATATGTGTACCAACATATTGTACATTTGAAGAGCAAAGGAGTGATAAAGAGCCCTTGGTGTTGAAAATATTGGGGTGTGATTCATTGAAAAGCGAAGCGTAACCAAAGAGACGTCATCGATGGCAAACCTCTCATCCTTTCCAGAACTCCATCTTAATCGCACCGAAGGAAAACAACGAGTTCAGTTGTAAATAATCTTTTATACGATCTACAACCGATGCATCACCTGAAACATTCCGTGGGAACTTTGCATTAAAGCCTAAGATCCGTAGAGTCAGTCCCCAAAGTATTGACTGAAAGGAGGTACCGCACTCAGCGGTGGGAGGAGAAGGCTTTTTTTCCTAAAAGAGATGCGACGAAAAGGGTATACGTAAAGGGTTCGAGAGGAGACAAAAGATGAGGGGAAAGGGGGCGCGGGGAAAAAGGGAGAATTCGGAGAGGAGACGTGTAGCATGGCAAAGGGGTGGCATGTGCGACTGGAGGGCGCTTGTAAGGGCTGTCGGAGAAGGAAAGGGTTTGGGGGGAGGAAGGGAGGTTTTCGAAAGGGTTTTTGGGGAGGGTTGGGGATGGAGGGGGCGTTGTGGTCGAAAGTGAAAGGGCCTGCGTGCCGCACACCGAAATGGAATATCTACGGGGTTCCGATTGGATGGCGAATTTCGCAGGGACGGAGAGCTTCTGCGCCGGCGGTCGACAGTAATCGCGGCGACTCCAGGAACGGAACGGAGGAAGGTTGGGGCGACTGGAATGGGACGTACTTCACGTCTCGGGAAGGGAGCGTAAACAAAGGACTTTTGGTGAATTACATAGGGAAGAGGTGTGGCGGAGGTAAGCGCACGGTTAAAGGAGGCACAAAAGAGGGCCGGGAAGGAACGGGCCCATCCGAATACTATTCTCAGTTCAGTATGTGCGCAGCTACATCAACTGTGCGTATATACCACTGCGGGATTTTCATCTGTTGACAGAAACAAAAGACGATGCAATACCTTCTCAATATAGAACATTATTGCTATTCGTTAGTATTGGTAGTAGTCCTTAGTAAATGCGACCGTCAGCTATGGTCATTTGCTTCATTAGAAATAGGGGGTTCATTCGGTGGGAGTAGGTTGGTCAGGCAATTGAGGATGAGTAAAGAGAATTCCAGGGTCAGCTTAGTTTACTCTTAACAGAATACGCCAAAGGGTCACGCAATGTCACATCCCATCTGGCGGATTGCGTAACTTTTTCACTTGAACTGTTCTCCTGAAAGCACCCAAAGTAGGAATCGCGATAGAACTAAAAATCCTGATATACCTCCCGGAATTAACCTGGACAGTTGGGATGCGAATTCACTAAATAAGCCACCGCATCATCCCAATCCTATTGCTATTAATTATTAATACGAGGATAAAATATATACATATGTCTATGTGTATAAATGTGTATGGTTAAGGAAATATTTTTACACTAGGGATCTGCTCGATCCCGCCTTCCCCACCTCTCCTGTGCTCATTTCTTATGTGTTCTTTTCCCTTTTCCATACATCTATTTCCATGTGAATAAAAAAATAAATATATAAATATGTATGTATATGCATATACATACATATGTATGTGTGTGTATGTATATATATATGTATATATATATATTATATATATATATATATATATATATATATATATATATATATATATATATATATATATATATATATATAATATACATGTATGTATAGCCATCCGAAAACTCCCACAGAGGGGAGCGGAAGAGGTTAGAGCATTAGTCTCTATGGTCCTCAAAAGGGCGGTCCTGCCCACACCCAACTTAACGAGAGAAGAAAAATGCGCTCTACTTTCCTTGCGCAAGAATCCCGACATTACAGTCCTGAAGGCAGACGAGGGCAATGCAATCGTATTGTTGAACACAATGGATTACCACCGGAAAGTCCAAGATTTGCTCCAAGATCCAGAACATCGGACTATCACCCGTGACCCAACGGAAGCATTAGTTCGGGAGACGACCAGTTTGATCAAAAAATCATTGGCGAGCTCCGAGGCCAACAGAAACCTAGTGCCGCAAGCGCCCGTCCCACCGAGACTCTATTGGCTGCCCAAGATCCACACAGAAGGAGCACCCCTAAGACCAATTGTGAGTGCCATAAGGGAACCAACGTACAACTTGGCAAGACACCTGACTGGGATCCTGGTGCCTTTTGTGGGATCATGCGAGTACCATATCAAGAACTCCGCAGAATTCGTCAAAACCCTACGGAATATTCGTCTGGACAACCAAGGCATTTTAGTGGGTTTTGACGTCATATCGCTTTTCACTAAGGTACCGATCAAGGACACTGCTACTTCTCCAACCACGGTTAGATGAGAAGACCTATCTCTTCCGCCCCGTCCTCACTTCGGCATATTTCCTCTACAATGTCAAATTCTACGAGTAGATGTAGGGAGGCCCCATGGGTTATCCACTGTCACCAGCCATTGCGAACCTCTACATAGAGGACTTTGAGGGGAGAGCACTGAGAACAGAACCCTTAAGAACAAAATACTTCTTCAGAAATGTGGATGACACCTTCATCGTGTGGCCACACGGATTGGAAGCACTCACCTCGTTTCCACCACGCACTCACTTCCTCGGCCATATGAATAGTGTCTACCCGAACATCCAGTTCACCATGGAGTTTGAAACGAACAAACGCCTGCCCTTCCTCGATATTCTTATCGAGAGGAAAAGAGACGGCAGCTTAGGCCATCAAGTCTACCGGAAACCGACCCACACTGACCTATACCTGAACGGCAGAAGTCATCATCATCCCGCTTAAAAGAGAGGAGTGATTTCCACACTCGTGTACCGAGCTACTTCAGTTTCGGGCCTCGAGGTGGAAATACATCATCTAAGGAAGACGTTCCGGCAAAATGATAATGGGACCCGGGAAATCAACATGGCCCTTAAAAGGGCCTTCACAAAACTCAAAGATATTAAGTAAATACAAGGTGGAAACTATCCACAAACCGCTATGGAAGCTGCAATCGGTCCCGAACACGGCTGAAGACAAACGGGGATTGAAGACCTCAGGAGTGTACCGGATTTATTGCGAGTGCGGCCAAGCATACACTAGGGAAACCGGCCGCACCATAGAAACATGCCTAAAGGATCACGAGAGGGGCATCAGGTTAGTCTACTCAGCGAAATCTGCGGTTGCCGAACATTGCCCTAATAACGACCACAGAATCAACTTTACCGACACGAAGAGGCTGCGCCACGCCAACGGCTACTGGGATCGCGTGGTGAAAGAAGCCGTTGAAATCCGACTAGACACCAACAATATCAACGGAGACAACGGCTTCCAAAGCAGCAACACTTGGAAGCCAGTGCTAAAGAAAATAAAAAAATGCACGGGAACGCACCCGATTGGCCGTCGCGGAGCACATAAACGCTTCCGACCAATTAGGGTACACCTGAGCCTTGGCAGAGAGTATAAATACCAGGCCTTTTTCATCCACCCCCGGCTGAACGACGCGCTAAGAAAAAGGCGACGTACTCTGTCGTAATTAAGGGAGTCGACAGAGCAACACCTGTGCCTGAAATAGAGGAGGCACTCATAGACATGAACCTCCCGTACCTCAAACTTTGGCGCATCACTTCACGTGCCACCCAGCAGCCGACGACCATCCTTCGCCTCGTAACAGACAGCGAGGAGACTGCGGCCGAACTCCTACAAGACGGTCTACGGGCGGACGGGAAAACTTACGCCGTGGAGCCTTCACGACCACCCGCCCCCCAGCCATTGCAGTGTCGCCGCTGCCAAGGTTTCTCGCACGTGGCGGGAAGTTGTCGAGCTCCTCCAAAGTGCTCGCGCTGCGGAGGGGCACACGGGGCCGCCGAATGCAATATCGAGGCACTCCGCTGAGCCAACTGCGGGGGAGACCATCACGCCGGGGACCATCGTTGTCCTCAGCGACCGAAGGAGCCCACGTCTCTCCCAACGACGGCTCCCATCGTCCTCGCCCCCCCTGCAATCCCCGAGGACTCACAGGATTCACCGGCCCCCGAAGAAGGTCTAGAGGGTTCGGCTGCGGTGAGCAGAGAGGAGGTCGTAACGAAGGATGATCTTCTGAAGTTGCTGTCCCTCCTCCTTGTCAACCTGCACCCGACTCAGAGGGAGACGGTCGTTCCGCTTCTGGATGCCGCTTCTAGCGACATCCTGGGGCGGAGCGTCCGTTGCCTATTTTCTAGGAACACGGTCCTTCCGTTTGTTAACATAAAATGAGAATTCCTTTAAATTTTCCTTGCCATTTCTCCTCCTTTTGCTTAACTTCCACTTTCTAAGACGTTTCTTCTCTTTTCTTTCTAGATATAGCTTCAAGTAACGTCAAGTCAGATCCAGTTGCTCCTGCGCCTAACATCCGTCATGCCAGCCATTCTACCTGTAAAATACCAACGCAGATCTTCTTGCAATTCAACAATCCTCTTCAATCAACAAAAGAAGACAGAATCGCCTGGAATCTTCCCGCCTGAAATCAAGAGAAGAACAAAAAATCAAGAAAGAACTCATTCGCTCCTGTTTGCCGCTTCACGGACTGAAACCCTTTGTCTCTTAACTCTATGTATTTGTTATTATTTCCAAATGTATTCCTATGTTTCATGTAAAAATGTACAACTGCCTGTCTTGTTCTGTTCTGATAAAAGGAAAACTTGCCGCTTCACGGACCCAACGAGGGAACACCAAATGCCCAATCAATGTATAAATTCTAAAACTCTGACGCTTCACGTTTTGGCTCCCTCTTTTCACCGCCTCACGGTACTTTATGTTTTAACTTAATGCGGTTACACTCATGGCGGCCTGAGTGAGGTTTTTCCGGGTTTCCTCACTCCCTCGGGTGAATACCAGGCCACACGCCACCCCGGATTTGCTATGCAATACAATAAGCACCTGTGAAATAGATCAAACTTTAAATTCTCCTCATGCAACCGCATAAGTTTTATGTTTTCGAAAAAGTCTTCCTTCTCCAACCCGAAGAGGCTCCGGCCTATAACGGGTATTTGCCATTTGCTGTCTATGTCTGTATTGTATATATTGCTGTTGTATTATATTATGGTAAATAAAAACATTTAAAATCTGAAAATCATGCTCTGAACTTCACCCTGAAGACGATGGCAGAGTCAGCCATCGAAACGTCGGTTTACTGCAACCTGTCCTGGTGGGAAACCCGAGAGAACTTCTTGAATGCCATACGCCGGGAAAACCTGACATCCTTATTTTCACAATTTGAATGCTCTTCAAGGATTGTTTCGACTTCAAGGCGTTTGAGGGTCTCCAGTATTTGCCCGAACCAAATGAAATTCAGTACAGTCTATTTATTTGTGTATTGGGATAAGACTAGGGGGTGGGAGGAGCGAAATTTTCACATTCGGAAAATACCCTATAGCTTAGAGCCACCCTAGTGTGCCCTGCCATCTTATCAAAGCCAATACGATTTGTAACCATGCGCACACTTATCTGATGGTCCGAATTAAGCGCTTCACGCACGCGCCAGAAAGAATTGCTACAAATTTTTATTATACAAACCTTATCTGTATATGTGGGTAAATTAATTATTAAATGCATAAAAAAATGTTGGAATATTAAATGAAATATTGTCTTACATACGTGCCAATCCAAAAATTTGAAGGAGTCAGAAATTTAATTTCCAGCGATTCCTAAACGCAGCCCTCCCTCAAATTTCGGGCTGTGAGAAGACCTCTCGAGAAGAGAAGGTCCCTATTCTCATCCTCACTAATCTGCTCTTTTTAATGGCCCTGGATGAAGGGTTTAGATGGTGGTGAGCCTTTTTTTAACAATTAAACCATTCCTCAGTCGATTTCTATTTATTGACTAACCAAAGTCATAAATAGCCATCTGAGAACTTCTAAGGATTAGGTAGCAGCGCGACGGCAGGCCACCTCATCAGGGAGTTAGTATTTCGAAAGTCGGGGAACGAAGCGGTGGGAATGAAACGGGAGTGAGGTATGACGATCGCAAGGCGGGGGCGAGGAATTCAATAGGCTTCTCCTGTGCAGGGCTCTCGATATCTACGGAAAAATCTCCGGAAATGGAATCTAGATGCACTGCATAGCCGGATGCGGGGAATATTAACAAACACCGATTTCGCAAACGGTGACGAGCGCCGAAAGTGGTAATTAAATCTTAAACACGTGTACTCTAGTGCTAACTAATTTAAGATTAACTATGCAGTTCTAAATCTCCGGTTCCATCATCTCCTTACAACAAAGCATAAACGCTATACTTCCATATAGATAAAAAAAATAAATTGGACGAATCGTGAAATGTAACCGACGTAGAAGGTATGATTATACATGCAAAACATGGGGCACATTTAATATTATATTTTGTTTTTTTACTAGTTTTAACTATAAATCACCTTCATGAAGGAGTATTTAAAATGCTTCGGGGGTGGTCGCCTGAGTTTGCTAGTAGATTAACGTCTCACATGGATATGCTGCTAAGAAGAAGTGAAATATAAAATACGAATCACCAGAATAAAAAAAGTGTACGGTAAAAAATATATATTTGCTATTAACGTCCAACTTTGCCGTTTCTATGGATTCTTCATATCATATTTTTGGCAAATATATTTTCAATTCTTCAAGAAATATATTTATGATGAGTTATCCATATATTGGAGTCATTTTTTTTATTACTGTAAATGCTTGGTGATACATTTTGAATCTGTGTTTTAGTATAGCAGATAGACACGCATTTCCCATGATTCTGTGATTGCAGTGATATAAGTAAGCGTATGGACTTGAAGTCAAATTTATGTTAAACAATTAAAGTAATATAAGTTATTTTTTATCGATTTTTTATCTATAGAGTTTCATTTATTGGGCATAGTTAATTTTTTACGGGCCCATAAAATAATAAATGCTATATAACATGACGATAAATATAATGAAACCCCAAATTAAAGTTAATCATTTTTTTAGATGCACACACATTCCTTCCAAAAATATTCGGCCTCCATCTCGGTTTCATCACATCTTCCCATCTTTCAAGGTGTTCAACATTCCAATGCTTCCCAATATCTCCTGCACCTTCTTTACCTGCTTTCTTCGAATTTTGTAAATCAACTCTTCCTTAGCATGACAATTTTATTTCGTTTGTTTTCCTTCCTTTTATTTCTTTTCATCCACTTTCCTCCCGCAAATACATCAAAAAACTCCATTCTATACTAGTGGTCTAACCTTAACGACAAAGTTTCATAACTTCAATGTCCCTCAAATCTCAGGACTCATTCCTGTATAAGTCTAAATCCCGAGTTGAGTGCTCCAGACACCAAGGATTCACGATTCAGATTCCATAGCAATGGCATCGACCTTTGTAATCTTCGTAACAATTGTTCACAAAATGGATTGCTTGTTTGTGGATCGCTCAAGAACCTCTTGAGCCAATTTTTTTAAAATAAGAAATCATATCGCTAACATTTCATGCCAAGATAGTCAGAAAAATAGAAAATATGTTTAAAATATGCATAATGAATTTCACTTTAAAAAATTATGTTTTTTGCCTCACAAAAATCTAAGAATATTTATAGCAAAAACTTAAAACCCGAACCTTCGTAGGGGACATTTAACAAATTTAAAAGAAAGTCTAAAGTAAATATTTAAATAATTTTTCTATTCAAGACCTCGATCCCAATATAAAATTAGCATACTGACGATTTTGAATGTTTTTAAATTACCCTTAAAGCAAATACCAGTATCAGCTTTATGGAATTGTAGCATTGAAATAATTACCCAAATCACAATGTACACTTGATGTACAACTATTATCAGACTCAGATTTTTTTGAAAAAAACGTTAGAGTAGAACATAAATAGAATAGGATGGATAAAATTATATCTTGCAGAGCTGAGAATACTTAAGGTTTTCAAGAAATTTAAGCAGTGCTATAGGAATTGTATTATTAGCACTTCCTCTTTAGAGAACTAGCACAATCTTAATCACGAAGTGTCTCTCTCGATCTAATGAAGCAATCAACCGTAGAGTTGTTTTTGATGAATGAAGGTATCACTCTCCCGGAAAAATGCCGTAAGCCGTCTGGAACTCACTCATAAGAGGGAATAATAGTATCCTTGGCCAACACTTGTTTTTTCAGCAATTTCCATTAAATAGAAATCTGGTAAGCTTGAAGTTCAACCGAGACAGTCCAAAGGTATTATCAGGGTGAAGTCGACGACCTCAACTCAGTATCCGAGCGATCCATTAGTGTGGTAGGCAAAAACGTTTGTATATTGATTTGGTTACTTTCCGAGCACAAATGTGAGTATTTCCTGGGATCTTGAGGTGATAAATCGAGACGTAGAGGAACTAAGAGCCTCACGGTACATGAGGAACAAAGAGAAATATGGCTATCAAGGGAAGAAGGAGTGAGAATTAGATGGAGCATTGGAGCATTCTCTTAAGATATTCAGCGTGAGAATCGCCGGGCTTGGCTGACAGGTGGTCGTGTCCACCGACACATGTTACAAATGCCTCATTCCGAATGGACACTTGCTTCGTTCATCAAGATTGTAAATTACGATTTCAAAGGGTAGGAAATTGGCCGAAACGACGCCACGGACCTCTTCGTACACAATGGTGTCACTCAGCCCTCCCCTGCACCTACTTTCCCCAAACAAAGCAGAATACATTATCGTAATGGAATACGACTCGACAAGCTTGCCTTTTGTTACCCGACGGAGAGAGAGAGAGGTGACAGATATGCCTCAAGAACTTCAATTGTCTATACATCTCCAATATCACGGAGAAAGCATTTTTACAAATGATCCTAAACATAGGCATGCCATCCGTTTTTAAAGTAGCATATTTAAAATACTAGGTACCAGCTGAAAGGTTTTGAGAAATAGTATATTTTCTGATTCATTTCTGTCCAGCCTCTGTAAGGCACTTAGTGCTCGGGGAATTATTGATAATGAAATCAAAACTAGGATGCACAGTTCTATGAAATTGCTCTGCGTCATAACATTAACAATATCCAGAGAGGTACGTCAAACGATTCCATTGCCAAAATAATGTGCATAGACTATTTGCCTACATTTTATGTCGTTATATTTTACTATTTATCTAACTGTACCGTCTAAGACGCTTGGGAAAACAGGAAATAGGAGTAAAAGTCGGCGGGTAATTCATAATGCCAATAGAGTATGTGTGTGAATGATTAATCTAGAGTCAATTAGTCAGCCAAAGATTTAAAACTATGACTGGGTCTATTAGAAAATGAGTGAGATACATCCCATTCCTGTAGGTATGGGATGAAGAGCAATGCGAGCAAAAAAAGGATAATAATGCATTCGGAAAAGCGGAAGACTAAGTCAAATGTTTAAATAGAATGAGGAAATCAATACCATTGCGAGCAGTTAACCTGTAGTCGAAGTGTTATGGACATGGTCAAAAATATTTAAAGTATATTTTATGCGTCAGGGAAACAGGTTCATTGATAAAAGATTGAAGGTGTAGATACAAGGCTTTTAAGATGCGCCTGTAAAGAAGGATGGGGGAAGGTATGGTGGGGTCGGTTGATAGGAATCCAAAGAAAGCAGGAAAAGTGGATGCAATAAATTTTGTAAGTTAATGGAATGCTAAGATACGGGGGAAAATTTTAGAAAACGATTTAGTGGTATAAATAGGCTAGGCGAGTAGGAGGGAATAAAAGGAGGAAAGAAGTTTGTGGATTGGAAGAACAGTTCAATGCAGTTTGTGGAGTAAGATTACACATAATATGCCACTGAACGCTGACAAAAAATCATAAAATGGACGTGATGAATTATTTTTTAATTTAAAAAATAATATTTCACAAAAAATTAAAGTTATTTTTTCTCAGGTAAAATACAATAGTTGAGATAGTGATTATAACAACTGATTTCCTTATAGAGCCATGATAGCAAATGCTACCTAAACTGGAGAGTCCCTAGCATTTATTGAACATTCATTCCATTTATTTGATACCATAACTATTGACTTAAACCTTACAAGATCTCATTTCATCATTAATAAACAAAATGCATTAGGATTAATGAGTGTATTCAACTTAATTCCTATCTGGTCATGAGAACGACTGATAAGCAAAATCACCTTTAATAGTATGCTGTAGTAGAATTTATTAGATGTTTTCGAACAATATTTTCAAGTTGTAACGACTCGTAGAATAAACATTTAAATATCGCAAAGAGAAAAGGAAAACCACTTTCCTCAGGAGCAATAGGAGATATGACTCAGATCAGAGCTGTAGTAGCTCATTTAACGATAAATACTTCGGAAACTAGGTGCGTGTTTTTCTTCAATGGGAATAGCGACCAAAATATTATTGATATCGACACTTCTGCAAGGAGAATATAAAAATAAATAGCCACAAATAACACACGATAATAAGAAAAAGCTCTTACACGCTCCTTACATCTGACAAAATACATCCTTATTCATTTAGAAAACATTTTACAGTGACACTAAATCACTTATTAAATTACCATATAAATATTAAGTTTCATTATTGGTTTTTTAAATTTAAATAATTAGGTGAGGGATCTTATGCATCATAATTTACGCGGTTTATGTCCAAAACCCCAGCCATATAATTTCTACAGCTTTCTTAACCAATATTTTCTTCAAAACATGTCCTCCGAATGACATGTCAAGCACTCGGCTGAGAATATTAAAGGCCTTTTGATCTTGTTTACCTTGTAAAACTTATTTGAACGCAAGAAGAAAGACTGAGCCGAATAATGTTTTACCCGCACTTTAAACGAAGGGCATAATCTGCGTTCTCATGGAATCTAATCGAGTTGACATGAAATAGGTAATCATAAAGAACTGCTTCAGAATTTGGTGAATCTTCTGATGACAAAACACGTACCACTTGGACTTCAGAGAGCAAATGGTCTACGCATAAAAAATTAAAGAGGAAACTAAAAGGCGGTGGAAGAAAGACAAACAAGGGGGACCCCCCAAAAGGAGCAAGGAATAAAATAATTCCCCACACCAACCTTGTCGGGAAGCGAGAGAATGGGTGGCTGCTGGCATCAGCGGCGTGTTGGGAGCAGATCTGTGTGAGAGGGGATCCTTCCGAGAGGGAGAGGAGCAGGATTTGGGGGGATGGGAGTTGGAGTGTGGGTGGGGTGGGCAGATTGAGGCAGGAGTATTGTGAGCGAATCGAACACAATGGCTCCGAGCTCCTGCGGTCGGATTCATTTTTTCGGGCGTGGTCCAGCGGTCCCTTCAATGGACTCTTCTCGCCCAACCCGGGGAGCGGGCCGATATATACGCCTGCAGGGGGAGAGGGAGAAGAAGGGTACGGATGCAGGGGAGGGGTTGAGGTCCGTTGTAATGG
Organism: Hetaerina americana; assembly: GCF_022747635.1. Taxonomy (NCBI): domain Eukaryota; kingdom Metazoa; phylum Arthropoda; class Insecta; order Odonata; family Calopterygidae; genus Hetaerina; species Hetaerina americana. Next base: position 9,266,206 of record NW_027286741.1, read on the forward strand.
AAGTAGGTGAGGGGTGGGGGGGGAGTGCTCTCCGTAAGGGCGGCCCTCCCTCGCCGGAAGGAAGTCCTGCGTTGCCGGCTATTCCTGAAGCACTTCGACAGGGAAACGAGACAAGGGAGGAAGGTGGTAGAGTAAGAAAAGGCAGGAGGAGGGAGGTGGAGAGAGCGAAGGAAAGAGCACGTGGAAGTTAGGGAGAGTGCATGGTAGGGGTTGAACATTAATAATATGAAGGAAAGGGTTGGACTGGAAGTGAAGACACAAAGATACCGAAAGACATGGCGGACAGAGATGCACTCAAAAGTATGGAAAACCTAGGACACAACTAAATTAGCGGTATTTTAATTCAAAGAAGCTGCGGGAAATGCCGCAACAGTAACTTTTCACGGAGACATCCGCTAATATGTATTTAAATGCAACGATTTCAGAGTGTGTATCACTTGCCTTGACAGGGACCCGGTAAAGGCGAAAAAGTTACGCCCTGTTATTGTTGCATTAGCGGTACTTAGATAGTTAATGTGCCTATATGCGTTTGTATATATTTACATTGTGAGTGTCCTTTTAAATGTTGCTACTCTATTTGTGTTCCATTGTGCCGTCCCATTATTGTGCTACTCGTCTGAGTGTTTCCGTATAATCGATATATATATATATATATATATATATACATATATATATATATATATATATATATATATATATATATATACATACATGCATGCTGGATTTTTTGTTTCATTAATCTTCATCTCTGAGTACTTCCTCCCTCCCTTCATCCCGTCCAACATCCCTATCCTGTCCTTGCCCTTTCCTCTTTTGCCTAACATTCTCTCCTCTATTTCAGTCTTCAACATCCAACTACCGACCACTACGCCCTTCATCCAGTTTCCCTTACTCCATAGGATTTCTCCCAACAAACCCCTCTCTTCGCCCACCATACCAGGTACTTCCTCATTTGTTTTCTTCTCTGTCCATTTCACCTTCTCTACTCTTCTCCACACCCACATTTCAAGAGCCTCCAGTCTACGTCTATCCTCCTGCTTCAATGACCACGTTCATATCAAAGTTTTTACGCGTCTTTTCTTAATATCTTTACTCAACGTCCCTCACATCAACTCCCTTCTCCTTGTGAAATCCTCTTTGCCTAGCACAATTCTTCTCCTTACGTCCCTACTACTTTGACCGTGTTGGTCCAAAACGCTACCGAGATACGTAAAGTGTCTACTTGCTCTAGATTTTGACCCCTTATATTAATGTTTAGGTTAGCCTTTTTCTTTCTAGAAAATTGCATAACCTTTGTTTTATTAATATTGATTCTCATCCCATATCTGTCGCACATAAATATATATATATATATATATATATACTAGTATATATATATATATAATTATATATATATATATTTATATATATGCATCCAAACAAGAAATCCGGCCAAACAGCGAGCAAAGACTTATTTATATAGAAACAGATATAAGGAAAAGGGATAGGAACACACATTAAGGACGAACATAGGAGAAGTGGGGAGGGCGGAATAAGCAGATCACGAATGTAAAAATATTACCTTGAATAGGATTTGAACTCCGGATCTTACTACTTGCCGGGCGGAAGCTCTCAACCACTTGAGCTATCCAGAAAACGTTATTTACACTAGGATCCGCGATGCTTTATGCAGCCAAGTGCCCCGATTCTTTGACCAAGAGATCGCGTTAGGGAGCTGTTTCACCCACCAAAGGAGAAACAGACAAGAGACACACAAGAGGTTCCTGTGTTCGTCCTCTATGTGTGTTCCTATCCCTTTTCCTTGTGTCTGTTTCTATATAAATGAGTATATATACTATATATACATTTATATGGTTTATATATATATATAAACCAAACCATAAACACAGTAATCAACCCGAAGTTCGGTTTAGTAGGTGATGGTAGAGATCACCCAGTACTAAGCCCAATACGGCGTGTGAAAATTCACACATCAGGGTAGGGGGGCCAGTTCCTTTCCCTGTGCCGGTTATGTTTTCCCAGGAAGACCTGGTACCCGAAAAATCAATTTGGGTGCAGCTGCAGGTGCGAAGTGTGCCTTGCCCGGGAATCGAACCCGGGACCCTCCGGTCAGCAGTCCAACGCTCTACCCAGTGGACTACCGCGACCCACACACACACACACACACACATATATATATATATATATATATATATATATATATATATATATATATATATATATATAAATATATATACATATACATACATATATATACATATACATACATATATATACATATACATACATATATATATATATATATATATATACATACATGCATTATAAAAAGTATTGTTAACAGGTTCAAAAAAATAGCTTTATTTTAGATATTGCTGTTGCTTCACAAATCCTTCCAATTACATCCCTTCATCGGCGATACACTCATGCAAGCGGCTTTTCCATGACTAAAAGACTCACTGAAACCAGGTAGGTGGATTCCGTAAGGCTTAAGGGTACGTGTGCAACCTTCTTTGACGGCACTCAGGGCCTTATTGTGGTGTCGTTTGAGACAGGATTTCACTTTTGGGAATAAGATATAGTCTGCTAGTACCAAGTCGTGACTGGGCGGGGTTTGGGGAATCATCGCGATGCCATTTCAGGTCTTCGCAAACAGAGACACTGGACTTTGCTTTTATGGTCCCCCACCAAACCCTTCGGAATGAATTTAATGTATATCTTTTGCGACGCCAAATTTTCAGTGATAATGGAGTACACCGTAATCTCATCAATGCCAATACGATCTACAATTATGTTCACGCTTAACCGACGGTCTGAATTAAGCACACCCGCAAGTCACAGATACGTTGTTACCAATATTTTTTCGCAAATCTTTTACATAATATACATGTTGTGAATACATATATTATGTTGGAAAAAATACCTAAATATGTGAGCAAAACTGTTGGAATATAAAATTATCGCTTATAAGAACCAAGAAGATAAAAAGAGCGTTGGTAAACTAAGGAGGAGGAACTAAGGGTGAGGAATTAAGATTCAAAACAATGTCTCTACCCTACATTTCATCGATAGAGAAGTGTACATCACTTTTTTCATGTATTCTATTTTACCAATACGTTTTTATTTTAGATTATGACGATTTTAGCTCCCATTCACATAGGTATTTTGGTGTAGTAGTAGATAAGACGCAGGGATATTGACCGGAAGATTCGGAATCATTCTTTGGGTACACTTAATAGCCCCCAAAATTTTCTTTAAAATCCTGTAGTGTAAATTTATCACGCTGAGTCGTTGACCTTGTAGTTCGCATGTGTTAAACCAACCTTCGCGTTCACTGCTGTGATTTTGTAGTCATTTAATGTAACTACTTTTCATATTACTAAGGGAACGTTTCTATGCATAGCATTTATGAATATAGAATATATAAATCTAAATATTTATTCACAGGATCAATTGAATGCAAATAAAGTTATCATGTAGTTATTAATTTGATGGTTAGAACGTATGACTAGACTCGGAAGAAAGTTTGATGTCAAATTAAACTCTAACTATGTACATTATTTTTATGCAGATAAATATGATGCAGTATATATATGAATAAAAGAGGCAATGAAAATCAGTTTTTTATTCCATGGTCACTTAATAAATTTTGTTTGAGGATTATGTTTAGAAACAGCTTGATTTTCATTTCCGTAGATGGAAGTTAGTTGGCGGAAAGATATATATATATATATATATATATATATATATATATATATATATATATATATATATATATATATATGTGTGAAAAAATGGAGCCATTAATGTATTTGTTCCCATCACCAATTTCGCTTAAAAGACTCTTTTTGAATACGTGTACAAATGTATATTGGTCGGGAAAATAATAATAATTCTCCATTGTGGCACTAATGGAAAACTAAGAATCTTATCAGTGACTGGAAGGTAATTTGACAGTAAGTTCAGATATTTACGCGCTTGCACTTAAAACAATCTTGAGATAAAAATACAATTACAGGAATAAATGTTACACTTGTTCAGCAATGTGTCTATTTCTAAAGCATCATTTACATAATATACTAAATTTCCTTTGAAGCCTATTTTGTGAATGGCTAAAAAGAAACTAAGGTTTTGGAAAAAGCGTGAAATCATCACTCATCACAACACCACCAGCTTTCCTAATTATAAAAAATAAAACGAGAAAAAAGCAAAAATCTTAAAAGTAATAAGACCTATAAAATTTTGATGGTTGATGGATACGTGGCTGAAATATGTTGTATGCAAAGTTATTAGATAGGTATTCAATGTTTAATTTGCGGGCAAAGGATATAAATTTATTTCATTTAACGCAACGACACCGTAGCCAAGGCTATATACAAAAGTAAAGTTTCTTTTCAGGATAGATAGAGAAGGATAAAAGACTATGAAACATAATTGCTGACATCTATAAAAATGTTATACAAAAAATTTTCACTCATCCAATTTAACGAAAGATAGCATTGGCATATATTTTAGCAAAAGAAAAATTTCCACAGAAAAGCTTCTAAATTAACATAAATTCATTTAACCCATTGATAAATTCAAAATATTGCAGATACCTGCAGGGGTACTCTAAAGCCTGCATTTCATCCGTATAATAGTATTCAAAAGAAAATAAAAATAACAATTTAAGATACTAATTATTAATTGCTGTTATTTTAAAGTAGCAACAATGCCAAGAAGAAGTTAACGTAAAGGGGGATAATTAATGACGAATAGAAATGAACCTAAGACTAAAAACTCTAAAATTGCACTGAATAAAGTGAATAAAGATCGTAAAAGATAAGCACCCCGCTAAAATGCTATCCGATTTCTGAAACGAAGTCCCAAGGTAATACAAGACGATTGCCATCTCTAATCGTGAAAAAAACCTAATGCCCAAATTTCAGAAAGAGGAAAGAGGTTCATAAATTCAAAGAGTCCATTGTAATACGGAATCGAAAGCAATTCCCATAAGCGGAACCATTTCTCAGATAATCATAACCACCCACTTTCTACCCACCCAGTCTCCAGCCTTCGGGACACCATCAAAAACCTTCCTCCTTACTCCAAATCTTCTAACATAAAACCCCTGAGCCCCGTTATATCTCCTTACTAACGCTTCATCCTCCACTTTTCCGAGAACCTTAAGCAACCGATCTCTTCATTTAAACTCACCTCTACATCCGCTCCACCTCTCTCAGCGACACCAAAGGCACCAAAATCCACTCACCCACTCCTGCACCATTGACTTCGCACCCGATCTCCCTTCCTTTCAGTTTCTTAAGCACGCCATACCCTCTTCCTCCAATAGCCTCGGCGATATTAACCATCAAGGGAAACAACCCCCAAGGACTGCACGCCCCACTTATCTTGTTTCTCATTCCTCTACAACTGAGAAAACCTCGATCAAGCTCCCAACCACTTACATCCCCCAGCATTCGCCTCGCCAGCTTTCCTCCCCGCATTGCGCCCTCTTCCTTCATCATTTTTTCTTTTTATTTCCCACGTTATCACCCTCTCTCTGCTAAAAATTCATGCCTTTACCATGCTTGTAACGCCTGGCTTATTACTATATTTACAGAATCCATACTAAAAAGATTTTGTACTTTTCTACAGATTTTTATTGTAAGGTAAAACGCGTTCAACGCACCCGCTCGCCCCCACCCCACTCAGGCCCTCCTTCACCTCCCCACACGCCCACTCTGTCGAGAGTGTATATATTCTCGCACTGTTTGTTAAGTAAATTTGTAACTGATGATGCCGCAAATCAGTGAAACGCGTTGTACCTTAAAAAAAAAATATGTGGAAAAGCACAAAGTCTTTTTAGTATGGATATCAAATACTTCCACGAATTGAAGCCATTAATAAAAGAATATATATTTACAAAACACTTATTACAAAAAAAAAGGTTAGAAACTTTCTCCATATGTCTAAAATAACACACAATATTCCAAATATATTCCACAGAAACAGCCATCAACGATGAAGTACTTCTTATTAAATCTTAATGAAACTTTTCCTAAATTAGTATTTTCGTCAAATAATCTGACTACTGATAACTTTCTCGCTTTTTCAATTATGTTCAAATTATTTAAAAAGGTGTTCATATATTTCACGATACAAGTGCATCGCTTGCAGTTATAGAAGAAAAACCTACAATAGTAATAGAATTGTGTTTGCTAAAAATATTATGAAAACTACTAATAATTTAGCATGATTTTTCTTTCTCCAATTAAATATTAAACTCAATTAAATTCCAAAATCCTAAATCCATGCCTATTTCTATAACATTACATTTTTTAGACATCCAAATCTGAGTAAAATAACGCTAAATTCTTTCAAATGAAAGTAAAGAACTTAATACTAGGAATTGTTAATAAACTGGTATTTCGAATAAATGCGAGTGTAAGTTTATAGTGGCTTTACTTAAAGCTGGCATGAGCAATATATTTTGTTTACGCAGCTGTGCACTTGAATGTCCTTTTCTGCATGGGGACGGATGGAGGTAGACGTGAAATTATGAGAGAAACCGATCAAATCAGTTAGATCTGCGAATGATCAATAATTAGTCAAGTGGGACAGAGGGCTGCAATCACAGCTTATTCCTTTGCAAAATTGGAGAGATAGGAATGGATACTCATTCAAAGATAAGGTAACGTGTTTCTCATAAATAATAAGGCTGAAATAAACATTAAAGATACAAAGCGGTAGAAATGGAGTAGTGCATTCATTTCGGACTTGTTTGTAGAAGACAGTAAGCAAACATGGATCGGGATGGTGCGGTGGCTAACATACAGGTTTCCCAATGATAAGGTTCGGGTTTAAATCCTAGAGACAACAGATATTTTTCAGTGGTATCTCGATCCCTACTTTGAAGTGCTTTGAGTAGAGAACTTTGAGTGAGTACGATGTCCGTCGGATGGGGCGTTAAACTGTTGACCCCTTGGTGACCTTCGATGAGTGAAGGCTAATGCTGACGCCGGGTTTCTTTCCACCCTTCCTTATCCATCCATCCCTAATGGCGCCAATAGCCTTAGCTGTCGATCGTATCCCGTAAGAACTACTACTAAGAGAGCAAAGTGGCAAGCAAGAATTGAGATGGATAAAGAAACCTTTATATAGAGTTTGGAGTTGATGACGGGTACCTTTGGTAAATATGTAAACTTAATGGTAGCGGAACATTTAGCACAGAGTGTTAATATTAATGAATCGGAAACTTGGAAGTTAAGGTAAAATGTGGTGTAGGCTGAAGTATTTTGAGATATGGGTAGGAAGACAAATGTGAAAAATAAATAAGTAAGAAAGAAAAATAAGTGAAGAAATTCAAGGCATGTTAGAGCAAAATAAAAAGATTTTGAAGGCTGTAAAAGTAGATGAAGGATACAGGGATAAAGTAAATTATGTTTTTTTGAGACGAAAGGATTGAAAAAATGTTAAGAAAGCAATATACCAGTAGAAAGACGAAATTATAAATATTGTGGGTATAATTAAGAAGGTATGTTAAGAAGGTAGAGAAAAAGAAACTGCTAAGTATAATGGTAGCAAGGTGCTTAGGATTAAAGGGTCGTGTGAGCAAAAAGTACACCAGTGTGTATCCTGGATTCATCAAAACTCACCTCATTCGGGTAGACTACTACTTATAGCTATAGTCGGTATTTTCCGTCTTTTAATATAATAACTGCTCCCGAAACCCATCCACCAGGAGCATGACTAATAAAAAGGGTGAGCAATATGGAACGGCTGATGTGTATCGTTGTGAAAACAATAAATTAAGTTATCATATCGAGAAAATGAACAACAGAAGGCTTTTTCCAGGGCAACTGCCACTATCCGGAGGTTCTCTCGGGTTGGAGCGGGAGACAAATGAGTCGAAGGGACCGAAGAATTCCTGCGGTTAAATGCTTGAGGATCGCTCCCACCACTTGAACCATCGCCTACATCCAAGAACTGTTATTTTACACTATTAGTGCACTTTTAAAAATCCAACATATGATTTTCTCTAATAATCGGCGCATCATATTCATAATGAAAAAGAAAAACGACTTGCTATGCCCGTGGATATAATTTTACCATAAAATACGGTGAATAAAATGGGTATTTGGTATAAATAAAATTTGACTCCATCAATTTATATATATATATATATATATATATATATATATATATATATATATATATATATATATATATATATATATATATACCCACACACATAAATGCTGGGTACATCATCAATGTATAAGTGTATGTATATATATACAGGGTTCGTCCGGAAAATAAGTGTACTGAGCTCAGGAAAAAAATTATTATAGTTTTACATATCTTAAGCTAATATTCCTCAAAATAGGACCCTTGTGAGTCGATACACTTGTTCCAGCGGCGTTCCCATTCCTGGAACGCTCCCGCGAAGGCATCATCGGGAACCTCCCGAAGACACGTCGTCACGGCCTCTTTGACGGCGTCCAAAGTCCCGTATCGCTAAAAAATTTCGCTTTATTATCGCTAAAACGTTCTCTAAAAAATGTGGATCATTTTTGCAGTGATCCGCAAGTTGTGTCGCGATTTCCAAACGATTGAGTCTTTGATCATCACTGAGCACTTTCGGCACCAAATTTGCACAAATTTTTCGCATCTGTAATTGCTCCCTAATAATCTCGTGCACTATTGTTTTTGGCACGTTACACTGCTCTGCTATCATCCGAACACTAAGACGACGATCAGAGTTCAGTACATCGCGAACGTTTCGCACATTTTCGTCGGTGAATGTCGTTGATGGGCGTTCAGGCCGTGGTTCGTCGTCGACCTCTTCTCTGCCCTCCACGAACATCTTGTGCCACCGAAAGATCATGTTTCTGAACATGGCTGACTCCCCGTAAGCCTGGTTAATCATACCGACAGTTTCGGTAGACGATTTCCCAAGCTTTACCGCAAATTTGATGGAATAACGCTGCTCCAAAAACTTCGGCATCGCGTTCCGTGACGTGGGTCGAGCGTGGAGGTTCGCGTTATCAGAGCTCCTCACTACACCACAGCTCAGAGCCGACTGCCTTTTTCAGCGTCGCTTTCCAACATACCACCCTCCAATCGCAGCCCGTCAGAGCGGTGCTGGGTGCGCCTGGAGCGGCGGGAAAAAATCAGTACACTTATTTTCCGGACGAACCTTGTACATATATATGCATATAAATTACAGATTCAGGTTTTATGCGGTGGCACCGTTCCATATTATCGGAGATGAAGACTTGCAATTTTCCAAACTATAATCCCAGGGGGAATATTGCAGGAGTTTTCATCTGTAGTGATATATATGTATAAACATGTATGTGTGTGTATATAAAACTTAGTAGGAAATCTTACGGAAGTGAATAATAATGTAGATCAAGTTTGCACTAGCGAATAAAAAAACACATAAACAAAAAGATAAGAAACCCGCACGTTTTCGAATTTTCGGTGGTCAATCCACCTTTCTCAAGGGAGAGAAGGAAGGATGCCATTCGTGGCGTGGCTTGACGTGGCACACAGAAATATTCTTTATCACGCACAGTCAAATTGCACCTAACATATATAAAAAATCAATAAAAATTATTAAGTTTAAATAACACAATTACTAAACCACTCCAATACATAATAGGTATTGAGCCTCGTGAGTAATAATAGGGTTGCTGTCTAGCACAGACACGCCTGGGGAAGTAATTTTTTCTTAGTTTTACGTGTGCATCATTAATATTGGTTTGAATTGGCCATTAAATTCCTCCCGTCTCTTCAGGTCCCATAAATAAAAGTAGTACTATGTTAGACATTCAAGATTGCAACTGAGGTCAACGACCGTGGTTGCCATTTTCAAGCTCTTTCTACAGATATGACATAAATACAATAATAGCGCGAACGTATAGCAGGAATTCATTTTTAAAGTCGCTGGCGTCTTGCATTTATTATTCCAAGCAATTAGTCGTTAACAACATCCTACAGAATGTTTTAGAAGAAAACGCATGTGGGAGTTTTTCATTACCAGCGTCAACGGCATCAGTTTTCGCAAATTTCCCCGACTCAATTTTGATTCCCTTGGCTACTCTGGGTGGGTAACAGTACATCCCATGGAACATTTCTATTTCCCTCTATCCAAATATATTTCTTGAAAATAATAAAAATATGATTCTCATCACAATGAATTTTTCACGTTTCGTTAACTCACTCAAAATAAAACACACACTGGCTCTTTGGTCATCAGTGCTCTTTCCCGGTCACTTCACCTTTCTCTACCCAATGGCACTGTCCCATCTTTTATTTATCACCTTCACGGCGTTTCCCTGTATCCGCGGCCCATTATTGGTCTTTCTAGAAAAAAAACCTTTGTAATATTTTCATTGCGCGGAGCGACATTCTTCAGCCGGAAATTTCGCATCAACCCCAAGGCATTTCTCGTTTACCCTCGCCTGCTCAAAATCCTCGACGAAATTTTCTCCCTCCGTCCCTAGCCAGTTCATTTCTCTCTCTCTCTTCCTCAAACGAATGCTTTGAAGGAAGTCGTAGCAAACCCACCCTCACCTAAAACAGCCTACAGCGTGGCACCGTAGCCACCTTGACACCCATAGCCGCATTTTTCCTCAAATACCGTTTATAGTGAAGAGTTTCCGGCATAAAATATCATATCTTATTTAAGTAAGACTTAAAAAATAACCATACATGTACTTAATAAACAAGATGGCGTTGCAACACGTTTACATTAAGCGAGTAGGCCTCAACTTCTACATTTGCTGTTAATAAAGCAGTTTTTATGACTTTGAGTCGTAAACCTTTCTTTCTCTTACTGTCTTCGCGAAGGATTATAAAAAAATATAATAATCAAATGAAATAAACAAATTATAAGGTTATGTTGTGACGCCTTCATTTTTGCGCAAACTAGAGAGCAGCAATGAGAAAGAGAGATAAGGCGGCAATACTTCATTTTTTTAAAACATCTGTATTTTTTAATAGTCCAGATTTCGACATATCAGTCATTTTCAGGCAAAGCTTACTGTGAATTCTATATCTGAGCAGAAAATAAAATTCTGTAGAAAAACCAAACGTTTCCATCTTCTAATGGATCTTCAGATCCGATGGATTTTTCTACTAGTGAGCGCAGATGCCGCCAACAATAATGAGAAAGAAAATTTTTATCACCAGAGAAATAAGTTTTGCAATTCTGGAACGTTAATCTATGTAATACATTTGAATTAATCTAGGTACACCTAAGGTCATTCTTAGTAACAAAAGCTTTCGAGATATTTTCACGTAAATTTTAAAAATTTCTCATTTAAGAAACGTACTCATATGACATTTTTTAAACTTAAATTGCCTGAAAATATATTAGAGTAATTACGCCGAAAAATTCACGACTTGGCGTATAATCCTTAGGATACCCTTTTCCTCCTTCACTTCTAGGAAGTCGAGACGTCGTTCCTTCGCGAGGCCAATTCTTCCACTCATTCCCATTCGAGGAGTGAAAGGCGGGGAATATCATAAGCTTCACCTCTTTATCCAAACACACCCCAAATCCGGTTTCATGATGCCTCCTCTCCCTCCTTACAGCAGCCAAGATCCCTACTTCTCCAGTTTCTTTATTTCCTTCCAGCGACTCCGGCCTAGTGAAGGGGGTGGAGGGGAAGAGAGGGAGACTCCCGCCAGCGACTCGACTAAATCCATCCCTCCCTTCCCACGATGTTTACCGCCCACACCCAATCCGACACAAGCGGCGCCACGTTTGCTGACAACGACACCAGCGCCATAACGTACTCCTCTTTATACACCGACCGCCACCCCCACGCACCATCCCTTGTCGCCCTCGCAAGGGGGGAAACCCCATTCGCCCGAACCCCTCCATTCATCCGCCTCCCCATCGCCAATCTCCCCCACCCTACCCCACATGCTCCCATCAAGACATTCTCGTTAATACAAACTTCTCCATTTCCCCGACTGCCGATCCCTCGCCCCCATCCCTCCCCCGCACCCATCCTATTCCTCCCCACCTCCTCTTCGAGCAGATCCCACTCCGATCTTCATTTTTGGTAACTTTCGGCTTCAGTCCTTAACAGTTTCCCACCCACCAACTACTTCCTCCTCCTCCCCCCCCCAACCTCCGCCGGCGAACGCAGCCCTTGTTTTCATATCCCACGTAAGTTTTTATACCTGCGGATGCTTATGTTACTGCCTCATCGAAACTTTGTTGATTCGGGCGCCACTTTCCTGAACCAATTGCTCAGCGGAACTGTTTCTAATATCTCACGGCTTAATTTCACTTTTGCTGAAAATAGTTCATAGACCCGACTTTAGATGGTTAGAACTTCTAAATAGCACCATAAAACGGGCTGTGTCTTCTTTGATTCCCGCCTCATGCTTTCATAAAAATGGAAACAGAAGTGAAATATTGATCAGGATATATTCGAAATGGACAAGAACAATTGCGTGTGCAAAAAGTGCATCATGGAAAAATATGACGTCTATGTCTACGAAAGTTCTGCCAAAAAAATTAAATATAAAAGGAAAAAAGATGAATGAACATATTTAGAAACAGCAAATGACTTTTTTTATCTTTTTTTTACCTGGGTAAAAGTCAATTTTTTGGAGGACCACTATTCAACTTTTTTTCTTTCCCTATTAACTAATTTTTCCAATATCAGGAGGTCAATCTCAGACTAAATTGCATTAAACTATGAGATGTCTTGATAAACATGCATGGGTTCAACTATAAAGAATTATTATACGTACATATAGATCTTTAGCGAATTAACAGGTTCGACTCTACTTTTCTATTTACGATGCATCTCGAAGAGCCTTACGATGAATTCAATTTCGATAACCTGTGCCTTGCGTTTCAAGAGAAAATGATCAAAAAGAGGATTTATGTGGATCTATAATTGTAGCTGAGTATAAGATTGAATAAATCACGACTTTGACGTACTTTTTTCCACCGTGGCTCGTCTGGACGTTTCCACTGTGAATTTTGTTGTTTAGTTTCAGGATCGTAACCACAAACCCATGATTCATCACCAGTAATAACCTTCTTAAGAACATTTTCATCATGAATGACCATTTCCAAGTGGTCGTGAGCGAAGGTCTTTCTGCTCGGTTGTGAGCATTTTCGGAACGAATTTCAAAAACACCCGAGTCATTCCCAAATTCTTATTCAAAATTTCCTAAACAGTAGTTTTCGGTATTCCTAGATCATTTTCTAGTTCATGATCAGTCAATCAACGATCACCTTCAATCATAAATCGCACACGCTCGATGTTTTCCTGTGTTGTTGTCAGCGAAAGTCGGACAGAGCGTGGGTCACTGTTAACAGTTGTGCGGTCCGATATTAATTGCCTATACCACTCCTTTATTGGTGTTATACCCATACTTTTGTCCCCAAAGGCCTTCTGCACCATTTAAATCATATCCATATAACCCTTGCCGAGATTGAAGCAAAACTTGATGCAAATTCGTTTATCAGCTCTTTCTGTCATTTCCAAAAGTAAACAAATGCGACGGACGGAAAACACACGTTGGACACAAACATACGCTTATGATGATGGCTTAAAATGTGATTTTAACTGTTTCTTTCTTAGATTTGACGAATTAAGAATTTCCAAGAGTATCAAGGATACCTGGAATAATTTTCTTGCGATAACACGTTCAGCAATACAGAGATTCACACCTAGTAAATGTATAAGAGAGAATAAGGAACCCCGTTGGTACAACTCTGAAGTTCGGAAATTACTAAGACGGCAAAGGGCGTGCCATGCCAGAATGAAAAACGTGGTTAAAGATTCCTCTCTTGATATAATCAACGAAACCATACAGAATTAGAAAGCATCTAGGTCCACTGCCAAGAAGGCCTTCCGGAAGGCGCTAGCGGAATTCAAAAGGAAAAAATTTGGTGAACATTTGAACGATAACCCAAAGATGTTTTAGTCCTACGTCAGGGAAGTGCAGGGAAAAAAGTCCACTGTAAACTCATTGAACAACGAAAAGGGGGATGAAGTTACAAGTAGTTTTGATAAAGCCAACATATTAAACTCATTCTTCCACAGTATTTTCAACAAATGCTCCCAGAATACACCAGAAAACCTTCCGAAAACATTTCTGCAGCCAATGCAAGCAATCGACTTTTCCACCCGCGGAATAGAGTTACTTCTTAGAAACATCGACCCCAACAAATCTCCGAAACCTGATGAGATACCGGCCCGCGTGTATAAAGAAATGTCGTCTGAATTTACCCCTTATCTTAATATATTATTTAAGAAATCATTAGCAGAAGAAAGCGTGCAAAGCGGCTGGAAGATAGCTTCTGTGACACCCATATTTAAAAATGGAGACCCGGAGGACCCCAGTAGTTATAGGCCAATATTGCTCACCTCCATCTCCAGTAAGATTCTTGAGCACATCATTGAAAGTTCCATAATGAGGTACCTCGATAGCCAAGATATATTGATTAATAACCAACACGGGTTCCTTAAAGGTAAAAAAGCGAAACTCAACTCGCACTATTTGTTCATGATACAATGCATTCCGGTGAAAGTAATACTCCAGTTGATGCGATATTTCTAGATTTTAAAACAGTTTTTGATAAAATCCCTCATTTCAAGTTACTCGCGAAGTTGGAAACTTATAAAATACACGGAAGTATTATATGCTGGATTAGAATATTTTTAAAAAATCGCGTTCAAAGAGTCGTCCTGGGCGGTGTATCATCCGATACTGTTAAGGTCACGCCGGGTGTACCACAGGGAAGTGTCATAGGCCCCCTCTTGTTTCTTATTTACATAAATGACGTCAGTACCAAGGTTAAAAGTAGGCTCCGTCTTTTTGCTGACAATGCGATGATTATGGGGACATTACAAGTCGCGAAGACAGAGTCACGTTAGCTAAGGACCTAGATGCAATCCAGACTTGGTGCGATACATGGCAATTGCAATTAAATTTTAAAAAATGCGTAGTAATACATTTTTGGGAAAAGAGTAACACCCCCCAATTTAGTTAAAAAGTGAAACAAACAGAAATCGCGAGGGTAGATTCCATAAAATACTTACAACACGTGGTGTAACAATTACTCACGATCTGTCCTGGAGAGAGCACATACGGGAAATATGCGGTCGCGCTAATTAAAAATTGGGATTTGTAAAAAGAGTGCTAGGTAAATGTGACAAAAAAGTGAAGGAACGATGTTTTCATCCCTAGTCAGGCCCTACCTAGAGTATGCTGCCAGTACATGGGATCCTCAAGAGATAAATTTGATTTCGGAATTGGGTCGAGTTCAGCGGAGGGGGGCCAGATTTGTCAAATTTTTTTATGACCAACGCAGTAGCGTCACTACTTTCCTAGAAAATTTAGGCTGGGATTCCCTTACACAGCGGCGTTTACAATATAGATTAAACTTATTAAAAGCATTTAAATATGAGTCCTTTTCCTATTACATCAAAAACATAATACGAACCCCAACGTATTACGGGCCGAAGGATCATGAATGTAAGATTAGAGATATTGACAGCAAGACTGACAGGTTTAAATGGTCATTTTTTTCAAGAACAATAAGGGACCAGAATGCTTGTAATCGAAGTCCCCCAGGAGCCGGCTCAACATAATAAGTATTAACCTACAAGGTAGCGACTGCGCATGGTTACACTAGTATATTTATATATTTTTTTGCAGGTTCCCCCACCTTTTCCCATCCATTTGAAAAACCCTAACCCCCTCATCCCTTACCCTTTCCTCCTGGTGCTGCACCCCCTGCCACATATCTTTTTGGTGGTTCGCAGGGAAATTGATGTAGATGTAGACACGCTGCGCGCAACCTGAGGCGTCTGGCCGGTAATTCTGGCATTCAGGTAGTTCGTGAGGGACTACTGGTTACGCTCACGCCCCGAAGAGGCAGCATAAGATCTCTGGCGCGAAGATATACAAGATAGCATGCTGGATAGTTTTCGGACACATGCGTGGAAGATGTTGATCGTAGGGATCTTTGGAAGTGATGGGAAGAAAATATGGAAAGACAAGTCTATTGAAAACGTGCAAGGGAAGTTTTATTTTACATGGCTCTGAAACTGGGTCATTATTTTAAGAACAAAAGCGATAATAATAGGTCTTTATGAGAAGGTAAGGGTGTGGAGAAAATGGAACATTTACAGATCGCTGGGAAAAATCTATAGAATATGCAGAAGGGGTACAGATATGCGTTGAAATGTTGGGAACTCTAAAAGAGGCAGAGCAAGGGAAAGCATATTCATGATTGACGAAATAAAGGATTCGGCAAACATCCCAGTCAACTGTGTGGTTAAAGGAGATTTTATATTTTGTAGACGGGGCTTAGAAGTATAAGAGAATACAGTCCTTTGATTCAATATATTCATAACAAGGTCGATAGACTACCGTGAATTGAAGTGAATCAAAAATTTATATTGACTTAAGCAGTGCGCCCTTTTTGCAAATTTTAAAGGACGTTAATTATTATTAAATCAATCAAAGAAATAAATTTCTGCGAGTGATATAAACTGCTAGATTAAAGCATATTTATACACACTGTCACTCCTAACCCAACGCACATTAACAGCGGGATTTATGTATGCGTATATTTTACTTAGCGTTAAAAATTATATTGTTGGAGCAAAAAATTCGTTAGCCTTGCTTCGATATATATTTCAGTAAAACGACAAAATACAAATCCCTGGCTCAGGAGACTCATCATTAAAATACCCTATAGTACTAGCTCATAAGCCCGCATATTTTGAACAAAAACCTTTTTTTTTTCCTTAAATAATTAATGAAAAAAATATTCCCGGATGAGGCAGGGGAGGAATGATAGAGGAATAATTTCCTATCTCACTCTTTTTTTCTTGCTCTCTTTTCCTGTGCTGGCCCATCCCTAACTCCCATTCACTCACACTCGCCTAAAAGCAAGCCCAACCCAACTCTTCATTCCTGGAACATCTCCGGTGAATCCAACATACGCACACACACACACACACACAGGGAGACACTCACACACATTTCGCCTTGGAGAGGAAAGAAAGGAGAATTAGAGAGGAGGAAGTCGGAAAGAGGGAAGAGTAGAATAGAGTAACTCGCCATCACACGCCGTGGAATCCGAGATCAGCGTTAGAAGCCAAGTTTTAATTAACCGACCCTTTTCCAAGAAGCCGTGAGTGAGCAGAGACCAGGAGGGGTGTTTAGAGGGTAGGAAGGGGTAGGAGAGGACAGGGTTTAGGGTTGGGGAGAACGGTGAGAAAGGGAAACGGGCCGCTGAGGAGAAGACGGAGACGAGGGGAAAATGGAGTCCCTCCCACAACCTTACGATAATAATAACAATAATAATAATAATTGAGCCCTAGGGTGAGAGGGGCGGGAGGGAGAGAGAGAGATGCGGAGGGTAGCTGCTGCTGTTTGTTGGCGAGATGAAGAGAGAGGGATAGTGGCGACTGGGGAAATGTTTCAGGAAAGGGAAGGGGTGCGTGCAGGTCTTGAAATGAGATATCCGAGGAGGGAGGGGTTAGTTGGTTTCTTCATGGATGCGGAGTGGTGTGAACTGAGGGAATTAGCAGTGCTTGAAGGAAGTACCAGCTTTTTTAAAACGAATATTTAAAATCAATAATAGCATTAAACGATGCACTGACTTGTTTCTGCGCTCGTGCAGGTAAATATATTTTATTAAATTTTTGTACAAACTTAAGTAACGCTATAATCGTGTACCGCAGCGCCTAGCAATTCGATACCAAGAGACAATGATATTTACAAAAGTATAATTGAGTAGGTAGGTATCACTTTTGATAAAAATGCCTCTCCAAAATACAGTAGACTCGCAAACATTTCATTGCACAAGGATTATTTGAGGGACTCCTCCGCCTGGTGTATACCAGGCGGAGGAGTCCCTCAGGTGACGAAGGCGATCGAGGCGGCGGTCAAAGGCACGAAGTGCTCTAGGCTGCAGGTCGTGGCCCATGTGGGCACCAACGACGTCACGGACCGTGGATCCGAGGAGGTCCTCCGTTCCCTTAGGGAACTGAGCTCCGAGGTGAAGCGCGTCCAGGGCGTCGAGGGGGTCCGGCTGGGACTAACGGTCTGCAGCATCGTTCCGAGGGAGGATCGCGGGTCTCTGGTTTGGAGCCGAGTGGAAGGCATAAACCAGAGACTATCGAGATTCTGCTCGGACATAGGAGCCTCCTTCGTCGACCTCAGACCAACCCTCCGATCTTGCAGGACTCCCCTTAACCGATCTGGGGTCCATTACACGGCGGAAGCGGCGAGTAAGGTAGCAGATAGGATACTCGACCACTGTAGGCCTTTTTTAGGATAGAGGGCAGGTCACTTAGTGGGTCAATAACATCTGGGGATAGCGCGTATAATATTATTAATGAAAATATAAAAGTCATTGACAACACTGACATTGATTTAGAAAGACATGTGACACGCACTTCCCCACAAAGGCGTCCTAAATTACAGTCAGGCACAAATAAGGACGTTATTCAACATCAAAATAATTTAACTATACTTGTTATAAATTGCAGAAGCCTCAAGAACAAATCAGCAGATCTAGAACACATAATCCAAACTCATTCCGCTGATATAGTATTAGGCACAGAGAGTTGGCTGTGCAATGATATTAAAGACCAAGAAATTTTCCCAATAGATTTCAAAGTTTACCGACACGATAGAGATACAAGACCCGGAGGAGGGGTTTTCGTGGCAGTTAAAAGTCATTTTGAAAGCAGGCAAGTTTCATTTGAAAATAATAACATAGAAAGTGTTTGGTGCACCTTACTACGGACCAATCAACCCAACATAAATTTATGCTCTTTCTACAGACCTCCAGACTCAGATTTGAAAACACTTCACACCCTCAACGATCAAATTCACAAGTTTACACGTAAATATAATAACAGCATAAACATAATTGGTGGCGACTTTAACCTCCCTGGTATAGATTGGGACAGCAATATCGTTAAATCTGGGACCCGCGATCGCGAATCTTGCAATTCCATGATAAAATTGGGTCAACGAAACTCCCTTCATCAAGCAGTACGCATGCCCACCCGTGGAAAAAACATATTGGATCTATTTCTTACAAACACGCCGGAACGTATTATTAGTGTATCAACTGATGAGGGCTTGAGTGACCATAAAGCAATTAATGTCCATTTGGACATAGCAATAAAAATGATTGTTAAACCAAAAATAAAAATTTATAATTACCATAAAGCAGACTTTGAATCTTTTGCCAATCAATTAAACTCTTCACTACCCGAGTTCAAAACCCGCTTAAGTCATGTCAACGTGGAAGAAACTTGGACAGAATTTGTCAATATCATGCAAAAAGGAATCGTAGATTTCATACCTATAAAATACGTTAAAGCAAATCGCGACCCCAGGTGGTACAATAAAGACGTTAGAAAAGCCCTTCGAAAGCAGAGAATGCTACACTCTAGGGTAAAGAGGGCAGGCGTGAACACATCATCTCCTGAGAATACACAATTATGGGACACATATAGATCCTCTAAAATTGAAACCAAAAAACAATTACGTAGCGCCTTACTGGAATTTAAACGCAAAGTACTTTGCGAGCACTTGGACACTGACCCCAAAGCTTTCTGGTTAGGGAAGTAAATGGGAGTAAACAAACCGTGGCTTGCTTAAGGGATTGTAGCAATGTAATTCATACAGACAGCGAGGTTAAAGCTAACATCTTAAATTCATTCTTCCAAAGCGTTTTCTCGAATGATGTTGCCACCCCATTTCTCCAAGAAACAATACATACTCCACCCATGGAAAAAATAACAGTGGACCAACAAGGAATTCTAAAATTACTTAATGAGATTAAACCCAACAAATCCCCGGGTCCCGAAAATATACCAGCTAGGGTGATAAAACATTTAGCTCCAAACATTGCCCCGTACCTTGAATTTATATTTAACAAATCCCTCACAGAGTGCGAAGTACCTAAGATTTGGAAAACCGCGCAAATAACGCCTATTTTTAAAAGTGGTGACAGGGAGGATCCCAGTAATTACAGACCTATATCTCTCACTTCTATCTGTTGTAAAATCTTAGAGCACATAATTGTCAGTTCAATAATGAGACACCTTGACAATATTAACTTTTAAGTGACAATCAACACGGATTCAGGAAAACCCGCTCCTGCGAGACCCAATTAGGATTATTTACACATGATTTACTTGTATCTGGTGAGAGAGGTTGGCAAGTGGATGCCATCTTCTTAGATTTTCAAAAGGCATTTGATAAAGTCCCACATGGTAAACTCATTCATAAATTAAAGGTCGCGGGTATAAACAAGGGCGCCATAAGTTGGGTTAAAGATTTTCTTTCAGAGCGGGAACAGAGGGTAGTCCTTGATGGCGCTAGTTCCGACAGCGTTCGAGTCACGTCGGGGGTACCTCAGGGAAGTGTGATCGGGCCGTTACTTTTCTTGATTTTTGTTAACGATTTGAACCGCGAAGTGAAAAGTAAAATTAGGATGTTCGCGGATGACACGGTGATCTATCGGGAGATATCTGGGGATGAGGATCGTTTTATTCTAGCGCAGGATTTAGATTGCATTACTAAATGGTGTTCTAACTGGGGATTGACTCTAAATTATAATAAATGTTCAGTGGTAAATTTCTTTAAAAGATCAACGGGATTTGCTTACAAATTAGCTGGAGGTGACCTAGCAGTAGCTGATACGGTAAAATACCTAGGTGTCACATTCACTAAAGACTTAACTTGGGGGACTCACATACGTAAAGTCTGCGGTCAAGCAAATAAAAAATTGGGATTCATTAGACGCATTGTCGGCAAAAGTGACTCAAAGGTCAAGGAACGTTGTTACCACGCTCTTGTAAGGCCTCATTTAGAATACGCATGCAGCGTGTGGGACCCGAGTGAAAAAGGTCTCATTCGGGAAATTGAGAAGGTTCAACGCCGGGCAGCCCGTTTTGTAAAAAATTCCTACGATAAAACGCAAAGCGTTACCGAAATGCTCATGGATTTGGGGTGGGAATCATTAGAAGAGAGACGATTCAATGCAAGACTGAAATTATTAAATAAATTCAGATCCGCATGTTTCAGCACCGAGGTCTCGCAGATCATTCGTACTCCTACATACATTGGTCGCTTGGATCATGCATATAAAATTCGGGAAATAGATGCCAGGACTAGCCGACTCAAGGACTCCTTCTTCCCACGGACAATACGGGATAGCAACTGTAGGATTATAGATAGTAAAAATTCCACCTGCCACCCTTCAGTGTCTAAAAAATAATTAGTTCTACTTAAATGCATGCTCCTCCACTAACCTTATGTGTTTTGTTATAATAACCCATTCTTTCCGAATGACCTCATTCGTGTTTTGTTCATCTGTTTTTAAGTTTCCCTTTCAATCCCTCGTCCCTCTCCGCTGGGGGAAATTCCTGCTACCTGCAACGTTGGGTCGAATTCCCTTCCTTTTACTGTCTCTTTGGGGGGTTGAGTGTTTTGTGGTGCATTTTCATGTGGTAGTGATGTTTCACATTCTTGCTTGTGTTGTCCTGGCTTGCGTGTTTTAGGATGGCTTTCGTGCTGTATCCTGGGGTGCAGTTTTTTGTTGTTTGGCGGTTTATGTGTTTGCATGAGTATTGGATGGAGGGAGTTTTGCATGAGTGTGTGCGCTGCTGGGGTGTAATTTTCCGTGTTGTTTTTTGCATGTGGTATTTTTCGTTTTTACGGTTGGTGACCTAACACCCCCCGCCACACGCCCTTGCGGCGGCTTGCGGGGTATTATGTTGATGTAGATGTAGATGTAGCCTGGGCATATAAGGGAGAAAATCCTAATTTTAAGCTCGGTATAAAAAAGCAAATGCCACACACGAGATAAAACAAGTTGTATCTTCAACATTTACTAATTCAATCAAATTAACTGGACGCTCTTATGCGTTTTGATTCAAAAATTAATGTGAATAATAAATGAATTATATTTATGGTGGCGGTTGGGGAGAGAATATCACCCCATTTATAGGTGGAGCTCTATTTAAGGTGTGGTCTCGCCCGCCATTGTGATTCGGCATTGAAATTATTCCCTCTTTCCCTGACTCAAACTTATTCGATCTGTAATCACTTAATGGTTTTAGTCCTGCATATAATATTTATGCTTTCAGTAACTCCCAACCCACGATTTCAAGTAAATGTTCGATGCTTGATCACTAACGGGTATTTTTTTCCACTCATCTGCAGTTAAATAACTCCCACAAGACGGTAAGGGGCAGGAGGTGCAAGCACCTATTTACTACTTTTCTTCACATTTTGCTAATTATGGATATAAGATCTTCCCTTGCAGAGACCCCGACACTCGACGTGTTTTGAGTGTGTCGTCAGATCTAGCAGCAGGTATTTGTAAATATTTAAGGTACGTTTTTCCACTCTTTGAATGTTTCCTGCTACCAAAGTAATTCAATTTTCAAAGTTAATGAGCCCGAATTTTTTCGATGGTGATACGCAGACCCTCAGCATATTCTTCCCATTTCACATTCATTGCCAGACTGCCACTTGGCGCGTCACGCCCAGTTAGTTTATCACTCCGCATCTCTATGTGTAAGAGTAAATGGATGGAATAATGGTTGGCTGAGCATTTTATCAAAGGTAATCGTGGTAAATAATAATATCAGAAATGTAATTGAAGGGGATAGGCTTAAACCAGTATTTTAATTGATAACCTAACATCGTTTTATTTGAGAATGACCATAAATATAGGTAAACAAATTCATTTTAGGATAATAAAAGCGGAATAAAAATGAATGAAAATAAAACTTACGTTTGGAGATCTAGAGGTCCCATGAAACAGAGCTGTTCATTCAAATATATATTTTTCCTTAAAGCTCTTGCAAGGCAACAATTATTATTGGGCCTTTATGTACATCTACATTGCACTTTGAAAACGTCTTTATGGAATATAAAGCACTCTTTCATTTTAATATCTTTTATTATGACACTGCCCATATTCTGCCTACACTGCCTACATATTCACAATCTGTTTTATAATATTCATGCAAAAGTAACGGAATATGTGAAAAAATATTTAATTGTTATATCCTACAATAAACACAAACGGACGGAGTAAAAAGGGAAAAATTTCAATTTAATCTTTTAAAATCGTTGCATTGTAATGAGTAATAGCGGAAGACCCCATTAAAATTTATTGTCGCGGCGTCTGCCATAGTTTCTTTGAATGTAACAGAATAACTGTATTTCGAGTGCATCGATCAATTGTTTTTGTCTTTTTCCACATGAATGAGTTATTCCAGTATTGTACAAGGTCCCAGTTGTTGATGCAAATTAAAAATTTATCCTCTAAAACCCTAAAGACCATATTTTTACTAATCTAATTACTATTATATTTTGCCATTCCTAATGGCCCTAACTACTATCAGTTTATTGTAGATCGTGATATCTCCTATCCTATACCCCTTGCACCAATTTTACTCATGCTTATAGACAGATCGTTCAAATTCTCTTAAGTTCATACATTTCGTGAAAAAATACTACACTTTAAAGCTATTCACACCATTTACATAAGTAATATTTGTTCAATTCAGACCTGGATGGCTATTGAACGGAAAATGTAGACATGTGGATGATGTTAATTTAACTTGCGAATATCTGTGTGCCCAGAGAAACATGTCTACTTCGTCAAATTTCTTATATTCTGTGAAAATGAGAAAGGAAAAGGGAGACGGATGCAGGCAGGAAGGACGAGAAACAATCGAACGGTGCGCGGGCGAGAAAAATGGAGAGAGATATAGGAGGTGGAGGATGTTTCGAGGTGAGGGCGCGCCGGTCTGGCGAGGGGAAATGGGAACAAATAGAGGAGTGGGTTACTGGAGGAACGAAGGAATGAAACAATAATAGCAGCCGGCGAACGTGGTGAGGAGGGAGAGGGTGGCGGACACGGCAACGAGGAGGTGTGGAGTCCTCGGGAAACGAGGAAATGAAGAGGAATCGGCGGACATTAGAGTTGGAGGGTAGCGGGGAGTTGATGAGAATGGTGCGGCGGGGAACGGGCCGGGAGGTGGGTCGACCCTGGGAAGGGACGGCGAGTGAAAATGCTGGTTGCCCTTCTCCCGCACCCTTGCCACCCAGAAAGGGCCGAGGAGGAAGGGGGTTCCATGGGCGAAGAGGCCTGCGGTGGAGCAGGGACTCAGTTCGGTGACCTTTAATGAAGATGGGGGGTCGCGGAATCGAGGTGGGCCTCATGTTGGTCTCCATACGGAGTCAACACGGAATTTAGGTTTTTTAAAAATAAATTGCATCTTCCTCGGCTTATGGAACTCATCTACATGTCTATATTACAATCCACTGAAAGGACTCGCAGCGTATGGCCATCCAAATATGCCCAACCCTCACATGGGGAAGGAAAAAAATATAACAATTCAAGAGTATGAATAACTTAAAGAACATATGGAATAAATGGGTCGGAGAGGAAAAGAGGAACAAGATAAACGTGAGATGCGGCAACTTATATTAAAATTTCTATATCGAGCCTTGTTTAAAACTATAAGGGTTGAATTGAATTTTTTCCTTTACTTTTGTTTTATCAAATTTCTAAATAGATGATGTAATAAAAATATGCCCATCTAGAAGCATTAACTTCTTATGAAATCAATTATTTGATTGCCACGTGGAAATGCAATCCAATTCCTTCGGAAATTAGTTTAAGATGACGAACGCATGGATTCTATTGTTAACTGAAGATCAATCTTTCTAACAATTAACGCATGATTCCACACAAAATTGCGTCTTTAGCTGAGGATATGTTTCCTCATATTAATATGCTTGAGGGATCCAAACATCTGTTACCCAGACAGGATTAACTTCAATAACGAGTCTGGTATCAGTACTAAAGTAGCGCTTCAGCGCGATTCGGTGCTTAGGATCATTGAGTGCCACTCTCAACCCGTTTAATGGCATTGCTTAAAAATACGTCTAGAGTCATACTATGCCGCATTAGTCTTCGAATTACACATATTTTACGGGAGGATGTACAAATAAATTGATTAAAACATTCAAGTTTAAAAAAGACTCCACGATCATATCCTTTCATTCTTGATTACGGCGTGTAAATTCACTGAACTATTACCCAGCCTAGAGGTCTGTAAACCTCCGCCGCCGGAACACATGCACCGCCAGGGTACACTCCGAGGAGAGTAGCGGTCATCATTGCAGCAGGTAGGAGTGATACTTTCTCACGGGAGAGATAGAGGTTTCTTCAAGCAGTGGGATCCGGAGAACTGGCGAGTCATCCTTATCCTGAGTCAGTGAGAGCTAGTGAGTTCGAAACCAAGTTAATTGTTGCCTACTATGGAGCACCACGTCTTTCAGCGTAAAATGCCTCAACTTTAAGTTTTGATTACCTAAGTGTACCGCTAAGAAAGTACCATTGAGGATAGCTAAGGCCTTCTACTGAGCTAAGTTGGCATTTCTACATCTATGCACAAAATATCCCGCAAGCCTTGCAAGGATGTGTTGCGGGGTTTGTTAGAAAATCGCCAGCAGAACAGAATGCAATCACATGTAAAACAAACAAAGGCATGCCAATTCGCGCCTATAAAGATGATTATATTCATGCAAAAACCTATTGTAACTTATAAAAACGAAAATATATGCACTAGCAACTGAAATACACAAGCACATGTACCTCCGAATGCATAAGATGTCTGCGCATCGTTTGATCTTGTCTTCGTCCCTAATTTGAATGTATTTGCTATTTACATAATGAATTTGATTTATAATTATTATTATGATTCCTCATTGACCAAGTAAAGAAAAAATATTTGTATTTTTCTGTACTGGATTCCATCCCACTTTTCTTATCCCTGTGGTATAACCTATTCAAATAGTGTGGATTCATAATAATTTTTGTAGAGTCATGGCTAAACTTCTGAGTCCTATATCTTGCTAAAAGTCTTAGGTCTTTCTTGTTTTCTTCGAATCTCAAGCAGCTTGTAGGCTAATTTGTTTAAAAGGCCTGTCACTTTTTTCGCTAATTTCAACTCACATTTGCCCAAAACTTACTTTGAAACCAATGTTTAAATCTGTAGATGGATGGAGTGCATGGGGAAATGGTTTTTGTGGCACTCATCAGGTCAGCATAGACTGGGAGTGAGTTGAAGATGCAAAATGATTCTGGATGGAGTCATTTTGTTTGCAAAAACGTTTCTTAATCAGCGAATCAACCATGCTTTCATGAATGGTGGTTTGAAGTAACTATGAGTGTACAGGCAAATTCAGACCACAATCCATTTGTTTGCACTAAGAAAGGACTCCAAATGGACCTTCGTTCTCCCTTAAAGCGAAATGCTGAATCAGAAGAGTTGAAATAATGGATAGCCATATGATTACTAAAACCCATAATAAAATCTGAATGATAGGCAAAAACAAATACTGGGGATCCGTAACAGATGGATCGAGTGACACGGAAGAACTCTCAAGATCTACGAGAAAATTAAGCATTAGGGAGGAAAGAATGGAGAACTACATACAAATGAATCATTAAATTTAAATCTCCCATTAAATTAATGAAAGTACTATTATTTTGCTCGGTTACTGTTTACTTCATCTTGCTAAAGTGGAGTCCAATTTGATTTTAAGAGTCCGCAAGCTAATAATCTAAAGCCAAAACCTAACTGAGATAGCCTGAAGCTCCAGCATGTTGCGAAAGCGGTTTGGTGCTTCAAGTTTTACTCCGCGTTTTAGAAATGAGAAATTAATATTCCAGCTGAAGAAATCTTTATCACTGAGCATTCACCCATAACAATCAAGTTACATGGTCATTTATTGGTTTACCTTCGCTAAAAGACAGAATTTCAACCACATAATATTTTGTAAAATAACTGTTTGACGAGAATTCAGAGGGTAGCTTCGATGAACTCGCAGTGTGGCCAAGGATTCAAAACATTAACTTTTGCGTTTAGTTGGTTAAAGCTAAAAACCAACTCCAGAAATTGTAAAGCTATTGCTTTTTTCACAAAAATGAAGGTTCATTAATTTTTTTCCAATTATATAAAATAAACGGTCTCCATTCTGGCATCAGCATGTTGAAAATCGCGTGCCATAAGTTGGGTTAAAGATTTTCTTTCGGAGCGGAAACAGAGGGTAGTCCTTGATGGCGCTAGTTCCGACAGCGTTCGAGTCACGTCGGGGGTACCTCAGGGAAGTGTGATCGGGCCGTTGCTTTTCTTGATTTTTGTTAACGATTTGAACCGCGAAGTGAAAAGTAAAATTAGGATGTTCGCGGATGACACGGTGATCTATCGGGAGATATCTGGGGATGAGGATCGTTTTATTCTAGAGCAGGATTTAGATTGCATTACTAAATGGTGTTCTAACTGGGGATTGACTCTAAATTATAATAAATGTTCAGTGGTAAATTTCTTTAAAAGATCAACGGGATTTGCTTACAAATTAGCTGGAGGTGACCTAGCAGTAGTTGATACGGTGAAATACCTAGGCGTCACATTCACAAAAGACTTAACTTGGGGGACTCACATACGTAAAGTCTGCGGTCAAGCATATAAAAAATTGGGATTCATTAGACGCATTCTCGGCAAAAGTGACTCGAAGGTCAAGGAACGTTGTTACCACGCTCTTGTAAGGCCTCATTTAGAATACGCATGCAGCGTGTGGGATCCGAGTGAAAAAGGTCTCATTCGGGAAATTGAGAAGGTTCAACGCCGGGCAGCCCGTTTTGTAAAAAATTCCTACGATAAAACGCAAAGCGTCACCGAAATGCTCATGGATTTGGGGTGGGAATCATTGGCTGAGAGACGATTCAATGCAAGATTGAAATTATTAAATAAATTTAGATCCGCATGTTTCAGCACCGAGGTCTCGCAAATTATTCGTACTCCTACATACATTGGTCGCTTGGATCATGCATATAAAATTCGGGAAATAGATGCCAGAACTAGCCGACTCAAGGACTCCTTCTTCCCACGGACAATACGGGATAGCAACTGCAGGGTTATAGATAGCAAAAATTCCACTTGCCACCCTCAGCGTCTAAAAAATAATTAGTTGTATTTAAATGCATGCTCTTCCACTAACCTTATGTGTTTTGCTATAATAACCCATTCTTTCCGAATGACCTCATTCATGTTCTGTTCATCTGTTTTTAAGTTTCCCTTTTAATCCCTTGTCCCTCTCCGCGGGGGGGAATTCCTGCTACCTGCAACGTTGGGTCGCATTCCCTGCCAATTAGAGACTCTTTGGGGGTAGAGTGTTTCGTGGTGCATTTTCATGTGGTAGTGATGTTTCAATTTCTTGCTTGTTGTGTCCTGGCTTCCGTGTTGTAGAAGGTCTTTCGTGCTGCATCATGGGGTGCAGTTTTTTAGTTGTTTTGTGGTATATGTGTTTGCATGAGTATTGGATGAAGGGATTTTTGCATGAGTGTGTGCGCTGCTGTGGGTGTAATTTTCCGTGTTGTTTTTTTTGCATGTGGTATTTTTCTTTTTTACGGTTGGTGACCTAACACCCCCCGCCACACGCCCTTGCGGCGGCTTGCGGGGTATTATGTAGATGTAGATGTATAGAATTCTAAAAGAAAAAGGGTCGGGGGAATTTGGATTAAGAAGCAGCAACATATCTATAAATATTCACGCCATAACTGTAAGCCTTGAGTTGAACTTGGCTAGCATTGAAGCACAAAATGGATAGTAATCGGAAGGCAGTTCGGTCGACTTGGGAAAGATCTCACAGATCTTTTCCAATAATTGGTGTGATTGCGACGTTCAGTGCCCACAGCGCCATCCTTCTTAGTGCGGAAACATTCTAGAGTCGAAAATTTCGAAAGTGTAAGGAATAGTTGCATCAAAAATCATATGAATATGATTTTGAATATTACTAATGGAGAGCAAGATTACGTAAGCACTTTAGATTTCAGTTTGCTATCATTGCGGTAAATCAAATGATATAGCAATAGAGGAAATTACAATACTTGATATGAGTTAGAGAGTCAGTCAAAGAAGGAAGAAAAACTCAGATGAGCAAAGCATATGGAGAGACAAAAAGGGTGAGAGGAAAAATGAAGGATAGATAAAACTTGGACAGGAATGTAATGTTGGAAAGGTTGGAGGGGTAGTGGTGGGTGACTGTCGTGTCGAGGGGAGAAGAGAGAGAGAGAGTGAGAAGTTGGGTGTGGGAGAGAGTGAGAGGGAAATGTATTAGTTGCGGGCAAAGAGCTGTCGACAATGGAGAGAACTTGGGTGCTTTGGACGCCCGGAAAGGGACGTGCGGTGTAGAGCAAGGAGTGAAAAAGCATGACCAGGGTGAACGAGCGGGGGTGGAGGAGTCCTGCGGTGTCGGGCGGAAGAACTTTGGTCTGCCGGGGCGGGTGTTGTTGCTTGGCGGGGAAGGGGAGAGAAACTGGAGGAATTTTTCATCGCCTCCCGCACACAACCAAAAACTTGGAATTTGGAGGAATAATCGTGTTTTGAGCATTGTCTTCGGAGTGAATGGCGAAACTCCTCCAAGATTTTCTCAAGAGTAAGGGGTTGGGGGGACGTACGGAGTACGGAGTATGAAGAAGAACGAGGGAAGGGAGGCATTAGTCGAGAAATATATTGGGTGCTTTCGGGTTTCTCCGGAGATTTCTCTCCTTTCGCAAGGTAAGGAGATTTTAAAGAGATTCCACACGGTGGAATAAGCGACGCCACCCCCGTTCGGAGTGGGAGAAAGGGAGGGAGACTCTGGAGAGGGGGAGGAGAGGAGGAGCTTGCAGGGGGGCGCGGGGGTGTGTGGCATGGGTGAGTGTGCGAGGAAGAGGGGGGAGGGGGGGCGGCAGAGTGTCTGGGCATTTGTGGGGCGGGGATACAAGAGAGGGAGAGAGAGCGGGGGAAATGCGGAGGGGAAGGGTGAAGGTGAAAATTAATGAGTTAACAAGTCGTGAGGTTGCGCGTCGCAAAAGGGCTAAAGGGGAAGTCTCGTAAAGGACAAAAGGATGTAAGGGTTCGGTAATTGGGGCGTTACGCACGCTAGGTAAGGCGAGATCGCAGGAAGAGAGGGAGGGAGAAAGGGAGAGATGGAGGGAAAGTGCGGGTGCGTCTATGCGCGCGTGCCTTTGGAAGCGTTGGGTACCTCAGGAGAGGGGGAGGAGAAAGGAGGCGGGAGGGAAAAGAAGGAAGGAGGAGGGGGCGGGAGGAGGGAGCAGGGACAACATGTCGAGTGCTGCCTGGGATAGCTGGGGCAACGAGAAGCGGAAGTTCGCCTTGGCAGCCGTACAAGCAGCACGAGTGTCGACTCCGATGAAATTAACGCACACAGCGACTCGGGCATGAGCCGAGGACGGATCCTATTCACGGGACCCCCGAATTTACGCACGCTTTGTAGGGAAACGATGCAATCTCGACGCATAACAAGGGCTTTGGAAGTGAATTCGAGTGCTATTCATCTTTCCCTTTCCTCTAATTTGGTGTGTCAGACTGCCGCTTCAAGGGAGCACATGAGTTATTCAATATTTTTCTGCATTTTAAAGCTGCTTTCGATCAGCCCTTTATTTCCTCTCGGTCAATTCGAGCTTTCCTGTGATACACCGCTATGCTTTCTCCGTAATTGTGGAGCACACGGGAATATCTTGATTGACGCTCTCTTCCGGCAGAAAAGGGTGAAAGTTTCGAAAGCATCAAACTCAAAAGGTCCCAAAGTAAAAGAAATAAATCTAACTAGAAAATAATGCTTAACTTTATGCATTTATGCGTGATTATTCTATCCAAATGGCATTGAATTCCAAAGCTAAATACATAATTTAAGCTCCACTGAGACTTTTGAAAACCTATAATTTATGAAAACACAAAAAATGGTGGTGTGCATTTAATTCCATTAATAAATTTTATTTCAATGGAAAAATAAAGGTATTTTTGCATTGATGTAAATTTAAAATTCGTCAAAGTAAATCAAGAGGAGCCACTAATTTACGTAAAATTCTCGAAAGCCTCATATGAAATATTTCTTGATTGAGAAAGCATTATATATTCTGTATCATAACATGGCAACATGTTATTATATAAGGGTTAAACTATTAATTTATATTTATTTATCGTTAAAATTTATTTTTTTACGATTAAAGTCAGATGAATTCGTTTATTTCGTCGTATAATTGTCTTACCATGAAATTCATGTGGATTATATAGATGACGCACGAGTGTAATTCAGGATAAATAACTTTATGGTGAGAAATCGAATGGTTTAAAATGATTTCGTCCAAAATTAATGAACGAGAGCTGCGTAGTTATGGATGATCATAACTTTTGTATTCACTTTTTTATTTTTCAAAAATTTAACTTGATATTATAATGTAAGCCTAGTTCCCAATGTAGAATTTTCAGCCTAAAGAAAAGTTGAACCGATTTTATTCCTCTTATGGAAACGATGGAGGTAATTTGCAATTTTTCATTTTAATTTTGCTTTCTACTGAAAAGACATCATCCGAGGCCGAGACATCATCATTCGAGGATGTGATGCCTCAAGAAGCTTAGGGAGAGCCTTGTTTTCTCTCGAGCATCGCTTTAAAATGGTTAGAAATGCTAAAAAGAGGGGAAGCAAACAATTTCAAAGGAAGGTGTGTCTGAAGTTCCACGAACTACTCATACAAGAATAAACATTAACCTTACTGCTGTCAGTGAGAGATGAGATTGGCTAATACTGTTGGGAGTAAAATCAGAAATATTGAAAATTGCATTGAGTGCCACCACTCACGTTAGTGATAGAAGAACAACCGCCCAAAGTATTTCACTTTCGCTCCTTCCAGTGTTCTCAACTCTGCCGAACTCCTGAACCATTTACAAATCATGCCTTCCTATTTTTATGCTTGACTACAAATAATTGACTTTGTCCCATATTCCCTTCAAACACAGTTATCATTCCTTTTATTACGGCATGATAGAAGGTTGGATGGTTGCTATCCTTTTCATTCATACTTTCAACAATCATCGTCCATGAAAAGATAATTTAAAAATATATAATAAATCACTAATTAACGAATGCTTTCCTTAGATGAGGCGTCGCATTATTTGAGGAAGGGAAAGATAACGAGCGAGCAGACGTGATAAACCTCTTTTCAACCATATTTTTCCATTTCTTGAGCTCACCTGGCGCAGTCTTTGTTTTTTCTTCTCTTCCATTTCTGGAACGAGATGTGCCCCTATTTTCACCTCAGCTCTCACATCGTGAAGTACAAGTGGATTTCGTCTTCACAAGGGATGCTTTTCTCCACTCATAGCACCATTTACAATTCCCCATCTTGCTTGTTTGTTTTGAGTTAAGCCGTGCTTCCTAGATCCCTACGTTTTCCTCGTTATTTACACTCCCCATTTCTCAATCCATCTCTCCATGTGCCCGTGCACACTGCTATACTTTCAAGGTAAATCTTATAAGGCTTTCCTCTCACCTGTTTGCTCCCTTTCATCCACACTCTCCATTCTCCACGACGTCCATTTCTTTGGAGCATCCAGAACAACGTATTGCTTTCGATATAACTCAAGGTTACTAGCAATATTTTGCCTAAATTGCTAGACTCCGGGTACATTCGTAAGAATAAAATATATAAACCTGAAGAGTACCCTCAGTAATTTAAATCACAGGTTAAATGACATATAAAGTGGAAAATGGTAAAAAATTGCAATTTCTCTAATAACTTACTATTTTTGGTTTCCATTAACTATCATTCACTAAAAAACTTATATATTTTCGGGAAATTTGGCATTAACACTAGGCTAATCAAATTATGATTTATAAAAATGCGTGAGATAATGAAGTAAAAATCACCCCGTATTCCTGGTGGTATAGCCACATATTAATGTATTTCCATTATTTCATCTTATATCACCTCCATCTAACTCACTTCAAAATCTCTATTAAATATGGCCTTTAAAGTGATGATTTGAAAATTTATAACACTTTGTTGATTGAATGTTAACGTCGGGACTGGGCATCGAGACCAAGTTCATTAAGTAACAGATTATTAATCGACGCCGTTAAGCAGATTTTCAAGCCAGCCATAGCTTTAAACACGGGCGCTCGAGTAAGAAAACGCTCTTGGTATTTATGCACCCGCTCATTTCAGGTATCGGAAACATCGCAAAACAAAACAGCAGGGGCTCTGGAACCGCGTGGTCCATGTAATTGCCACCGGAAATGGGTAGTCTTTCACCAACCAGATTGGTTCCCTGTCCGGGAATCCGAATGGCAAAGGAAAGGGGAGGAGTAGACAATTGAACAGCGGCGTCTCTCTTTCTCGTCCTCTTTCCTTCCATTCTCATCTCCTTTGAATTGAAAGGCTTCTTTCCACTACCCGTGTGCCCTCCGCCTGCCGAGAGATATTGGCAAAGCCCGTGAGGGAGGGAATGAATGCAAGAGGGCGGATTGGGTGGGGTGCAGGGAGAAGGGCGGCGGACGGAGTGGATTGAATTCAGCAGCGGATAGGGGACGAGGCGAGGGCGATGGCCTCAGCTGGTGACTGCGTAGAGTTGGATGGATAAATTAAATTGTGCGACAGGAGCGATTTCAAACCGTTTAAACAATAATGTGACCTGACTCATCACAGATAGGTGTTGTGGTGTTTAAATAATTTATCATTCATAGTTTCGGTTAATATTGGCGATTCTACTTGTGAATTACATTTGACATTACACTCAGCAACGCAAGTAGAGTAAAAATTGAAAGAAAACAGTTATTAGTTTTCAGAAATGTAGAAAGGTCATGGCATACATGGTGGTGTCATATTGACTCCATTGTTAAATATAGCCCTGAGAAATTCATAAGACTATTGTAACTAACTTCAGAGCAAACAGATTCAATAGAGTGCGTCCTCACCTGACATATACCTACGGCATAGATATCAACACAGAAAATATTTAAGTGCTAGAGCATGAGTTAAATTATTTAGTTGGCTCGGCCAAGAGGATAAGCTTAAAATCAGATGAATAAAATACCATGTGGATGTGAACGACGAGAAAAAATGGAAACAAAGGCGTTCATGATGTGAAGATAAGAAGAAAAATGGACATTAAAGGTAAATTATTTGAGAACTGGAGTTTCTGATAGACTAAAAATAAACGAACTTGCTATATTAGCTTAATCGGTAAAATAGTGTAATATCTAATCGGCGATACGAGAAATATATTACATTAAATTACGCACCTCATGGACAGTGGGCTGAAATACTCTGAAAATTATGCAACAAACCGCTTTGTACCCAATAGTTTTACTTGGAGCGTAAACGTAGGCACTCGTCAAAAGGAATGATGCATAGCAGAGAAAATTGACAACGAAAATATTAAGAATAAAAGATTTTACAGTGAAAACGGATTTCTGCGATTTCATTTTTTTATTATTATGTGAATAAAGAGCTAGAACAGTTGTTCGAGGAACCATATATCGTCATGGAACTAAAATGTATATGAATTAGGCAAATGGTACTAAAGAATGGAAAGAAAGGTGGAGGACGATTGATGAATGTATTAAAACAGATTCTTCCTGACAAACCAGATGAACGAGGAAAACGGTGAAGCCCATGAAGCTATTGTCTGAATGATGTTGAGAAAGGTTTTAAGAAAGCTGGAGTTACGGCGGAGGAAGTTGAGAGCAGAGGATTGAGATGGGAGGGATATCGTAGTCGGAGGACAAGACCATGATGATGATGAGCATTGTGGGCATTGGTTCTAAATGTTCTGGTTGTGCTATGCCAAAGCCCTTGTGTCAATTGCTTTGTAAATAAAACTATACTACTTTTTACCGATTAAAATGAGCCATTGTCAATTGATACTTAAATTATTTATTTTTAGAAATGAATTATTTATACTTTGAACATTTAAATATATTTTTCTGTCTAGAAATTTGAAAAATATTTCACAAAAATAATGATAAAAACTTCCCATTATGTTTGTTATCAGTGTCGAACGAAATTATCATTTAGATAATAATTGTGTCATGTCAGCTGAATTGATTTCTGTTTCATCAGATCAAGACACTCTAAATTTCATATAAAATAAAAACCAAATGTGTCACAAATATGCTATGAGTTACCAGAAAGTTGAAAAATTTACCTGTTTAGGGAAATAACTTTTGCCAACATTTTCCTTGGCTTTGGCAGAAATTACAATTTTGATAGGGACCCATTTACTTCCAAAAATATTTCATAGTGTACCAAATCCTTTCATTCGATACCGAAGAGTTCGTTTTTATGAAATCTCTATTGCTGGTAAACCACTTGTTTAGATAGCAGCTTAGCCCTACAACTTTGTTTCCATAACTAAGCATAAGTCCTATTAGGACAATAGGACTTCATCGCTGTTAGCAATTTTATGCGCACAAAAGATTAGAGCAGTGAGAAAATGTACCCACATGTATTGAGTATTTAAAGTACAGTTAGTAGCCAGCAATCTGCGCTACCATATAAAATATAAATCAAAAAGTGCTAGGCAAACAAAATTATGAATACTGAAAAACAATACTTCCGATTGAGAATGAAATTTATTCTTTATGAGATTTATTCTACGCAGCCACTACTTTCGATTTTTAAGTCCAATTTCCAATTTTCCAATTTTTTTTAAACTACAGGATAAGAGAGTTGTCTCGTATCAAAAATAAGAAAAAATGTTTGAACATTTTGAAAATATTTATTTTGTCACCTCTTCCGCTATTAATAAGACGTTTAATATTACTGGAAACGTACATTTAAAGATAAAAAACTTGCGATAGACTCTTGATCACAATCTACATCTATATTCTCTGGAATTGTGCATTATTTGCTGGTGCAGGCGTAACGGCTGATAGTCAAAATTGATATATTTTGATAGTTCTTTTAATGAACTTACGCCACCGGAAACTGTATTGAATCCATACAGTTTTAAGGAATATCATTGAATCTTAAGATTTCTTTTATATGCATGGAAGTATTGAATGATTCAACAGTTTTAAGATATGCATACTTAGTTTAATGGACTTAAGTATGCTCTGGAATGAATACGGAAAACGTTTTAGATGAAAGTTATTAAAAATAACGTGCCTACCTCAGAAGTTGAGAATGATAATAACAATAACATATATTAAAAAATACCAAAAAGTATAATGATCCCCAAAAAGACGTACATTTCAATTGAGAGTAAGCAAATTCAGAGTTCCGGCGAGTGGCTAGTTTGATAATTGTTGGCACAGAAAATCATTTCAAATCCAATCATGGCATTTTCCGTCGAACCCTCACTTTCGGTAGCCCAACTGATGGTGCTCGATATGTATGGCAAATGATAGAGTGTTAAGCGAGGAAGGTAGTTGATTAATAGGAGAAAAATGAGCAATTGACTTGCTATAATAGTTTTTGCTGAATAATGTTACCATAAAAAAACATAAATACAGTAATCAACCCGGAGGTCAATTTGGTAGGTGATGGTAGAGTTCACCCAGTAATAAGCCCGACGGCGTGTGAAATTCATACATCAGGAAGGGGGGGCCAGTTCCTTTCCCTGTGCTGGTTATGGTTTCCCAGGAAGACTTGGTACCCGAAAAATCACGTAGTTTGGTTGGAGCTGGATGTGCCCAAACTGCCATGCCCGGGAATCGAACCTGAGACCCTCCGGTCAGTAGTCCTACGCTCTACCCCCTGGACTACCGCGACCCACAGTGCTACCATGAACAAAAAATGTAATTCCAACAAATTTTCTTGATATTCCATATCTATAAAGTGTTAGACGTGCTACTAGTACTAAGTATATATAAGCCGAGAAATCGGACGATGTAACTTGAAAAATGTAATGAAATTAATCAAATGAGAATAAGGCATCTCAATTTTAACCCAAATGGTGAAATTTGTTGTCGAAACGCCCGTGATAGCATCAGCAAACCAAAAGAAGGCTCTCTTTTTTATTTCTTCCGAGATGGCCAATTCGGTGCTTCTGAAAGAATGCCTAAAATGGTAAAATGCATAAAAACATTTCCTCCAGACGCAGACACTGAAGCGACTAAAGAACGTGGTGGCGATATGAAATAAAGTGAAACGGAGGAACATTGACAAGAGGAGTCTTTAATGGGAGGGAAGATATGAAAGGAGTGAACGCACGAATGTCGTCCCCTCACTCCCTCTCTCCCAGAGGAGAGAAAGGGGGGTAAGGAAGGTAAAGAAAGAAGAGATCTGTACAGGGGAATAAGACAAGAACGGCGACTGAGGGAAGAAGAAGAGGCCGGATGTGGGACGAGGGAATGGCTGGGCCGGGCAGTTGCACTGTGGCGTCTGGGTGAAGAAAAACTTCGCCAGGGTACGAGAGTGTAAGGATAACTGCCGAAGGAGGAGAAGGGATGTGTGGCGAGGGCAGGGGACCATGAAAATGACGTCGTAATGGGATGGATTCCGAAATTGTTAAAAGGAGATAGGAGGGAATAGAAAGACATGCCACCCTTATGAGGATACAGAAGGGTTCCGGAGCGTCCCCTCTCGAGGTACAACGCAGGGCGGAATCTGGTTGGGCCATAGAAAACGAGCCGCTCTCGGCGCTGCCGTCAAGGGGAGAGGCGCCGCGCGCGTCTGATGCGAGACTTCCGAGAAGGAAGAGGAGGAGGAAAGTGGCACGGAGTGGAGCAATGCATTAGGGTGTCGTTCTCTCCGGCGGAAAGAAAGAAGTGGAGAGGGTGGATTGAAATGGGCTAGAAAAATAGTCTGGGAGAGCGGGATATGCGGAGATGGCCAAACTTGGCGGACGGGCCGAAAATTTCTGACGAAATGGATTCATAGAAAAAAAATGAGGGAGAGAGAGAGGTGGAATCGGATGGGAAGTATAAAAATGGATGTGTGGAGGTCGTCGGAAAGGTTCAGTTCTCTGAGCAGAAGGATTTGATCGAGGGAGGGAGGGTGGTAGGGCTACAGATAGGGTGAATTGGAACGGCGATGTTTGGACAGATTTTTTCGAAGGTCAGCCCTAATCTCGCAATTTATTTGCGTGAATCAGCTGAGTTTTTGGCTGAGCAATAGAATAAAATACAACTCAAACCAATTAACTCGACGCCATGATTGAGATAGACATTCGAAAGCGTTTTATATGACGATTATAAATACATTACAACTGAACTTCAAAGGTGTAGAACAAAATTTTGCTTAAATTAAGCGCATTTTCTTGATAATATTTACGTTCCAAAGTCAGCGGTACAGATTGGTGATTTTTTATACTCATATTTAGATCATATCTGAAACTAATTCGTAAATTACCTCCTTTACCATACTTCCCCGATGGCTCACCCCACATCGATCTCTCTTCATTATTATCCTAATTTTCCTTTCCATATTATTGTCCAAATAATAGATTTAGTTCATCTACACCTACAACTACATAATGCCCCCCAAGACGCCGTAAGGGGGTGTGGCGGGGGATGTTAGGTCACCACCCGTAAATGAAACCAAACCACATGCCCAATCAACACATATAGATGCAAAACTTTACCCAGAGTGGTGTATACATTCATGGAAAAATCCCATCATCCAACAAGTATGAAAAATACATACAATATCATCTAACAAATAAATGGCACCTTAGGATGCAGAGTGAAACTAATCCAATAAGGTGCAAGCTAGAATTTGAAAAGCAAGAAGGCGCAATTCCACTACCATATGGATATGCAAATGCAACGGTCTCCTCTCCAAGGACACAGGTAGGGAATGTGACCCAACGCTGCAGGTGGCGGGAGGGTCCCTCCGGAGAGAGAGACTAGGAATGGAAGGAGAAAGTTACAAACAAATAAAGCAGAGCGAGCACTATATCACTTAAAAATTTTTATGCAATAAAAAGAACAGTTTTGATACTCTAATCATTTGAAATCACATTCCTTCTCATTCGCTTTCTTTACTTTCTGTTCTCTCTTTTTCCATGTGTACATTTAATCCTGAAATGCCACATTTTTCCTTTTTTCACCTCAGAAGAACGCTCTATAAATGTTTAGACTTTCCCAATCAATTTTTCTAGAGTGTAAGAAAACTGGGATCGAGATATATCCAAAATATGCATAAATATTCTACGGTTTTTTTCTGCTTTAAATCGCAATTTATTTTAAATAAATGCAGATCAAATATAATAAATACCCATCGGTGCATTTAAAAAGATTAAGATATTTCCAAACATAAAATGCCCCTATCACGAACATAATTGTTGAAAAAATCTCACTTGTGCAATTAACAAACATAAAATTCTGAGAAGATTAATAAAAAATGCCTATCTGCTCTTATGTTCTTGGATAAATGATATCTGGATGAGCGGTTTGTTTTCATATTACACGGGTATTTGCAGCCATATTCCATGTTTCGAAAAATTCGTTCGCGATTGGGAGAGGGCGTCTACCTCTATCCACTCATCAAACCCAGAATGTCACCAGAACTGTAGGCTAAATACGCTGTTCCTAGAGAGAACTCTAGTAATGAATCAAAAAAGTATAGTTTCCCATTGAATTTTTATCCGCAGTAAACGTAAGGGCAATGGAACTGTTGGATAAATGGCACCTTGCAAAATGGTGATTTTTTCTCAAATAGAGAGGAAGAAATCCAGTTTCACCACTCTGAGAGATCGTGAACTAACCGCTTGAGCAAAAACCATAGTAAAAATTTAAAATATCTTCGGAAAAGCCAAAATAGACCTACAGACTAATCACCAAAGTCTCTGCTAATTTTTTTTCAACGACTCTTTTTCAATGCGAGAAATGTAAACATCAACTGCGCTCCAAAATCTCTGGATTCCAAAAATAAGTTCTCCAGCAAAGCTGATGCGAAATGCTCTATTACGCTCCAGAACCTATTTTCATAGGTATTTTACTCCTGAAGGCTTTCTTTACTCGTCTTGAAATATAGTATGCTATCGTTTAGTTTGTCATTATTAAATAAATCTCGTCACAGCTAGGCTATTTTTCCGGTGGCAATACTGTCTGGTCAACGGTCACTCTTACAATGCACATACATACACACATACGAGAAGTACACAAGAAGGACAGATGTGACACAAGATACTCTTATATACAATGGCACTTTTAAATTACCAACCACACCTTTACCATCTAACATGGGCTATGTTCACTTCATAAAAAAATGCTTCATCCATCGCCAAACTCCGTCCATAATTATGCACTCTTTAATTTTATTTACCTCCGAAATTACCCACCGTTAACACATCATTTACGCTTGCAGTACAACGTCTCACGCCGTCCCTTATCACATACAAAAAATTCTCTTAGTAGGAAAATAGTATAACAGTCACTAATCAATGAAGTTTATTGCCCAGTGGCTGCTTTTCACTCATTCTCAAAACTCCTTAAATTGGATGGAAAGGGCTCAAATAAACCTCCAGGTAGTTGGTTCCACTCAACAATAGTTCTTTAACAAAAGAGTATTTTCTCTTATTTGCTTTTTGCGTTTATTTTGATACTGGCACAATAGCTGAACTGATACTCATACTTAAACCTTACGGTATTAATAGCAATGCATTGGAGATTTCTAGCCATATTACAAGTAAAACGTATTCATCAAGCATTCAAAATGCATTCATTCAAGTAAAAAGTTGTGCTCAAAAGAAGAGGATACATCTTTGGATGTCCCTCATGGAAATGTATTAGGACAGCTACTGTTCTTACGCTTATGACTTAAGCTCATTTGCTGGTAGCAGCCTCGACTATTTGCAGACTACGCGATGAAATACATGGTAATACGGATTCCGGAGGGTTGTTGGCTACTCTCAAGCGATTTGGAAAAAAGATTGGACTGGTGTAAGGAATGGGGATTGGAACTGAACATAAGAGCTTGCTGTATACTCTAAATGAGGTCTTCAAGTGAGAAGTAATATCGCTCTTTCACTTTCTCATCGCGTTTCCCTTATACCCTCTTGAAGAACCCTAATATTCGGTCAGCATGTCCTCACATCTTTCTCATTTCCTTACCCAAGGAGAGACCATGATTAAGATAGATATATAGTTATATATTTGACTGTTTTTTGGGCAAAATTCAGACTATTGGTTCTCTTCTACCAAGAGGGATACTTAGAAATATTTTACAGATTTTACATTCGTTATTTCGCTATTATTAGAACTACTAGGATTTTGGGGAGAGAAACTCCGTTTCCAGTAGTTCATAACAAAGCATTCTATTCTAAATTCCATGCCTAGAAAAAATTCTGAGTATCCTCGCAGTTGTAAGCCGACGCATCTCTATCAGACTGGCTGCCAATACCCCTATACATTACTACGTCATTAGCAAACAGGTGAATCTTATTTTTGAATGTCCTAGCTAGTTAATTGTTGATGTATCATATGGAAAAAGTGGCCCTCTGACGCATGGCGTCGTAGCAACCTACACCACATGCCCTTACGGCACCTGGCAGGGTATTGAGTGGATGCTTGTAGATGCATTGTCCAAACGATCTCAAACCATTATAATCTACATCTACATAATACCCCGCAAGCCGCCGCAAGGATGTGTGGCGGGGGGTGTTCCGTAAGCATTGGAATAATAAAAGCAAAATACCACGACGTGAAAAATGCCACATTTCAGCCATTTATAGGTCATGGGAAGAGTGAATTCTGGAAGTGGAAGAACGTGCAAAGCATCCGCACTTCCTACACTTCAGGTATGGTCTTTCAGGAGTGCCACCTCGCCCCCGCCGAGGGCAGCCATCCCCTCCCTACTCCACTCACCGCGTGCAGAACCAACCACCCCCGGCCATCCCTCTACATTTTGCTGCAACCACTCACCACGGCAGTTCTCATCCTGGCAGCCCCTTGCCCTCACCCTCAGTCCCATTAACTTGCCCACCGCTCATCTGAATACACCCCGTCCCCGTCATGGAACGCAAAGAGCGTCACTTCTCGACCCTGAGACGCCTCGAGCCAAAGAAGTGTTCTCCTCAAGATTCATTCCTTCCGCAACCAAGTGAAAACTACGTGAAGGGGTTCTCAAAAAGTGTAAATGAAGAGCTCAGGGGGCACTCTTCGTATTTATATGTTCTCAATCTACTTTAATCAACTTTCCACTTCGTAAGGCTAAAAAATAAACTAAAATGTCAACTCACTATCGGGAGAGGATTACAAAATTTGATAATTTTAATTGCTTGATTAATATTTGTTTATTTCCACTAATTGAAAACTTTCGATGATTTTAAATACCAAGATACCGAATGAATAAAGCCTTCATCAAAAAAAAGTATACTCAGAAATGCAGACTTTAAGGTACATATAATAATCGGTTCATAAATTCCTTTCCTTATTCGTCTTTTTCAACGACATGACGTATTTTCTATCGGAAAAGTAAAATACATCCGTGGGAGATATATACATATATGTACTACTTTGTAACAGTTATTCATTCATCTCATTTTGTATTAATGGGATATATTCGGTCACTTTCAAATCAAATTCTATTCTCAAAACCTTCTAGACTCAAATAAGTCAATGGTTTTGCATCTTTAGCCAATACGCCAGTGTGCCAATTGGCAAGGAATTGTGACCGGAGGATCAGTAAAGACTAGAATTAGAGAAGGTTTAGCATCATCATGATGAATATCATAGTGAAGAAAGAAAAGTCAGTTATCGCCAAAATGAAATACAGGGGAAGATTGAGATAATGAAAAAAGTACAAGTAAAAACAATAAAGAAAACGTATAAAATGGGCTGTTCACGTACAAAGTAATCCCTTCCATCAGCATACGAGATTAATTTTTTTTAGAAATATTCTCCATGAAAATCAATACACTTTTGCATGCACTCGAACCAATTTTCGTAACACTTTTCCCACTCCGATTGAGGTACCTCCGAAACATGGTTTTTGAATGCATCAACGGTTAATTCAGACGCCAAAAAACGTTGGCCACGAAACCTTTCTCAATGAACAGAATTAAAACAGTCATCGGGTGCTAAATCAGGGCTGTACGGAGGACGACCCATAAATTAAACGTTTTGGCCAGTCCAATAGGTAGTTGTTTCAGCTGATCTGTGAGAGCTTGACTTTAATGGGACTCAAAGAGTTCTTTGTCAAAGACATTCCACCGAGCACTTCTGGTAAACAAATATTCGTGTACCATTCAAAATTCACAGTTCTACGTTGCTCTAACGGCACGGTTGCCACATGTCCAGTTATTCTGAAGTAAACAACACAGGTTATGATCAAATGACAAAATGTTCTTTTGGAAGTTAGCATTAAAAGGGTCAAACTTTCAGATGAAACCGTCAGATGGCGCCTAAAGCACGTAGTGTTGTCAATGCTCAAAGTATAAATAGCAACTTTTGTATATTGTTTTTCTAATTGGAGGATATGAAACGCGTGAGGGATTGAAAGAGATTGGAAGTTCCTCCTCCCTCGGGATGCTTAACCATCGTCCAAAGTCAGGTGCCTCACAACACGAAAAAAATTAAGGAGCCATTCAATTCCAAGACACGTAAATGCCTTGTTTTATAGATGCACGTCACCTTTACCTCTCTATGAATGCTTGATGCCATTGCTGCATTAATTTAACGTATTGGGGTTCTATGCTATTGCAAACAATCTCATAAATTTTTCAGCCGATACTTCTTGTCAGACATTGTTTAGGCTCATGGTTTCACGTCTTCCTTTAATTTTTTCTTTCGTCCGCCTCTCTCGACCCTCAGCTTTCTCCCCTCAAATCCCCTTTGCCCTCCGCAGTTTCCGCCGCCCCCTTTCCACCCTCCTCCGGTGCGTGGACGACCCTCCCGGCCTCTCATATTTATCTCCCACGAGTACCTCCATTATCCCATTCTCTCGACCTTCCTCCTTCTTACTCAGTGCTCCGTCGTTAATGCTACGTTGTTCATACATCTCTTCGGCGAAACCAGGTCTTCGCGAAACCCGCCCGGTATCTCATTACGCAGGAACCCCACTTGATGGCTCTCTGGTGTCTACGCCTCCCCTTACTCCCTTGCATTCGGGTCTTTGGCACGGCACTCCCTCCACCACACCCCCCCCTCCTCATCCACCTTCAATCTTGAGAGGAGGCGCGATTTTGCAGAGGCTTCGTATTAGGGAGGAGTAGAGTATTATTGAGGAGTCGGCTGCGGCAGAAGTAGAACACTCCATTCTGTTTCATACCTTGAAAAAAGCACTCCAGGAACCACTTCTCATCACAATCTCTTTAAAATTCAGTTTAACCAAGCGGCTTCACGTCAAGCGCAGCCCAAATTTCGTTATTTTCCTCTTGATCAATAGTTAAAATTGTCCTTTATCCCTACGTCTACATTATTCTCCACAAGCCACCGGCAAGGTGTGCGGCTGTGGTTGTATCCACACCAGACAAGTACAGCACAAGAACAGACGCACCACGCATGAGACACAACTACAGAAACAAATTTTCCCATTCAATGAACTAGGGACAAATTATCAGACTCAAAAAGGTGCACGACGGTATCACCCAAATTTCCAGTATATATATGTATATATATTATATATATTATATATATTATATATATGTATATATATATATGTATATGTATATATATATATATATATATATATATATATATATATATATATAAATGCATGGCATTTCTATATGATAACGACTGCAGTAATGTAGAAACTTCCTAAAAATAATTCCACTGCCTACTAATTCCTTTCTTATTTTCTAAATCAGTGCCTCTTGCAGATTATATCAAGTCACCATTCAAACACCGTCACGGATACCAAGAATTTTTTCATTGAAAAATTATTAATCACGAAAATAAATATTAGTAAATTGTGATAATGCAAAGTAAAGTTAGAAGAAATAACTAGCGTGACAAATGTTTAAAATGAAAAAAAAGTTGGTACTAGTTTATTTAAAATTCAAAAATAAAGTAGTTGGCCACAAATTGTTACAATTAATAAGAAAGAAAGCAAAGTTGACAAAAATAGTGAAAATAAGAGTTAATATCAAACTATTGCGTTTCTC
Organism: Hetaerina americana; assembly: GCF_022747635.1. Taxonomy (NCBI): domain Eukaryota; kingdom Metazoa; phylum Arthropoda; class Insecta; order Odonata; family Calopterygidae; genus Hetaerina; species Hetaerina americana. Next base: position 9,311,145 of record NW_027286741.1, read on the forward strand.
TAAAAACTACTCGATAATAACTATATAATTTTTGTGTCAATTTTTTACACTTTTCGTACATGGTCCGTTCCTTTTCATTTCTTTCCCCCTACTCCTTTTCCCTGTGCGGAGTCTTTCCCTTTAATAAAATGAATCTTTGTCCCCTAATGTATGATCGTGCATTTTTTTTATGCACACGTATTTCAGCATTTCACACACAACGCTAGACGCTATTACTGCAACAGCTGAAGACAAGGGCTGTGGGAGGATTCTAAATTAGATTTTAATTTAAGATCCATCGGTAACTAATCAATTCATTGAAATCTATGTTAACTAACAATACATGCAAATACATATACTAGCAACTAACATACACAAACACGTGCACCTCCAAATGTACGAGATGTCTATGCAGGTCAATCTTGTCCTCGCTCGTGAATCGAATGTTTTCACTATTTTAATAATAACTTCGACTGCTCACTGTTATGATCCCTGATTGTCCAAGCAAATGACCAATATTTTTTATCCATATTAATTGGAGTCTATCTTTAATCATTAAAAACAGATGCAATAAAATGGTTCTTCATGGCGAAAGCACTTCTCTATAAATCTATTCCTAAGCAGACATATAATCTCAATTTTTAACGTACATCATATACTTATTACTATCTCGCTGGGTTTCCGCAAGCTTTTTACACCCGAATTTTTCGTGAGTGTTTTCCTCCGTGGGTTTTACCAGTCTTTAAGTCTCAGCCCCCTTTCAAGGTTTTTCCCACAAAATCACCGCTTGTGCTTATTTCTTTTATTATATGCACATTGCCTCCCTTTTCTTTTTTCACTTATATCGCTTTATCTTTCCTGCTAATGTTATAATTTTTATGCACTTGACGAATGAAGGCGTTTAGCTATCTATAGATTTACCTCGTCTTTTCTATGTGGTCCAAACTGCGCAATTAATGTGAGGCCACAGATAAGACTGTGCCGTTAAACAATGAGATGACTCTTTAGCACATCAAAATATCTATTTAAAGGAAATATTACCCTTTCAAATTGAAAGTAATATACTAACAAGTCCAAATATTATTCACTAAACACACAACGTAGGTGGTGTCCTTACACCCTTCGCCAAATGCCTTATCAGCGGCGTGCGGGATATTTTGTAAATGTTTATGCAGATAAGTAGCTCTTTGCCAAAATTCATATGCTCTCATTCTCATTCATTGCTCAAAGTTGGAAATTAAAAATTACTTTCTAATACAATAAAAATAATGTCTCAGTTTTATTCGGAAATAAATTCCTTTCATGAATAAATAAGTTCTTCAAAGTCAAAACAGAATACGATAAGCATTTAGCATGCAATTTCAGCTCAATTAACCTTATTTGATTGAATGAGCAGCTGAGAAAAAGAAGACTGCATCCTCGTGTTCTTCTAAGCTTCATATTATAAAAAGATCAGAGTCGGGAGGACTCTGCCCTCAAACTCCATGACGTCAGGTGGGGGAAGGAACGCGAGAGACAGGGTGTGGGATTTAAAGAAAGAGAGATGAGGAAGAAAGGAGTTTCTAGGGACTACATTTTTTCTGAAAGCATTTATGAGACATCCTCCACGAAACGCAGATGCTAGGTCCAAATAGGACACAAGAGCAGTTCCATTTTTATGAAAAAATGTAAGAATTTTTCAAAGGTAAAGATGTCATATCACATGGCTTAATTTTATATTAATGTATTTTGTCACGACTTCGATGAATAAAATCCCAAACATTTATTTACAAAGGGAAATGAAGTTCTTTACAAAACATTTTTTTACACTTGCAAATGTCAAAAAGAATTTGTATTACCACTCAAATATATATATATATATATATATATATATTATATATACCATAAAATTTAGTTGCTTCATCCCTTTAAAATGTTCCTGGTAGGGTTTCTAAAACAGGAAATCATTTTTTAAAATAGGTTTTATGACCATCTACCACTAAGAAGAAAGTGTAGGACTTGAGGGAGCGGGAACTTAAGCATGGCAAAATCTTCAGACCCAACCAACTCGAAAGATAGTACCTTAACTCCCAATATAAAATAATAAATCCCTTACGTTACAGGCAGAAAATGTGTTACTCCGCCGTTGGCAGTGAAACGCGTGACGCGTCACTCAAGTACTCCCTCAGGGAGGGACAAGGGTTGTAATGAGGTGGTGAAAATAAGCCAAAACGTGATAGGAAATATCGTAACATACACTACATTAATGGTATGTCAACCTCATGCAACAACTACCCCATACTTCAACCGAACTGCCAGGGGAGTTTCAGGTATACTTCAATCTTAAAAATAAACTATGATGGCTCCAAATATTTAAAAAATATTCCTTTCAACTACCTTCAACCCTGCACCTACCTCAAAGATGGTAAGAGGCCCCTTGAAATGATTCACGATTAGTACTTTAGAGCATTACCCCGACGCGGAAGTGAGGAGTCACGCCCTCTAGAGAAGAGTTTTGGTGGCGCCCTCCTACTGCATCCGACGCACTACTGCCATCCTAATTCCGCCCTCCTCCCTCTCGAACCCTCCCCCCATTACTTCCGCTCCCTAATCCCTCCCCTCCCACCATCATCCCTTCCTGCCATTTCGATCCTACCCATCTCTTCCACCCCCCTCCGCGGCGGACGGGCCCAAGGATGCGATACCCGCAGCGGACTCGCTCAACAAACTCATTCCATCCCTTTCCCTAATCCCTTCCAAATCTTTCGAAACGGGATCCGATTGGTCTTAATGCCGAAGAGAGGACGCCCAAGGGTCTAAGGAGTGAGGGGATGGGTTGGGGAGACACTGGAGGAGGAGAGGAGGAAAAAAGGCAAGGATTTCAGGGTGAGCATGGGGTGGGTTACAGGGTGAGGGGAAGTTAGTGCGAAGGGTAGGGCAAGAGAGGGGAGGATCCGTGTGCATGTGTGCCCATGCATGCGTGCGTGCTCTTTGTGTGCGCTGCTAGAGGTCCAGGGGGTGTTCGCTCGGTGGAGAGATCAGAGGATCCAGTGGGGGGGGGTGGGCGGAAAGTGTGCCAGGAATCGCGATCCACTCACTCCGAGGGGAAGAGAGGAGGGGGGGAGGGCTGCGGTGGGGGTAGGGGACTTCAGGGCCATGATGCCTAACGGTTGGACTTTGATCGCCAGAGCCAGGGATTCGCACCGCAGAACTCGCCAATTTGTGGGTATTACATTCTAAGAAGATCCTCACAAATTCAGTTCACATAAGAATTGCGTATCGAAGTGCGTTTCCCATGACCTGGGAAAGAGGAAGGTGCTGACGGAGGAGCTAGGGTCTGCGAGTGAAATATGGAAAGTTTAGGGATGTGTAGCCTTCACCTCAACGGAAATGAAATTACCCCATAGGGTGAAATTTTCGGGTAGAAAAATACACCCACAGCCGTGCACACACTGATGCAAAAATCCCTTCATCCAACACTCATGCAAACACGTATACCATAAACGAATAAACAACTGCACCCCAGGATGCAGCACGAAAGCTATCAAATAACAAGCAAGCCAGGAAATAACTAGCAAGAATGCGAAACTCCACCACCACATGAACATGCAACACAAAACGCTCCTCCACCCAAGGAGACTGAAAGGTAGGGAATGCGACCCAACGTTGCAGGTGGCGGGCTGGTCTCCCAGCGGAGAGGGACGAGGGATTGAAGGGGGGATTTAAAAACAGATGAACAAAACACTAATTATGTCATCCGGAAAGAATGGGTTTTGACCAAATAACACACGAGGTTAGTGAAAGAGCATGCAGTCGAGTTGACCTAATTATTCTCTGGACGCTGAGGGTGGTTTCATCAATAATGATATCATTTCACGTCTCAGCATGCCATGGTTACATGGTAGAATTTAAGGATTTTTGCGTGAATATATTTTCCAATGCGGGTATAGTTTGGCATTTATGTGTTGATTTTGATGTGTTTGTGTTCCTTTTTACGGTTGGGGACCTGCACCCCTAAGCCTTACTCCTTTGCGGCGGTTTGCGGGGTTTTATGTAGATATTAGAACAAACTGGATATTAATATGCTCCAAAACGAATGATCCTAAACCTGAGATGAGATGAGAAAGGATTGATCCTAAAATTTAATGGGAAAATATTTCACGCAGTGGTGAAACACGATTCCGGAGAAAAAGGAGTAAAAACCACACATTTTGAGCATATTTGGCCAAATACTGGGAAAAATTTTACAAATCGATTCATGAGTATACTAACCACAATCATACTGTACTTATATACATTTGTTTTTTATCTGATGACAACAAGATAAAAAATAAAAACATAAATATACCGTGATATCCAGGAGCTATCAGACCCATGCATGCATGTACCGTCACACAGCAAAAAAGATAAATGTACTCAATTGCATATCATACTTGAGAATCTTTCATATACCTATGCCCTGAAATAACTGTATCAAGACAGTATCCTGAATTTGGCAAACACCAATTGGGCCAATTTTTCATCTGACTTGCTTCAAATACTCACTCACGCCCGCGGAATCATGTTAAAATCGGAAGGCAATCTTACGGGAAACTACAGAACTCTTAAGGAAAGCTTTTTTCCCCATCATTATATGAATGAATTGAATAAAGTGAAAATAAAACTTGGTTAATCCGCATGAAAAATAAACTTAAATGCGACCAAGGTTTTACTGTAGGGCAGAATCATCAGGCTTGAAACAACCTAACTACATTTTTGTTTATTACTCTAACCTAATACTATAGTACAAAATAATAATATTTTATTACTATTTTTTCTTCGCAAACTAGGCGACTAGACGAATAGACACAGTACAAAAGTAAATAGGAGCCTGGATAAAAATGCTTGAGAGGAGATATCTTTGAAAGAAACACTACAGTACAATATTCATTCCAAGTCCTGTTTTGAGATTCCCTCTGAATTTTGGGGAAGATCTCTAGGGGGATTTAGGATGGGAGCCACTTGAAGTGCGAACGAAAAAAATGAAACATTTTAACAAAGACTTTAGGAAAGGTTTAGAGCAAACGAGTCTAACTAGTTCAAAGAGGAAATTATAATGACCCCACACTACCTAGGTAGTTCAGACTACAAAGATAAAATAATGGAGAAAGATTCCGGTACATATAGATAAAAATACTCATTATTTACCAAAACAATCAGAAATCATCATAGTAAAAAGCCAAAGTCACTTTAGAAATATTAAAACATTAGATTTACGAGTCGGAGCAACATTAAAATTTAAAAAGATATCAGGTACACTTGTAGGTTCATGTGTATGTTAGTTGGTAGTTAGTGAGTTTCCATGAAAGAGGGGGGGATGCAAGGGATTCTGCATGAATGCATTTCATGTTTTGTTTGTGGACAGTATAGATTTGCCCATTTCGCATACAATATTTCTTCTTTTCTTAATTATGGTTGGTGCCCTAACACCACCACCCCCCCCCCGCATTACGTACTTGGGGCGGATTGCGGGGTATTACGTAGATGCAGATGAATATCCTTGACCTTTATTGCAGTGAAGGTAAGAAACACCTGCAGTACAATATGCATTCCAATGCCCGTTGTGAAATTCTCTCTGAATTTTGAGGAGAGCGGTTCCGACACCAGGTTCAAAGATCTTGGGCTTGCCCTCGGGCGTCATGCTGCAGGAAAACTCCATGGGCCATCATGCTAGATTTTGCCTTTATTTGTGCCACTAGATTCACTCATAGGTTTTAGATCATACGCTTATAACCAGGTCACTCTTAAAACCCAAAATACTCCTCCCTTCCGATTTTTGAGGTGGATGTTTTCATTCCCATTACAACATAAGGGGAGTAGTAAGCGGAGAGGATTACAATCTTCCCCACATAGACTGGAGCATATACTTTAATTGGAGGTGGTTAGGACAAGGAGTCATGAGAGTCAGCACTTCTTTGGGCCCACAAACTGCCGCAAGCTAGTGTGGCAGGAATTGCCATCTCTGCATGCTCAATCCCAATCATGGCACCTCTATAAAAATACCAATTTTATCATGAATTGAATGAGAGTTAATCTCACAAAGAAAGGCACTAATTCTAATTTGTGAGAATATTTGACAATGATGCTCGTTAATTCAATTCAGGCGGGAGGAGTGTTAAAAAGAGGCATATATTGAAAAAAAACATGCAGGATATCGGAAAGTATAAATAAAATGTATACATCCATACTATTAATACTAATTACTTTCTTCGCACCTGCGATAATTCTACAGCATTTTTATATCTATTGGTACGAAGAAAGAATAACATTTTTAATATAACCAATCTACAATCTATCACTCTTATTATTACCCTCGTGATTTAACCTACTTTAGTAAGTTGAGGTTGGTAATCCAAGGTCTTTCCAGAAAATAAGTGGAATAAATATAGGGAAACCTGTTTTGCAGATCAAAGTACAAATTGTTAATAATCTGTATTAAAGCACCCTTATGTATCGACACCCCAATGCCAGTGCATCCGCCAGTTGTGGCACGCCTCCTTTAAGATATCAACAAGGCCCGCGTTCAGGAAACTAATCATGGCCTCTTTGACACAATCCAGGGGTTAAAAAAGGTTTTCAAAGGGGTTATACGAGGGTCATCCGGAAAGTAGTACCCGTTCGTGAAATAAAGACACAAAAGTAAATATTAACAAACATAAAAAATTTTATTTGAAAGAGGATACTTTAAACTACTTCTCAACATAATCTCCAAGCAAATTAAGGCATTTGTCATAACGTGTGACAAGTTTCTGTATTCCTGCTGCATAGTCCTTCGCCGCCAGCTCATTGAGATACGCGAGGGACCCATCTTGCACAAATTTTTGCATAATGCAGATGGTGTTTAACAATTTCATGAACAATTGTTCGAGAAACATTGGGAAAATGCTCACAGATGTCATTAATTGTGACGCGCCGATCGTTCCTCACGAATTCGTCAACTGAGCTCACCAGTTGGTCTGTAATGACAGACGGTCTCCCCGAACGCTCATCGTCGTGTGTGTTCCCCCTCCCCATGTTGAAGTTGCGACACCACCGCCGAACAGACGACTCGTCCATTACATTGTCTCCATACACCTCCTTTAATTGGCGATGAATATCACATGGGCGAACGTTTCTTGCATTGAGGAATTTAATCACTGCCCTCACTTCACAACTGGCGGCGTTCTCAATTTTTTTAAACATTGTAAACAATCACAGAAACAACACAGGCAATGCTAGCGTCACGCAACTTGGCTCAGAGAAGGCAGACAAGCCACTGAAGCTATCTGACCTCGTCCAGCGGCTACTCGCGTCGTCAGCACTTCATGCGGCACGAACGGGTACTACTTTCCGGATGACCCTCGTACTTACGTCGTAATTAAGCGTATCCGTAACGTATACGTCGTCGTACCCACTTGTGTAGGGCATGATTAAGAATATTCACAAATTACTTTTTTAATAATTATTTTTTTCTTGGTTACGGGCTGTGCCCAAACACCCCTCGCCACACGCCGTTGCGGGGTATTAAGTAGATGTAGATATAGACTTACTTATATCGGGTGAAAGAGTGAGGCAATTGGATGCGATATTTATAGATTTTCAAAAGGCATTTGCTAAGGTTCCCCATGGTTAGCTCATTCATACATTAAATGTCGCGGGTATAAACAAGGGCGCAATAAATTGGGTTGAAAACTTTCTTTCAGATCGGAAACATAGGATAGTACTTGATGGCGCTAGTTCCGACAGCGTTCGAGCCACGTCGGGGGTACCTCAGGGAAGTGTAATCGGGGGGGCCGTTGCTTTTCTTGATTTTTGTTAACGATTTGAACCGCGAAGTGAAAAGTAAAATTAGGATGTTCGCGGATGACACGGTGATCTATCGGGAGATATCTGGGGATGAGGATCGTTTTCCTCTAGCGCAGGATTTAGATTGCATTACTAAATGGTGTTCTAACTGGGGATTGACACTATATTATAATAAATGTTCGGTGGTAAATTTCTTGAAAATATCAACGGGATTTGCTTACAAATTAGCTGGAGTTGACCTAGCAGTAGTTGATACGGTAAAATACCTAGGTGAAGCCATGCTGTTTCCGGAAATTACCGTGGCGTAGGTGAGTTGATAGTCAACAGTTTTGCTCCCAGTCACGGAGGCGTCTTCAGGTCAAACTGATCGGCATTCTTCCAGTTTTAAAGGTCTTTATTTCCGTAAAGTAAAAGCTTACAAGAGTGCATATAAAATATATATTTTAAACATAATAAAAACCTTACGGAAACCCCGTTCTAGGAGATGACTCTTCTTCAGGGTGACCTGCACTGCAATTTGCCCGCTATTAATAGGAGACGCTGACTGGCCGGGAGCTCTCTCACTGGCTCTTTCTTGTCTGCAATTGGGAATCACCCTTTTCCATGAGGAGGTCATGGTGTAGCCGTCCTCACGGCTGAAAACGCGTGGGTTCTTTATCATTTCTACCGCTTTTCTTATGATTCTTAGGAAATAATGCCATTCTCTTGTTAGACCACTAGTTTGGTCGAACTTGATCGTGCGTTCGGGTTCCGAACACGCATGCTCCACGATAATGGTGCTCGGGTTGGGAATACGAAAACCCGCCATGCCCAAAAAGATGACGGGTTCGCCCGAATGTACACGTGGCTGGGTGATTAGAAACATACCTCGTGTCCCTTCTCTCAATGAACGAGTGCCTCAGATCCGTAGGTCAGACGATTGGAAGGTGGTCTCTCTGGGCAAGGGGAAGGTAACGCTGCGGTGAGGATGGTACCCTGCGGGACAGATTATATCTCCGTGTCCAACAGGCACGACAGTTCCACTGTACCTGTAGCTTCTACTCCGAGGGTACTACCTAGGGTAAGACATCAGCGCTCGGGAAGGGAGGGAACCATTTTTCTATTAAGCAGTACTAATGTTCGGCGTATAACGTATCTGCTACGCCGCAAACCCCAACAGAACGGAAATTTTGGATTCTTGTTGCCCTTTTGTATACCAGGCGGCAGGATACCCCAGGCGACTCAGGCGGTGACGGCGGCCTTCAGTAAATCGAGCTGCTCCAAGCTACGCATTGTGGCTCATGTGGGGACAAACGACGCCTCGGAGGGTGGATCCGAAGAGATCCTGCGCTCCTTTAATGAGATTCACTCGAAGGTGAAACAAGGGTAACCTTTAATCGCTCCGAGGTCCAGTCTTCTGCCAAGGCTTCGCATTGTGTAGCGCGTAGGTTACAAGAATACGTTTCGAGTATTAAGCATAGTTGGCAGGCAAGAACGCAGGTTATATATTGGAATATGTGAAGTAGAATTCAGCTTGTGTTGTCAGTTCAGATCAGGTTATGCCTCTCAGATCCCAAACATAATTAAGGACAATTACACATTTGGGTTAAAATAACACGAGACCATCATAGAATTAATTAAATTGGTGCCTGTAAATACAAAATAACATGCAAGTAGTAGTAATATTTAGGGAAGACGACCAACAGCTGAGGTCATTTGCGCCACTAGGGATGGACAGGAAAGGATGTTGGATGGAGAGAAACCCGGCGTCGGTATTAGCCTACTCTATACGAAAGGCGCAAAGGAGTCCGCAGCTTTACGTCCCATCCGACGAACGGCGTACTCACTCAAAGTGCCCTCCACAAAGCACCTCAAGTAGGGATCGAGATACCACTGAAAAAATGCACCACCGCCGGGATTTGAACCCAGGCCCTCTGGGTGGGAAGCCGGTGGGAGAGACACTGCACCAATCAATACCCCTATAAAAATGTAAGTGCATTAATACTTATTCCTCTGTTCACCATGAATCCTCGAGAAAAAGTTTTGTAAGCATATATAATACCACAAAAAAAGTGATTGACCAAATAAAAAATCCAAAATCATTCTGGCCCTATGTTAGAAAAATACAGGGTAAAGACCCAACTCTACATTCTTTGAAGACGGACATCGGAGAAATAACTACAGACAGCGTGAAAAAGACAAATAATTTAAATAATTTTTTTCCAGAGCGTCTACAATAAAGAAAAAACGTAGCAAACGATCCTGCAAACCCACCCGGGGAACACATGAGCGATATAACACTTACCAAGCAGGGAATAGAACATCTGCTCTATAGTATCAAAGCACACAAGGCACCTGGCCCGGATAAAATACTTGCTAATATATTTTAGGAATAAGCCGCAGAATTTTCCCCTTTTTAGAAATTATTTTCCTGAAATCGATAGATGAAGGCTCATTACCTCGCGACTGGAAGCTAGCCCATATAACTCTTATCTATAAAGGCGGCGATAGGGATAAACCAACCAATTACCGACCCATTTCCTTAACATTGATCTCTCTTAAAATATTAGAACACATTATTGTCACTAACATTATGAGATTATTTGAAAGTGGGTAAATATTAAAGCCACAACCAGCACGAATTTAGAAAAAGCAGATCTGGCAAAACACAAATGGCTCTTTTCATTCATGATATACTTGGATCGGGAGAAAACAACGCTCAAGTCGATGCAGTACTCCTACATTTCAAATAATCCTTCAATAAAGTCCCATGCAATAAATTGTTTCCCAAACTAGAATGCTATAGATTCAATGAGGAAATAATTCATTGGATGAGAGACTTCTTTTCAATTCGCAGACAAATAGTAGTCATAGATGGGTTGTGCTCAACGGATAGAAATGTAACTTCGGGCGTCCCCCAGGGAAGTGTAATAGGGCCTCTTCTGTTCCTAATATACATAAATGACTTAAGCACACACGTTAGTAGCAATCTAAGGTTATTTGCTGACGACACGGTGGTATACAGGGAAATAAGGAGCCAACTAGATCGCGAGCTACTCTCTAGAGACTTAGACGATATCTCGGAATGGTGCAATAAATGGGGATTAACACTTAATAAAGATAAATGCAAAGCTTTGAAATTTTGGAAAAAAAGAAGCGATGAACAGGATATAAACTACGAAATAGAGGGTTCAGTATTGACTACGGCAAATCCAGCTAAATATTTGGGGGTTGTTCTAACACCACGCCTTTCATGGGGAGCACATATCAGGACAATATGCGGATCAGTTTTAATGAAACTTGGCTTCATAAAACGGGTGGTGGAGAAAAGTGATGAAAAAGTTAAAGAGAGGTGTTATTTTGCTCTAGTTAGACCTCATTTGGAATATGCCGCAAGTATTTGGGATCCTTGGGAGAAAATTTGGCAAAACGAATTAGATGAAGTCCAGAGAAAATCCGCTAGATTCGTTAAAAATTGTTATGATAAGAACACAAGCGTGACAGGTCTCTTAGGGGATATAGGCTGGGAACCACTTGAAGTACGAAGAAAACAAGTGAGGCTTAGACTTTTAGAAAGGTTCAGAACAGAAGAGTTTAACTATGATGCTGAAGGAATTCTAATGGCCCCACACTACTTAGGTAGATCAGACCACAAAGATAAAATACCGGATATTGATTCCAGTACAGATAGATACAAATACTCATTCTTTCCCCAAACAATCAGGTATCATAATAGCAAGAAAACGTAGTCATCTCGTTAATATTAAACACATTGAATATGCAAGTCGGGACAAAGTTAAACATGGTAAAGTCTTCAGGTATATTTGTAGGTGCATGTTAGTTGGTAGTTTTAGCGTTTGCATGTATGTGGGTTACTAGGTTTTGTCAATGAATGTAAACCATGTTTGGCTTTTTGATTGTATAAATTTGTGGCTATTGCATGCGGTCTTTTTCTCACTGACGGGTGGTATCCTAGCACCCCACACAACAAGTAATTGTGGCGGTTTGCGGATTACTAAGTAGATGTAGATGTATAGCCACAAGAATGTATGATATTTCATAAAGGAAAAATATCTTACTACGAATATAAATTCTAAAAAATATCACCATTGATTTTCAGCCTACCAAAAATTTTGATGCTCAATAAATTACTTGTTTCTTTAATCGTAAAAAATTAATAAAATCAGTTTGAAAAAAAATTACTGAGCGCAGCACCTGGCGGCAGCCGGAGAAACGTCGAGTGAAAATTCGACCGCCGATACGGTTGGTCCTGCTGATGACACGGCAGTCGACTGTACGCAGGCACGCGTTTCCCTCAGTGGTGAGAATAGAGGGGAGTGAAAGGGCTTATGTGGCTGAAAGGGCGGAGCAGAAGATTTGCTTTCAACATAGGACGGGAAAGATAAAGCGTCGGAAAAGGTAAACATATATTTTCTTGGAAGCAAGACGAGAGAAGGAGCGGCGCAGTTTGGCGCGGTTAGCGACGATTCGCAGGAGGGAAAAAGTGTACCACAGGCCATCGGTGGAAATGAATGGCATCAAGGGGAGCGAGGGTGCCTTCCACTTCAAAACGGAAGGCGATGGATGTGGGAAAGAATACATGAGAAATTGTAAGGGCTGGAAGAGGCACTGTAGAAAAACATTAAGGAAGGAATGAAGTTATGAGTGACGAAGTTCGAAGAAACTCCTACCCATTACGGTTTGGAAGGCTATGGCAATGGAAGAGGCTTGCCTAAGTGAAATGATATGCCGTGAAAAATATATGACAACATGCTAATGTGATAAAGTACTCCCGGTACGTAGGAGGCCATTAATGTCACGTAAAAAAATATCAAGTTAGGAAAAAATCACGGCAAATAAAAGACAAAATGAACAGTATTTTTGACGTTTTTATGGCTTCCCTTCATTTTCACGTTGACTTAAAGAATTTCCTAAAATATGGGAGAGATTTAAACGAAAATCGAAGCAAAACTAAATTTTTTCGATAAAATATATAAAATTTATCTAGCATTTGTTGAGACAATATCACTACTGAAAACTACTCTTTTATACTGGGGATGAGCCCCAGTAGCAGATCGTAAACAACTGCATATAACAAATTAATTATTTTTATATTAGGTATATATTTTAGACGAATATCAGTGTAGCGATCACGATATTCGCAGAAGTATGTGTAAGACATACATATATACGTCTCTGTATCGCAAACATAATTGATCGAAACTAAGATAAAGAAAGTGCTGTAAGGGGAAGACATAATGCTATCCTTGGAAACTCAAAGGTGGCAGGGAAAGAAAATTATTATTTAGTGATAAGTTTTGGGATGATTAGGGCTGGCATAAATGGAGAACGTTGGATGGGCGAAGCATAGAAAATAAAATTGATGAGAAATTTGGACGTCATGAAAGGAGGCAGATATAACGTAAATGTGTTGATTTTTAGGATACTTTGAATGAGACAGTACTTATAAGCTTGGGATTGAGCCTGATATTCAGCTATAGTATTTGGACTACATCATAACAACATATTTTAATCGATAAACTGATAGAAACCAGTTGAGTAAAAGCTTATATATCTACCAAATATGGTATATCATTGTGTTATTTCGAGTTATTTATCGCTAGTTTCCATTGTTACTGATTACAGTCGGTCATAATTGATTACCATTTTTGTTATAATATTTAATTTTCAGGGTTTTCCAACTTTTTTATAATTCAGCAAGATGATTTTTTAAACGATGAACAAAATAACTATAATCTAATTGTTTATATTCATTGAGTTGAAGTCCTGGAGTACAAGAAAAACTCTGACTTAATATATTGATGTTTTCACGGCACACTAACCGATTATAGAATCATGGAGGGTCCTCGGCGCTGCAAGGAGGAGCCCGCCCAAGACATCTCCGCACAGCGTCCGCGGTGTCGACCGACCATGGATGCTGCGATGGAATTGAAATACAGGAAGAGGAAAGGCGAAAGGGAGAGGAGAGCTGTGGAAAGGGCGGAAACGGAAAAATGAATGTCTTCATCACATCCGCTGAAATTTTGCTCTTCTCCACCTCCGCCAGCCGCCTCCAAACCCAGCCCCCCCTCCTCTCTCTTTATACGATCGGAATCTCCGCGCAGATCAGACGGGCTATAAATGCGGCGCGCGGTGAATGGCGGAGTTATGGGGAGAGGCGTGGTTCCTTTTTTGAAAAATATTTCCCTCGGATGGGTAGAAAGGTGGTGGAGGGGTTGTTGAGGGTGGAATTGGGATGCGGGGTGAGCATGGACGGGATGGGTGGAGAGTGGGGAGAGAAGGAGTGGATGGGGCCTGTGTAGAAGTTTGAGGCGGCGGTAGCAGTTGATTGCATCTGAAAGGAGTTTGAATGGTATGGGTTCCGTAGCTCGAATCTTCCCGAGAAATCTCTTGGAAGTGCCTTGGCTCACTCGGGCCATTCAGTCGTGGGATTCTCCGCCGTCTCTCTCCCGCGGGATACCCTAAACCTCCCTCCAGTCTCTCTCTATTCCTCTCTATCTCCATCTCTTTATCCCACTGAGCCTCTATGCTCCGCCCCCTCCCTCACCTTTCTGTTAGCCACAGTCTTTCAACCCCTCTGAGCGCACCAAAACAGTCTTGTGCTATTCGTTCTCCGTCATTGGATTGCAGACGGGGCGTGCGCGATATTTCTCAAGGCAAGGGATTCATCTAGTTCTTTGTCAAAAAGAATAATAGTGATAAGATTTGAAAACTTCAAAATGTTATGAATACTACTGATCTTGCATGAGGTGTCTCATATGAAAGATAATACCTTAGTTTAATGTATTCATTGCACCTTTCGTCAGGTGAAATTGCCAAGAGTAGAACTGCAAAAATGAGTTTTAGCCCAGTTCGAACAGTGGTTTATCGTTTTGAAGCACGCTATATTTGTCTCGCAGGTATTTTCTATAAAACTTTTAATGAACACTAGGTCCATGGTGACGGGTAAAATAATTTAATTATTTCACTTATGTCGTTGTCATTCCATTGGCGTTGCTATGGTGTTTAACACCTAATATTTTTATGACTCTTGACTGTTCGTCATTTTTTTAACACCGAATGGCCCAAATACTATGATCGTTATCAGTCCCCTTTGCATCCAGTCCTTCCACATGTACGAGCTTGGATGGAAAATGCAAGTGCTTTGATTTTCTGTGTTTAAGAGTGAAAATTCTTCAATACCAGAACAGCTTCAAGAATGATTTGGTGTGTTATTACTATGTTTATAGCACACTTGTTAATACCTAGTTCTATTGTTTTTTTGTACTCTTCTTTTAATAAGTCGTTAACTACAGGTGCTCACTAGGCATAAAGTTAGATTAAAAATCCTATCCTCAACCAAAACCACTATAATTGAGGAGTTAATCATTAAACGTTATTAAATAAGTTATTTCATTACGCTAAAGAGCTTCTAACAAGAATGGGAGTTCTTAACAAAAAATATTAGCTAACTCGAAAAGAAAAGATCAGTGGAAAATATAAAATGGAGAGTAACTTTGTTGGTTTAGACATCTGCGTCTTTGATTTTACGAGATAATTGCTTACTGTAGGCTTGAGAGATATTGTTGGGAATTAAATAGAAAATATAAGGGGTTGAAATGATTTTCTTGCGCTGGGATTGGATAATAAGAGCCATTGGAATAGTTAAGACTGTATTACGTGAGGGGGAAAATGTTGGGTGGGCGAGGTAGACCGAGGATAAAAACTATCAACTTGAATGAAATGAACGGAGGTTGAAATAATGAGGAGAAGAAAAGTCATTTATTTTTACATGAGGTTTAGGAGTAGCTAGGATCGTTTGAAGAGCTTTAAACTCAAGAATTTCTTATTCTCTGAGAAAAAAATTCCCTACCCTACTGAATAGAGTTTAGCCATAAAAAAACTTGTGATACCATTATAGTACGACGAAAAGGAGTTGCATCAAGATCCCCTATTACTAGCTCGATGATTCGACCAAGTAGTTGCATTTTTCGTAGCAATGAAAAGATTGTAAAAAGATTCCGGACTGAGCACAATCGTGCGTCGAGACAGGAAAGTGGAGAATTAGAGAAATAAGCGAAGGAAGGAGGGAGGAGCAAATACTTACAAGGGATGGCTAGGAAAGGAAAACTGGAAAGAAACCCGGCGTCGGCATTAGCCTACTCTTATCAAAAGTCGCCAAGGGGTCCTTAGTTTAACGTACTATCCGACAGATGGCACACTCACTTAAAGTGCTCTCCACAAAGCACTTCAAGTAGTGATCGAGATACCACTGATAAATATTTGTTGGCTCCAGGATTTGAATCCAGACCTTCTCAGTCGGGTGCCTGTAAGTTATCCACCGCACAATCCCTATCCCCCCTGACACTTATGTATGTGCAAGAGCTGAGAGGGATTCATCCACAAATTTGGAGGTTTAAGCTAAATATAAAAAAATTTGCTCCAATGATATGTTCACAAATATATAACTTCCCGTCTAACTGCAAGTACCTTATAATTGAATGTGCCACGCTGATGAGTACAATTATTTACCAAGGTTTACTCAAAATATGGTTGGTAAATTTAACTAATTTAGCATATTCGAGGTTTTTTGAACATTTTAAATGTTAAATTGACATCATTATGTTTTAAGGCAGTCTTCCGGGCCATGGATTCGGTCAATAAACTGGTAGCGGTAAGTGTGTACAGGAAATATGTATGTGACATATCGCTCAACATACGGCTATGTCCTATGAAATATTTTATCGAACACAGATTGATTTTCAATTTGATGTGGATTTAAACAAATATCCCATGATGACTTTTGGATCCCCTTACTTTTGATAAATTTATATATTATTCAGTGCAAAGAGTGATGTGAATGAACAAACCTGGAGATATTAAAGAAAATATTCTGTTGCAATTACGAGTACATTATTTCTGTTATAGCCCCTAATTTCCTAATCTTTGTCTTCGCATGTTTCGTTTTATTTTGTTTGCCTATTTCTTCATTCGTTGTTGTATAATAATATATTGAGATATTTTAATTTGCCTCTGGGAAATGATTACAAAGATGGGTTAAAAGAAGGAAATGGAAGAATGACATAAATGCAAGCACGGAATTTGGTGAAAAAATACAGACGCCTGAAACAATAAACCGAAGCTGAAAACCAATGAGGCAAGGTAAATATGGTGGAAGAAGTAGAACGAGAATGGAAGTTTACGAAACCAAGACGAAAGAGGCGCATTATACAGAAAAGTGTACTACTTGTCTGGTTGTAAAAAAGAAAATTCCGTTTTCACTATCAGAGGTGTCACGGGTGTAATATTATTCAAAAAAAGAAGTTCTGATATGAAGTCTTGAGCTGATTTGGATTAGGCGGCAATAAAAAAACACCTTACATACTCGCCTTAATCAAAGCATCACCAAAACAGACTTTAGCGCCCAGTTCCTTTAACACTGCTCAACGACACGAAATTACCTAGAGCTACGTCGTCCTTAAGTAACAATGTTCAAAGGGATTAATAGGTTACATATTAACAACCTAACCATCCATATAAATAAATACATGTAAATTTACAATATTGTAGTCATTTATACTTTGAAGATAGTAATGTTTCCGTAAAAGGCTCATAGTAAAATACAAAATTTACATCAAGACTTTAAATTAGTAATGGAGGTGTATTACGATTAATTGATGGTAAATTGATTGTGGGTATTTTCCTCCCACTTAATTTAACATTCAGCAATGAGTGTAATACAAACTCTGTCTAAATAACTATATCAACATCTACTTAATACCCCGCAAGCCGCCGCAAGGGCCTGTGGCGGGGGTGTTAGGACACCACTCGTAATTAAGAAAAAATACTCATTGATTTATTATTTAATATGAAGTGATTAAGTAACTTTGATATGGATACAACCTATGCCACCAGTCGGAGCATTTTTGCGGAAGGGATTATCACAAGAATGTACTTTTTCAATTTTGGTTTGAACGTGTAATAATTGAAGATTCTCATGGCATATTTTTATGCGACAGGAGGCAAATTAATTATTTTCCTATTCGAGATCATTTAGTGATAAAAGGAGTCCACTGATCCCAAGTGTTTGAACCCTCTACCCTGTGTTAGCTGCGCGGGGTGAACGCTTTTCGGTACTCTCTTCGGCAAACTAGCCCGTTGAAACGCCCGAGCGGCCCCAAATAAGAATTTAATAAAAACAAAAGAATATGTCCAAGCGGCAAGACACGAGAAATTAAATGCTTAAGGAAGGACGAGTGTGTGGACGAGGCGAGAGTGGGGACGAGGTCGGGTTCGAAAGGTGGCGCTGAAAGCGATCGTTTAATTAACCGAAAAGTGCTTTTCACACCTTCCTGGTCATTCTCTCTCTCACCCCCCCCCCCCCCGGAACACCTCGGTGGTGGGGGGGGGGTCGAAGAAGCGAGAAAACCGACGGAGGAGCAAGAGGGAAAAGGAGGAAGCCATGGGAGTTATTTATAGACGCAAGAGGGATCGAAAGAAGAAGACGAACTTGCGGGCATCACGCACCTCGCTCCCCAGGCCATCATCACCCCTCTTCCCGCGGCGGCCCCGTCGACCGGACCACTTCTCCACCCAAGGGGGAGGGGGAGAGGGACGAGGGTTCAAGGAAGAGTCGGAGAAGGATATCCGAGAGAGAGAAGTCCGAGAAGCAGACAGCGACCGTGGTGGGTGGGGGGGAGATGAACGGCCATAGGGTCCCCACGAATTGGGTTACCCAGCCAATGACTACACGCCACAGCCACCAAGACAAACACTACGTGGAAGCGAGGGGAGCAGCTCAATATGGCGGCGGAGTTGGGAGATGAACACCTTAGCTGCCCTCCACTATGAACTGGAAGGTGTTTTTGGTTAGGGAAGAAGGAAGCACGGTGGAGCAGGATCTAGAATCGGCGAATTAACACGGGCTAATACTTCTAATCTCTGCGCGAAGTACCCATCTCTCGACTGATCGAATTTCAGTATATGATTTTTAACACCAAACGTTATCATCTGCTAAATCGGCGGAGATTGTTTCCTTGAGTCGACTTTTTAATGAGTTTATGCAATTCAGAACACGATGCTGTTTTCGATTTCACCTACATCCTCAGATTACAGATCTTAATTCCTCAAAGTGCATGGTGATCTAAAATGATGAGCGCTCCACACGCGAGTGGAGGACGCCGGGTTCAAAGCACAGTTATGTTCCTGTATGCCTCAACGATGGTATGGTATTATCTGAGAGAATTCATGATACTTTTAAATTGGCACAGGGATTGGTTCCCATACCAGGCAAAATTGACAAACTTAACGTCTTATGAACTTTGTATCAAAAGAGTCCTTGCCTCAACAATATGATCTCCCCTCGGGTTACATGTTGTGTCTTTTCAGATTCGCAAAAGAGTATCATCCAATCTACATTGATAGCAGCTGCCAACTGGAGCAATCATTGCACGCGACACCCACTGCACTATGGCACAGTCAGGGAGACCGGCATCTTAACCCTTCACGCTCTCTAGACTTCATAATAACCTGGAAATCATATTCCAACTAAAACAGACAGAATACCAACTTCTTTCCATCCAGACATTATACAGTGTCGCGTATACCAAATATGCCTTGGCACCACCCAGGTGCTAATATCCGAGCAATTTTGTTTAAGAAAAAGGGAGAAAAATACAAGAGACAAAAGAAATTGCCCGTTACAAAAAGGAAAAGAGGGAAAATATAGGTATTCTATGCCACAATTTAATTTAATTATAATTTAAGTTAACGAAAGTTTGGCTCATACAAAGCAAAGAAATGTGCTTCAAAGTACATCATTTTGTTGGGGACAACTTGATTATTGAAGAACAAATAAATATTCTTTGATTAAAATTTAAAGTCACCTTGCCTTTAGAACAAATCTCCAATAACGAGTATTACATGGGTAGCAGCTAATCTTATGCCTACACAAAGAGGACAAGAAAATACGTTACAAGAGGGCAGGCACAAATTCAATGGAGACTTATTACTGGTTAGTATTCATACGCGTTCCGGATGAACAATTCACAAATACAATAGACTTAACATCATTCAGCTGCACCCCCCTGGCACAAGGGCACACGTCGAGGGGTATTAGAACACCTACTTGGAGAGTATTTTGCGGGAGTTTGATCTTGTATTCCCCTATTTTGATAGCGGGTATCTATTATTTTATTCGGTGTTTCCCTTTCATTGTTTTCGCGGATAGTGCGAAGAAAAAACGAATACTTAAATATATTAGTTTGAAAATAAATCTAATTCCGTAGCGATTGCCCGCCTTGCTAATGTAATTCGTGTGTTAAATTATATCTCGAATTTCGGTTGCAAAATCACACGCTTCATATATTTGTAGTTATTTTAATCTAGTCCTGAGTCTTCGTATATTTAAAGATTCCCACCCCTTATTCCTTATTAAATGTGTGACGATTTGTATCCTTCGGTACGAGCTTACCACGAACCTAGCGGCCTTCCTCTGTAACTTATTCTATTTTGTATGAGATGTTTATCGAAATGGATCCCAAATGCTCGCCGCATGCTCAATATAAAGCCTTAATAAAAATAAATAGCGCATATCATTAACTTTTTTGTTGCTACTACTTCTGAATATACGTTTGACGAATGCCAGCTTTTTTTTTAGTTCAGTAGGGATAAATGTCTCCATACCGTGTCTAATTATTTCAAAGAAATGCTTTCTTGTAGCCTTAGTCCCAGTTCTGAGCGTTTTCGTAATGTGTAACTGTCGGCTTTTTCTAAGGCACGCAGCAAAACCCTTGAAGTTACTTTTCTTGAATAGGTATACTGTTCTTCTGGGTATAACGATTTTGTTTACCGAAACAGATAATCCTAAAGGTTCGGTTCGACTGAAAGCAGTTACATAATTTCGAAAAGGTTGACTGAAATTACTCTTGACTCTGCTGAATACCTGATTTTATTCTGTTTTACGGATTTTGTCCTAATACCCCCTGCCAAACACACTAGTATTTCACCCCGATTATTTTGAAGATGTAGATACAGACTGATACAGTACAAACAAAGACGAAGAGATGGATGTAGCTGACTAATCGTCACTGCCGAGAGATTTAATAAATCAGAAATTCCTATGCAATGTAAATGTGGTTGAAGTCGTCACGACATTAGGTGTCATAGAATAGCAATGCTTTTACTTTACGATCAAAGTAGCAGTGATCACAATTTGGAAATTTAAGGCCAGTGATAACTGATATAATGCATTAGCGTCTATGTAGTCAACCTTGAGGAATTAATGTTAAAAATATTATTGAAATCTTTGAACTTTAAAATACTTCCAATGATTATAGCAGGTGATGGGTGACGATTTAGTGCATTACTGCGAAATTACATTTTGTTACATAAATTACTCATTTTAATAATGCAACAGTTTATACTGCTTAAAATCAAGGATATTCAAGATATTATTAATTAGGTTTCTCTATCTGTATTACGTTATCCCTATATTTTCCCTTTTCGCCGACTACTACTCTAGACATTCCCAGGACCGAGACAGGGCTTCTTAAATGAGCCCTCAAGATTCCCCACTTCCCGCTCCACTCCTCCCTACCATCCCATTCATAAGCACCCCTCCCAAATATCGATGACCTCCCAAACCGTTCCTAGCCCACTCCTACTTTAGCCTCTCTCGCGGCATTATGAGCCGATTTCGACGTTAGGTAGAGCGAAAATCCCTCGGGCCGTCCCAAGGAGCGTTGCCAGGCTGCCTCAACTGAAGGGTGCGTGGGATGCGAGGAGTGGCGACGCAAATGGGAGCGGGGGTAGGAGGTAGTTTTGGGAGAGAGAGGGGGACGGGGGAAAAGAGTAAGAGAGAGCCTGGAGGGACTGAGCCAAGAGGATATTCTCGCTGCGGAGGGAGGATAATAGAAGCCGTCTACAAAGAAGGGAACAGCGACGTGAACACACATGTAAACAACAAATATTGCATTTGAAGTACTTGGTGCTTTCTCCTCCATCTCTACATCTTACCTTACGCGTTCAATGGAATTATTTTTAGCTAACAGCATTTGGTGCTCATGGAGTGAAGAAAACAATATAATTTTTCACTGTTCTTTATTAATTTGGTACTACTAGTTTCAACCCTTAGGCGTCATCATCAGGTAAGATGTACTGGATACCTGATGATGATGCCTAACCGTTGAAACTAGTAGTACAAAAATAAAAAATAGTGGAAAATATATTGTTCTCTTCACTCCATGAACATGAAATTCCACGAAAATGAGTCAGAAATTATCGAAAACGTTTGGTGCTCTTGAAAATGTATACTTTATTTCCTCAATTAATATTTATGATTAATATCAAAAAACCTTCGTTTTTAAAGATGAGAATGAAGGATTAGGTAACTCTAGGAAGACTCCTCGATGTTTTGCACCAAGTTGCTAAAAATATCCGTAACTTGAATAAATATCATTAATTTTATTCTAAAATGTAGGTACCAAAGTAATGTTTACCACTACATGAGTACATCCACTATCATAAAGCAAAGATTTGCCCTTTGACGTTGACTCAGAGAAGTCCCTTTCCCCGCATATAATTTTAATGACGATTCGCTCACAAAATTTTGGCCCGTTTACAATTTTGGATGTAGTATCCCGAAAGAGTGACTGGGATCCAAACTAAGGCCGGCCGATCTCTCCAAGCCCTGGCTAATCTACATCTACCTAATACCCCGCAAGCCGCCGCAAGGGCGTGGGGCGGGGGGTGTTAGGACACCACCCGTAACTTAGAAAAAAAAAAGCCGCATGCAAGAACCACAAAAAATATGGCATACATTAATGCAAGAACACTTACACCCCACACTCATGCAAACACTCAAACTACCAACTAACATACACATGCACCTGAAAGTATACCTAACATCTTTGCAGTGTTTAACTTTGCTCCAACTTGTAAATTCAATGTTTTTAATATTTCTAAAGTGACTTCGGTTTCTTAATATTATTACTTCTGATTGTTCGGGGAAATAATAAGTATTTATATCTATCTCTCCTGGAATCTATCTCCATTATTTTATCTTTGTGGTCTGATCTACCTAAGTAGTGTGGGGCCATTAGAATTCCTTCAGCATCATAGTTAAACTCTTCTGTTCTGAACCTTTCTAAAAGTCTAAGCCTCACTTGTTTTCTTCGTACTTCAAGTGGTTCCCAGCCTATATCCCCTAAGAGACCTGTCACGCTTGTGTTCTTATCATAACAATTTTTAACGAATCCAGCGGATTTTCTCTGGACTTCATCTAATTCGTTTTGCCAAATTTTCTCCCAAGGATCCCAAATACTTGCGGCATATTCCAAATGAGGTCTAACTAGAGCAAAATAACACCTCTCTTTAACTTTTTCATCACTTTTCTCCACCACCCGTTTTATGAAGCCAAGTTTCATTAAAACTGATCCGCATATTGTCCTGATATGTGCTCCCCATGAAAGGCGTGGTGTTAGAACAACCCCCAAATATTTAGCTGGATTTGCCGTAGTCAATACTGAACCCTCTATTTCGTAGTTTATATCCTGTTCATCGCTTCTTTTTTTCCAAAATTTCAAAGCTGCGCATTTATCTTTATTAAGTGTTAATCCCCATTTATTGCACCATTCCGAGATATCGTCTAAGTCTCTAGAGAGTAGCTCGCGATCTAGTTGGCTCCTTATTTCCCTGTACACCACCGTGTCGTCAGCAAATAACCTCATATTGCTACCAACGCGTGTTCTTAAGTCATTAATTTATATTAAGAACAGGAACAGCTAATGGGTTGCCACGCCGCATTGATGATAAACAGTCCCATTTTTAATGATGAAGATGATTTCTATCAGCCAAGCAAAATCCCAACTATCAATAGTATCAAATGTCATCTAAACCGGCAATGTAGCAATTGGCTTTAGATTATACACCATGTTTTTTTTAATACATTCCTCATACTAATGAATTAAATACTTAATATTAAAAAAGTTCCACTCAATTGTGTGCAAATTCGTTGACTTCATGTGTTTTGCTGTCAAACCCCTCCGACATGACCGCATTAGATTGCCATTAATCTACTTAATACACTTTATCTAATTCTCTTTGCCAAATTTTCTCCATAGGATCCCAAATACTTGCGGCATATGCCAAATGAGGACTAACTAGTACAAAATAATACCCCACCTCAGCTTCTTCATCACAGTCGAACACCACCCATTTCATGAGGACGAGTTTCTTTAAAGGTATTGACTTGATATATGTTCCCCATGAAAGATGTGGTGTTAGAACTTACCCCAAATATTTAACTTGATTAGCCGTAGTTAGCACTGAGCCCTCTATTTGATGGTTTGCATCCTGTTCGCCATTTCCTTATTTTCAAAATTTTAAAACTGCGAATATGTCAAATTAAGTGTTAATCCGAATTCATTACACCAACGCGAGATTGTATCCAACTCTCTACAGAGTAGCTCGTGATCTAGTAGGCTCCTAAATTCCCTGTCCTAAGAAAATAATCTGAGATTACTATTAACGTGTGCGTTTAAGTGCATGCAGTTGAGTATACCTAATTATTCTCTAGACACTGAGGGTGGCAAGTGGAATGAGTGATATCTATAAAAATGCAGTTGCTATCCCGTATTGTCTATAGGAAGTAGGAGTTCTTAAGTCTGCTAGTTCCGGCAACTATTCCCAGAGTTTAATGTACGAGGGTCATCCGGAAAGTAGTACCCGTTCGTGAAATAAAGACACAAAAGTAAATATTAACAAACATAAAAAATTTTATTTGAAAGAGGATACTTTAAACTACTTCTCAACATAATCTCCAAGCAAATTAAGGCATTTGTCATAACGTGTGACAAGTTTCTGTATTCCTGCTGCATAGTCCTTCGCCGCCAGCTCATTGGGATACGCGAGGGACCCATCTTGCACAAATTTTTGCATAATGCAGATGGTGTTTAACAATTTCATGAACAATTGTTCTAGAAACATTGGGAAAATGCTCACAGATGTCATCAATTGTGACGCGCCGATCGTTCCTCACGAATTCGTCAACTGAGCTCACCAGTTGGTCTGTAATGACAGACGGTCTCTCCGAACGCTCATCGTCGTGTGTGTTCCCCCTCCCCATGTTGAAGTTGCGACACCACCGCCGAACAGACGACTCGTCCATTACATTGTCTCCATACACCTCCTTTAATTGGCGATGAATATCACATGGGCGAACGTTTCTTGCATTGAGGAATTTAATCACTGCCCTCACTTCACAACTGGCGAGGTTCTCAATTTTTTTAAACATTGTAAACAATCACAGAAACAACACAGGCAATGCTAGCGTCACGCAACTTGGCTCAGAGAAGGCAGACAAGCCACTGAAGCTATCTGACCTCGTCCAGCGGCTACTCGCGTCGTCAGCACTTCATGCGGCACGAACGGGTACTACTTTCCGGATGACCCTCGTACATGATCCAAGTGACTAATTTATGCTGGTCTGCGAATAATTTGCGAGACCTCGTTGCAGAAAAATGTGGATATGAATTTTTTTTAGCAAGCTCAGCATATTATTTAATCATCTTTCTTCCAATGATTCTCACCCCAACTCCATTTCAGCATTTCAGGGTCGCTTTTCGTTTTATCGCAAGAGTTTTTAACGAAACGGACTACCAGGATTTGAACCTTCTCAATTTCCCGAATGTGGTCTTTTTGACTCGGAACCCATACACGCCATTAATATTCTAAATGAGGCCTTACAAGAGCGTGGTTACAACGTTACTTGACCTTGGAGTCACTTATGCTGACAATGCGTCTAATTAATCCCAAATTTTTATACGCTTGGCTGTAGACTTTACGTTTGTGGGTCGCCCAAGTTAAGTCTTTAGTAAATGTAACACCTAGGTATTTTACCGTGTCAACTTATTCTAGGTCTACTCCAGCTAATTTGTAAACAAATCCCGTTAATCTTTTAAAGAACTTTATCACCAAACATTTATTTTAATTTAATGACAATCCTCATTTTGAACACCATTTAGTAATGCAATCTAGATCCTGTGCTAGAATTAAACGATCCAGATTAATAGTGGAAAGTTACGACCGGTGCGGAGGGCGAAATTTATTAAGCAGACACTTTACAACCTGTTCCTCCGAACCCCTCACTACGCAATTCACTTAACTTTATTGATAAAATTCAAAATTCTCATCAATGTTTATACCTACGTTTTGGCGCATACGTTACCCTAATCATTAGCAGAGAAAGGGAGACCTGTTCGCAGGGTAAGGTCAGGGAGGGAATTTGGAAGGCTAGGGGTGGTATGCTAGAGGATTGGAAGGTATATCAACACTTATGATCACCATAAAAATAAAACAATCTGACATGAATCCACCCCGATTTTCCTTCCAAGCGAAACAAGTTTGTTTATAGATAATTGATTAAACACAGATATAATTAAACTCTTGATACTATATTCTAATATAAACTGGTTTGGAAATGACTTCTAGTAAAAAGAATAGGAATTTTCGAAATGATTATCTCTCTTAAAAGTCGATTAGGGATAATTACGGCGGAATTGAAGACAGAAAGAGGGGAGCGGGTATTATGCCCGTGGTGAGGAACTAAATAGGAGTATCCGTGGCAGGGAGAAGATGTAGGAGTATGAGGGAGACATGGGCGTGAACTAAAGGAGGGATGAAGGTGCTAGATGCTGGGAAAAGGAGTAGTACGGTACAGCGGATGGGGATTGGTACGGAGGTAGTTTTGGAGAGCGCGCAGTGGGGAGGGATGATGAACGTGGGCGAGGTCCATCAGTTTGGACACCTGGGAGGCGTGGCTGCTCCCTCGGGACGAACTCCGCTGAGAGGCTTAGGGTGTCTTTGAAAAAATAGCGCCGAGCGTCCTTAGTCGGAGGCGGCGGTTGCTGGCGGGGGGAGAGTGTGGAGGTGGGTACATGTGAGAGGGAGAGGCGGGTGCCTCATGGGTGCGGCCAGCAGTGCAGGTGTTGTTACCACAGGTAGTAAGACAGGGAATAAGAAATGAAAGGGGCACATGGATCCTCAAAGATTGCATTTGGTGCTTTCAATCCTATCCGTGGCATATTAGTACAATCTCAGGCCCCGAAACAATTTCTTACTAGAAAAGTCAGACGCTATTTTGTTTATAGAAACAGTAAGATGTTTGGCTTAATCTTTGAAGAAAAAATCTTGAACAAATTGGACAAAAGTATTTCATTGGCATGCAATATAAGTCCATTCATCCATCGACTGGTGGTCGCAGAGCAGCAAACAACGAAGTTGCAATTCCTTGTCGGTTAACATTGCAAAATAAACTTAAGCTTCGGCTAAATTGTTACATTATGATCTTTGGTTTACTGTATGAACAAAAAATAAAATCATTTAGCTATGAAATCAGTAGTATAACAATATATTTAAACACACGGAATTATATCATATAAAGGCCAATCAATCCATTAAAAAATAAGTATCTCATAATGTATCAATGAAATTTGTCATTTGAATTTATCATAAATGTCAATAAGGTTAAAATTGGAGTAAATTATTAATTTGGGAGCATAATTAATACAAATTTACTTTAGTTATTTTATCATTTTTAATTTAATCTCGAAATTTATCATTTGTAATGGAGGGGCAAAGTGTAAGTCCTCGAGTGTTTTTAACCGAGGAAAGGTAGGGTTAATTCCGAACAAATAAGTATTTTTCTCATTCCCTGAAATATGGCTCATTAAAATAGTTTTACGACTAATTGTCTGGTGAAGTGCCTGACGACGTTAAGGGTCTTCTTCAAGCACAATGAAACAGCATTAAAACCTTATATATCAGCAAACCAAAGCCATACGTCATCTGAAGCCAATCAATAAAAACAAAGGCAAGTTCACCAGATAAGACAAATATTATAGTATTAATTATTGGTAAATCTTAGCCGTAAAAGCTGCTGTGAAACTCGGCAATCGGTTGGAATCGACGTAATTAAGGGGAAATCCCCTCATCGGCCCCTTAACCTCCGGCCATATTGTTCTGTTTTCCCTCACAGCCTCAATGACGCCTGGAATTCCCGCAGGGCTTCGCTGTAAGCCGATTAATACGAATGAGGCCGCGGGAACATAATTACGTGTGTCTTTCAGGAATTCCGCTAAAAAAAACGCCCACATTTAGCATTCATAATTGGCCTTTGTTAAGGAAAGAGCATTAGGTGGAAGAAAAATGCTCCTCGCACAGAATAGGAAAGCGAAGCGCTCTAATATGAGATTTTCCAGAATTCTGTCTACCCAACCAGCAAACAATGGCCGAGTTCATAAGGAAAACATTTCTAACTTTTCTTGTGAATGAATTGTAATACGGTGCTTAAATAATCAAGAGCCTTCTATAAAATCGTTATTAACGTTTTTGAAATTAGTTTAATGCAATTTTAGTAACATTAATGCAAAATATTTTATAGCCACCATTACATTCCCACGAATTTCAAATAATAGTGCGCATGCAGAAAAGCAATAAAGAGAAATTTCCTTATCAAAATGGACGTCAGAGGAACGGAATTAACCTAAAGAAGTCTTCAA
Source organism: Hetaerina americana (assembly GCF_022747635.1). NCBI lineage: Eukaryota > Metazoa > Arthropoda > Insecta > Odonata > Calopterygidae > Hetaerina > Hetaerina americana. Next base: position 9,339,464 of record NW_027286741.1, read on the forward strand.
GCCTTTCTCGGAAAATAATAAGAAGTTTTAAAATAAGAGTAAACACTATCTATCAAAGTGTAGGAAGTAAATACTCCAGTTTGATTTGTGTTCTAATTAATATTAAAATTAGTATCTATGTGCTACGAATTTATATTTCATAAATTTTCACTAAAAACATTACCATCCGGCGGTAGTAAGATTTAATTTTTTTTCTGAATAAAAAATTAACGGGTATAAAATTATAAAAGCTTGGTACTCAATAAAGCCTATAGTAAATGGCCTTGTAATATATCCTAGGAGATGTAATGCGTAGATGTAATGCTATATATCTAATTTCTTGGCATTTGCCTGTAAAATGAATGAAATAACTAATTTTGGCAGTGACTACTCAAATAAAAACGAGTGAAATTTGGTGTTTCTGCATTATAAATCTAAAATATAAAACATACTGTGAATTCTTTGAAAACTATGCAAAAATATCGAAACAGGTAAAAAAATATTTCTTTAGTGGAAACTGAAGAACTCCTCCCTTAAGAGTTTCTCCCCTTCCCAATCCGGAAGCCAATATTAGCTAACACGATGGTTGAAACTACAGATAAAATTACCTACCAAACTATAATGAAGTAAAATAAAGTTTAGCTCATTCACAGGGGTGAATTTTCCAATAAATTTCTATCAATCTTTCTGGAACTGTGAACGATTTTTATGTTTCTACCGTTTGTTCCTTCGGCAATTCTTCATTTCTTGTATTGTTTATCATCTCCTGTCCTATAGACCTATGTCTTCTTCAATGAGTGATGACTGTTTTCATTGAACTCCATCGCTTTCGTTTGAGAAGCGGTCAAAACACCCAACTCTTCTAATATTTTCTTCAATAATCAAACATCCTGATCTGTGACTACCAATTTATATTACGTTCTTATTGGAAAGAGCCTCTATTGCTTAAAATTTTACTGCGATATATATATATACATATATATATATATATACATATACATATATATATATATATATATATATATATATATATATATATATATATATATATATATATACACACATGCTTTCGTAGACGTAACACGGAAGTACCGAATAGTACAATACACAGTAACACACAATATAGAAACACAAAAAAAGAAGAACACTCACACGTTATTTCTTGATATTTCGACGGAAACAATCCGTCTTCATCTGAAGATATAGAAGTAATGCATATAAGTATATATATATATATATATATATATATATATATATATATATATTTAACTCTCTCCCGCCCTTCCCCTATTCCTCTTGCACTTCCAAGAATGTAATAACCACCGCGCCTCGTGCAATCCCTCCTCCCCGTCCGCGGGTCTCCCCATCCCTAAACATGCTTCCCATCATAATACCCCTTTCAACCAGTGTTACAATGTTTCCGTCCCAGCGTCCCTTCCCACATCCGATAACCATATAGTATTAAAAACTCTTGAAATGGCATTCATTTACATCTGTATGGCCTATCAGCATCCGGGCCTCAATGTCGTTCACTGATGGGAGTGGCCTAAAATTGTTACTTTGTGGAAGCAAAGCATATCGGGGGGTGGACACTGTGTTTTTCCGAATGAGTTTTGGGGTACGTGGCCTTTGTTTTGACTTGCGTGGTCTTTATCAATACTTTGTAGGTTGAAACATGAGTCTCGTATGTTGCAATAGTTGCGGTGAGCATGTTGTTCTATTTTCCGATTTTGTGTCAATTCCACCCCTTCCCTCTCCCTTTCCTCTCCCCAACCATTCCTTTCACCCCTCCTTCGCCTCCCGTTCTCCCCTTCCCCTGGCCCCCTTCCCTTTCTCTCGCACCCCTCACCACAACAATTCCAGCAGTCATTACTTCTATATCTTCAGATGAAGACGGATTGTTTTCGTCGAAATATCAAGAAATAACGTGTGAGTGTTCTTCTTCTTCTTTTTTTTTTTTTTTTTTTTTTTTTTTTTTTTTGTGGGGGGGATCGAGATGGTGCGGGGGCTAACGTACTGGCCTCCCACCATGAGGGCGCGGGTTCAAATCCCGGCGGTGTTGAATATTTTTCAGAGGTATCTCGATCCCTACTTGAGGTGCTTTGTGGAGGGCACTTTGAGTGAGTACGCCGTCCGTCGGATGGGACGTTAAACTGCGGACCCCTTGGCGCCTTTCGTAAAGAGTAGGCTAATGCCGACGCCGGGTTTCTCTCCACCCTTCATCCTTTCCTATCCATCCCCTATGGCGCAAATGACCTTAGCTGTCGGTCGCCTCCCCTCAAAACTACTACTACTTCTTTTTTTGTGTTTCTGTATTGTGTGTTACTGTGTATTGTACTATTCGGCACTTCCGTGTTACGTCTACGAAAGCATATATATATATATATATATATATATATATATATATATATATATATATATATATATATATATATATATAACGATTGTACGGAAAAACTCACACGAGCGGCATAATAATGGGCTGACACAATATAACACAAATAGAAAAGAATAGACACATTTAAAAGACCACTCACACGGTAAATTGTTCGAGCTTTCGGCCCTCTCAGAGGCCTTCTTCAAGAGAGACTGAGGGGGCCGAAAGCTCGAACAATTTACCGTGTGAGTGTTCTTTTAAATTTGTCTATTCTTTTCTATGTATATATATATATATATATATATATATATATATATATATATATATATATCATGCAAGGTACCACCAAGTTGCGTATTAGGGGTGGAATATAAACCAGAATAATTTTACCCAAATATGACCCTAGCGCGGTCGAACACTGTTATTATGATCCACTATCGTTCGTGTTAAAAATGAAATCTTAAACCAATCTCTTCTACACTTAATTTCTCTAACTTTACAAGCATTATCTCACCTACCATAGTACGTTGGGTGCAATAATACATTTTCAAAATCACTGCCAAAGAGCCGTCCTTCCAATTTATGCAAGACCTTCAATCTGTAATATGATGAGTGATTCCCCATGATAATGAGTAATTGCCAGTCTAGCTGCTCATATATTTTGGATACATCTACAGCTATTTAATACCCCGCAAGCCGCTGCAAGGGCGTGTGGCGGAGGGTGTCAGGACACAACCCGTAATTTATTAATAAAAAAATATACCGCATGCGAAAGCCACAAATTCATACATCCACAAAAAAAACATGGCAAACATTCATGCGAGAGCACTTACACCCCACACACATGCACACACTCAAACTACCAACTAACATACACATGCACCTACAAATATGCCTGATATCTTTGCAATGTTTTACTAAAGCCGACTATAGGATACGCTACTAAGTATATCATAGCAACATTTTGCAAATCTAGCTCCTCTACGCTGCACGCGATCCAATTCGGCAATTAATGTAAATAAAGCCTCAACAACAAAAGATAACGTTTTTCTTTTACCTTTTCATCACATTTACCAAGTAGTCTTCTAATTAATGCTAATTTTTTGTTAGCTTTTCCACATATTTCCCGTTTGTTTTTCACACAGGAGATATCGTGAGTGAGTAACGCATAGGTATTTTATTGAGTCTAGTTATTGAATTTCGGTGTTGCCAATACAGTAAGCTTTCATGGGGGAATGGGCCGGGTAATGGACCCCAGATCGGTTAAGGGGAGTCCTGCAAGGTCTGAGGGTTGGCCTCAGGTCGACGAAGGAGGCTCCTTTGTCCGAGCAGGATCTCCAAAGTCTCTGGTTTATGCCTTCCACTCGGCTCTAAGCAAGAGACCCACGATCCTTCCTCGGAACGATGCAGCAGGCCCCAGCCGAACACCCTCGACGCCCTCGACGCGCTTCAGCTCGGAGCTCAGCTCCATCAGAGAACGGTGAACCTCCTCGGGCCTACGGTCCGTGACGTCGCTGGTGCCCGCATGGGCCAAGATCTTCAGCCTAGAGCACTTCGTGCTTTTGACCTCCGCCTTGATCGCTTTCGTCACCTGAGAGACTCCCCCGCCTGGTATACACCAGTCGGTCACCCGTTGACCGACGCCCACACGGCACACTCTTTCCCTCAATGGGATCATTATACGACGGACATTCGAGCTACCTAACACATTTCTTCAATCAATGGCAAAGCCTGGTTATGCATCTCTTTATTAACCTCAATATCGAGATTTCTTGAACTTATACAAATTCGATGTAAAATATCTTCTGACATGCTATCCTCGTATTTGTTCCACAGGTCAGTTGGATTGGATTGGAACTATTTCAAAAGGATGATAGCAAATAATGTGCGTATTTGACGAAGATGCAAAAATAGTTGCTTCAGCCGTTGTCCTGTCCCGATGAATTTCGTTTTCAAGCAAATTGAACTCTTGACATACAACCCAAAATGTTGGGTCCACTGTACCATTAACAGTTCGTAGTGACTCGAACGATGTTGGCCCTCAAACATTCACTAGTGAAACCGCAAAGTGAAGCGTTCAACATTCTTCGGATGAACTGTATAAACACGGCCGAGAGCATCAGTAAAACGCACATCCGGAAGACCAGGAACCGCGTCACCTTTCTTCCGACGTTGAAATTTCTTCGATGAAGCGATACGATACAATAAGATATTTAACGATTTGATGTTATGATACGATACTTTTACGATATTTTAATGGCTATTTCTGATATTGTGGGCTGAGACGAATCCAAAAACCGAATATCAATAAAATCAATACTGCCGTTCTCGAGCTATAAATCGTGTAACTAACACGATTTACGACTTTGTTTTATAGATTTTCAAATGAAATACGAAGCATTTAAAAAATCAAAACATTTCGGAATTGTAAAATTATTTCATTCAAGCAGAGAAACGATTCTAAAAATGACCTTTAGGTATTTCCTGAGCAGCTAGCAAAAATGTTAAATACATCTACATCTACAAAATACCCTCCAAGACGCTGCAAGGGCGTGCGGCGGGAGTGTTCGGTCACCACCTGTAAAAGAGAACTAAACCACATGCAAAATCAACACACACATACAAACCTTTACCCACAACTGCGTCTACATTCACGAAAAAATCCTTTCAACTTACATGCATTCATATACATATACGAGTCCGGAGAAAATTTGGTATATGCCTTAAAAACTGTTGTAGTAAGAACACAAGTGTGACGGTCTCGTAGGGAATTTAGGCTTGGAGACACTTGAAATACAATGAGAACAAGCGAAAGGTACACTTTTAGAAAGGTTCCAAAAAACGAGTTAATGATGACACGAAAGGAATTATAATGGCCCCAAACTGCTTAGGTAGATCAGACCACGAAGGCAAAATGAGGGAGATAAATTCAAATACCCATTCTTTCCCAGAACAATTAGAAATCATTTTGCAAGAAACCGAAGTCACCTTTATTATATATTATGAAATATTAAAAGCATTTAATTTACAAGTAGAAACAAAAGATTGCAAAGATATTCGGTATGTGTGTAGGTGCATGTGTATGTTAGTTGTTTATTTTTGTGTTCGCACGTGTGTGCATAAAAGGGCTCCTACGTGAAAGTATACCGTTTTTTTGTGGACTGTTTAAATTTTGGGCTTTTGCATGTGTTTTTTTTCTTAATCACGGGTGGTGCCGTAACACCCCCGGCCTCACGCCCTTATGGTGTGATACGGGGGACTAAGTAGATATAGATGTAAATGTATACTATTGCTCCTTAGGATGCAGTAAAAAAATTAATATTGTTGGAATACGCACCGAAGCAACACAAAAACCAAATCGCAGATTTGTGTGCGTGATCACTCTCGCACCCTCGCAAATCGTGATTTGCGAGGGTGAAGTTTGTCGGTAACTGCGCACGAAAGAGAGTGAAGAAGTGGAAAGAGACAGAGGTGGGGAAAGAATGTAAGAGGAGAATAGACAAAGAGGGGCAGGAAGAGAGATGGAGAGAGGCGATAGGGAGGGGCTGAACGCTAAGAGCATCTCCAGAAAAGGATTAAGGCTTGTCGAAAGCGTTGGGCCAGGAAAAAAAAGGCAAAAGGGGTTTTTGGAGTGGGCCTATGGATGGTGAGGGCGAAAGCAGAGACAAGGGGGCGCGAGGGGATTGGTAGGTAGGCCCGTAGAGATGGGGAGGCGAGTGGTGGGTGGCCGAGAGGGTTCTGTAGGATCGATGGATGAGCACCGTAGATCAAGCCACATTGCAGGGAAACAGTTGGCCCCTCCGGCATTCAACGTTTATATGAAACAAACGGTTAAAAGTATATGTAAGAATATATAGTTAAAATCAGTCAGTAAAAGGTATCCGATGCAGAAAATGAATAGGTACACAAATGCATTTCAAGGCGAGGCTATAAAGCTGATAATTAGATATCCATTATTGAAATAGAAAGAAAGACTCGTACTTTTCCACAGAATTTATTATACGGCACGACGCGTTTCACCGACTTGCGGCATCATCAGGTGATATTGTACCTGATGACACCCCCCGCCACACACCCTTGCGATGGCTTACGGGGTATAAGGTATACGTGATTGCAGATGTAGATGGTTGGTCTGAAGATGACCGCAATGAAGTTTTCCTTCGACAGTTGGCATCCTCATTCATATGATGTACCTGATGATGCCGCAAGTCGGTGAAACGCGTCGTGCCGTATAATAAAATCTGTGGAAAAGTACGAGTCTTTCTTTCTATTTCAATAATGGATATCAATTACTTCCACGAAGTGAAGCCTGAAACAATAGAACTGATAATTAGATATTTGCAAACTCTAAGGATATCATATAAATTTAGTAAAGGAGAGAAATTCATTGTCTTCATAACAAACTCAAATGAAGTGTTATGAATATATAGATGAGGAATACACCGTCACCCGTAATATCAAATAATCAAAATGTACATGAATGCTAGCTTGAAGAGGCTAGGTAGCGTATTTTTTTTTAGATATCCTGCATGTAATTTAAATGGACCCATCTTTGCAATATTGTTCCTGCATTCTTTTAATATATCCTTTGATTGAATATTTAGACATTCAAGGATTTTTTTTGTGTAATTTACTTTGTTCGAGTGCATGATCGAACCGATATATGAGTGGAGGTGTTAGGATTGTGATTGTCCATGGCTTGTGACCTAACACCCCCCGCCACACACCCTTGCGATGGCTTACGGGGTATAAGGTATACGTGATTGCAGATGTAGATGGTTGGTCTGAAGATGACCGCAATGAAGTTTTCCTTCGACAGTTGGCATCCTCATTCATATTTTTACATTCATGTTGGATAATGTTTGAATCTTCCTCCATCGTAATGCCTATCAAACCTTTACATTAGTATTATTAAAATGAAAAAAATGATGCTGGTAACACAAAATTTTTGCATACTATTTTTAAAATATTTTCTATAAACCAGCGAAATTTACAAGGAATACTTAAAGATGTTACACATTTTTATGAGAGCATATACTAGGCCTGTGCAAAAAAGATGAGCCTGGTTTTTCTACACATGAACTTTCTAGTAGCGTCGTCAGTGAGAAGTAAAACACTTTTATCATGACCCTATCTCCTATTTTCTCCGCACAACAGTGATTCTTGTCTGTGCTTGACACATTTGCCGCAAAAATTCTTGTTACGGGTTATACTTTCAGGTGCATGTGTATGTGAGATGTAGTTTGAGTGTTAGCATGTTTGGGGTGTAAGTGTTCTTGCATGAATGTATGCCAGGTTTTTTTTTGGATTCATAAATTTGTGGTTCTAGCATGCGGTTTTTTTTCTTTTCTAAACTAAGGGTGGTGTCCTAACACCCCCTGCCACACGTCCTTGCGGCGGCTTGTGGGGTATTGAGTGGATGTAGATGTAGATGTAGAAGAAGACGTTAGAGAAGCAGGTTGTGCATTGAATTTTGTTTTAACCTCGGGAACTGAAACGTACGATAGGCTTGATTAAAGGATGACTAATAAAATCAAGTAATTGTTAAAACAGTGCCATCTTTTTTTGAGCAGACCTTGTAATATTAAATCAGTTTTGTACCAAGTAGTCATTACACAGTCACAATTGGGAAGCCTAATATGTCTACTGTCAATTTTTTAAAGCGGAAAATGACACTGTGAAATATAAGTATTCAAAAAGAACTACAAGTAAATGGAGACGAGGCAATTTAAAGTATTAAATTTTGCAATAAAAATTTATGTTTGGAGTCACACAAACGTCGATAATCCCGACGTGGTGACGAATTGAAATTAAACTCCGTAAGCCCCCACGCAAAAGAAAAAATGCTATGGAATGAGTCGGGAGATGAAAGAAAAAATATAAACTCGATCGAAAGTGATTAAAGTATTCCTTTAATTTAATTTTATTAAAAAATTCGTTTCATTGAAAGAAACAAACATTTTTCCCAGTTTGTTTCCCACTCTTTATCGGAGTCCAAAAGCAAACGATTTAAAAGGGAAATGAGATTGAGAAAGGAAAGAGTTGAGAAAAAAACGAGGCGTTTTTAGAATCGATAAGACGTGGATGGAAATTGAGGAGGTCGAAAGGAAGGGAATAGATACGGAGGGCCCCGCGGACGTGAGGTCGGTCGCCTGGAGAGAAAAAAGAGGGAGAAGGTACGGGCTCGGCGGCCCAAGGAGAGGATCACACAAGTGCGGCCCGCGCGCGGCTTGACACTGGGGCCCTCGCCTTGGACGGCCAACCGATCGCCGGGAGCAGCCCCTACTGAAGCGAGCCCTGGCGTGGGGTCAGATTTGAAGGCGATTTCCCAAGTACCTTACGGAACTAAACCCTGGGAGCAGCGTTAGATGATCACAGAAGATCCCTTCCATCCCTTGTCACCCTCCGTGGATGCAATACCACAGGCTGTCCACTGTCTACAGGGAAGTGTTACATTTTCTACTTGTCACTTTAGTAGTGGGGACTTTAATTTGAACAGCGATTGGCTTAAAGAATTTGCCCCTGTTCCAGTTACACAGGGCATATCTTGGTAATGATTGTTGTCTCTTGTACAAGTAGTTGTGGCTCATATTTATTCCCTCCTTTTTTGTATACCTGAGAAATTTAATAACTGATGAAATTAACATTTCTTTGAAATCAAGTTTTCCCCTATCATTTATATGAATTTGGTCGTCTTTTTGCGAATTTTCGGGAACGTTTTTTTCCATTTTCATAACAATTAATGCTTCTTTTCTCTCCTTTATTCGCTACGCATCAAACCTGGTGCTTGTACCTACCTCCATGTAGGTTTTTTGGTGGATCACTGGGCATTTATTTAAATGTTGTAGTACTGTAAAAGAGGGAGCGAGCACACGTGAGCCGATTGAGAGGGTTCAAGTAGAAACCGATGCAGCGCGCATCCGTTCGATGTTTCTTTCGTCCACGCCGCACCGCCTCGATACTCACGGGCTGCTCACTCTCGCTAACTGGGAGGACGTCCGCCGCACACATAATTGGCAAAGCCCGCGGGTGATCCCGGATGTTCCGTTCTTTCGTGCCGAGGAGGCGGCAGCAAGAAGAGGGAGAGTCCCTCTCCCTTTCTTTCCTGGTCCACAGTGGAGGCAGTAAGGTTAACACCGCCGAGAGTAAGGATAATGGGGGTCGCGGGGAGAGGGGGCGTGGCGTGGAGTGTGTGAGGGAAATAGGGAAAAGAGAAGGGTGGAGGCGCCGGGTAGAGGAGAGGGGGTGGGTCGTAGGCCAAGGGGGTTAGTTTCGGAGGGGGGAGGGTTGAAAGGTAGGGCTGGGGTGAAAGGAAGGGGGTGGGCGGGTAGAAGAGGTTGAAGGGGATTAGAGGGAGAAGCGTTAAGAGTGATGAGGATGTAAGTGGAAGGGATGGCGCGGGGGAGTGAGGAGGGCGGGCGGGATGAAGGCGACCCGGGCGGGAGTGCGGAGAAGGCGGAGGAGAGGAAAAATGAGACGCATTGGTCAGCTTCGGGAGGAGGGGAAGGGGAGCTTTGGGTCCGAATTCAAGAGGACTGCGTGGCGCTTTCGTTCTTCGTGCAACGACCTCCATCTTTGGCCGTGAATTGGAGAGAGGATGTGGTAAAAGAGGGAAACGAAGCAAAACGCGCGATCAGAGTCGAGTCAAGCACTCAAGAGAAAGTTGGTCGTTCGGGCATGTGGACGTCGCGAACCGCGTGATCCGTGAAGTACATCGACTGCGCGACCATGTTTCAAAAACGAATATCCGAAAAGGATTTTACACCTATATTCCAACAACCGTACGCAAAGTCATGTGTTGAATTAACTTTATATAATTGAATTTTTTATGAAGTTAACAAATATTCCTTATGTAAGTGCTCCAGTTGTTAATTCTTATGAATATAATATTAATTTGAATCAAAACGTTTTGCATTTTCTTTTCCTTTTTTCTACTCCATTATTAATGAACTTCATTTGGAGATCAATTGCCGCGAAGTATGAATTAAACGCAATTAAAACCGTAACATTTTCAACAAAAATGTATCCCTTGGAGAGATTGAAAATGTAAGGTCTCATAACCAATTTACAAAATAAAATTGCCGGAATGATATAGAAATCAAGGAAGAAATTTCCGAAAACGCATTGTTTTTCGTAAAATGCCGTAACTATTCAATAAGTTTTCATTCGTGGGTAAAAGTGGTTCTATAGAGTGATTCATAGAAGAGATGTTTTATTCGAGCAACGGTCGGCGACCGTAGCTCGAGCGACAAGCACTTGTGGCGGAAGATGTTAGGTACACACACATCTACATCTACATCTACTCAATACCCCGCAAGCCGCCGCAAGGGCGTGTGGCGGGGGGTGCTAGGACACCACCCATAATTTAGAAAAGAAAAATAATTAAAAAAAAAAATCGCATGCAATAACGACAAAATCATATATAAAAAAAAACATGGCATACATTCATGCATGAACACTTACACCCCACACACATGCAAACACTCAAACTACCAACTAACATACACATGCACCTGAAAGTATACCTAACATCTCTATAGTGTTTAATTTTGTTCCGACTTGTAAATTCAAAGTTTTTAATATTTCTAAAGTGACTTCGGTTTCTTGCTATTATGATTACTGATTGTTCGGGGAAAGAATGAGTATTTGTACCTATCTGTCTTGGAATCTATCTCCCTTAGTTTATCTTTGTGGTCTGATCTACCTAAGTAGTGTGGGGCCATTATAATTCCTTCAGTGTCATATTTAAACTCGTTTGTTCTGAACCTTTCTAAAAGTCTAAGCCTCGCTTGTTCTCTCCGCACTTCAAGTGGTTCCCAGCCTAAATCCCCTAAGAGACCTGTCACACTTGTGTTTTTATCATAACAATTTTTAACAAATCTAGCGGATTTTCTCTGGACTTTATCTAATTCTTTTTGCCAAATTTTCTCCCACGGATCCCAAATACTTGCGGCATATTCCAAATGAGGTCTAACTAGAGCAAAATAACACCTCTCTTTAACTTTTTCATTACATTTCCCCACCACCCGTTTTATGAAGCCAAGTTTCTTTAAAGCTGATCCGCATATTGTCCTGATATGTGCTCCCCATGAAAGGCGTGGTGTTAGAACAACCCCCAAATATTTAACTTGATTTGCCGTAGTCAATACTGAACCCTCTATTTTGTAGTTTATATCCTGTTCCTCGCTTCCTTTATTCCAAAATTTCAAAACTGCACATTTATCTATATTAAGTGTTAATCCCCATTTATTGCACCATCCCGAGATATTGTCTAAGTCTCTAGAGAGTAGCTCGCGATCTAGTTGGCTCCTTATTTCCCTGTATATCACCGTGTCGTCAGCAAATAACCTTAGATTGCTACTAACGTGTGTGCTTAAGTCATTTATGTATATTAAGAACAGAAGAGGCCCTATTACACTTCCCTGGGGGACGCCCGAAGTAACATCTCTCTCCGTTGAGCACAACCCATCTATGACTACTATTTGTTTGCGGTTTGACAAGAAGTCCCTAATCCAAATTAATTATTTTCTCATTGATCCCATAGTATTTAAGTTTGTGTAACAATTTATTGTGTGGGACTTTGTCGAAGGCTTTTTTGAAATCCAGGAATACTGCATCGACTTGGGTGTTGTTTTCTCCCGATCTAAGTATATCGTGAATGAAGAGACCAAGTTGTGTTTCGCAAGATCTGCTTTTCCTAAATCCGTGCTGGTTGTGGATTAGTATTTTCCTACTATCAAGAAATTTCATAATGTTAGTGACAATAACGTGTTCCAATATTTTACAAGAGATCGATGTTAAAGAAATGGGTCGGTAATTGGTTGGTTTATCCCTATCGCCGCCTTTATAGATGGGAGTTATATGGGCTAGCTTCCAGTCGCGAGGCACTGAGCCTTCTTCTATCGATTTTAGAAAAACAATATGTAAAAATGGGGCAATGTCGTCAGCTAATTCCTTTAATATTCTAGCAGGTATTTCTTCCGGACCAGGTGCCTTGTGTGCTTTGATACTACGGAGCAGATGTACTATTCCCTGCTTGGTCAGTGTAAGATCGCTCATGTGTTCCCCGGGTGGGTGTGGAGGATCGTTTGGTGCGTTTGTGTTTTTGTTGTAGACGCTCTGGAAAAAATGGTTTAAAATATTTGCCTTTTTCACGCTATCTGTAATGATTTCTCCATTTTCCGTCTTCAAAGAGTGAACAGTGGGACGTTTACCCTGTATTTCCCTAACATAGGACCAGAATGACTTTGGATTTTCCTCAAGATATTCGCTTAGCATTTTAGATTTAAAAGAGTGTAGTGCTGTGCGCATAATACTTTTCGTCTTACTACGACATTCTTTTAGTAGCTGTTTGGTTGTATTCACAAAACTTATATCGTCACTTTTTAAACTCTTTTTGAAATTTGACTGTAGCTTTCTTTGCCTTCTTAATGCCGATCTGACTTCCCCGTTGTACCATCTAGGTTCCTTACTGTCGCATTTGAGTTTGGACGGGATGTACGTCTTTATTCCTTCGCGTAAAATATTTAAGAAATAATTCCAAGTGTTCTCTGTATTTGTTCTTTTCACACATATATATAAATATTCACTGCCTTTTCCTTTTTGTTGGCTGAATATTTATTTCTGTATTCCTCAATTCTTTTGAAGAAGAATTGACACGCACATAATTCACTATCACGATGAAAGGTGTACACAATCAATGCAGAAAACTTCAAAAAACTTATCTCAAATCAATCTACAACGATATAACCCCTGTTTATTTTGCTCCACGAGACAGTTACCACGTCTAGTCACCCAACGATATATTTTCCCGATCTAAGCTGTTGAAACGGTCGGTATTTAATAATAAATTAAACATAACGTATTTAGATTTTGCCCCAGACATTGAAATTAAATGCTTAATCAATAATTAGTTATTTTGATTCGCTAAGTGATCAACCGAAATACCTTTTCAGACTACCGATAAATAAAAACATTTTATGGAGATGATATACCGCATCATCACTCTCCCATATATGTGTATAAATATTTTTACACATAAGTTATTGTACCAAAGTTTTTCTGGCCAAAAATAAATGTTATTATTCAGTCAAGCGTTTAGTTTCCCCCTTATGCTGGGGAAACTAAAATAAATGGCTTCTTCGTTTTCTTTTTACGGAAATTTTCATTTAATTACGTTATCATGCAATACTTCATTAGTTGGGAAAACTTTGTGCACGGTTTCAAAAGTCACCCAATCAACTTGAGTACTAATATAAGTTAAATATAAAACCTAGAATTGAAAGTAAATGTGAATAGTTAATGTTAAATTTTCACTTGAAACTTCTTGATTAATGAGGACTGACGGATTTTAAAACATTATTTCTCTCTAGCAATAACTCCGAATGATAACTAACGACGCCAAGGTTTGTCGCGCGGGATCTAATCACAACTGAGGCAAGAACAATCAACGTGAATTTCTCTAGTTCTTGAGGGAATCACTAAAATCCCAATTTCATTACAAAAATTCAATTCTTCCAGTTAGGCGAGCCCTTCAGTGTCAAAACTTCCAGCAAACCGGCCCATCTACCACCAAACCACGTGATGCTGTCCCCACCCGTCTAAGCCACATCGACCAACCCCCTCAAACTTTCACCATCCCCCTCACAAATCCCCTTACGCCCCACACTGGTCTTCCCTCTCCCTTCACTCTCACGCATCGACCTGCCTAGCCCACGGCCCAACAGCCATTGATTATCTTATGGACGCGGTTCAGCCTTCCACCTCGTAACAAGCGCCCTCGCCCCTTCCGCAGCATACAACCGAAATCTTTCCTCCCCAATCCCCGTGGCTTGCCTATCCCACCCTCGCTCCTTTCTCTCTCTCCTTTTGACACTCTTTCAACCACCTTTCCCACTCAGTCCCTCAACCAATCCCAAATCGTCCCTAGAAATATAGCTCGTCTACGGCCCTTCAACATTTCAGTTCGGTCATAGCCTCTGGCATTTTCTACACTGGATATTCTCACTGAAAATTATTTCCTTGGGCATTTACTCCTCCACTTTAACAAAGCTTGTGAGATTTTATGACACTTATTCGATGGGCTATTTCATAATGACGTCCGAAACTCATTTGTCGTGATAAAATAAACTACAGTCCCGAGGGATGCTCCTCTCTCTCTCTCTCTCTCTCTCTCTCTCTCTCTCTCTCTCTCTCTCTCTAAAGAGACAAAAGCAATTTAAGCAGCACTTTGCAAAGGGGATGTTTTCCACCGCTGTGAGGGGACGTGATGAATGTTTCTTTTAATTATTTCAAATGCTAAGTTTTCCGTTATTGCTATGGCTACATTTACGGAAAACTCATGTCAACTAGTCAGACCAATCTTTCGTTATTTCTTTAAGTCTCGCGCAATTTATTTGGGTGGAACAAGATATGGAGGGGCAAATATATTTGGTGATTAATTGCTTCATTTCAGTTTAAAAAGGAACACATTTTGCGGAGTTTATCGCAATACTTTTGGTATACTCGTATTTGATCATTTTTTGGATTGAAAGTTCCGTGCAACGCAATGAAAATAACCTCGTTACCAAAACCAAGAATATTCAGCAACATCTAAAAAATACATCGCAAGGGTGTATGTATGGTAATGGTAAGTCACCAGTCATTCTAAATATATTCTCTCTATTTCCTCATGCACCAGAACCCCGCGATCCACCCAAAACCGGGGGGAAAGGGTTCAAACGAACGCCAATCATGCAAAATTTCTACATATATTACGAGTACTACTTGGTTAGCAGCCATTTCTATGCCTTCACAAGAGGACAAGAAAATATATTAAAAGAGGGCAGGCACACATGGAATTCCGACACTTACTTCCGATTAGTATTCATACGCATTCCAGACGGACGATCCACAAATACAAAAGATTTATATACGTACAATTGCCTACACCCTACATGGAACGGCGGGGGGCGTTAGGACTCCTAGCTTGGAGAATGTTTCGTGGGATTTTAATCTAGTATACCGCTATTTTCGACTGCGTGTGCTTATTATTTTCTTAGGTATTCCCCCTTTTATTGTTTTCATGAAAAGTGCGCGGAAAAAACGAATATTCGAATCCATCAGTTCGCATCTACATCTAAATTACACCCCACAAGCCGCCGCAAGGGCGTGTGGTAGAGGGTGTGAGGTCACCGCCCGTAAAAGAGAACAAAACCGCATGCAAAATTATTAAATCCATGCAAACCTATACCGTGGCGCATACATTCATGCAAAAGTTCTTTCAACTTAGACGCATGTAAATGTATATACTAAAAAACGACAAGTAATTGCGACCCAGAATGCTGTAAAATATTTATCCAAAAGTTAGGAAGCTAGAATTTTAAAAGAGAGAAGGCGAAATTCCACTACCATATGGACATGCTACACACAATAGTCTCCTACCCCAAGGTTAGAGGCAATGAATGTTACCCAAGTTGCCGGTAGCGGGAGGGTCCCCCCACAGAATTAGACGAGGAATAAAAGGGGAAAATTCATCTGCATCAGTTCGAGAGTGTCTCTCAAATTTTGTGATATCTCCATGGGTATGCGCCCATGTACATCCAATGTGTGTCAAATCTGCCGATGGAAAACGACATATAATTTTCTTATTGTATCGTTATATAGATGAGCCAAGATAATTACACAATAATAGCCATTTGTCAACGTTATGAGAAACCATATTTGGATAGAGAGATTCGAACAAATTGCATTTGAATGTTATTTAAATCTTACTGATTTTTCTGTACCTACTTCATATCTTATGAGGTCATATCTTATAATAACATATGAACTCTTATGAGAATCTTTCCCTGTTGTATTAAAATAAAGTTCTTGAAATTTCCATTCTTATTTCAGTTTTTTTCATAAAAAAATTAACCATGCAAAATTAATCATGCAAAAATCCCAGCATTTATGCCAACACATATACCATAAACCAACAAACAATTGCACCTCAGAATGCAGCATAAAATCCATCCAAAAACACGCAAACCAGAATGTGAAAAAGAAGAAGGCGAAATTCTACTTACACATGAACATGCAACGTAAAATGCTCTCCTCCCCAAGGATACATCTACATCTACATAATACCCCGCAAACCACCGCAAGGGCGTGTGGCGGGGAGATAAAGGTAGGGAATGTGACCCAAACGCTGCAGGTAGCGGGAGGTTCCCATATTATTTATAATTATATTCTAACATTTTGAAAAGCGTTTTACTGCCACGATTTCAAATTGGTTGCTCTCCCAGTAATTAATTGATCCTACGCAACTGGGAGCATCATCAAATTAATGGGGAGGGATCGCCTTGAGTCTCGTCTTTTTTCAATTCGTCGTTTTATTCTACTCAGGTGCTTATAGCAATTGGTTTAGGACAAGTTTTTAAGCCCAAGCATATGCTTATACATTTTGCGAGCTTTCCATAAGTTACACGTCAACACTTTCATTAAAAACACACTTCATATGCACATTTTTTTTTCATCGTCATCAGGGAGTGCTTCCAACCGAGGTTGTGTTACCTGCACCCTTCATCCATTTCTTTCTAATGCTATTTCCCTTGTACACCCTCATATCTATGAATGTATGTCCAACTGTGGGTATGGGATTGCCTGTATGTGCTGGTTTTGAATGTGGATTAGTTCCCTTTTACGGGGTGACCTAACACCCCTTGTCACGCGCCCTTGCGGCGGATTGCGGGGTGTTATATAGATGTACATACGTCATCCGCCTTGCATTTTTATTTCCTTGGCCTGCATTTGCGTACTTGCGCCCCAGTATTTCTCTTTGGATTTCTATTCCATTTTATATTTCTTTTTTCATCAATAATATATAAATACACATTTTCACTATAAACATAAAGACGAATTACACTGGAATACATTGAAAAATATGTGCGGAAAAACGCTAGATTATAGAAAAACTTATTAGTATTAAAACGGTTAAAAAAGAATTTCTTGTTAAGAGCTAAGATCATGGTAAATGAAATCTGACGTGAGAGGTAAGAATAAGGCATATATTTCCGATTTCCTCTTGATGATTTTGAAAAGAAATGGCATTCAGTATCATACTAGAGCAGAACATACTGTGTTGCCAGTATATCAATCAGGTAAAATATGCCGTAATGGTTGGAATTAAAACAAAGAGAAGGCTGCAAAATCATAAAGGTTATTTTTCCGGAAGGAATTATTTCGTGGAGATCACTAATGCTAAGTTTATTGCGGCAGTGACTCCGCTCTTGAACGACAGCAGCAAGAAACCACCGGGTTAAGTAGATCCTAAAACTCCATCTCGAATTGAAAGGCAGACGTCTTTCACATTGGATCTAAGCTATTCGCTCGGAAATCTCTGATTTATGGCAGCAGTTGAGTAAATTTAGGCATTCTGGAGGCAAGGGTGGAGGACGACGGGAATGACAAAAAAGGATGCCTTCCGAACGTTTTATTACGGAACCAAGCCCTCGCGCTGGAGGTCTTGCAGCCCACACAATTCCTCCGGCTTGAGACGAGTGAGGTCTATTGCTTTTCTCGCAAGGGTCAAAGAATCGATTGTAATCCGCCAGAGGGCTCAAACAGGGATTATGACTACATTTCGACATAGAATATTTTTCCTAATTTCCATTAAAAGTGCTTCTCTTTGTCTCGGTAACTTATTGACATGAATCTGTTGACTTGTATGACGTAGTCTATGACGTATATGACCTGTATATCCCGCCGATATAGTCCTCCATTTCAAAGAAATAAGAGATAGCATCGTTTTTCCACTAGATTAGTTTTATCTTCGATGTATTAAATGATCTTCAAGTAACAAAAAACGGATAATGCAATGAATTACCTAATGAGGATGTAAATTCTAAAGAAACTGCGGGAGATGCCGCAACAGTAACTTTTAACGGAGTCATCCGCTAATGCGCATTACAATGCAACAATTTCAGAGTGTAAAAATCATTCGCCTTGACTGGGATTCGAACCCAGATCCCTCAATATCCGGTCGAGTGCTTTAGCCACTTAAGCTACCGAGGCGTCCTATTACACTCTGAAATTTTTGGGGCTTTTAAAGGAACTAGATGTTTCGAGAGGCGAATGATTTTTACACTCTGAAATTGTTGCATTGTAATGCGCATTAGCGGATGACTCCGTTAAAAGTTACTGTTGCGGCATCTCCCGCAGTTTCTTTGGAATTTGTCAAAGTGAAAACACCATAAGTGTTTAAAGTTGGCTTTAACCTCGTGGACTGTGGCGCCTCGCGCACGACTACGAATGCCTGTGACATTGTATGTACGGTATTTCGTCACAACATCTTGTTCCTTTAAAAGCCAAAAGTCAAAATTTCAGAGATTAAGAGGACGCCTCGGTAGCTTAAGTGGCTAAAGCACTCGACCGGATATTGAGGGATCTGGGTTCGAATCCCAGTCAAGGCGAATGATTTTTACACTCTGAAATTGTTGCATTGTAAAGATGATGTAGTAAATCTAAACCCGGTCGCACTATTGAACTTATCAAGTGGAAAATTGGTACTGTTTTTTCTTCATTATGTTCGAATTCCACCACATCACACCTGAAACTACCATTTTCTGTGACACATTCATTACCTTCACCCAATTAAACTCTCAAACGCCTTCTTGATATGTGTAGAAGAAATACAAATATTGTGATGATGTTTATTAGTATGTATATGCAAAATTTGAAGAAAAAAAACTAAAAATATTCAAGTGACAGAATAAAGGATGGCAGAGGAATGTCTCCGTATAAAAGAATTTGAGCTACTACTTGGCCCTGCTCTTGACATTATAAGGTAAAAAGATACGCAGATTTTACATAAACTCAATACGCAAGAAACACAAATGACTTAGAAGCACCGAATACTGCTCCATCCAGAATAGAGAGACGGACGAAATAGAAATATCATGACGAGCTCTCACATCACTAATCATAAACAGTTGAGGTAGAAATCGTACGATCTCCACATACAGCCTTCATGCATCATATTCGAGCGAAAAACCTGCAACAGCAACCCAGAATTCCTCTACAAATAAAATAACTCTTATGTTTAACCGAATAATTGAAGATACAACCGCAAAATTTATGAGCCTATGTATGAATGGTGTTTTGGGTCAAGGGTAGTCTGATATGTAATCACCTCCTACCATACACCATATTGGTGGCTTCCAGTGTCCTAAAATTAATAAAGAAATGTTATATTTACACAACTAGCATTCGCAACTTCACAGATATTAGTTTGAACATGAAAATGGGCAAACTTAGTCACCAAGAAGGAAGCTACATGCTCACAAAAATATTCAACACAACGACAATATTCAAACAGAAGGGGCACAAAGAAAAACAGTGGGTCTATATAATCTATCATGCATGCATGGTATCAACAAAATTTATGCACTACCAATACTAATTATCGTCTTCGTGCTTGCTGTGATGTCTATTTTGATATTTAACTGAATGAGGAAAAGAGGACGCACAAGATACTTGTTTACGAGACAACATATATTCGTATATTTGAAATACACTCGTTTTAGAAAATAGAGGCAGGAAATGCCGTCAGCTGGTTGAAAGCATATGCGTAAAACACATTATTAAAAGCAATAAATGTCATAAGAATTAAATACGTAGTACTAGCAAATAGTGGCAAATTTTTAGGTAAACCATATGGAAAGAGGTGCATTAAAATGTGGGCAAGCAAATTTAACTTGTGGAAAATATTTGCCTTCCGTACTGTTGCTACAATCCTGATTCAATTCTTATTAATATATTCATACCATCTCTACCTTTATCATGCTGTCATCATTGATGAAACAATAATGCAAAACAGAACATGCATTACCGTTGTAAACTAAACCAACAAAGCGGAAAAACTAATATATATATATATATATATATATATATATATATATATATATATATATATATATATATATATATATATATATATATATATATGATGAACTTTCTCTAGCAGACAACAAGGAAAGAACCGCTCCTGAAAACAGGCTAAACATCAGAATTTTACCACTGAAAAAGTAAGAATATGGGTTATGAAAAGAAAATAAATAGTCCCATTAGTTAATAATATCAGCGATAATTAGTATAATAAAAAAGAAATTTCAAGAAAGCATGGAAATCCTAAATCTTGACCATGGTCAATGAATGTAACCCTAATAAAAGAATTGATATCGCTTCTGTCCATATCGTGAGACATTTTTTAACCCTTCGAAAAAATATTCGAACATGTCTAATGATATTCACTGGAAGTATGCTGAATATAAAAATACCCCTACCGTACATACGTAATCCAGCAAGGTGGAGATAATAAAATAAAGGGTGTAAATAGTAGCAATAATAAACATACACATATACACACTCACAGTTGAACTTATGAAGTATGTGCACCCTAGCACAAATACGCCGATGCCAACATACATTCAACAATGCACCTCAAGTGCGTTACTTTTTATCTGCTCAGGTCACAATTTCGACAACTCTAGGACTCCTTTTTCACTACTATTTTTTTCATGAAGATGTCATTCCACTCACGTCCCACTGGGCGTCATATGCTGCGTCCTCCTCCTTCCTTCGAATACCTCCCACCCGCTCTCATGCTCTTCTCTCTTCATCCCTATTACCCTATCTCTACCCCTATATCGTTCTCTAGAAAGCAAGGGCGTCCATTTCGCCTCTCATGTTTTATTGCTCTCAAAAACATCTCCCTCTCTCGTCTTCTACTTTCCTCCACAACCTAATTCCACCCATATCTCCGCAGCCTTATCTCGCTACCCAACCCTTCCGACTGCTTCCCCTCCATTCATCCCCATTCCAACCCTCCACGCAACACTCCCCCCCCCCCCGTACACTACCCCGAGTCATTCAATGAAGTCCTATCACTAACTACTGACGGACATTGACTTCCCTCCGCTTGGCTCACAAGGGCGCTTGCTTTTTCTACCTGCCTCCCTTTCCGCTGCTCTGCTTGCATCTATCCCGCCCCTGCCTCCACTTTGCATAACTTCTTCTATGCTCACCCCGAAGGCGCCTGAATTAGCCAATGCTCCGATGGACGGGCGGGTGTGAGAAAAGCCGCAAATCAGGAGCCGTGGATGGACTCGGAAAACCAGAGGCACCGCGATAAACACAGTTCCTCTACCAACCTTTCCAGATGGAAAAATTTCATCGACTCTATTCACCTTGCTAGGTGATACTCAAGGGAGAAGTATGTATACATATATATATATATATATATATATATATATATATATATATATATATATATATCAACATATATATATATATATATATATATATATTTATATATATATATACATACATACATACATACATATATATATATATATATATATATATATATATATATATATATATACATAAATACATACATACATATATATATATATATATATATATATATATATATACACATATATATATATACATACATATATAAACACACACAAAAACAAACATTGTATACATAAATTATTATTAGGTAATCTACCGGTTACGGTAGGTCTTTGGATGGACATAATTACTAATTAAATAATTTGTGGCGCCTAGCAAAACACAACATCCTACTCTGCATCAGGTTCTTTTTCAGCTCTCAGTACTTTCTTCATCCCTTCACCCCGTCCAACATCCCTATCCTAATCCTTCCCTTTCCTCGTTTGCCCAACATTCTCACCTCTATCACAGCCTTCAATATCCCGCTGCCGGTCAATACCCCCTTCATCCAATTTTCCTGCCTCCATAGGATTGCTCCCAAAAAACCCCTCTCTTCGCCCACCATACCAAGTACTTCCTCATTTGTTTTCTTCTCTGTCCATTTCACCTTCTCCATTCTCCTCCATATCAACATTTCAAAAGCCTTCAGTCTACGTCTATCCTCCTGCTTCAATGACCACGTTTCCGCGCCGTACAGAGCTACGCTCCATATCAAAGTTTTTACGAGTCTTTTCTTAACATCCTCACTCAACGTCCCCGTCATCAACTCCCTCCTCCTTGCTAAAGCCTCTTTGCCTAGCGCAATTCTTCTCCTTACGTCCCTACTACTTTGACCGTGTTGGTCCAAAACACTACCGAGATACGTAAACTGTTCTACCTGCTCTAGTTTTTGCCCTCCTATTTTAATGTTAAGCTTAGCCTTTTTCTTTCTAGAAAATCGCATAACCTTTGTTTTATTAATATTGATTCTCATCCCATACCTGTCGCACTGAATTTCCAATTCACTCAGCAATGCTTGCAGCCCCTTGGCTGACTGACAAACTAAAGCTTGGTCATCAGGAAACCTAAATGATTTTACGAATTCCCCGCTCACTTTCATTCCTACCTCGAGTTCTTCCCATGCCTCTTTGATCATTTCCTCTGCATACAGGTTGAACAGCGGATCATATCAGCGGATCTAGAACACATAATCCAAACTCATTCCGCTGATATAGTATTAGGCACAGAGAGTTGGCTGTGCAATGACATAAACGACCAAGAAATGTTTCCAATAGATTTCAGAGTTTACCGACACGATAGAGATACAAGACCCGGAGGAGGGGTTTTTCTGAATGGGAACTAAAACTGATCTCACAAAGTATTCCGGCCATTTTCTTTCCTCGTAAATACTAAGAATCAGCCGATATGGCCTCTTCCTCCCAAACTTTCCTAAACATTTCAATGGTTCCGTGGGAAAATTATCCATCCCCACGGCCTTATTTAGTTTCATCTTCCTAAATGCCCTTTCTATCTCATCGTCTTGTATCCCTGCACCTAAGCCATCATGTAGATCATCCTCTACGACATATTCTTTTTCAATGTCTAACTTTGTTGGTCTAAGTTCTTTACTATAAAGTTCTTCTATACACTCCTTCCATCTCTCTTGGATCCTTCCTGTGTCAACTATTACCTCAACCGCCTTATCTCTAACTGTTAGGATAGATCTTCCTTTCTTACTTCCCGATAGTGATTTAACTTTGCTGTACAGTGCACCAATTTCTCCCATCCTCTGCAAACTTTCCATGTCCTCACACTGAATCTTCCACCATGCCTCTTTTGCTTTATTTGTTGCCCACCTTAATTTATAGTTTAACTCTTTGCACTTTATTTTGCCTATCTACATCTACTTCATACGCCGCAAGCCACCGCAAGGGCGTATGGTGGGGGGTGTTAGGACACCACCCGTAATTTAGAAAAGAAAAAAAAACCACATGCAAGACCCACACATTCCTACATTCAAAAAAAAACATGGCATACATTCATGCAAGAACACTTACACCCACCACACATGTAAACACTCAAATTTCCTACTAACATGCACATGCACCTGAAAATATATCAAACATCTTTGTAGTGTTCTGTTGTGTTCTGTTGTGTTCTGTTCTGTTCTGTTGACTTTGCTCCGGCTTGTAAATTCAATATTTCTAATATTTATAAAGTGACTTTGGTTTCTCACTATTATGAATTCTGATTGTTTGGGGAAAGAATCTATCTACATCTTCATCTACTTAATATCCCGCGAGCCGCCGCAAGGGCGTGTGGCGGGGGGTATTGGACACCACCCGTTATTTCAAAAAGAAAAAAAAACCGCGAGCAATAACCACAAAATCATACATCCACAAAAAAATGACATACATTCATGCATGAACACTTACACCTAACAAACATGGAACATGCACCTGAAAGTATACCTACAGCTTTGCAGTGTTTAACTTTGCTCCGACTTGTAAATTCAATGTCTTCAATATTTCTAAAGTGAATTCGGTTTCTTACTATTACGATTTCTGATTGTTCGCGGAAAGAATGAGTATTTGTACCGGTCTGTCCTGGAATCTATCTTCCTTAGTTTATCTCCCTCTCTAAGTTTATCTTTGTGGTCTGATTTACCTAAGTAGTGTGGGGCCCTTATAATTCCTTCAGTGTCATAGTTAAACTCGTTTGTTATGAACCTTTCTAAAAGTCTAAGCCTCGCTTGTTCTCTCCGCACTTCAAGTGGTTCCCAGCCTAATTCCCCTAAGAGATCTTTCACACTTGTGTTCTTATCATAACAATTTTTAACGAAACCAGCGGATTTTCTCTGTACTACATCTAATTCTTTTTGCCAAATTTTCTCCCAAGGATCCCAAATACTTGCGGCATATTCTAAATGAGGTCTAACTAGGGCAAAATAACACCTCTCTTATACTTTTGCATTACATTTCCCCAACACCCGTTTTATGAAGCCAAGTTTCTTTAAAGCTGATCCGCATATTGTCCTGATATGTGCTCCCCATGAAAGGCGTGGTGTTAGAACAACCCCCGAATATTTAACTTGATTTACCGTAGTCAGTACTGAACCCTCTATTTTGAAGTTTATATCCTGTTCCTCGCTTCCTTTGTTCCAAAATTTTAAAACTGCGCATTTATCTATATTAAGTGTTAATCCCCATTTCACTCCCCGGACTACAACATTTACGTGGTGGAAGGGCTTGTGCGTTCCGATGACCCCTAGAGCTGTGCTGGCTGGAGTAATAAAAATTGCTTCTGGTAGGGTCACCCATGCCAGATAGGTGGATGGTTAGGAACCAGACGAAAGGTAGTCCACGCAGCGTCTGTTCCTCAGTGAGGCGGCTGCAATGGCGTCTGACCCCAGTGGGGCGGCCAGTAAGTGATGGTGTCACGTTAAAAACACTATTGAGGAAGGCAACGGGAAACCACCTCAATTATCATTCCCAAGAAAAATATGATGGTCTATAGAGATATTTTGAGTCCTGGCAACCGCGGGGCTCGGCCCAATCGTCCGTGTGTCGTGCCCGGCAGCGGGGGAGGCAAGGCTTCCGCGGTCGTCATCCCACGAAACCCTTGCAAGGTAAAACCAGCAGCAGCAGGACAGAAGGCGAAGGAGAAGAAGACCAAATTAGTTAGAATAGGGACGTGGAATGTTAGGACAATGATGAGGACGGGGAAATTGGAGAATGTTAAGCGAGAGATGGAAAGGGGAAATATAGATATTTTAGGTCTATGCGAGGTGAGATGGAAAGATAGCGGGGATTACTGCAGTGATAAGTATAGAATAATGTACAGCGGTGGGGACGAGAGCCAACGAGGGGTTGCCATAGTATTAAATGAAGAGGTAGGAAGAAGCGTAGTCAACATAGTGCAGGATACGGATAGAATATACGATCAGTTAGAGGACATGATCGCGTGTGTTCCTGCGGGGAAACATTTGATAGTGATGGGGGATTTGAATGCGACGGTAGGCGAAGGAAGAGATTTAGGTTTAGGTTACGAACACAGGTTTAGGAACAGTGCGATAAATTCCCACAGCTTCCCGGGAGCGGATGCGGACTCAGACCACAATTTATTTGTCATGAAATGTAGCGTACGTTTCAAAAAGATAAGGCAGGGGCGGCGAGTTAGAAAACGGAATGTAGGAGCATTAAATGGGTTGAAAAGGAAGAAATACAAACAGGCGGTAGAGAAAAGCATGGAGGATGGTAAAGGGCTTAGTACTATCGAAGAAAAATGGGAAATGATCAAGAAAGGGTTGTCTAAAGCCGCAAAAGACACTATTGGAACCGTTAACGCTAAAAGGACTAGGAAACCATAGATCCCGGATGAGATGATTACAAAGATAGATGAGCGGCGAAAGTGGAAGAATATAAATACAGACTTAGGCAAAATGAAGTACAAAGAAATGAACAATAAATTGAGGCGGGCAACAAATAAAGCAAAAGAAGCATGGTGGAAGATGCAGTGCGAGGATATAGAAAGTCTGCAGAGGAAGGGTGAAATTGGTGCGCTGTACAGCAAAGTTAAAACGTTATCGGGAAGTAAGAAGGGAAGAGCTATGCTTACAGTTAGAGATAAGGCGGGTAAGGTAATAGTTGACGCAGGAAAAATCCTAGAGAGATGGAAGGAGTATATAGAAGAACTGTATAGTAAAGAACTCAGACCAACAAAGTTAGACATTGAAAAAGAAAAAGACGTAGAGGAAGACAGCTTAGGTCCAGGCATACCAGACAATGATATAAAAAGGACATTAAGGGAGATTAAACTAAATAAGGCCGTGGGGGTAGAAAACATTCCCGTGGAACTTTTAAAATGCTTAGGAAAATGTGGGAGGAAGAGGCTATATGGGCTGATCCGTAGTATTTATGAGGAGGGAATCTGGCCGGAAGACTTTGTGAGATCAGTTTTAGTTCCTATTCCGAAAAAGGTAAAGGCTACATCATGTGAGGACTACCGGATGATAAGTTTGATATCCCACCCAGCTAAAGTTGTTCTCAGGATCATAAACAAAAGGATAGAGAGTGAGGCAAATGTTAACTTAGGGGATGATCAGTTTGGGTTTAGGAAGGGTAGATGTACGCGTGATTCCATTGCAGTAATGAGATTATTAATCGAGAGGAATATAGAACACAACCAGGAGGTATTTGCCTGTTTCGTAGATTTCGAAAAAGCGTTTGATAGAGTGAATTGGGAAAAACTAATGAGTATTCTGCAGAAAATAGGAATAGATTGGAGGGAAAGGAGGCTAATCCGCAACCTGTACTTCTCCCAGACTGCTCAGGTCAGGATGGGAAACGGGGAGTCAGGATGGGCAGTGTTAGGAAGGGGTGTAAGGCAGGGTTGCCCATTATCACCGTTGCTGTTCAACCTGTATGCAGAGGAAATGATCAAAGAGGCATGGGAAGAACTAGAGGTAGGAATGAAAGTGGGCGGGGAATTCGTAAAATCAGTTAGGTTTGCTGATGACCAAGCTTTAGTTTGTCGGTCAGCCAAGGGGCTGCAAGCATTGCTGAGTGAATTGGAAATTCAGTGCGACAGGTATGGGATGAGAATCAATATTAATAAAACAAAGGTTATGCGATTTTCTAGAAAGAGGGAGGGGGTTGATGACAGGGACTTTGAGCAAGGATGTTAAGAAAATACTCGTAAAAACTTTGATATGGAGCGTAGCTATGTACGGTGCGGAAACGTGGTCATTGAAGCAGGAGGATAGACGTAGATTGGAGGCTTTTGAAATGCGGGTGTGGAGAAGAATGGAGAAGGTGAAATGGACAGAGAAGAAAACAAATGAGGAAGTACTTGGTATGGTGGGCGAAGAGAGGGGTTTGTTGGGAGCAATCCTATGGAGGCAGGAAAAGTGGATGAAGGGGGTGTTGACCGGCAATGGGATGTTGAAGAGTGTGATAGAGGGTAGAAAGTTGGGCAAAAGAGGAAAGGGAAGGAACAGGATAGGGATGTAATGGGATGAAGGGAGGAAGAAAGTACTCAGAGATGAAGAGGGACCTGATATAGAGTAGGATGATGGATTTTGTTTTGTTAGGAGTAATAAAATATCTGTTTGGTAGTTAATTGTGTCCATCCAAAAACCTACCTTAACCGGTAGATTACCTTAAAAAAATCCCCATTTATTGTACCATTCCGAGATATTGTCTAAGTTTCTAGAGTGTAGCTCGCGATCTATTTGGCTCCTTATCTCCCTGTTTACCACTGTGTCGTCAGCAAATAACCTCAGATTGCTACAAACGTGTGTGATTAAGTCATTAATGTATATCAGGAAAAGAAGAGGCCCCATTACACCTCACTGGGGGACGCCCGAAGTTGCATCTCTCTGCGTTGAGCACAACCCATCTATGACGACTATTTGTTTGCGGTTTGACAAGAAGTCTCTAATCCAATTAATTATTTTCTCGTTTATCTCATAGTATTTAAGTTTATGTAACTCTTTATTTGTTGGGACTTTGTTGAAGGCTTTTTTGAAATCCAGGAATACTCCCTCGACTTGTGTGTTGTTTTCTCCCGATCTAAGTATATCGTGAATGAAGAGACCAAGTTGTGTTTCGCAAGATCTGCTTTTCCTAAATCCTTGCTGGTTGTGGATTAGTATATTCCTACTATCAAGAAATCTCATAATGTTAGTGACAATAATGTGTCCCAATATTTTACAAGAGATCGATGTCAAAGAAAAAGGTCGGTAATTGGTTGGTTTATCCCTGTCGCCGCCTTTATGGATGGCAGTTATATGGGCTAGCTTCCAGTCGCGAGGCACTGAGCCTTCTCTTATCGATTTTAGAAAAACAATATGTAAAAATGGAGCAATGTCTTCAGCTAATTCCTTTAATATTCTAGCAGGTATTTCTTCCGGACCAGGTGCCTTGTGTGCTTTGATAGTACGGAGCAGATGTACTATTCCCTGCTTGTTCAGTGTAAGATCACTCATGTGTTCCCCGGGTGGGTGTGGAGGATCGTTTGGTGCGTTTGTGTTTTTGTTGTAGACGCTCTGGAAAAAATGGTTTAAAATATTTGCCTTTTTCTCGCTATCTGTAATGATTTCTCCATTTTCCGTCTTCAAAGAATGAAAAGTTGGACGTTTACCCTGTATTTCCCTAAAATAGGACCAGAGAGACTTTGGATTTTCCTCAAGATATTCGCTTAGAATTTTATATTTAAAATAGTGTAGTGCTGTGCGCATAATACTTTTCGTCTTACTATGACATTCTTTTAGTTGCTGTTTGGATGTATTCATATAAACTATATCGTCATTTTTTATACTCTTTTTAAATTTGACTGCAGCTTTCTTTGCCTTCTTAATGCCGATCTGACTTCCCCGTTGTACCATCTAGGTTCGTTACAGTCGCATTTGAGTTTGGACAGGATGTACGTCTTCATTCCTTCTCGTAAAATATTTAAGAAATAATTCCAAGTGTTCTCTGTATTGGTCGTCAGTGTTTTTGTCTTGTATTCTGGTAAACTTATCTTTAAATATTCTCTTAGTCCGTTAAAGTTTGCCTTGTTGTATAGCTGTATTTTATGCTTTTCTTTGTTTATTTTGACGACCTTAGTTTTTAACTCTACGAGATCAGCCTTATGGTCACTGATTCCATCTATTATTTCAATGTTAGTAATGATTTCGGGCGAAGAAGTCGCAAAGATGTCTAGTATGCTTTGGCCCCGTGTTGGTGATTTAACAATTTGTTCTAAGGAGTGTTTTGTGAATATATGAAGGAGTTCTTGGCATGAATCTCTGTTTTTGGCAGATTTTCCTGCGCAGTAGCTGTCCCAGTCAATTGACGGTAGATTTGTGTCACCAGTGATTATAGTAATACTGTTGCTTTGTCTGCTGCTGATAGTGGGTATTTGTTCGTCGAGCTTGTGTAAGACATCTGTGTTAGAATCTGGGGGTCTATAAAATGAACACACGAATAGGCTTCTGCCGTTGTAGTCCCTAATGTTACACCAAACGCTTTCTATGTCATTTACGTCGCAGTCATTTCGTTGGCTACTAGGATGTGACTTTACTGCAATGAATACTCCCCCACCCAACATATTTGGTCTGTCCCTTCTGTAAATTGTGAAGCCGTTTGGAAAAACCTCATTTTTTTCTATATCTCCCATGAGCCAACTCCGTTCCAACTACTATGTCTGCGTTTGTACTGACAAAAATATGTTCAATATCCGATATTTTGTTTCTAATACTACGGCAGTTTAATGTTATAATTTTAATTTGGCTAATTACTTCTTGTTTTTCGGTTTTATGTACGCTAACAAAACTGTTTTGAGACGATTCGTGGTTAACAGAGGCAAAAGAATTACATTCACTTGCATTGCTATGTTGTTTTAACGGGAGTGTTTGTTTGTTCAATTTTTTTGGGGATTTGAGAGGCATAACCTGAACTGAATTGACAAAAAGCGCTGGATTCTACGTTATTTATCCCAATATATGACCTACGCTCTTGCCTACCAGCTATGGTAAACCCTCGACACGTGTTCGTGTAACCTACGCGCTACCAACTGCGATGCCTCGGCAGTATAATGGACCCCGGAGCGATTAAGGGGTACCCGACACGATGAGAGGACGGGCCTCAGATCAACGAAGTCCGCTCCGATTCCCCGGCAAAATCCCAGCAATCTCTAATTTCAACCCTCAATGCGGCTCCAAACGAGCCTTCCGCGGTCTACATGCGGCACAATACTACATATACTTAATTTAATTGAGACCTTCAACTCGGCCTCGACTCGTTTCACCTCCGAGTGCATCTCCTTAAAGGAGCGCAGGATCTCTTCAGATCCACGTTCCGAGGCGTCGTTTGTCCCGACATGAGCCACAATGCGTAGCTTGGAGCAGCCCGTATTACTGACGGCCGCCTTCACCGCCAGCGTCGCCTGGGGTACCCCGCCGCCTGGTATACACCAGGACGACAAGAATCCAACACCTCCCTCCTGTTGGACTCTGCGGCGCAGCGGATTCATTATACGCCGGACATTTGAACTAACTTATATAACGGTTCCCTCCCTCCCCGACCGCTGATGCCTTACCCTAGGCAGTGCCCTTGGAGTAGGGGTAGGGGCTGCAGGTACGGTGGTACTGTCATCCGACAGTACCTGGTACCTTTTGGAGACGGGGATGGTATCTGCCTCCGCAGAGTCGAATCCTCGCTGCGGCGTTACCCTCCCCTTGCCCCGAGAGGCGACCCTCCAATCGTCCGACCTACGGACGTTAGACACTCCCACGTTGAGAGATGGGACACGGGGTAGGTCTCTAATCGCCCAGCCACGTGTAGCATTCAGACGAATCCGTGCACCCCTATGGGCGTGGGGGATTTTCGTATTCCCACCCTGAGCACCATCTCTCCTGAGAGAAGCCCTCCGGCCGGCGATCTCCGACCCAAGCTCCCGCACCATTCTCTCCAGCATGACGATACGGGCCCTTAAAGCCGCGCATTCGCCAGTGCCTTCGAGCATGGCAACAGGGACCTAGATGAAGCCATCCTAATTTAAATACCGAGTTACCAACAAAAGCTTACCTGTATAAACTATGCTAAAATTTCTAAAAGGGGTTAGCTAAATTTAGCTCAATCAATAAGTTACGCTTTAGAATTGAATGTGAAGCCCAAGTGGAAAAAACGATGCTTGAGTAAGACCTGGTTTTCAGGGGACAAAAAAAGATAGTAAGATCAAAAACAGAATGAGTATTGGTATCTATCTGTACTAGAATCTAGCTCCCTTATTTTATCTTTGTGGTCTGATCTTCCTTAGCAGTTTGGGGCCATTAGAATTCCTTCAGTGTCATAGTAAAACTCCTCTTTTCTGAACCTTTCTAAAAGTCTAAGCCTCGCTTGTTCTCTCCGCACATCAAGTGGTTCCCAGCCTAAATCCCCTAAGAGGCCTTTCATACTTGTGTTCTTATCATAACAATTTTTTACGAATCCAGCGGATTTTCTCTGGAATTCATGTAATTCTTTTTGCCAAATTTTCTCCCAAGGATCCCAAATACTTGCGGCATATTCCAAATGAGGTCTAACTAGAGCATCTATCTTAAGTGTTTATCCCCATTTATTGCACCATTCCGAGATATTGTCTAAGTCTCTAGAGAGTAACTCGCGATCTAGTTGGCTCCTTATTTTCCTGTATACCACCTTGTCGTCAGCGAATAACTTCATATTGCTACCAACGTGTGTGCTTAAGTCTTTAATGTATATTAAGAACAGAAGAGGCCCTATTGCACTTCCCTGGGGGACGCCCGAAGTTACATCTCTATCCGTTGAGTACAACCCATCTATGACTAATATCTCTGAGTGTACATCTTCCATTTTCTCCTCTCAACCATTTTTGTGATCATCTCAGTCGTGATCCATGGTTTCCAAGTCCTTTTGGCGTTAATGGTTCCAATGGTATCCTTTGCGGCTTTAGATAACCGATTATTGATAGTTTCCCATTTTTTTCGATAGTACTTAGACCATCCTCCATCATTTTATCTACAGCCTCTTTTCACTCCTTCCTTTTTAATCCATTTAATGCTTCTAAGTTCCATTTTAGAACCAGCCGCCCCTGCCTTATCTTTTTGAAACGGACGCTTCATTTCATAACAACTAAATTGTGGTCAGAGTCCGCATCTACTCCCGGGAAGCTGTGCAAATTTATCACACTATTCCCAAACCTTTGTCTAGCCAGAATATAATCTATCTGATACATCTCTTTGTAACGTGGCATTTTCCATGTAAACCTGCGTCGTTTGCGGTGTCTAAACCAAGTGTTGGTGATGACTAACCCCTGTCTCCTGCAGAACTCAACAACTTTCTCCCCACGGTCATTCCTCGTGCCTAAACCGTAGTCCCCCACCTCAACACCATCTCTTCCCTCGCCTACCGTCGCATTCCAATCCCCCATCACTATCAACTGTTTCCCTTCGGGAACACACGCGATTATGTACTCTAATTGACCGTATATCCTATCGACCTCTTCTTCCTTATGGTTGCTCAGTGGCATGTATCCCTGAATAATAACCATGTTCGTCGGTTGTGCTTTTATCTCTTCTACGCTTCTTCCTATCTCTTTATTGAATACTATGGCAACCCCTCGTTTGCTCTCGTTCCCGCCGTTGTATATTATTCTATTATTACCACTACAGTAATCCCCGCTATCCTTTCATCTCAACTCGCATTGACCTAAAATATCTATTTTTCCCCTTTCCATCTCTCGATGAATATTCTCCATTCTCCTTGTCCTCATCATTGTCCAAACATTCCACATTCCTATTCTAAGAATTTTGCCTCCTTCTCCTGCGTCTTTTGTCCTACTATTTCCGGTTTTCTCTTGCAAGGGTTTCGTGAGATGACGACCGCGGAAGCCTTGCCTCCCCCGCTGCCGGGCACGACACACAGCCGATTGGGCCGAGCTCCGTAGTTGCCAGCATTCAAAATCTTTTTAGTGACCATCATTTAAATCTTGGGAATGGCAATTGAGGTCGTTTCCTGTTGCCTTTCTCAATAGTGTTTTTAACATGACACCATCACTTACTGGCCGCCCCACTGGGGTCAGACGCCATTGCAGCCGCCTCAATGAGGAACAGAGGCTGCGTGGACTACATTTCGTCTGGCTCCTAACTTTCGTCCTATCTGGCATGGGTGAGCATGCCAGAAGCAATTATTATTACTCCCGCCAGCAGAGCTCTAGGGGTCATCGGAATGCAAAAGCCCGTCCACCACGTCAAGGTTGTAGTGCTGGGAAGGTTGTAAATATTATCCCTCTAAAATCCATTACAGTTACAAATTCTACGACAAAGTGAATTAATACAAGGTGGGGAACTGGCAACATTTGAAAGCTAAGTATCTGTTTTAACAATCACTTCTTAATTCTTTAAATGTATTTAAATATTTTACTGGAGAAAAATTCACTGATTTTCTTAAGAGATCTTTCGATCATCCAGGTACATGCCCCTCTTTGAAATATAGGTACGTACATATAAACAACCTTTTGGTTTAATATTCATTCGAAAGACGAGGACGTTATATTATGAAATATAATTATTTAATGGCAAAGCATAACATTTTATGAGCCGACATAAGAGAATATACAAGTTAATCTGATTAAAAACCTAATAACCCAAAATTGAAACGCAATAATTAATTAGACTTTAATGAAATATGACCAGACGACGGAGAGCATTATTAAACAGAAAAGTAATGAATAATCAATAGTTGTTACAATTATTCATCCAGTTTAATAACCGTTCAATTAAAGTAAAAACAAAATTAACTTCAATGAAAAATAAAGTCCTAGCATTTGACTTCTTTCGGAGAACGAAGAATTTCGGAATTAATTCAGCAAGCAGTTGCAGCAATTTTAGTTGACTCAGCCAGGCATTTCAATGACTTTTCACCACGAAAGACAATGCTCAATACTTATTACGATAGCAATTTGTAATAAAAAATAACCAATCGGGATTAAAAAAATAAAAATTAGTTATTTTAACTCTAAATAAATGGCGCTTAGGAGGACGAAACACATACAAAATGCATTCTATGTGAAACATAATGTTACAAGTATTTACGGCAGATTATATTAAAAAATCATCCCTTTTTTCCGTAAGTTATTTCAATTAGCATGCCCTAAAGTAAACCAATTTGTTCTCGAATAAATGCAGAAGAAATTAAAAACTAAAAGTAAAAGTCTTCCCTTCCTTGACAATTTTTCCAAGCTACTATGAGTGTTCAATGAAATAGTGTATCCAAAATATTAGAAAAGATAGGCTGGGAATCACTCACGGAGTGAAGGTTCATTACAGGTTAATTCTTTTTAATAAATTGGAAGGATATATCTTTGAAAATGTTGCAGAATATGTATTATATCCCAATCGCACTGCGGTAGAAGAAATTATGCTAGTAAAATTAGAGAGATTAAGTCTAGAACATATAGATTTCAGATGTCATTTTTCCCACGAACGATAAGGGATCAGATAGGCATTGTCCAACGACGGTAGGGGGTAAAAATATTCGGATAAAATTTAGTCAGGTTTTCTTATGACATTTCAGTGATCGAGCTAGTTTTAATGTCATATATACTGGTTTATTGTACGTTAATCGGTTTTATTAAGACATGCAGCACATACTAATGCATGAACACTGTACTTATTAGTTTTTAAATTATTTTTGGGTCATAAATGAACAGATCTGTATGTATATACATGTAAATAAATGAGTATGTGTGTGTATATATGTACACACATACATGCATTTGTGTATATACATGCATACATATACGCACACACATAAATAAACATATGTATATATATATCACAAGATGAAAAAAAGAAAATGCAAATGAAAAAAATTCCTCGTACCTGTGCAGTACTTTGAGAAGATATGACTTAGTATCGCATTCTATTAATAGTCAAAGTATTCTAGACGATCGAAGTTAATTAGAAGAACTCTGGTTCAAACCACACGAGATTCCACAACTACTCATTTGGAAAAATTTAAAATTCTTTACTTGGAAGATGCTCATGTGTGACAGGTCTCTTAGGGGATTTGAGTCTTTGGAGCCACTTGAAATACTAAGAGAACAAGGAAGACTTTTAGAAAGGTTCAGAAGAAACAAATTTCGCGATGACACTGAAGGAATCATAATGGCCCCACAATACTCAGGTAGATCAGACCGCATGGATAAAATAAGGGAGATGGATTCCAGTACGGATAGATACAAATACTCATTCTTTCTCCGAACAATCAGACGTCACAATAGTAAGTAACCGAAGTCCCTTCAGAAATATTGAAAACATTGAATTTATAAGTCGGAAAAGAATCAGACATACAGGTATCAAGGACATTAGGTGTACTTGTAGGTGCATGTGTATGTGGTGGTTTGTGTTTGCATGTGTTTGGGGTGTATGTGTTCTTACATGAATGTATGCCATGCTTTGTTTGTTGATGGTATAAATTTGCGGCGTTTGCATGCGGTTTTTTTCCTTTCTTAATTACGGTTGGTGTCCTAACACCCCTCACCACACGCCCTTGCGGCGGCTTGTGCGGTATTAAGTAGATGTAAATGTAGAAATGATGTCCGAGGTTATCATCTTTGCCTCTGCGTGAGCACTGAATTACTGAATTTGTTTCATGGCCACCGCCTTAATTACCGAAGGTGAAAATTTATCAAGTATAGGATCAAATTACCGTTTGCGGAAAGGAAACAGGAATCATGCATTTAGTTTTGCTTTATGAATTTGCTTTAAAGAATCCTTTGACAAGTAGTAGTGCAATGTTTTGAGGAAGGAGGAGGATTGAGAGGGTTACAAAAAGGGAAAATACGGGAGACAAATGGAAGGGAGTGGTGGAAAAAACTGGGAGCGTGGATAAGAGAGAAGGAGGAAGAAAAGTGAGATAGAGGTAAGAGGGATTTGTCACAAACGATACAGGAATCGGGAGGGAATTTTCTGAGAAAAAAAGAGACATAAGCATAAAGGTTTTTGTTGGGTGGCTGGCGGAGGCGCTAGGGGTGTGTGCGTGCATAGGTGGCACGTTATATCCGCAGCGTGGTTTATTGACGGCTCCGTGCCCTGCCTTAAACCCTTTTAAAAAGAGCGACTTGGTCGAACTGCTGGGGAAGATGGCGTTTCGGGGAGAAGGGAGAGGCAAAGAACGAATGCTTTCGCTTCGAAGATAACGGAGAGGAGGTTTACATATTTCGAGAGTGGGTCGGTCTGGAGGGACGCTTACGTGAATGGGACCATCCAGGGGCGGCTCCCAAATCGTTATCTCCGCCCCGAACCCACCAGGCCCCTGCGATTATGCCCCTAATGCCCCGACGACTTTTTATGTCTGCCGCATGAGCGACCGAGGGGAGCGGGGCTATTGAATACATATTTTGCTTGCAGAGTTTCAGCTTTTCGCTCGCCCACACTTAATTATCATGGCTGGCAGTGAGGAAAGCCCTGTAGGACGACGGACGTCTCCTTCCGAAACTCTTCATTAACGTTTAGCATTCGGCGTTGGTAGTAACATAAGCGCGCAATTGAAAAAGAACACTTTCTCTCTCCTCTTTCGTAAAATAAACGTGATCTATTTACGTGTGGACTCATCCTGAAAAATCGTAATTTCGTTCGGTATCCGATGAAAATACTCGTGATTATGGGTTCCATGAAGCGATTTGACGAAGATGTCCATTAAATATTGTTACTAAATTGTGTAAAACTTGAGACAGAGGTAAGCAATGCCATGACTAAGCATCACTTCTAGAATTGAAATGACGCAGTTCGCGCATCTTGCATTCCCGGCATTCTTATATTTTCCAAATGCTTTCTCCGTCTTCTTATATTTTATTATTGTATAATGAATAAGGTTGTTGATTTATAGTCGTTTAAGTCCACCGTTAATTTCACCAATGGAAACGTAAAGCTAAAAATAGATAACATCTGATATCATCTTATTTTTAAAGATGACAGGATTAAGACAACACCATAAAAGATACACTTTCACAGATTAATTTCATTAAAAAATGATACTGTGATTTACATTAATGGAAATTCTTTTGTCAAATAAAAGGATAACCCAAGAATGAATCAAAGGATAAAACCATATAACGAATTGCTTGCACCTAGTCCATTTGAAATAAGATTCATTGATCACTGGTGAATAAACAGAGTGTATTTGATTAAAATTTACGCTATCATTTATATGAAAATTTAAGTACCTTGAGATAGAGAGAAAAGAGGAAAATACGGAGGCCCTGTGAGTATTTCGTCCCGCGTTTCAAACCCTATATAATTTAAGCCATTTCAACGCCGACGACGTGGTTCAGGTTTAAGTATCTCAAATCTCATCATCAAATTTCGGGTGAGTTTCATTTCTGTGTCAAAAATACAATAACACATTAAAATATCGCTCAAAAATGAGTTCAATAAACGCGGGAGTCTCAATATCAGGGGGTGACTTTTTCTTTCGTGCGGCCATTACACCGCGCAATAAAGGACGTTGGGGAAAGGAAGTGCCGCCGAAAATAAGAATCACAGGAGAGTATGCAAGCGCCTCCCAATGAGGCGCCCGGATTCCACCCTCTAATCCCGGCCTCTCCTTCCGCTCCTCCCGCTCCCCCCTGTCGCCCATTTACTCACCCTGTCCCCCCGCTTATGTGCCGTTTTTGCCTTTGTGCGATGCTATCGTAGCCCAGCTCAATAAGGAAAGAAAGGACGTGGGGGAAAAATACTGGAAGACATTTTGAAGTTTGCCGGCGGGGGAGGACTAAATGAATTGACTGGAAAAAATAATCGTCACTAACAATGTGGCGATTCAGACAGAGGTGTATTTGTTATTCTCCATTATCATTTCTTACTCCGACAAAAAAGTCATTTTGTCGAAGTACCTAGAAACGAAGAGAAGTTGATAAGAGTTGTGAAGCTACTTGTCATTGCTTCCTCCACGGAGTTGGGTATTAGAAATGAGTACTCATTGAAATTTATATACTCCACCGAATAACTGTCGTTTAACTTCGCTCCATTCTATTGTCGTGAGACTAGTATCGTAACGGTAAAGTCAAAGTTAGAATACAAAACCTTAAGAAGAATAAGAGATATACTATATTATATTTAGTATCCCTCAAATTTTGTGACACTTGAAAAACCTCATTAAACTAAGGTGGCTCAGCACCATTTAGTATCCGAATAACTGGAACTAATTTATGAATATCCGGCTTTAGAATCATTCGCAGGAAAGAAATGGGGTCAAAGGTGATTGAAGACTAAAATGAAAGTGGTACACTGTACAAAGGATGTAGTTAAGAGAGGATATAGGTATTGCCTTTTAATTCAAACCGTCTGAGCCCCGTTTTCTAACGCGCAATTGACCAGTGTGAACGGACGGCGCCTGACGCCGGACGCACCACTAGATCTGAAATCACGGTTGATTCGCGTAGCTGGCAAATGCACGCCTTCGCTACATT
Organism: Hetaerina americana; assembly: GCF_022747635.1. NCBI lineage: Eukaryota > Metazoa > Arthropoda > Insecta > Odonata > Calopterygidae > Hetaerina > Hetaerina americana. The sequence continues at coordinate 9,378,036 of NW_027286741.1, forward strand.
CGCGGCACGAAAACACCACACGCGAGGCGCATAGATGGTTTGACCCCCTTATCAAAAGAAATCGCCAGAACCAAAGCCCGCAATGATAAGAGGGAGCGGTGTAAATACGGAAGGTCTAGACGTCGACTGGAGGAGGCGATCCAAAAGAATGACCCGAAGAGGGAAGAAAGGGAATAAGGAAAGGAAGGAAGGAGGGAGAGAGGGAAGAAGAGGGGCGAGGGCGTCGCAATGAATGGGACAACGGGAGAGAAAGATCAAGAGAGGGGGTGGTGAGGTTCCCGGGTAATGAAGACGCGGCAGGGTGGGGGGGCGGGATTAAGGGGGACGGGGCAAGAGGGGAGTGGGCTTATCAAAAATAACATGGGGAGGGAAGAGGAGGAGGCGGGGACGGCGGTGTCGCATTGGGGGAGGGTCGGAATTGAGAAGCATTGGAGGCTCTAAAGAATGGGACAACCCCAAATAATAAAAAGGCAGGGTTTTTGGGAAGGACACTAAAAAGAGACCGTGGGAGGTAGGCAGGGGGGTTGGAGGGTTTTCACTTGAAAAGGAAGGTCCCTGCGCTCGGGAGTGGGGAAGAGGTTGGTGCGGGTGGGAAGCCGTGACTTGGCGCGCATTATGAGTGAGAGGGGGGAGGGGGAGCTCTTATCCCCTTCAGTAGTATTTCATTTGTTTTCCTTAGGGAGCGAGAGTGGTAGAGGAGGCCGGGGGTAGGCGAGGGGGGGGGGGGGTAGGGACGAGGACAGGGCAGCGAGCTTAGTGCGAAGAAGACGTGAGTTTTTAAGCTTGTTTATTCTCCCGGCCTTGGGTATGTGTACCTGGTGTATTTAGGTGGGGCAGAACAAGGCGCTAGCAGTGACAGCTTCCCGAGTTCAATTGGTCTGAGTTGTCTCATATATTGAACGGTTGAAAGCCGTGCATACCGGAGAGAGGGAGGTTACCGAGGGATAAGGAGTAGGCAGCATATTACACCGCGAGGTACGTATGAGTTATAAGTCCAATTAAGTGTTAAGACGAATGTCGTGTAGCACATGGACCATGTCTCAGGAAATCACGCCTCAGGTAATGGCTTGCACTTTTAGATTTTCAGTTACATTGTATGAGAATCGTTCGAGAAGTTGGACGAGTATTACTTTTGCGCAGTCTCTATTCCTCGCCGCAATCGAATGTTACGACCGATCCCAGATGATTATGCTTCAAAGCGAAATTACAAATTGTCCAAACAGGCCCTGTTGGACCAACTGATATTTCCTATAGCAAAACATTTTGCAGTGGGTGAAATTAGCACTTGTTTGGAGTTAAATTTTCCTCCAGCATGATCATTACTTTGTACATTTTTAGAGTTTTTAATGAATAATTTTACCTCCTTGCCTACTAATAAAACGCCCTTTCCCCCTCTCATCCCTTAAACATCATACCTGGTGCTTGCACCCCATGCCACACACCTGTTCGGTGGATCTTGACGCATTCATGTAAATGTAGAAATAAATTTGATGCCGAAGTACCACACTTAGTTCATAGCAACTAGAATGAAAAGGAGATGACAATTCTAATTCTTTAACAGGAAATACTATAAACCATTGGACTATTCAGTAATTCAAAAGAGCATACAATTCCGCTATTTAAGTTTTTAGTTGAGTAATGCGACTTTCTCTGGAATACGTTTAGTCACGTACATTTAAGATTTCATTACAGATATCATCGCTACACAATGGCATAATGGAGATATAACATTTAATTTCACAAGAATCTTATGGTGATATTTTTTTCACTTAGAACAAGCACCCATTTATTCTTTCTTTAATAGAACTTAATACGAATAGGCGATTAAAATTTCTTATTCGAAGTGAAATGATGATTCTGCATTAATATAAGTTATATTCATTCCTTGCTATATTTTTGCATTTATTTGGCGATATGAGTATCCGAACTGGTTGCTATGTTGTAAATGGGACATTACAAGGATAAATCAGGTTGTTCTGCTGATATCCAGGGAATAACACCAATCGCAGTAAAATATTAACCCGTCAAAATCTCATTCAACGTGAAATAGTCACCCACTACAATTCTCATTATTTGGAATGCACAGAAAGACGAATGGGATAATTTGACTAGAGAAAATTGTTCTTGAAAACGTGTACTACGTCCATGGCGAGACGACTGAAACAATTGACCTTTGCCGCAGATAAGTAGATATCTATTTCGAGTGCAAGCTCGAAGAAGAAAGTAGTTTCCTTTCCCCGATCAATTTCCTCGCACCCTCTTTAAACCACCTTCGCAAACTAGGGTGCAGAAACGGATTGAGGGCCAGCTAGCCTGACCGACGCTTCGAAAACGAAATCTGTGGTGCCCTCGTCCAGTCGGTGTCGTCCTCACGTGGCGGCAAATCGAAGCTCCAGACACAGCAGCGCTACAGCGTTTTCTCTCCATTCTGACGCCCCTCCCCCGCCTCCCTCCCCCTCCGCTCAGGCAACTTTCCTCTAGATCAATGGCGTAGCGACACTTTTCTCAATGGCTCTCTCCCGTACACACTTACTACGCCGTGTAAGGCATAGTAATACGATAGGAATGAGAATGAGCTCCGCTAAATCACCAATTTGACTCTAACGACGCATGGCGCTTGGTTTTTCTTACCCTGGACATATTTCTCAGTATGACGGACGAACGCTTCGAAATGGCATGGACGCTTCTGCGGCGTTCTTACTCGGTTCGGATCAAATTTTTCTGAGCTGATTTCAGTCAAGGGAAAATGATCACAGCTCATGTACGCTGTTATCATGGAAGAATTTAATGGCGCACCTGCCATTTGAGCACCGAAAACAGTAATATACATTATGATAAAAATTACAGGCATTTGTATGAATTATCGATCACTAAGGAGTATGAAGTGAAAAGAAGGCAAAAATTTTAAATATTGTAATGTTTCATGTATCTATATAACACGAAAAAACAATAAGCCAGGAAAGTGTTACTACAAAGGGCCGCTGATGTGTCTGCCAAACAAAATATTCAGCAGAAGACGATTTTACCCTTAGCAAAATGTGTAGGGTTATCGTTTTATTTAGAAGTGGTGATTTGATTATATTCAATGCAAGATTGAAATTATTAAATAAATTTAGATCCGCATGTTTCAGCACCGAGGTCTCGCAAATTATTCGTACTCCTACATACATTAGTCGCTTGGATCATGCATATAAAATTCGGGAAATATATGCCAGAACTAGCCGACTCAAGGACTCCTTCTTCCCACGGACAATACGGGATAGCAACTGCAGGGTTATAGATAGCAAAAATTCCACTTACCACCCTCAGCGTCCAAAAAATAATTAGTTGTATTTAAATGCATGCTCTTCCACTAACCTTATGTTTTTTGCTGTAATAACCCACTCTTTCCGAATGACCTCATTCGTGTTCTGTTCATCTGTTTTTAAGTTTCCCTTTCAATCCCTCATCCCTCTCCGCGGGGGCAAATTCCTGCTACCTGCAACGTTGGGTCGCATTCCCTGCCTTTTAAAGACTCTTTGGGGGTAGAGTGTTTCGTGGTGCATTTTCATGTGGTGTTTCAATTTCTTGCTTGTTGTGTCCTGGCTTCCGTGTTGTAGGATGGCTTTCGTGCTGCATCATGGGGTGCAGTTTTTTAGTTGTTTTGCGGTATATGTGTTTGCATGAGTATTGGATGAAGGGATTTTTGCATGAGTGGGTGCGCTGCTGTGGGTGTAATTTTCCGTGTTGTTTTTTTTGCATGTGGTATTTTTCCTTTTTACGGTTGGTGACCTAACACCCCCCGCCACACGCCCTTGCGGCGGCTTGCGGGGTATTATATAGATGTAGATGTAGATGATGACGCTAGTTAAGTTTAGATTACACCATCTAATGCTTCAATAAAAATCTATTCATCGGATTTTACGTCCTATCGTTAATTTATATAGTATTGATAACGGAACCTTTATTGTTAACTCCAAATCCCAATGGCTTACAGAGTTAACATGGTGGTAGGGTATACACGCTCCAATAAATTCTAACAATTTTATTGATAAAATATGACTGATAATCAATTCTGGTAGGTCTCGGAGCATCTGGTCTTTGATAAAATGGCTACCATGACTTCTCCGGCTTCACTAGAGTATTCATCTGAGTGATCGCAATATCTTAAAAAGGCCATTAGGAAAAAACGGGAAGCCATGCCAATTATTACTCCAATAAATGACGACAGAGAGGAATTTCATGGATTCTTGATCAATATCAGGGGACTTAGCCCACGAGAGAGGAGTCGTCCCGGGGAAGTGAGGTGATAGTGGCTGTAGCTTCCAGGCCTCAAAAAATACGAATACTTGTAATGAAAAGTGGGTAGCTATGGGGCCCAGTAAAAAGAAAAATAAATTCTAAAAGAGGTGATTTCAATTTCATTTTAATGCCCAGGACGGGTGGCTTAGCAAACGTTAAGGAGAAGATTGACAAAGGAAATATAGACTTCTTATGGTTGTGTGAGAACCATCGGCATGTAGAAAGAATATCACTGAGTAGAACGGTGAGATAAATATAGCTCATGTCAATAGTAAGATAGCAAACAAGATCAATTGATTGGCAGAAATGCTGTTAAAAATAAAAGAGAATTCAAAGAGTAATCGTAATTAACTTAGAGGAACGGACTAAATAGTATACCTGTACAATCTACATGATGATTTATTGGAAAACTGTCTGAGAGAAAACCCTCACAATTGACGGAGGATAAAAATGCATTGTTGGGAGAGAAGGGTATTATGTGGGGTATTAGAGAAATGAGAAAAACGCAGGAGAGAATCTATACTTGTCCAATAAAATCCTAATCTCCAAAGGAGATATATTTTCATATGATCTTACTCGTGCGTGTAAAATTATCTACTTTGGAAGGGCCATTCAAAAGTTGTTATGATACCACATAATGCTGCGGTGGCAATGTTAATTCTAATGCTGATTGGCAAATGTTTCAAAGTCAGATTTATGGTTAGTATACATTTTTCGTTGAAGGTTTACTACTCATTTTTATTCCTACATCAGTATTCATATGAACGAACGTATGGTTACTCAAGCCCTCGTCATTAACTACACTCAGAATATGCCCTCGAGTGATTGTAAGAAATATGTGCAATATATTCCATCGACGGGATTTTTTGCACACCACTTGATAAAGAGAGTTTCTCTACGCAAGTTTTATTAAGATTTTTTTGTATCATGGTCATGGATTTAACACTATTACTGTTTTAGTCAATAATATAAAGGTTAAAGCATTCGACAATTTTGGTGATTAAATTGTTATTTTTACTGCTAAATTAATGTATATTTGTTCGTCGAGTGCATGAAGGGCTATAGAAAGGCATAAATCAACGTTAGGTTGATTAGATCACAGTAAAGTGTACCAAACGCTTTCTAAACTGTTATTATCAAATAAGCATGATCTGCTTTCAAAAAATACTTTTCACAGTCTCAGCACCTAGGGGACCATCTCGGCATACATCTCTCTCATGGCTAAACCCTCTCTATGAATTTGATGACCTATGATCTTTGGAGTATTTTAATCTTCTGCTAAAATTATTAACATTCGATCTTTGATCTGATATTAGCATGTCTCTCACTTAATGCACGTTTTGGTCGCACTGTATCATTGACGGGCCTCCAGGTTGTTCCTTCTATTCAACATCCTCCCTAACCGTACGGAACATCTCGTTCCAGCCATCCTTGAGATATTCCTGCATCTCCGGAAGTATCCTTAACCATCGTGTGACCTAACTCTTTGAAACCGATTTACCGAGGCTGACACAAACCTTTATCGAGTGCCGTTGCTCCATGGAACGTGGCATAGTGGTTTCGCGACGTGAACCTCGCGATCCAGTCTAGCAAACCGCAACAGCAATCATACAACTAATGTGGGTTGTGCTGCTTTCTTGAGACCTTTTATCACCTATCCTGCCAGAAATCGTCCCACTTCAGAAGTCCGCGTTGGCGGGAAGGTAATGAATTCCACTTGATTTTGGGGTAGACGGTGTAAAACTATCGATGCATATAAATTTCCTTAATAGAAACCGCGAAAAGTTGATTCTTGTTACTTATGAATACCATTCATGCTTACTCTCTAAAAGTCCGAAATTTTTCATAATATGATTTCGTTTCATCGCCAAAGTGATTAATTGGATATCAGTTTTCCAAATGCCGAGGTGAGGGCACCAAATAATCTCGAAATTTAATGGTGAATAGAGGGATTAATATCATTTGAATGACAGCGTTGCTAAACACTCCCCGACTAAGAGATCTCATTCTCAAAGTGAAAAAAGTGTTAAAGCGAAAGCAAAAACTAAATAAGGGAGACGAGAGTGCTTTAAATGAAACGCATTTAAATTTTAACTCAGCCGACGAGTGTTTCGTGACTGCTCGTTACTCACCCAGTTTCTTTGGCCTAGCCAGCAAGCATTTTCAATTACCACCGCAAAAGATTTTTTTTAATCCTGAAGTGATTCTACCACATATTATGAGCAAATATTTTTTTTGTAAGGGGCGTCGATTCATTTTTTGAATCACAGCGCAAAAGACTGCGTAAATGTCGACTTACCTTTTGCTGACTTGAACATGAATTAGTTTTAACTCTAGGTAGAATATCTTAATATTTGGTATAGCCGCGACCTTCATCATCATTAAGACAGTCAAAATATTGATTTTTTTCAATGGCGTTAGTTAGTTAAGTTATTATTCTATAAGCGGACACACCGGTAATCATTCACCCCGTCGCAAATTGATGAAACGGCTATTCTGGTTGGGAAAACCGGCGTCGTATGCCTGTCACCCGAAGTGATTGATGTGGCCCACACTGGAAACCTCGTGCATCGAGGCACCCGCCGTGTGCGCGTGCAGTAACGGCTCAAATAGACGAATAAATGTGAACGCGTCACGTGACCGGAAGCGACGCTTATTACCGAATGCTTCTGACGCTGATAGCCCCAAAAATATTTCCGCTTGTCCCCGAAAAAAATAAAGTGGCTACAATTTTATTCTGCAATTTACAAGCATTAACCTTAAGTAAATATTGCAGTCAAAAAAGACTTTACCTTACTCAAAACCGATAGACTTTCTTCTAATGAAATCAATCATTCTCGGAAATTCAAAAACAATGTCCACCACTCAAATCTCCCTATTGGCAGACGAAATATACTTATTTTATTTTTTCTTCTTATTTTTTAATCTCAGTTCTTAAGCCTCAAAGAAAGTCAAAAGCAAGACTGTACCCACTCGCAAATAGTAGTGGCCGCTAGCAAATGCATAATATTGCACATATCCGAAAGGGAGAAAAGATTTCCCTGAAGACAAGAGTTGTTGAATCAAAAGTGACCCCACCAAAGAGATGGTAAGAAAAAAAGGAGTGAGGCGTTCTTGTTTCCTCACAGTTACAAGTGGTTTACCTAACGAAAAGATGAGAAAGAGAAAAATATGTCTAAATTATTTGACTCAGAGAGCATAAATTAGTGTGGCAATCATCGCTATCACCATTACCAAATGTATCGAAGAAAGGGGAAAATTATGTTATTGATAGTTTTATATTTTTAAATAATACTTCATTAGCATGTCGTAACAGCAGATGGAGAGAACGGACTATGCAGCCTGGTAAGATGCAGTCTAATATCTCGGTTTCTGGTGGTCCAGGTGACGAGGAAAGGACACCGCCGTACCAGTTCCCTGGGTGGTAAAAGGAATTCATCCCTGCACCTTGCATTCGCCCACAAGGTGAGGGGACACCGGCACCCCAGCCGAAATCCTTCAAGCCGGCGGCGGAGGTAGCTATGGAGGTTAACGCCGCGGTTCTCGGTCCTCTGCCGGACTAGAGGATGACAGAAGCCGTGGGTAGGAAGAAGGAGACGAGGGATTAAACGGAGCCATAAGCAGTATCCTCTACGCCTTCTTCCGAATCCCAAGGAGAAGATGAAGGGGTGGAACGGGCGCTCAGTTCAGAAAGGGAGGACACCGACAAAGGTGAGAGATTCCCCTTGGTGACATCCAAGGGAGAAAAAAAGAGGAACACGCCTCCAACGGACGCCGCCACCGCGCCGGCAGCGCCTCCTGCACTTGCGAGCTGCTCAACAACAGGGAAGGAAGTGATGCCGCCTCCTATCATAATAGACGGCGTCACTGAGGTACAGAGCCTAATCGGCCCCTGGAGGCATCCTTAGGGATTGGTTTGGTTTGAAGGCCCACCGAGTTTCTTTTAAACTCATCAGGGAGAACACACAAAAGCCCTTGACCTACTGTATGACTGAAAAATGGAGTACCACACGCAACCCACCGAGTGAGTGCCAGGGATGAAACTCCTCATCAAGGGTGTCTTTCGGTTGATTTCGATGGAGAAGGTATCCGAAGGGCCGAAATAGCTTGGTTAAATGATGCGCAGCATTTGCCGGCTTACGGCCGTGGAGACTAGGAAACCAGTCCCCAAGACCCAGTCCCCAGTCATTGCCATGCGCTTTGGCCGTATTGGCATTACCTACTGGTGTGCCAAGCGGTACATTCGTTTCGCTACGGCGCATGTGGTAGAGAAGTGCTCTCGAGGAAGAGACGACGTCGCAACTCGTGCTAACTGCGGCGGGTCCCACGCCATTGTCTCCCGGAAGGTTTCCGTCTACCAGGAGACATATCGTAGAGAGCCACCATCCGTACCGTTCAAACCTGCGTCAGGGAGGCAGGCAAAGAAACCGCGCAGAGATCCAGCCCCTGTGCGGGGGGGTCCTTTGCGTCCTGTTGAGAAGGTTACCTCCCTCTCGTCAGCACCAGAGGCACCTTCTCAGAGCCACAAGGGTTAGCAGTCTGACTAACCAGTGGAATCCTTCTCACTCACTGTGGAGGTGTCGATGAATTCTTCACCTCCGCCTGCAGTGCCTTGTCTGCCCGCGGGTTAGCCGAAGAGCAGCTACCCTTCGCTTCAAAGGACTCTTCCCATTAGGACTTGTCACCCCCAGCTGAAGCCCACCTGATGTTATCCTTGAAATTTAAGAAAGTAAGGATAAAAGCTTTATCCCAAGAAGGATGATCAGCAGCCAATGTGACCCCAACTTAAAAGGAGGTACAAGGGGATGCCCCGAGGTACCTCTACAAGACCAATGACTCCGCAGCCCCAGGGACAATGCAAACCCACTGGATCCAGGCTACCAGCTGGGACCGGGGCATCACTGGAGTGCGATGAGGAGTCTATTTCATCTCCACGACTGATGAGGGGTACCACGAGCGCACGAAGACCATTGAGTCCATCGCCAGGGCCCTTAGACGGTGCATCACGTCCACAGAACTCAAGCTACTTTTCTCGATCCTGGATGGACTAGTGGCCAATAGAACGTGCCCCATGGCTGAATGGACCATCCTGCTTGCCTAGTGGAACGATAACGGAGTTCTTCGCCGTGAAGGCCTTCGAGCGTTCTTCAAGTAGGAGATTACTGTCGTCGCCGCCGTCAACGAGATGCACCTCCGCCTCTCTGTAGACTGAGCAATGCCGTGTTTGACCATCTTCTAGTCATACCGGGATTACCAGCATCAGCGTAGGAGGCCATCTGGGGGTGCGGTCATCATTATCAACAGGTCCATCGAACACCGTGCATTTCGGGTGATTCGGCATCCACACGGAGAGACTATCTCGGTGAAAGCCCGGACGCGGGGGGCTGGCTACGGGTATGATCCCTGTATATTCCACCAGGGAAGCTATGCCATATAAATTTCGTTGTGGAGCGGATAGGAGACGGTGGACTCCCCACCATTCTAGGGGACTTGAATACTAAGAATCCCAATTGGCATCCACAGTCGCCAAACCGGAGAGGAGAGGAAACGCGTGATCTGGCAAATAAAGAGGGGTTGACGGTTTTGGGCCTAGTGGTAGATACGCTTGTGCGAGGGTCGTTCTCGATATCGCAATCGCTCGCAATGTTAGGCAATCCCTGAGCATATACCCATGTGTGGATCTGTCGTCGGACCATAACCTGAATCAACTGCTGGTGGGGACAAGGATCCCTGCAGTGCCTCCATCGCGTTGCCAGGACTTGACGTCCAACAACTGGTGATCGTACCACAAGACTATCGACGGAGTGCTACCAAGGGAGACACCACTACCAACATCGCCAGGGATGACCGATCGAATGGTCAGCCATCTCACTTGCACTGTCAGTGATGACATAGAGGCCGCATTTCCGTTGAAGGAGATGCTCAAATCGAACCGTCGGACTCTATTTCCTTCAGCGGTTCGTGAACTCGTCACTCGCCGTGGGAGCGTTCGGTGACAGTGGCAGAAGAAATCGACTGATGACATCCGGTAATCACTATCTGGGCTGAATACTGTGGTGCAGCAATCCCTCCAAGAAGTTCGCTCGGACCCGTGGAAAGCACACCTTCGGGAAGAGTTCCCACAGTGAATAGCAGAAGGACATAGGGGCGATGTGGAAAGTATGAAGGAGAATGCGGATACCCAGGTGGCTAAACCCCATCATCATTAACGGGAATACAGGGGCACAATCTCCCAGGGAGAAGGCGAAAATACTCTGGTAATATCTCGCGAATGGTTTCTCGCCCAACCCTAGGAACAAGGAAACCACCGGGATCGAGGAGGAGATCGCGGCGTCGGAAGATGCAGAGGATGCTGCATCTGAGTACACTGCGAATGTTCCCGAGATCTAGAAGAAGGATATCATTGCGGCAATACGTTGCTTCTGCCCAAGAAAAGCCCCCGGCTCCAGCAGCATTCACGATGTTGTCATCTGGGAGCTTCCAATTGCGTACCTGACCAGCATCATCAACGGCTGCGCCAATACATCACACTACCCGACCACTTGGAAGATGGCGAGAATCATATGTTTGCCGAAGATGCAGAGATTGGATGTGGGTCCCAGAAAATTTCGGCCCATTTCCCTTCTTGACGACATCGGTAACATATTCCAGTGACAGATGCAGCGGCCATGGGCTGATTTCGTCCTGGAGGGTGAAATTCTTCCGGAGGAACGGTTCAGCTTCCACGGGAAGTATTCTACGGTCAGTTAGCTGTTGTGAACAGTCGATTTTATTACGGCACCTTCAACAGATATATGGTGGTCGCCAGAGCGTTCTTCGATTTCAGCAAAGCGTGTAATCGCGTCGGGAATCCGGCTCTTCTATTGAAGATGAGATGACTCCAGTTCCCGACTTGGGTAATCAAACTGGTCCGCTCCTACCTGCGGAAAAGGACCTTCATGATGCGATGGCTTGAGGTGGACTCTTGGGTGCGACGGATCTCCGCCGGCGTGCTTCAAAGGTCTGAATTATGGCCATTGATTTTCAGCCTCTATTCCCAGGACGTTCCCATCCGGCATGAGAATCATGAAATCCTGTCCCTGTGCGCAGACGACGTGGTACTCCTGTGAAGATCCTGAAGGAAGGAGACTGCGGTGTTGAGACTACGGGGTGCTGTCAATGAACTGCTACTGTGGTATCGATGATGGCGCTTTGCTATCAACGAACGGAAGACGAAGGCGATTATCTGTTGCACAGGACAAGGACTGCCGCCAAAAGTGGGTCTGTCACTGAATGGACTTGTTCTACCGTGGAAATCCGAGGTCTCTACCTCGGATAATTAATGGTTGGGAAACTATTTTCGAATCCCAAAGCGCTTCGTATCCATGCGAAGAAATTCACGTCGCTTAGTGGGCTTCTATGCAGATTATTCGCCCGCAGTTCTGAGCATGGATACATAGGGTCGACGGTACCATACGTGCGTGTTACATATCATCACGAACGGGAGCTGGTATGGTCAGTGTCGCGAACGAGTCATGCTTGAATCAAAGTGGTGCAGAATTCTGCTATTTCCTGCGTCTTGGCGCGCGATCGTTATGTTTGCGTCTCCAAAATGCACGAATACGGGAGATTAGAGACCCTGGGCATCCTTCTGCCGAGAATCTCGGTAACCTTCTAAGAGAGAGGGGTTGATTTGGAGACGTCCCTTATTCGGAGGGTCGCCGATATTCAAGTCTGGCCGTAGGACCACCACAAGCACACCATAGCTAGCTTGGGCAGTGCAAACGCACTACCAGTGCAGAAGAAGCCAAGGCTGTCTTGATTGAGGAGGAATTGGATCGCCCTGACTACGCGAAAGATTTCTCTTCGCCTTAGTGGCCTCGGCGGCTGGAAAGGCGATTGATTAGCAGCGGTTTGATAACGGACAAAGTCAGTCAAGCCGTATCAGCATAAAAGTCCTTATATCTTCAAAGTACTCATAATCATACACAGTGTAAAATATTTGGAATAAAAAAGCATATCTAGTATTTCTATTTAATTAAAAATTAATTTCAATGTAGTCAAGGCGTATTGCATCAAGTGTTGGTGTAAAATATTTTGTCTCCAAATAGCTGTGAAACAGTTAAAAATTTGCTTAAAACCGTATATAATTTAATTCCCGCTTAAACGGGTGTGGTCTGAAAAGTTTCCGACGTCATAAAATTTCAGAAAAAATGTCTTGTATCTTTGTTAGGGTGACAACTTTTCAGACCAACCTTGTATTTGTACTTATGATTACAGCACTTAATCTCCGAAAAGCATTGGATAAAATAGAAAATGTGGTCGTCTAATTCGGATGAATTAACTAACGAAATTACAATGAAATTTAACGGTAGACCGAAACACAATGGTTGAATCCATAATAATTAGTGTATTGACTGCTCACTGGTTGGAGACAGGATGCGGCCCTGATTTCAGCCAAAACCTTTTCATTTCATTGAAACAAACGGATTCACACGGCCACTGCATTTCCTCTTAAATTCCCCGACGCCCACCTTCCGCCTCTTCATAAAACATTCTCCCATTACTTAAAACACACTCCGCCGCCACCTGTCCACTCACTCGCCATTCTTGGGATGTGGAACACAAGGGCATACAAGCGGGGAGGAGGTGCTCTAAAGGCACCGGAATAAGAAGAAAAACAGATCCGCGCTCCTCCTCCCCTCGCACGCGATCCCTACACTCCCCCACTCGCCTCACTCCGGCGTACGCGAGCGCGCCCTCACAAGGCGCCGTGCCTGTGAATAATGATCCGGGGCGACAGTCATTTGTCACCCATCCTCGCCCCCCCCCCCCTTCACCACGCACCCCGGCACTCAATCCACACCCACACACACACACCCGAAATCCACAAAACCCACCCCTCTCCCGATCCTAAACCCACCTCACGCCACTTCCCCACTCCCTCCTCACAAATCCAACCCCCCCTTCCAACTCATGCACCTCTCCCCCCCACGCCTTCCTACCCGTTGCGAATCTGCCCTAAAAAAACACTTTTCATTCATTCCGTTCCCCCATGGGTCCTTCTCCCTCCCGACTACCTCCCAACAGTCAACTTACCCACGTCACCTTGGAAACCGTATTAATACGAGAGTAATCCAATTTAGCTGTGCGATTTCAATGTAAAATAGTGGGGGTGGTTTGGGGTTGGGTGAGGGATTGGAAGGGAATTTGGGTTTTGTTTGGCATGTAGCGCCGTCGGAGGGGTGGAAAATAATTATCGTGAGCGGAGACCTCAACTTGGGGGTGGAGACGGGGCTCGAACAGGGGATTGGCAGGCACCTGCCGGCACTCAGGTGGAGAAGAATTTGGAATTCCGAGTCCGCTAATCAAATGAATTGGCTAAACACTATTTGCTGCACCCATTCGGTAAATGCGGCATCCAGACGATGCGGGGGTGTGTCGCTGTTGCGAGTGGGTGCATGCCAATGGTGCCGAGAAAGGGACGAAATCCAATCCAGTGCTTTTGTGAAAATATAAGTATGGGATTACATTTTTGAGTTGGACAAATCCTTTTCTGTAATTAAAAAGAAATGAAAGAAATTGGCGGTTTTACTTGCAGTAAATGAATGAAAATAAATCAGACTTTCGTGCAATGATCAGTGTGGAATAAATGAACCGCAGCGTATGTGAGTAAATCTCTCTGTTGTTACCTAAATATTTCTGGAAAGAGAGTATCGTACTTCGTACTGCAAAAATATACACTGTGGGTATATTAATAGCATGTTACTGCATTCTGATATTTTTTATAGTTCCTTACGACCATAATGATTCATCAAACCTGTCAGTGGAGTGGAATTCACAGAGTAATGTTTTAAAGTAATAGTTCTTCTTCTAGTTTTGATAATATGAATAAAAGGATATCAATGGAGTTTCTTTGAATAACAATTCCTTAACAAAGTAATAATTTATAAGAGAAGGCAAATTTTGTTAACTTTATGGTAATCATATTTGATATTTCAAATCGTAAAAAAATGCATAATTTACTGCTGTTCATGGGAATATGCCAGTACAGTTGGATCTTCCCCAATTGATATATTTCTGACGGTAGTTGCTATAGGAAGACCAAAAAAAAGACATCGGAGCCGAAGCTTTTGTGAGGATTCTGGTTGAAAAAATAGCCTGGACAGCACACACTGAACCAAATACTTGACAAAATTACAAATGAATACGCGAAGATGTCATTTTTACCGGCAAATTCTATACCAGAGGGCTTAAAATATTCCTTAAACGAGGAACGCTAGAAACTAGTGCTAATAGATTTTATTCTACTAAATCAATTTCATATTTTCGAAGGTAAGTGATAGACTCACTCCCTTAAATTTCCCGAAGGGAGTGATGTAAGCAACTGTCTCAGCGTAATACATAGTGTAAACTGGTTAGACCAAAAGCTGAAGATTTCATGACAGCCAATCAGCGCTTCACAATGCCTGGGACATTAATCAAACAATAAATCACTTCATGGAAACCATTCATGCTAAAATTTCTGTGATTCGAATCAAAAATAGTAAGAGGAAAAATCACTTAATCTATTTATACATTCATATTTACAAGACGATTCTGCTATTAAAAACTTCGCCATTTGGTAAAGTCATTCATTTCATTCTCCTCGCGAATACTATTTTTAGACGACTGACTCGATGAAAATAATATTCACCTCCTTTCGTACTTCTTTTTACCCTAGGTGGAAGAGCGCTCCCTTTCATTGCCTCTTTCCCACTCCTACTACTCTAGGAATCATATGGAAATTTCCACCCAAGGCTTATCACAAAACATTGTCGTAATTTAGGATGACGCAAGCAGAGAGTTTAAAGCTACGCAATCTCCTTGAGTGATCAAATTTGCGTCCCAAGATGGATGGGCGGGTGCAACGCGAAAGGCTGTGTAGCCCCCGACGGGACTCGAACACGCAACCGCCACTCCGCTGAAAATCCAATCTAGCTTATCGTCTAAATCTGCCATTGCTTTTAATGCCAGATTATTTCAAAGGGGAGGCCGTTTCCTTACGCAGCAGTTTTAGTCGGGAAAAGCATCTCGCTCACAAGGCAACTGAAGCGAAGTCGACGCATGACAGAGCCGTAAAAATTAAGTAGATATGCGTGTACTGTATCATGGAAACATAGGAGATATTTTTATTGGATCCATTTTCAGTAGTTAGATACTATACGGCGCGCGCTCACAAACACAAACACACACACACATACAAACACACACACACACACATACAAACACACACACACACACACACATACACACACACACACACACACACACATATATATATATATATATATATATATATATATATATCGATTGTAGGGAAAAACTAACACGAGCAGCACAATAATGGGCTGAAATATTATAACACAAATAGAATAGAATAGCAACATTTAAAAAGACACTCACAAGGTAAGTTGTTCGAGCTTTCGGCCCTCTCAGAGGCCTTCTTCAAGTGAGGCATATATATATATAAACACAAATGTAGATTTTTAGAATATAGAGACACAAAGAAAGGAAACTCACAATTTGTTATTTGACGTTTTGACAGCTCGGCTGTCGTTTTCTGAATCAGATTCTGAAGACGACAGCCGAGCAGTCGAAAGGTCAAATAACAAATTGTGAGTGTCCTTTCATTGTGTCTCTATATTCTAAAAATCTACATCTGTATTTTTATACATTTGTGCGTCGCCGAAGAGCGTTCCATTTCAAAGATACCTATATATATATATATATATATATATATATATATATATATATATATATATATACCTATATATATATATATATATATATATATATATATATATATACCTATATATATATATATATATATATATATATATATATATATATAAATTAGTTATTTAAAAATTATATCAAATAACCTGTCAAATTATTTTTGTAAAAACTGAAAAAACAGCAAACAAAGTAAATCTATTGAAAAAATAAAGAAAGGAAAAACCATTGCGTAAAACTGGGCCGGAAACCTTTAGCACAGCAGTTAGAAGCCTCAACTTCTTGCTAGTATTGAGCTAGCAACAAAAACACGATGAAACATTTGAAATATGTTTATATCAATTACACTAATTTAAAAACATAATTCTACAAAATTTGCACACACTATGCTGTAACATTTCATTATTTCCTTTGAAGTCATGCAAGCTCAGAAAACTATTATATTTACTTATTAAATACTCTCGTTGAGGTTTATTAAATGAGATGGTAATATTTAATAATCAATCATAACATATTAATATCTTTTCTCATAATTTAACTAATTTTCAAATAAGAACACATTCAAGAGTAGTGAAAAATATCACACCTTTATCTATGACTTCACAAATAGACTTCCGCACCACGTCATTAATCTTAACGTAGGTTGACCATGCAACATGCAATACCGCACTGAAATGCCCCAACCGAGTATTAAAGGGATATGCTCTGTGATTTTGAATCGGATAAGTGAAATGACGTATGTTTAGCTTAAAACAAAAGGTTTACAAGTCATAAGAGTTTTTTACGCTACCATGAAATTGCACTGATTTACCTACGCCTAACGATTTTTTTTGCGAAAAAGCAATGAATTTAACTCGGAGCTAAAGTTTTGTAAAAATGGAAAAAATATTACTTCAGCCGGAAATATTTATTTTAAAGTTACACTGATAACTGCTCTCATCTTTTGATTTACTTTCTAGTTGCATGGAGTTTATTGTCAATTAAGCTGGCACCAATTATATGAATAAAATAATAATAAATAATAATATTTATTTTAAATAAAATAATGATAAATCTTTTTATTCTCTGGACACATGGCTCTGAGTTTTTCAATTATTTCCTCTCCGCATTAAATTCATCTATCACTGTTAAAATCACCTCTTCCATATTTATTTATTCCAGACTCTACCATCACCTTTTTGACACAGACATCTCACTTCAAAACAACAAATTCACCGCTTCAGTACACATCAAAGCATCTAACCATCAGCAATACCTACGCCACACAAGCTGTCATCCTCAACACACGAAACGCTCGATTCCAAACTCTCTCTGTATCCGCGGACACCGACTTTGCAACGCCACAGCCACTCTCAACAGATACCTTGACAATCTCCTTGGCAGTCCACAAACGCGGTTACCCAGAAACGCTCCTTCATAATAAAATCCACCGCTCAACCCGACCACACACAACACACAATAACAAGCCCACATCTGAAGCAGGACTCAACCTTTGCACCACCTATTTCCCCGGATCACATAGACTTAAAACCTTCCTTAAAGAACTGTTTTTTCAATTTTACATGACAATGACGCGACCTCATCCTTACTACCCAAATGCCCATCTATCGCATACAGACGACCCACCAATCTCAAAGACCTTCTGAGATACACCAACCCTTTGGCACCCCCATGTGACAAAGTTCTTAATATTTCCCGTACTTGCAACCGCCCCGATGTAAATTTGTCTACTTATTAGATCCAATCCCCTATCCCCACATTACCCCCTTATCCATTCGAATGAACAATCACCGGTACCCCTGCAGTTCTACCTCACTCTCTTCTCTTCCTATCCCTTCACACGCAAATTCTCACAGCCTTTCATTTGACTAGTGTTTTGCTCTTAGCATCCTAGAGTCCCTACCCGATTCAGCCACCAATATAGAGGTGAGAACTCGAGAATCGGCGTACATATCAGCTTTCCGATCTTTCAAAATTCCCACCCTTAACCGCCATCTTTAATTTCCCTCCCAGCATTAACTGCGCCACACCTCCTCTCATCGCCCATTTCCCTTTCCCCTCTCCCGCATATTTTCAGTATTACTTGAAGAAGGCCGAAAGCTCGAACAATTTACCGTGTGAGTTTCCTTTTAAATGTTGCTATTCTATTTGTGTTCTATTGTACCGTCCCATTATAGTGCTGCTCGAGTGAGTATTTCCGTATAATCGCTATGCATATATATATATATATATATATATATATATATATATATATATATATATATATATATATATATATATATACAGAAACATATATAAGGAAAAGGGATAGGAACACGCATAAAGGACGAACACAATAGAGGTGGGGAAGGCGGAATCGAACGGATCAGAAGAGTAAAAATAATACCTCTATTGTGTTCGTCCTTTATACGTGTTCCTATCCCTTTTCCTTATATATGTTTCTGTATATATGAGTATTTATTCGCCGTTTGGCGGGATTTCGTGTTTGAATGTGTATTTGGCCAATGTGGCTCATCTCTTTCTTCTGGCTATGCGTGCCACGAAACGCACTGTTCTTTTCCTGTATGATGTTGTATGAATTCTAACCACTGCCCTTTCCTCTTGTGTATTGTCTATTTCTCCTTTGGTGGGTGAAACAGCCCCCTGACGCCATCTCTTGGCTAAAAAATCGGGGCGCTTGGCACCATATAAGACCCACGGATCTCAGGGTAAATTACATATCCTCGATAGCTCAAGTGGTTAAGAGCATCCGCCCGGCAAGTGGAAAGATCCGGTGTTCGAGTCCCGGTTGAGGTGATTTTTTACTCTTGTGATCCGTTCGATTCCGCCTTCCCCACCTCTATTGTGTTCGTCCTTTATACGTGTTCCTATCCCTTTTCCTTATATATGTTTCTGTATATATGAGTATTCATTCGCCGTTTGGCGGGATTTCGTGTTTGAATGTATATATATATATATATATATATATATATATATATATATATATATATATATATATATATATATATATATATATATATATATAAACACGGATGTAGATTTGTAGAATATAGAGACACATATTGTGAGTGTCCTTTCTATGTGTCTCTATATTCTACAAATCTACATCCGTGTTTTTATATATTTGTGCATCGCCGCAGAGGGTCCCATTTCGAAGATATATATATATATATATATATATATATATATATATATATATATATATATATATATATATATATATATATATATACTACCTTGATCAAAAAGTTCCCGGAATAACCACCGTGTGGCGCTCCCATCGTTCCGATTTGAGTTCTGTTTTTTTTTGTTAAATTGGTACATCTGTTGTTGATATTCCCTTTAAATCTTAGTGTCATAACTTGACATTTGCAAAAGTTACGTAGCCAAGAGTACATCTATCTCTGTGTGTGTTGGCGATTTTTTACAATTGCAGAAATGGATTTAAATTTGCAACAACGAACTTGTATTAAATTTTGCGTAAAAAACGGATTTAGTGGCGCACGGACGTTGGAAATGTTGGAAAAGTGTTTCGGCAACGATTCTCTAAAAAAAACGGTCGTTTACCAGTGGCACGAGCGGTTCAGAAGTGGTCGTGAGTCAATCGAAGATGATGAACGCAGTGGCACACCATCGACATCGAAAGTCGGTGAAAAAATTGATAAAGTAAAAGAAATGTTGGTCAATAACCGCAAATTAACCATCAGAGAAATAGCGGAGGACTTGAACATTGCCTATGGATCCGCCCAAGACATTGTGGTTAATGATTTGGGTTTCCGTCGTGTAGCAGCAAAGTTGGTGCCAAAAGACCTCAATTTCATGCAAAAAAGAGACCGTGTTGACGTCGCAAAAGACATGATTTGCGAGGCTGAATCCGATCCCACATTCATCAAAAGGATCATTACTGGAGACGAGACGTGGGTTTATGAGTACGACACGCAATCCAGACATCAGGCAAGTGAATGGCGTTCACCAAATGAGCCGAGACCAAAAAACCCACGTCGTTTTCAGTCAAAAAAGAAGGCAATGCTGACGGTTTTCATGGATTACAACGGTGTAGTGCATCATGAATTTTTGCCAGAAGGCCAGACAGTAAACAAAGAGTATTATTTGGGCGTTATGAGACGTTTGCGTGAAGCAATTCGCCGAAAGAGACCAGAAATGTGGGCAGAAAACTCGTGGATTTTGCACCATGATAACGCACCGTCGCACAGTGCTATCATTATTCGTAATTTTTTGACGAAAAATGCAGCAAATACCATCCAACAGCCACCGAATTCACCTGATTTGGCTCCCTGTGACTTCTTTCTGTTCAATCGAGTTAAAAAACCATTACGGGGAACGCGTTTTAGCAGCCGAGAGGAAGTAATGGAAAAATCGCAGGAAGCACTGATGGCCATACCGAAAACCGCCCGTAACTTTTGCAAATGTCAAGTTATGACACTAAGATTTAAAGGGAATATCAACAACAGATGTACCAATTTAACAAAAAAAACAGAACTCAAATCGGAACGATGGGAGCGCCACACGGTGGTTATTCCGGGAACTTTTTGATCAAGGTAGTATATGTAAATTACATATGTCCTTCACATTTCACGAAGGCCATTTAAATATATCTGAGTATTAGTAGATTTCTTCATTTATATGGCATGAAGGCGAATATCGTGACTCTCGCTTCCGAGGTGGATCACGACCTCACTCCTCAGCCAACGGCCGCGGGGTTCACTTTTGCATAGAATGGGTTACCTACACCTAGGGATTGGTGCTTGGGATCAGCATATAGTCGTTCTTTACCTGGAAGAAAAACAGCCATAAAAAATCAATATTGTCTTTTGTGAACTTAATAATAAATAGTTCAGATAAATTGCAGATTTGAAGGTATTATTTAGGCATTAGTACGCATGCCATTTTATCCACAGTCGCTTGTTTCAGTAACCTTTATACTTCATTATGAAGGGCAAAGTGGCATCTTTTAAATCTTCATGAAATTTAATGACTAAGATATCAAAGAGATATGTGCGGCCCTAATTATGATCCAAGGTTCTCAACAAGATCTCGTTTACTCCTGGAGATTCTTACGTCAGAAGATTAAGTTTTATGAAGTCATTTGGGATTGAACGATGCGAGCAGGAAGTAAGTCACTCTCGTGGAAGAGGTGAAGGGAGGCGAACCGAGGAGAGGTGCATGCAAATTTAATCGCAAATTTAACACGCGAGAAGAGAATGCCTGGTCGCTAAGTTCTTTAAATAAGTAAGTCTCACTGGATTGTACAAAGAGAGGAGAGGGAGAGAGAAATAGGCACTGAAGGGATAAAATTGCATGGCTGAGATTTTGCCGATAAATGAAAGCAATATCCGCTCCAGGGTATGTGATGTTGGAACTTAGAAGGGGGAAAGGCCTCTGGGAACAGCGTGGAGGGAGAATTATAAGTCGCGCGTAAATGAGCAGTAGCAAAAATACCGAGTCATATCGCAAAGCGATCATAGGTGTGAAGATGACACTTTATTCGCACAGCATTGTAGCTAGGTAACACATTAAGGAGAATATATTGGATTATTGTTTTACCTGAATGCAAAAAAAAATGAAAAAATGTATGTACAACTTTCGGGTTACATTTTTTAAGAGTTTTGTGAATTTATTTTTTTTAACAGGTAGAATACCAATTATTCATACTTATAATGAAATTTTACCGTGCAGGATGGCAATATAATTTATAATTCAAAGTGGCGCGCATGTAATGAGATTTATCCATGGGCCATAAAAATTCTCGGCATTTTGCAGCATTTAATACTGTTAGATAGCGGAAGTACATAATTAGAAAATGAACTACTATATATGTGAAATGATATATTTTGTACTCTCCATAAAACATTAAATATAAAATACTTCGCCTTTCCACAAAAACCACTTTTATTACTACCTAGGTTTCGTTCTGGTATAACATCATCAGGTAAGGCCAGTCTTTACCGGATATTGACCATCAAATACCATGAATTGCATCAACAAACAGACCTGATGATGTTATACCATAACGAAACCTAGGTAGTAATAAAAGTGGTTTATGTGGAAAGGCGAAGTATTTTAAATTTAATTTTAATATGAAGAATTTCCACCAAGTGACGCCAGAAACTGTTTCATTTCTCTCCATGAAAAATTATTTAACCAGTAGTTAGCGTATCAAAAGCTGCGCAAAGACTTAATAAATGACATAAGTACCGGCGAAGTTAGTTACCTACCTAATATGCAATAAAGTTTAATTGTATTTTTCCCAAGCTATTTGAGTCGTGCAACGCGTTTCGATGCATCATCCTCAGGTACATCACAAAACGTCGAGGCGTGAGTGGAATGGTTTTAGGGAATGTGTGGAGAAGGGAAGGCGGTAGGGGATGTGAGAAGAAGAGTACGGGGGGACTGAGTGGAAAATAATCGATGTAAAATAACATAGTTGCCTAGAAAATCACACGCATCATTTAACCTCCCGTTTCAAGGTTTTTCTTCAATGAATTGAACCCGCTAGACGCAGAAATTCGATATATAGCGCTCCAAATTTCTTGCAAATTGCGGTGAAACAAGTGGACCTTTTTAAGAAGACGATTAGCACCGCTTGAGAGATAAAAGAGAAGGAGGTTAGTGAACCATTGAGTGATCGCTAACAAAATGAATCCAACACAACCTAAAATAGATTTTACACATAAAAGACGCATCAAATGAATACATGTGGTGAAATATGACATTTTTGAAAAAAAAGACAGTGGGATAGGGAGATTAATGACGTTTTTAAAGATGTTCTCCTTATCTTTAAAGAAACTTTCCAACTTGAAACCCTTAACGAGGAGTTGATCAATGATTTCATTGCGATTTAAGTTAATGATTGGAAACTTTATATATTAAGAACTTTAATTGGGCTATATAAATACATGTATTGACACTTTCAAAAGAAATATATCACAGGCATCACATAGAAATTGAAAAGCATCAGCCATGGGTAACACGGACGTCGCGGGAGCTTGCAAACGAAGCTGGTATTCTGTCGCTGTGACCTCCGAAACGGTCTCTAGTATGAGTTTAATATTTAAAAATATGGATTTTCCATTATAGAAGGTCCTTCCGAAATAAGAGCTGGGTCAGAGACAGGGAAGAATGGAATGAATGGGGGTAAAAAAGTAGAGACTATCTGGGAGAAATGTTGGCGTCATACCGTAAGATGATTTGTTGATTGTAAAAACGGTAAAAAGTCAATCACCGAGAAGTCAATTCTAAACTCAGGACAAGTGCAAATATGTGAGTTAAGGCAATGAGGTTATTAAGGTCACTACCCTTAAAATAAATAAGATTGACGCAGTTAAATGTTTTGGGAAAGGTTAAATGATAATATTTGGGACGAAAGAGCTCCAATCAAGTATCATGCCATTAATTTTTAGGCTATATGTGTATTTTGTTGAATCAAGGTCTAACTATACTAAATCGAAAAGCCAGGGTCATATATCTTAACTAGCTAAATTGAATATTTGAAATTAATTATGAAGCATAATGACTGAATGTTCAGATGCTTGTAACGGAATTAAGAAAATACCAACATTCTATCAAATTGTTCTAAAAGGAAAACTAAGCACTAGATGCAGTTGGATGTCGTCAAATGTCTTTTAATTGAGTGAAAACGTTTTGGGAATAGATTGATAGAACTTACCGGGAATACATCCTTGAACCAGTAAGAGACCTGACATAGTGGGTGACCCCTATAGTAGTAGTGGCTAGAAAAGAGGGTTGAGCCAGGCCATATGCGGATAATACAGAGCTAAATAGTTCTATTAAACGTGAGCAATATTATTTTTTCTCAGTAGACGAGTCATTGACAAGACGTTTTCCCGCTCTTAGAGGCTTCAAATAGGTTTTGGTAAATACCATGACTAAGGATAGTTACAAAGTGACGATAAATACTTTCACCGTTTATTTTGGCAATGCATCTTCAAGAGGTAACCATTTTGAATTAATCTAGGCCCTAAAGTTAAACAAAAACATATATTTCAGATAACTGACGGATTGGTGGGTATTGTCAATTAGGAAGAGGATGTGCCATACACTGACGGAAAAAGAAAACATTAGTTGAGAGCAAGGGCAGTCCTGGAGTGACTAAGAGAAAATGGAATAACTCCAAACAGAAATAAATGTCAAAAAACTGCGGGAAATGCTGCGGCCGTAACTTATAACGGAATCATCCGCTAAATGCGCACTTTATGGCGACAACTGCAGAGTGTAAAAATCATTCTTCTGAAAAGGAATTTGAACCAAGGTCCCTCAATGGTAGGTCGATTGCTTTAGCCGGTTTGGTTGCCGAGGCGTCATATCACACTTCGAAATTTTGGGGCCTTTTAAAAGGACGCCTCGGTTGCTTACCTGTCTAAAGCACCCGGCCGCAAATTGAAGGATCCGGGTTTAAATCCCGGTCAAGCAAAAGATGTTTACACCTGCAATATGTTGAATAGAAATAAATTCATTCTTGAATTACAAAGTGTAAAATTTATGCTAGTTTCGGAGCATTTAATAGAATAAATTATACCAGATCCAGCGAACTCAATAGAAATTATTTTCAATTTGTTTGTACAACATATATTTAGGATGAACTGTTTTTGGGTATGACTAACTATTTGATAAAGTTTATACTAAACTTGGTGAAGATATCGACCCATCTAGGGGGTGGAGCGTTTTATGTTGCATGTTCATGTGGTAGTGAAATTTCGTCTTCTTAATTTTCATATTCTGGCTTGCGCGTTGTTGGTTGAATTCCATACTACATCCTGGGGTGCAATTGCTTTTTGGTTTATGGTGCATGTGTTTGCATAAGTGTGGGATGAAGGGATATTTGCATGTGAGTTTGCGCCACTGTGGGTATACTATAGTTTTGCATGCATGTGCTGTTTTTGCATGTGGTTTTGTTCCTTTTTACGGGTGGTGACCTAATACCCCCCGCCACACATCTTTGCATTGGCAGGCGGGGTATTTTAGATGTAGATGAGATCTAAAAACTTTTTTTCTGAAAAAATATTATGAATGTCAATTGTCAAACCCTGAATAAAATGTGTATGAAGCACTTTGTAAGCAGTATTGACTGCACCTGACCAAGCAAGATTGCTTAATAATGATAGACTTAGTGTAGAAGCTACGAGAGAGAAGTAGAAGCTCGTAATAAATTCTCATATGATCTGGGTAAAACACTTAGAAAATTTCGAGATGAAGCAAGAAAACTTTATTTTTGCTTCTTGGTCTGAATTTTGCAGTGACAAAACATGCACATGTAGAAAGGAGAAACTTGTCTTAACTAGAGAATGTGAAAAATATATATCAAATCTTGAGTCATGAATTACAATTCTTAAATGGACTGAGTTTTGATTGAATTGCGAATTCACAAAGCTGTGTTTTTCAGAGCTTTTGCTGGAATTGAGTGGTTTTGGATGAGGAAATATTTTTCAAGTATGCAGCCCAGTAGATTTCCCGGAAAAAATGTATTCCCAAGATTTCATATTAAATGCTTCAGTAGTTTTAGAAAATTATTTCCAAGAAGATATATTAGAAAAGGAGTTATTTTTTCAAAGAATAATTAAAGTAATGCCATGATCAGATAGCTAGTTGAAACAAATGAAGAAATTCTAGAAAAAAAATGAGAAATGCAAATTTTGAAGAATACTTGGTAAATAGCTTGCGGGATAGAACTTCGAAATTTTGGAAATAAAGAGGAGAATTGAAAATAAATAATCGGTAAGTGATAAAAGATTATCAATTTACCATAGAGTCCTTTGGACGGTAGATGTTGATCAGGCTAAACGAAGGGCAAATGTAAATCCCAGAACGCAAAAGATGGCAAATTAGTCCGTTTGATGATTTTAAAAAAATTCGTTATATTAATGAGAATAAATTATTTATGTGATAATATGCCGCATAATATTAATTATTTTGTCTCAGCAGCTGCTGTATTTTCTTTACGATAAAATAGGATGAAGATGGCAATTGTTGGGGAGAAAGGTAAAGAAAATTGTTCTCTGAGATACCAAGTGAAATAGTTATCTTTGGTAGTTTACCATGTAAGGCTTTTTTTGAATTGACAGAGATTTAAACTCACTGTACTTATTAGCTTTGTCTAAAAAGATCCAACCTGATATCTCAAAGTACATCGAACTCTTCTTTAATTCCGCATGCTTTGCGCTGCTAACCGTTCAGCATGCCTGT
Organism: Hetaerina americana; assembly: GCF_022747635.1. Classification (NCBI taxonomy): domain Eukaryota; kingdom Metazoa; phylum Arthropoda; class Insecta; order Odonata; family Calopterygidae; genus Hetaerina; species Hetaerina americana. The sequence goes on from NW_027286741.1 coordinate 9,404,292, forward strand.
CCTTTTCCATCCAATTTCACATAATTCAGTGTTCTTCCCTCTGTTACAGTTTTAACATTATATAGCCAAATAAAATGCTCTTTATCCACCTTTCCCGCCTAATGAGGATTTATTCCAAATTAAAATTAACTGTGGGAAATACCGTAGCAATAACTTTTCACGGATTCAACTGCCAATGCACGTAGCAATGCAAAAATTTCAAAGCGTAAAATTCATCCCCCTTCACCGGGATTCGACCCTGGATCACTCCATGTCCGCCCGAGTGCGTTAGCCAATTACGCAACGGAGACGTCCTATTACAATCCTCCCCCACTATACCCAGTATTCTGTTTGTTTTCCTTTTCGTTTATTTTTCCTTTTCCACCACACTGAGAACTAAAAAGTCAACCATCTACGCTTATCATATTTTTTCAACGACCATGTTTCCGCGCCATATAAAACCATGTCAAAGTTTTCACTACTTTTTTCTTGACAACCCTATTCAGCATCACTGTCACCAGCTCCCTCATTTTAATTGTGTTAATGCTGGCTCCGTGCCAATTTCCGTATGAAAATACCCTTCGTAAGGATTTGTCTTTGATGGAATACAAATATTAGTTCTTACTGACGGGATTCTATCGAGAAAACGAAATGGTACCACGAATAGGCTCCCATGAATTCCATTGATCAGGGAAAAAATTTGAACGACCCAATCCATAATATAACCAACCTGTGGATAGTGCTTCTTTGCAACTTCATATTATATCACGCAGGGTCCGACAAGTAGCGCCATACCACGTGAGATGCCAATGTACATCAAAAGTACATTGGCATCTCACGCATTCAAGTGCGCTCTTAATGGTTAGCTACAACTGCCCTCCAAAATTGAGGCGTGTTTGAGCGTGAAAAACGTCCGCCCTCCAAAATACCGGCAATTTCAAGACCACCCCCATTACTTCAGGTTAGCATTAATTGAATCTTGCAATCACCGCACGACAATCCCCAATTACGCAGACCCTTAAAACCCCCCGCATCTAAATTCTGCAAATTAACCCTCGTACTTTAACGCCAGTTTCTCCGCTCCAATAACCCACACGTCCCTCGCGCCTCCCGGCGGGGGTGAGGGAAGGGGTCGGCGAGAAACTCCACGTAAACCACGAAGTATGCTCAGGTGAACTCTTACGCCCTCAACCGCCGGACTGCGGAGAGTCCGGACGCTATCCAGAACAGCCCGAGGGCGTCGGCATCCCCTCGCATCCATTCGCCACATTCTCCATATACCGAATGGCGCGCCATTAAGTCCACTTGCTCCATTCATGCCTTCTTATGCCAAAGGCTGGAGCAATGGGAATGCTTTCCCTTCATTAAGTTGAAATACTGAATCAATATCGTTAATATCTACGCGTGCAATCACGTAGGGGCATCATTCCGGAAGTTGAAACTCCCGTTTAACTGCGAGGGTAACGTGAAAAGTTCTTGGCCTGACAATAAAGGTGTGTGATTTGCAGTTAAAAAATAATTTTTTACTTAATCTTTTTGACTTCAACGCACGTAGTCCAGTGTTTCTTCAACATCAGTATTCCTTCTCGGTAATGAAAGTCTGGAAGGCTGTGGAAATATCTATCTACGGCCTTTCCAACTTCTTCATTGGACGCGAAGAGCTTCTCGGATACAATTTTTTTCAAGTTTGGGATCTTTTGGGTGCCCGAAGTTGCTAAATCAGGGGAATAGGGGCGATGGCTGAGCAAATCGCATCCAAAAACCCAGTTGACAGCGTACCTTTGTGAACAGGTGGCAGCAGATCTTCCCCGTGAAAGATAATTTTTTTCTTCTTCAATCCCGGCCTCTACTCGCGAATTTTGGCAACCAGTTGATCAAGCAGGTTGGGATAATATTCACCCGTAATTTTTCTCCCTATTAAGAGGTAATCAGTTAACATGATCCCTTTCGCATCCCAAAACACACTGGCCACTGATCTTTCCGGCAGATGCGATCGACTTGGCTTTCTTTGGTGCTGAACCACCGGCTCCCACTTACTACAATTTCGATTCTGTCGTATGGTGATGGATCCATGTCTCATCCATGGTGAAAACCGTCGCACAATATTGGTCGATTCCCTATATAATTGGTCCAAACATAGCTGCGAAAGTCGTTTGCGCATTTGCTTTTGATCGGCGTTCAGAAATTCGGCACCCACTTTGCGCAGAGCTTTGGTATCCCTTATTCTTTTTGCAAGATGATTCGCACCCTTTCTTCCGGTATCCCCACGGCCTTAGCTATCTCAATCACCTTCACTCGCCTATCGTCCAACACGACATCATGTACCTATTCGATGGTTTCCGGTATGATGACGGTTTTCGGCCGTCCTTTACGTAGGTCATCTTCGAGGGATGTACGACCATGTTTTATTAGACTGCCAACTTTTTAACGGTCGTTATTGAAGGAGCAGAGTCTCCATACACTTTTTTGATCTTCGGATGAATTACCTCAGGGGCTTTTCTATCCAAAACGAAGATTTTATGACCGCACGAGATTCAAGTCTTTCCATTTTATCAAAAATGACAAAAGACGGCTACCGCAACAATACTTGTAAACTGAGTACTAAAGAGAACAATTTTAAACTTGTGTTATGAACAAATGACACGTGGACTCAGGCAGACGTAATACATTTTTGCTGATTGGAGCGCCACCTTTGTGTTGGGCCGAAAAAATTTCACTCTTTCTTCGTACATGTACGTACCGTGTTCTTGAGCGTAGGAGTGAATATACATGTAACATAAATGTAGAAGCGAACGTAATTTTAAAGAAAATAATAGCATGTAAGATGCTGATATAAACACAATTTTCGTACAAATGTGTATATTTCAGAGTTTAATGTTAACCGTACATGGAGGATAACTTTGAGGCATATCAATGACTAATCCAAGCTACTCAGACGACTCTGCACATGTCTAAAGCATGGTTTCAATTAGAAATAATAGTTCTAAATGATTTGATGCTTTCGAGAGGCGCGTGTGTCAGCAAAATATTCAATGTCACCTTCACGAGACGTAAGAACTAAACTCAACTCAATTTTCTACCATAGACGATACTCAACGAAAAATTATCCCCCAACATTCCCCTTTTAATACATTAAGTGCACATAGGGCAAGCTGACACGCGCAGGTCTTATCGCTCGATTAATTGCGCCAGAATTTCTCCACGTCCCCGTTTGAACCATTAAAAAGAGATGAGAGCATGTCAGATGGTACCGCGTGAAGATAAAAGGGACTAGGAGGGAAGGATGGTAAAAAAATGATAACGATGGGTGTGGAGATATGTACCAGTTTTGTGTGACTGGCACGTGTTTCATTGGGGGGGGATGAAGGGAGAAGAAGGTCGAAGAAGCAATGGATACCGGAACGGGAGGAATGATGAGGAGGGGCTGAGAGAAGGGAAGGTAATCTTGGGTGGGGTGGAATGGGATATAGTGCCACAACCCTCGTCCCTTCATCCCCCTCCCTCTTCGACACCCTTTCATCCACCCCCAAGCCCAAAACCGCCCGTGGCCAGTCGGCGTGGTCAAAACTGAGGCGGGTAATGAGAGCGTACCGCCTCCCTGCCCCTCGCGCCTCCGAGGTCCGTCTCCCTAGGAATGGGGAGTTGGGTCGTGGGGCTCTTGGGGGAAGAGGCAACGGGGTGGATTTAAAAGGGGGCGGGTGATTTGGGGGATGAAGGATACACCTCGCGGTGAAATCGCCTTCCCCTGCGGTCGCCGAAGGTCCACATTCCGGACGCCGCCCCCTCGCAAACCTCACTCCCCCCACTCTCGCACGAAACCCCCCAGTGATTATTCCTTTAATGTGCGAATCGGTGGTTTTCGAGCGGCGTGCTCTGACAGACGGTTGAAGAGAGAGATAGAAAGTTTTTGAGGGTGTGCAGGCTTTGGGCGTCTGCCGTGGTGCTGGATGGGTGAGAGGGGCACGAGGGTCGGACGGACGTGAGGGCTTCCCCGAGGCGGGGTAATAACGAACACACCCGGATAAAAGGGTGCCGCGGAGAGAAGCGGGGAGGTTGGGATTCCCACCATCACATGCCGACAAGTCTCGGAAAGGCGTCTTCCTATTTCCTCTTTATTCCATCTCCCCTTCTTCATTCTCCTCGTCGAATCATTGTGAAACATTCACCAGCATCCCGAAAGAGAATTTCCATTGTCCTCCTGCTCATTCCAGTGGTTCCTCTTTTTCAATCTTTTTTGTCGTATTTCCATAGTGCGCTCTCCCTACATCCCTCGGGTTTCTCACATTTCGGGCTCCCACTTGAAGGTGCTGATTCCGAAAGAGGTACGTGGGCTTGGTAGCGAAGTGCACTAGGGAATAGGATTAATGATTGCGAAAACAAGACGTAAAAAATCTGTTCAAACCATGATTTTTCAAGGGTGATGGTATATTATTATCATAGTTTGAAAGAAAGTAATAAAATTTTTAAGCTTGAGTCTGAGCCAACGTTTACCCGGGTATTGCCTAAGTTACAATAATATCTAAAATACGCCCGAGCTCTGTAAAAATGCCCTCTTGAGTAGGAATTCAGCGAAAGGGATAAGGTCAAAGGTCAGAGTTATTAGCTATTATATATGTATGCATGTGCATATATACCTATATATACATATGCATAAGCCATGGACACAAAAATCAACCCTTATGTCAGTTTGGTAGGTGATGGCATAATTCACCCAGAACAAAGCCCGAAGGCGTGAGAAATTCACACATAAGGGTAGGGGGGCCAGTTCCTTTCCCTATGCCGGTAAGGGTTTCCCAGAAAGATCGGGAAACCAAATAATAATACAGCTTTGGCGGAGCTGCAGGTGCCCATAATGGCTTTCCCGGAAATCGAAGCTGGGCTTTTCTTAACTTTTTAAATAAATAAATATATAAATATATATATATATATATATATATATATATATATATATATATATATATATATATATATATATATATATATATATATATATATAGGGAGGCGAAAGATTATTTCGGTAGTGGCACCCAGGGCCTGCAGCAGTGCGTCTTCATGCATACCAGGTCTCAAGGCGACCCAATCAGCGAAGACCTATTGGTGACCCAAGAACAAACGGAAATAGAACAGCACACGGTATTCGACTCCTCAACATCTACAATGGCTTCCGGAGAAGATCTACAGACTCAGATGGCCCGGATGGCAGAGCAGATTGCCAGACTAACCGAAGTCCTACATACGCAAGGGGTGGCAGGGGCCACCCTCCTACCCTCATTCGCCGCATTGTTACCAGCCACAGCCGGGTCAGGCATGGACCCGCCACCGGACAACGAGGTATTACAACTCTTTAAATCTTTACAACACAAAAAATCCAGTCACCGGCTTAAGGCGTCGGATCAACATGAGATCAACCTCGTCCTTACGATGGCAGTCGGGTGGGAGACACTGGGGAAGTTCAAAAAAAGCTTTGTATAATAGGGCCAGGATACTCCTCACCGTGGCAACGATAGGATGGACGGACGCCCTCCGCATGGCACCGGCGAATCTGCTCCATCTGCCACCAGGATTCACGCTGAGTCAACCGGCCCCGCCGCCTCCGCCAGCCCCAACCTATCAGCCCTTTCGTCACAACCCCCCTCGACAGCGGGGTCGAGGAAGGGGTTATAGAGGTGCCTGGGGTACACGTGCCTGAAGCGTTCCTCTCCAGCGGCGAAAAGCAGCTCCTCCAGTGGGTGGCATCCGGGGAGCCAGAGGAACCAACAGCTTGGCATACGGCCTCGGAAGCCAGTTCGCAGGACTACGACATTTACAACGCGGACTCGGGTCTCGACAACCCGAGTGACGAAGACCAGGGCTATGAATCGGACGCGTGGAGGTGGCGGCCCTAGCCGGAACGCGTTTGTCAGCCCGTGCGCCAGCAGACGAAGCAGCAAGGAGACGTCTTAAATATATATATATATATACACACACACACACACATATATATATCTATATATATTATATATTGGTGGCTGAATAGCGTAGGGATTCTAGGATGGTAAGGGAGAAACACTGCGTGTGAAGGGATAGGAAGGGAAGAGAATGAGGCTGAATTTCAGGAGTACCGGTGATTGTTCATTCAAATAGATAAGGGGGTAATGCACTCGCCTATATGAAATTAAGTGCATTTTTTGCATGACAGAAGATAAATAATGTTTTTTGAGAGGCAATTAACGTGGGAACGAGGTGAGGAGGCAATGATGGTATGTGGGGAGATGGGAGCAGATCTAATAAGTAGACAAGTTTTACATCGGGGGTGGTTGCAAGTAGGGTAAATATTAGGAAATTTATGACATGGGGGTGCCAAAGGGTTGGTGGATCTCAGAAGGTTTTTGAGATAGGCGGGTCGTCTGTATGCGATAGATGGGCATTGGGGTAGTAAGGATGAGGTCGCGTCATTGTCATGTAAAATTGGAAACAGTTCTTTAAGGAAGGTTTACAGTCTATGTGATCCGGGTAAATAGGTGGTGCAAAGGTTGAATCCTGCGTCAGATGTGGGCTTGTTTTTATGTGGTGAGTGTGGTCGCGTGGAGCGGTAGAGATTTTATTTTGTAGGAGCTTTCTTGTGTAACCGCGTCTGTGGAGTGCAAGGTGTAGATTGTCGAGGTATTTTTTGAGAGTGGTAGTAGTGTTAGGTAGTAGTAGGGACCCGCGATCGCGAATCTTGCAATTCCATGATAAAATTGGTTCAAAGAAACTCCTTACATCAAGCAGTACGCATGCCCACCCGTGGAAAGAAAACATTGGATCTATTTCTTACAAACACGACTGAACGTATTATTATTGTATCAACTGATGAGGGCTTGAGTGACCATAAATCAATTAATGTCCACTTGGACATAGAAATAAAAAAGATTGTTAAACCAAAAAGAAAAATTTCTAATTACCATAAAGCAGACTTTGAATCTTTTGCCAATCAATTAAACTCTTCACTACCCAAGTTCAAAACCCGCCTAAGTCATGTCAATGTGGAAGAAACTTGGACAGAATTTGTCAATATCATGCAAAAAGGAATCGTAGATTTCATACCTATAAAATACGTTAAAGCAAACCGCGACCCCAGGTGGTACAATAAAGACGTTAGAAAAGCCCTTCGAAAGCAGAGAATGCTACACTCTAGGGTAAAGAGGGCAGGCGTGAACACATCATCCCCTGTGAATAAACAATTATGGGACACATATAGATCCTCTAAAATTGAAACCAAAACACAATTACGTAGCGCCTTACTGGACTTAAAACGCAAGGTACTTTGCGAACACATGGACCCCAAAGCTTTCTGGTCATATGTTAGGGAAGTAAATGGGAGTAAACAAACCGTGGCTTGCTTAAGGGATTGTAGCAATATAATTCATACAGACAGTGAGGGTAAAGCTAACATCTTAAATTCATTCTTGCAAAGCGTTTTCTCAAATGATGTTGCCACCGCATATCTCTAAGAAACAATACATACTCCACCCATGGAAAAATAACAGCTGACCAACAAAGAATTCTAAAAGTGCTTAATGAGATTTAACCCAACAAATCCCCGGGTCCCGAAAATATACCAGCTAGGGTGATAAAACCTTTAGCTCCAAACATTGCCCCGTACCTTGAATTTATATTTAACAAATCCCTCACAGAGTGCAAAGTACCTAAGATTTGGAAAACCGCGCAAATAACGCCTATTTTTAAAGGTGGTGACATGGAGGATCCCAGTAATTACAGACCTATATCTCTCACTTCTATCTGTTGCAAAATCTTAGAGCATATAATTGTCAGTTCAATAATGAGACACTTTGACAATATTAACTTTTTAAGTGACAATCAACACGGAAAAGTGACTGAACGTCAAGGAAACTCTATATAAAAATAGCATAATGCTCAGTCTCTCCTACGATATACACAAACTTGAGAATAAATTTGATTTTTCATAAAAAAATAGGATACCTTACTTTTCGAATCGCCCTAGTATCTAAGTGTAATGAAGTGGTAGTGCGTAGGGATGAGAATATATATAAACCATGCAAAGGTGGTGCGGTTTACAAGAAAGAGAGAGGCTAAGTTACACATTTAAATAGGAGGTTGTTAACTAGGAAACAGGGATGGATCAATTTAAATAATTCAAAAGTGCTTGGGACCAAAATTGTCAAATGCAGTAGAGATACTAGTCTAACAATTACACTAGGTACAAAAGACTCCATAGGAAGGATAAAATTGATGACAGTGACCTCATTCAATTGTATAAAATGCAGTGAATAAATGAAATTGTTCCACTAGCTTTCATGGGAAAGTTACATATTTCATTTAGAATTTATTTCACCCTATATCTTTGCAGTTTGCCTACAAATATCGTTTGAACCAGGCCGCTGGTACCATTGGTCTGGCGCATGGGATGGTACCCGCTGGAGGGATATCACATGGGTGGGGAGAACGGTCTGTCGTATAGGAGGGGAGCAGGAGCCCTTGGGTCTGTTTAGATTGGCAAGAAAAAGCGCCACTGAGACGGTGGAATTCAAACATTCCGGAGATAAACTCCGTCAAATAGATTTAGATCATATCATTGGCTTTCGCAAAATTAATAACCACATTACTCCAATAATATTTTTTCCAAATGATAAATAACGATCTACCTGATTCAATTCTTATTTAGCCAAATATTTTTTAATCATGTATTTTAGTCCCATATTTACCGATTCTTGGGACGAAATTTGTACCCAAAATAGAAACCTCATTGAAGTATGATGGAGAATACTTCCCATTTTCTGCGTGGAATTCTCATGGCTATAAATCCGATTAACTTTGCGCTTGATTAAGCACTTTTGCCCATAAAAATCCTCAGCCTGCGAGGATTTTTCAACGCCGGGTCAGATTTCTTACCACCCGTCTCTTCCACCTTTTCTCCCAGCCTCACACACAACCTCATAGGTACTACTATAGGCCTGCCCAGCGTGGACGGAAACTCCGCATTTAACAGTTACCCGTGACCCCCTGATATGAGTACAGAGGGGGTGGCGGCGAGCAGCCCAGGTTTATCATCTCATACCATCGCCACATCACCCCCCCTCACCGACAAGCACGGTACGGGTGACCCCTCCACCGCTTCTCACTCTTTCCCTCCACGCAGCCAACGGGATCCGCATCCAAAGTTGGAAATTTCTTTCATTACCACATTTAATGCTCTCCTTTCCCCCATCTTCTCGGACCGGCGATAAAGAGCGAGGGCCCAGGAAATTAACGTGGCAACGGGGCGGCTGAGGGCTAAACCGGGATTGGGGAGGGGGGTTAGGATAGGAGGATGATTAGGGATTGAGAAGGATTAAGGACATGCGGATAGGGAGGAAAGGAGGGAGAAAAGAACAGGGATCGAAAGAGAGAGGAGAGGAAGTGAAGTCGTGGGACACTTCAATAAAGAGTGAGATAAAACAAATTAGGAAAGAGGAAATGATATGAAAAAAAGAATAAGTCGAAAGGAATAGAATGGAAACAGTGACAGACTGGACCAACTGGATAACGGTGCCGCGGGGCGAGGAGGCGCTCAGTTGTTTGAGCGAACCCTTGGACGGTGAGGTATCTACATCTACATCTACTTAATACCCCGGAAGCCGCCGCAAGGGCGTGTGGTGGGGGGTGTTAGGACACCACCCGTAATTTAGAAAATAAAAAAAAACCGCATGCAATAATCACAAAATCATACATACACAAAAAAACATGGCATACATTCATGCATGAACACTTACTCCCCACACACATGCAAACACTCAAACTACATCTTACATACACATGCACCTGAAAGTATACCTAACAGCTTTGCAGTGTTTCACTTTGCTCCGACTGGTAAATTCAATTATTTCAATAATTCTAAAGTGACTTCGGTTTCTTACTATTATGATTTATGATTGTTCGGGGAAAGAATGAGTATTTGTACCGATCTGTCCTGGAATCTATCTCCCTGGTATGAAGACCGTTGGCTCATGGATGCCAATGGGGTGGGAGGAATATGGATAAGACATGGTAGTAGGGAAATCATAAGGGTATAATTTACAAAATGAAACGATGATGGTGAAGAGTGCTCTCGGCACGCTTGTTCACGGTACTCGCTTTTCAAGGACACCCAAATCTCATCTACATCGACATAATACCCCGCAAGTCGCCGCAAGGGCGAGTGGCGGGGGGTGTTAGGTCACCACCTGTAAAAAGGAACAATACCACATGCAAAAACAACAACATGAGAAACTACACCTAATCACCTCCAAAAGGCAGAATGGAATTACGATGCTCAATATTATAAACTTTATACTTGTACAGAGAAAATAAATGGTAGTTAAGGCCTGGAAAATTAGAAAACACAATTCATTAAAACTAATATTAGCAAAAATAAGATGACACTTACCTAAATGCACATATTTATATCATGAATAAATAATACAATGACTCATATTGCCTTTTCCTTGGAATTATTTATTAATATAATATCAAGTATATCAAATATAATATATTAGTTTTACCAGAGTAAAGAAAACGGATTACCTTTTTTTTCTGGGTGCTTTTTTAATTTCTTTTTTAGACATAAAAATAAATAAAAGAGCAAAGTTACGTAGCACGCAGAGTATAGTTTACAAGTATTAGTAATATTTGTACCATCTTTCTCCACAAATTGTTTGAAATTAGTTCATTTAAAAGTTTGGAATACAGAAGAATCTATTTACACGCAAATTATAGGCGTTCGGAAAAAATACCTAACTCAATAATGAAATTAGGCAGGTAAATCAATATTTTTCTCGTTCCCACTCAAGGAACGAGGCCAACTAGTCGATGGAGATAGTATTAATATCCCCATTGAATAGAAAACATGTCATATCAAACAGATGGTAAAACTATAGAAACCTGCGAAGGCCTATTACTTTCTTTTATATTGAACTCAGTGTATCAACACAGCACTTCACGGGGATTGAGTAAAAGAGTTCAACGAGATAAAGTAAAGTAACTACGGGATAAAGTAAAAGAGCTCTCTCGCATTATTTCACATTAGCTATGCCACGAGTAGAGTATACTGCGAGTGTATGAGATCTTGGCAAGGTAGGCTTAATTTTAGGACTAGATCGAGTGAAATGAATGCCAGCAACGTTTTAGTATACATGTGTAGATATGTAGGATTGTGAAAAGTTGCTTTTAACAACGTAGCAGTGTCTCGATACTTTTGGAAGAGTTAGGATGAGAGCCACTGGGTATTATTATGGAATTAATTCTGTCACCTAGCTTCTCCAGAGTCAACTAACCCCAGGCCGGGCGGATCCCGTACCGCCACGTCCGCAATGGCGACCGAGGGTGACTTAGAAGAGAAACGCCCAGGAGGCCCGGTCGGCTGGGTTGGCAACGACGAGGACTTCGCTCCATGTAACCCTGTGGTAACATTTCATCATTAAAACAGTAACATACAGTGCGCGAGTAATTGGGTGCAAGACGATAAAACCACTTCCCATTTTTAAGGCATACATTGAATGGTAGTTGTCAATATAACTCATTACATGCATAAGAATATCAATATTAACATATTCATCTAATTCTGAATCCAGAGCCAACAGAGAAGCCACACCTGCCTTCAATTGGATCTCGTATGAAGCACGAAGCATAAATACCCTTGTGACGTTAAGCGAGGGTATTACCAGTGCTATGAAGGACGGTGTGGCATCCGTATAAGCAACCAAAGACCTTTGGCACTGTCCTAAATATCTAAGTGTGTGAAGCTTCATATGAGACATTATATACACAAGCCATGAGGTATCCTGGTGTAAAACATATTTCCTGAGTTGACCGTGGGTTGAAATACAGGTGAAAAATATACTGCGTAATTATGAAGCAGGCCCATTATTCGAGGGTTTTAAAGACTTATTACAGGCCCCACCATGCTACGGCAGATCTGATTACGTACATAAAATCTGGATTTAGATATTAGAACAAAAACATTTGAAATTACATTTTTTCTTATTAACATTGGAGATCAAAATATGGTATGATAATATGATCGTAAGAATAGAAGAGATAAGTAATTTTGAAGGGCATTGTGCATATTTTGTTGAGGTAATGCATGAATCTTATATAGGCCAATATCTTCAATATTACATTTTTGTATATCTGTAGCAAATATGCATGCAAGACTGATGACTTAACACGTCCCGTCACATGTCCTTCTGGTAGCTTGAGGGTATTATGTAGTTGTAGATGTAAATATGTAAAATATTAGAACCAACCAAAACTGGATATTCATTAACTATAAGATTAGAGTGGCTAGAGCGTGGAAGGCTATTTAAAATCTGATTGCTTATTTGTATACGACATACTGTTCCATTAAACTTCTGCTCAGATGAAAAACGATGCCACTCTTACCTTTGGTTAAACATTTGTGAGATATTTGTGTTCGTTTCAATAAACATATAATTTTATGCATATTTTTTATTCGCAAAGTTAAAAGGAATGAAATTCCGTTTTAATTCTAATACTGTGCATTAAAAAATGTGAAAAAATGCGGTGTATTCAAGCAACCTGACAGGCAGGACATTTCTAATTAAAACTGAAAAACTCTTTATAGGGCAGAAAAGAGATCAATGCATTTTTAGTTCCGCTCAATGCAAATAAAGGCGTATCGTCAATGAAGTTTGTACCTCTTCATCGAAGCGGTCATCCCTGAATTACTGAAGAACTCAGAAATACTGAATTACTCAGAAACGTGCTTTGAACCGTGTGCAATCTGCGATTGAATCCTTCGTGCAACCCCGAAATAATTAAAAATAGGAAACCGCCACCATTGGTGGGCATGAAAAATGATCTCACTTAAAGAAGTGCCAGCGTGGAGTCCCCTTCTCCGGAAAGTGAAAGCGAGAAATGGGGAGGGAGATATGAACGGATGTCGGCACCCAACATACGGGAAAGTGATGGGGAAAACCGACCAGGAATAAACTGCTTCGAGAAAACCGTTCACAGATACATGGAAAAGCTATAGGTTGGGAGCGTTCAAGTCTCAGACGCGGACTCACACGAGAGGGCACAACCGTCGTCGCCCACACACGCAGAGCAAGCAGGCAGGCTCCCTTCACCGTTCCAGCAGTTTTATTTTCCACCATTGACTGTCTCTAACGTGCACTCGGAGGGGTTTCTCTCCCCCCTTCCCTTCCCTCTCCCTCCCTCTTTCCCTCACCCGGCCCTTCAACTCCCAGAAGCAATCTTATTCCAGTTTTTACGACATCGACATCACCCACCGAGCTAGTGAGAAAAACCTTTCCTTTCTTCTGTTCTCCCGTTCCATAATCACAACTCCCTTCTCCCTCCCCTTGGCGCACTTTCGTTTTCCCACTTCCACGTCCTGGCCCCTCCTCCTTTCAACCCCCGCATTCCTTTTTCGATTTCTCTCTCGGCTTCCAACCTTCCCTCCGCTTCGTCACTTCTTCCCTTCGCCATTACCGTCGCGTCATCACCTCTTCAATCGGCAATTTCCCTCCCTTCCTCTTCGCCCGCACTCGCGCTCACTACGAAAGGAATAGCAGTTACGAATCCAGAGGATAATGATTTAGACAGCAACATTTTTTTGGGATCAAAACCCTTCCAACTATCTTTGTTTATTAGGGTAAATCACTAGAATTTAAAAAAAACTAATAGCAACGTTCAAGCATCTCATAGGAAATAATACAATGCTCGTGAAGACGATTAGAACGAAATTATTTGTTAAACTACATTAGCTAGCTCCCAACGAAACGGTGAAGGCAGACTATGTTAAGGAAATCCAAACAAGTGAAAACACAGACTTTATTACTTAATAACCAAGCGAGATAAGTATTTTATCTGGAACGACGTGTAACGTTGAGTTGTAGTGCGTCACGATAAACATTTCCTCTTATGGTTTAACTTTCGTCATCTATTAATATCTCACGATCCAATGTTGATTATTGGCAGGGAATATCGGCGGGTTGTTCCAATAAAATATATGAATGTATTACATATCATGGTTCAAAATTAAAAAACTACAAATATTTGTTTGCCATTTATTATTAGCAAACGTGAAGTACAAGGGTAATGAGTACCAATTCACACTTTGCTCGGTACACGTTTTAACAGGAAAATTGCAAATATAGTTTCTGTTCCGCATCCCGTTTCCTGTTGATCACTTTATTTCATGATAATTGGGCAATATGACTTGAATTGATTGAAGGAACATCAGTATCTGAAACTCATATTAAGATGTGTGCCCACAAGCAGTTCTCCTCTGTGGCCATTGATTGTTTTTACAGAAAAGGGCTCGTAAGCACAAAAGGGAGACTATGTGCTATCTGTCTCCTTAGTCTTCAGAATGAAATAAAAATGATATTTTCATTTCGATGGGTTCGTCGACAGAAGCACGATAAATTGAAGAACTACTATATATCTCTGGATGAGAGGTTTCGTCTTTAGTCCATTATTCCCGAAAGAGAGCGTGTGAGAGAGCATTGCCATGTCACCTTAAATATTGGTTAAGTGCTGATAAAAGTGGTTTGATTGTTTTAAAATCATAATCAGTCCTTTAATCTGAATATTTGTCAATACAGTCCTGAAATCCTCCTTTTCCCCATTCTAATTCTCACTAATGCCAGGTTAACGTTTTGTTCTACATCTCTTTATTTGGCCGCTTTATTTTTACTCTCGGCCTAACTCCGTGGAAAATTTCCAAAATTCCCTTTCTGCCGGGTTATTTATAAATTTGCCAGGTGGTGGCAAGTTAACGTCCTCGCCGGCCAACCAAGAGGTCGCGGGATCGATTTCCGCCTATGTGGCTTTTCTCCATCAACGGTTTGGGTCTTTGTAATAGCTGCTATTTTTATTTCATTGTTAAAAGTTCAATGTATATTTCTTCAGATTTCAAAGTGCTGCTTTTGGGCAAATATGAAAAAATTAAATCAATTCGTTATTTAAGAGCACAAGTTCACCTATTCTGCTTCTTCATTTCTTCAAGGTGCTCTCCTTGGTGTCATAAAACCCATTGGTGCACGTGTATGTTAGTTGATAGAGTGTTTGCCTGTGTGTGTGGGGCTTGAGTGTTCTTGCATGAATGTATACCATGTTTTGTATGTGGATAGTATACATTTGTAGCTTTTGCATGGGGTTTTTTTCTTTCTAAATTACGGGTGGTGACCTAACACCCCCCACCAGACACCCTTGCGGTGGCTTGCGAGCTATTAAGTAGATGTAGATGCAGAAAATCCCCTTCTACGCTTCCTTGTATCGTATTACGGTAGATAATGTGCATGTATGGTCTGTCCGTTCTTTTTTATTCTTCTTCGTTTCTCACTTTTTTTTCACTCGGTCTTCAAGATTCGTCTCCAGCGCCAAGCATCGAACTTCTATTTTCCTCAGGTCTTCTATGATCCAAGTCACTAATCCAAATAATGCCACACCCCAATCATGTGTTTTCACAAATAACTTAGCCAGCGGGAAATCTTCCTCAGGCTTTTCTCCTTCACAAATTGAAATCTTTACTCAAACACCTTATTTTGGTTTCAACAGCTTCCTTGGCCCTCGCTTCCCTGATTTTAGTTATCTTTTTTAACTCCTGTTTTTCGTTACCTCCGTAGCAAGATACGAGTATCTCATCAACTGTTCCAGTCTTTCTCCGTCCATCTCAATTTGTTCTTGCTCATGTTTATCATCGGTTCGCACTCTGCCATGTCATTTGGATGAGGCGATTTCCCATTTAACTATAGTTCATCAACGGAAAAAAATCATGCCATCAGAAAACCTGGTGCACCCAATAGTTCATCCATCTGACGCTCCCGTGTCTTATTCTACTCTCTGAAATTCTTTTTACACTCTCCTCAGTCGTTGTATCCATTCTCTTTAATTCCTCATACCCCTTCGTTCCAATATCCTGTGTATCCAGGTCCTTTAGTTTATCCGAATCTCAATTTTGATCGTCACAGCCTTTCTAATCCTTTTCAGTTTAATCTCGATTTCTTTAATAAGTAGCGCACGCTCGCTGCCAATATCTGCACCACGGACGCCAAAAAATCTACAGCATTTTCTACTAGTACGAAGTCTATCTTCTTTCTTAACGTACAACCGTTTTTCTCTTCAGATGTAGTAACTTATCTTTTATTTAAAAATATAGTATTCATGAAGTTTCCCTTTTTTATACAGAACCCAACTAGTCTATCATCTCTCCCAATCCCCTTTCTATATTCATACTGGCCAACCGATTCTTTTCCCCTGGTTCCTCTAAACCCGCGTTCTAGTCACCCATTACAATATTGCAGCATCCTTGTGCTCTTATTCTCAGTTTCTGCATTCTCACACACATCCTCTACGTCTCCAACACCATAGCCGCCTAATGACATTTACATGTGGATGAATAGAATGTTTTTATAGATTCTCCACACTACAGAATAATAAATTAATTATTATTTTTAGATTACCTAGAGTACTAATAATTACTAAAATATTTGATTCTGACATTTCAAACATTCCCCTAGAACGCACCCGGTATCATCAAAAATAGGCAGCTTTGAAGAGATTGAGGAGAGCCGTTGTCGATATTTATAAATTCTCTTAACGCAATAAATAACCAAGTAAGTTAAGTGTATACATATTTGATTATTAATTGCTGTTTTCATTCACTATCATCTATTCATATTCACATATCATATCTCAACTTAAAAAATCAGATTTGGAATTTTCAGGCAAATACAAAACAAGCAGGGAAGTCTTCTATGACTACGCCAATTTTCCTGAATATTTTCTCTGATCAAAACCCACTGCGTTACTTATGCGCCCCACACAAACACACCCTTAAAGACAATTATAAAAACACTCACGCACACACTTGCTATGGCTATGCTTGCGGCTTCTTTATTACCAGTTATTGAAAACAAACGCGCATCGTTAATTTTTGCAAAGCATGACATATTTCAGACCCTACGGCGCTTGCGAATTCGAAGTTTGAATATAAAAAATCACTATAATATAAAGTTCGTGGCGTTGGTGATAACGAATTATTTAAAAACATATTATTCACTCTTTAAATGCACCAATGCCGAAGCAGGGCACCACGCAACCTCTTCCTCGTTCACCCTATCTCACGCTGTCACAGCCTCTCTCCCTCGCCCTCATCTTCCTTCTTCCCCAACCATCCTTCCATCTTCCCTCCGCCCATTCAACACTCTAGCGCAGATCCCCACCCGGATGACACCCCTCCCCCACTCAAATCACCAGCTTCAACCATTCACGCCGCTCCGAAATCTGATCACGAACACCATTTCTCTTCTCCCCCGCCCTTTCCTCAAACCCTACCTTTCCTTTGGCCCCCTCACCCAGCTAGGACACCCGTACGCCACCGATCGGCGGAAAATGCACGACGAACAAGGCACGGGCTAAGAAGAAAGGACGGGCTTGGTTTGAGGGGTAAGCCGGCAAAAAGACAACGATTCTGAGGGCTCATGTGGTGCCAACCTCACAATCGCCGACTGCCTCAAAGCCATGAAGTGCGCGGGTATTATGGCATTTAAGGCTCCTGAGTTTAGCATTTGTGCATAAAAATGTATGTTTGCGTGTACACACAAGCATGCATGTATGTATGCATTTATATATATATATATATATATATATATATATATATATATATATATATATATACTCATTCATATGGAAATATATAAGGAAAAGGGATAGGAGCACAAGGACGAACACAATAGAGGTGGGGAAGGTGGAATCAGGCAAATCACTAGTGCAAAAATATTTCCAAGACCGGGACTTGAATTTCGAATCTTGCCACTTGCCGAGCGAATGCTCTAACCACTTGAGCTATCTGGGAATCATAACTTACACGGATATCTGCGATGTTTTAAGCAACCAAGTGCCCCGATTCTTTGGCCAAGAGATGGCGTAAGGGAGCTGTTACACCCACCAATGGAGAAATAGAAAACACACAAGAGGAAAGGGTAGTAAGTTAGCAATCATAGAACATCATATAGGATGAATACAGTGTGTTTCGTGGCACGCATAGCCATAAGAAGAGACGAGCCACATTGGCAAAATACACTTTCAAACACGAAATCCCGCCAAACGGCGAACAAATACTCATTCGCATAGAAATAGATATAAGAAAAGGGGATAGAAACACATACACAGGACAAAAACAATAGAGGTAAGGAGGCAGAATTAAGCAGATAACAAGTGCAAAAATATTTTCTTGACCGGGACTTGAACTCCGAATGCCACTTGCCGGGCGGATGCTCTAACCACTTAAGCTATCCAGAAAACATAATATACACTGAGATCTGCGATGTTTTAGCAACCGAGTGCCCCGATTCTTTGGCCTAGAGATGGCGTTGAGTTCATTCTTTGCATGGGTCCCTAGCTCTGTTCCTTATATTTATTTCCATGTTAATGAGTATTTGTTCTCCGTTTGGCGGGAATATGTGTTTCTGTGGCATATATAGGGTCGTACCCAAAAGTGGTAGGACTGATTTTCTCTGGTGCGAACGGAGCGGAGGAGGGGGGTCTACCTGGCAGGGTAAGGTGAAGGGGGCTCTTAGCAACAGACCAACACCAACCTCAGTCGCCTGCGGGTTGTCGTTGAGTGAGGACACCGTTTTTTTCCCGCTCCCACTAAAAAACATCACTTAGAACATGTATTCACGATTTTCACATGAAATACTAGCAGGTTACAAATTTTTCCAGTCCGCACAAATTTTGTCGCAGACAAGGATTTTAGCAATGAGAATATTTGAATTTTTCCATCAGGCGGGTTAGGCTACTGAGTAGAACGTTGGGATACCGATGGATGATGAGTGGTCAATTTCGAGTGCCTTCCTCCAGATACTTAAGCTGCTGGATACATTTCGGGAACTAGATCTTCCTGGAAAAGTACTGGCGACACTCAGATGGAGGAACTTGCCTCCCTACACGCATGTTTCAATTCCACCTATCGGTGGACTTAGTACTGGGTGAGTTTTATTCTTATCTGTCACATCAACCGCAGGCTTAATTACTCTGACTGGCGTTTATGGTACCAAATGGTTTCCCAGGTGAGCGCACGAAACATATCTTTTTATACACTTTATATTCCATAAACTCAATAAGGATTAACGTGTTTACGATAATCGAAACGTGCGGTTGAATTAAATGCAAGTGATATTGTTATGATGAAGAATGTCACCCCAGAGGGTATACCATTGAAAACGACTCGTCAGCCCTTAAATTCACCCAAAGATCAACCCATTGGCCTCTGACCTTCCACTCACGTCTCAAAGCCTTTATCTGAAAAAATAGCATCCAGAACGACCCTTTTCGAACCAACCTATCCAGCGAATAAAATTATATATTTTATCGATGCATTTTCCGCCAATATTTCAGACTTCCAGCTATTTCGCGCTGAGAGATGGCAGCGGAGGGTCTTTCGTATGAACTCCATGTACTCTTTCCTCGCTTTCGGAGGCGCATAACTTCTCCCGAATCCATTCGCGGAAAAAACGAATGATTTCGGTCCGAATAAGTGGGGAAGGGGCTTCAAGGGGTGCGGGGGCGTCGTCCTTCCGCCCGCCCACTCACACCCCTCAGTGACGGCCTTAATTTCCTCTCCCTCGCATAAGTATTCCAGTAGTGTCCCCACCCGCCGCGCTGTTGAAAGCCCTCCCCTCCTGCCACCCCCACCCCCGCCTATACCCCATCCCCCAGGGAGAACATTGTCTGTAACTTCCGGTGGTTTTGTGGCTCCGGAGCAAAGGCAGTCGGAGCGTACGGAGCACCCAGTGGGGGAGGGGGGTGTGGGAGGAAGAAGGAAGTGGATTTGGGGGAGTGCCGAAAATATGAATGTTTTTGAGACCAAATTTATGCGGGGGTTCGATAAGTGAAACGAAGCTGATTCCTGCTCTTTAATCTTTCCCGCCCTCGCTCGTCGGGATACTGCCCGGTGCTAAGGCTGTGCTATAAAGCGGATTTGTACGATCGACAGTGTGGTTTGTGGCGACGTGTATTGGACTCTCGCAAGGGGACGGCAAAGAGAGGGAGAGGAATTGAAAGACTGCCGGTGGTGGGGGAGTGGGCGTCGAATTTCGTGACAGAGAGAAATCTGAAGTCACTTCGGTCCTACTTCATAGTGCGATGAAATACGATCCTGGCCCATTTCGCGATTCTGCTTTCGGAATGAGCGCTAAAATATTGCTAAATGACCGCATAGTGAACGTCCATGTAAGAATAAAATTAATCTACGTAAAAAAGTACATCTTCATCCAGTGTATATCTACGTAATACACACCAAGAGGTCGCAGTAGCGTGTGGCGGGGGGTGTTAGGTCACCAGCCATGGACGCTCAACCACAGTCATTACACCAATACGCAAATATCAGCTTGGTCTTCAATATTGAAGTAACAGTCCTGGCTCTCGAAATATAATAATATATCATACCGAATGGAAGAAAACATGTAAAACCCGTTGCAAGCTGAAGCAACCATTTTTTCCATGCTTCCACACAACAGTGCCGTCATCAGAAACTTTAATATACGCAGTATGTACTTTTACTACATTCATAGAGTAACCTGATGGCCTAATCAAGCCACATGCAGGACTTTATGCCAAAAGTTCGTAATATGGGTATGTATTTTGAAGCAATAATGCTCTTTACAAAATTTTTATATCCCCCAGTTATCAGTTTTTCGTGTTTTTCTGATTGTATAAAATCCAAGGTAAGTGTTCAAGATTTTCCAGCTATTTGGGAAGGTAATGACATTTAAGACTAAGCAAATGGGTATTTAAAAATTGAAATTCGATAAATCTAATATTTACGGCTATTCATCTCCAAGATATTTGAATATTTACTCGATTCACTCTTCGGTCAAGAACAAATTATTAATTACTAAGCTGCGCAACTGCAAATTAATGGAGAAAAGTTGGAAGCATTTTTTGCGATAGAGTTGAATACATAGAAATTTTGCTTATTTAATGATGTAAAGTCGCGATACCAATTTTTTCAAATACAGAGAACATCCGTGTATCTTAATTTATACGTATCAGTGCTGCACAGTGCACCTATTGTACACTTAAAACTCTAAAAAGGAGAAAGGTGGCGTACTGTGATGGTATTTAGTGGAAGGTGACAAGAAAAAATGGTTCTTTCTTGGTCTCCCAGTTTTACTCCATAGACTCGTGTAAATAATTAATAGGTAGGTTCTCATCCCATTACACGTTAGCTTTAACGCTACGTTGCAACCGGAGCAATTCCTAATCATAACATTTCGTCCAAAAAAACATACAAGCCGACCTGTTATGAGTCGCTTTACGGCGTTTATTCACACGAAATTATTCGGAGACTTTTGGAAAATACGACGACATGGTAGGGCTTACTTAAACAGGTCTTATTCTTGAGTTTATAAAGTCATGGTCAATTCAAAATAGGGGTTTGCAAATTCAAGCGTTCCCTCTGATTAAGGAAGGGCATTATGGTTTATGCAGACCTGTCTATTCCAGCTTCTGCGACTCGTATTTATATTAGCATGTTATCCTCGTCCTAAAGTCTTTATCGTTTGACATTTCAGATGATTTAAATCATTTTCAAATTTGTTAATCATTCTTTAGTGTGAGTTTGAGCCTTGAAGGTGAAACAGTGATACAGACTAACGGCGGCATCGTTCACCAAAGGGTAATCATGGTACCTGCATTTTTCCAAAATGAATAGCCTCTCTATTTAGTGAGCTAGCCGTGAAAAGCAAAATTTCTAATAGTCACAAAGGAGCTAAGGGTAATTGGTTACGATAAAAGAGATTCAGCTTCTTATGATGGCACGTGAGATTCTACCTAGTATAACGTCATGGAGCTAAACGCTGTAGAACAACGGTAAAGAATGTTCATATTGAGACATCAAAGCCGAATTTCTAAATTTTATGGTAATAGTTAATAATGATAAGATTGAATAACTGATTCACTATATTTTCATTCTTTTGAAATCATCCGGAATGTTATTATGAATCCATGAATTATTATTAGTTAATTAACATGGTAGTCTATCCGTTAATGTAAGCTTCTGATGGATTAAGTACTGCCACACTCCTGAGTTACCACTAGCAGGGCACAATATCCATAAAACACATAAAAAGAGACGTTTCAGGCGTGATATGGTGGAATATCATGATTAATTAAAATTAGCAATTTTCCACATTTTTGTGGAAAATTGCTAATTTTAATTAATCCATAAAACACGTTCGACAATAAATAAATTATGAATAGATCATGATATCTGCTTATATTCATTCAAAACACCTGGTGTTTCTTCCCTCTGCCTTTTTGCCAAATATTCGCCTCTAAATCAGCCTTCATCAGAGTCCTTTAATACTCCAGCGATAAAACCTGCTGCTCAGGATATTTGCCAGTTCGAAATCACCAAATAGTAGCGCATATCGATAGTGAACTTAGAGTCACGGCAGGGAAGACGATTCGGATCAAGCCAGTCCCAGCTACACCGTCCACCGCCACGCACTCCCGTACGCAGCATAAATGAGATAGGACTGAACTTCGCTGCGGTAGGAGGAGGGGTTTGGTTTGTGGTTGATCTTCTGTGCTTCTCTGATGACTGCGTAAACACACTCTACAAAACTGAGGACACAAAAGTTGTTTATTCAGGGCACGAGTACCAAAACGTTTGGCATCAAAAGACCTGCCAAAATTATTACAAGCATACACATATTCACACCAATCCATTATTATCAATCATACACATCTTCTTATCAAGCTTCGTCTTTCCGAGTACCTAGCCGTATTTTCCTGTAACTAAACCAAGACTTAAACGTTGGAAATAAATATTTGGTAATCAATAGACACACTATCTGGTTTTCAAGACGGCTATTAATTAATAGCGAACCTTGTAGTATTTAGGTAGACTCTTACAGATTCTAGTAGTTACTCTTAAACCACTTCAATACAATTTTCAATTCTCTTGATATTGATTATTTATGCTCTGCATTTAGCTTCATGATGGAATTTTCTTTTATTAATTCATACAAAGCTTTAAAATGGAATTGGTGTGACAGGATACATCCGTTTACAAAGTGAAATAAGATAAGTATTTCTATCAATAAAAAGCTTCAAGAGTTTCTAACACAAATGAAAATAAGTGCTTTTCCCAGCATTGTATTACTGAGGTCATTCACATGCTCCTAGCTTAATATCCAAATTTATTTTTACTGAAACCATTGACGCCCTGCATGAATGTCTGTCTGCACGACTGTTGGCATTATATTCTCATGAACGTATTTTTAATTTTCCTCCGCACATTATTCAGTAGGAAAGGCAATGAAGTCAGGAAATATTGCTAAAAATGTTTGGGTAATGCCAAAGTCTCCGAAATTTCAGCTTTAAATGTGTGGCAGAACTTTTTCAACCCCAGTGAAAACGATAGGCCTCGTAATTTCACATACTTAAATATCGCTAAGTACGTGAAGTGCTCATAAAATAAGTAAAATATGACATTTTTTTAAGAATAAATTAGTTAAGGTGCTTAAATTTGGTTTTGGAAATCGTAAGAGTGCTGAGGAAATTAAATCAGCCGATGGTGAAGTCCTTTCGTTTTTTATCATCCTTGTCTCCCAAAAAGTTTACGGCATTTTTCTCTTCACTCTTAAAGTCCTTATTCATGTTAAAAGGAACAAGTTTACTGCAGGGACTTTTTCAATGTTTATACATTTTATTTATTCTTCTCCAACGACGAAATTTCTCATAATTTTTGACGCAAGAGCAATCATGAACTTTTACTAGATTGTATGATTACTATTTCTCCGCAGGCCTTCTCTTGCCCATATTTTTCAATAACGTCGGTCCCAGCTTTTCCGACTAAGCCATGACACATGCTTTCTTCTTGAACCATGGCTTTGCTGATGGATCTTCCAGCTCCATTGCTGCATCCAACTCCTGACTCTAAATACGGACAATACGGGATAGCAACTGCAGGGTTATAGATAGCAAAAATTCCACTTGCCACCCTCAGCGTCTAAAAAATAATTAGTTGTATTTAAATGCATGCTCTTCCACTAACCTTTTGTGTTTTTCTATAATAACCCATTCTTTCCGAATGACCTCATTCATGTTCTGTTCATCTGTTTTTAAGTTTCCCTTTCAATCCCTCGTCCCTCTTCGCGGGGGCAAATTCCTGCTACCTGCAACGTTGGGTCGCATTCCCTGCCTTTTAGAGACTCTTTGGGGGTAGAGTGTTTCGTGGTGCATTTTCATGTGGTAGTGATGTTTCAATTTCTTGCTTGTTGTGTCCTGGCTTCCGTGTTGTAGGATGGCTTTCGTGCTGCATCATGGGGTGCAGTTTTTTAGTTGTTTTGCGGTATATGTGTTTGCATGAGTATTGGATGAAGGGATTTTTGCATGAGTGTGTGCGCTGCTGTGGGTGTAATTTTCCGTGTTGTTTTTTTGCATGTGGTATTTTTCTTTTTTACGGTTGGTGACCTAATACCCCCCGCCACACGCCCTTGCGGCGGCTTGCGGGGTATTATGTAGATGTAGATGTAGATGTAAATTTTCTCAAATGAAGACCATATACGGGAGCACACCCATCCTTTCAAATACAACCACTTTTTAACTTATATTTTTACGGTTTTTTTTACTAAAAAAGTGAAGAGTAACCAATTTTTTTAGGTGAATATCACACCCTTCGAATGCGTGTGTCTCATAAAATTTGGAAATGAAACTGAATCCAAAGGAAATAACTTTTTCCGATTTCTTGATTTGAGTTGATCTCGTCTGTTTAGTATCTCATCTTTCTTTTCCAAAAATTTCATTTAAAAGAGGCGTTCGCGCACGATACTGAACATAATTGAATATTGACAAAAACCCCCATCAGCCACTGGTTTATTGTGGAAATGTGCAGTAAATTACACAGGGCATGATTGGTTATGAAAATTAAAATACAGTAGATGATTAATATTGCTCTTCAGACAGTGTCCTCTAATTCGGAGCCGAGCTGACTTATCCTCCACGCCCTGCCCCACCTGTTCCACATCCACGCTCCCTTCTTCTCTCGCCTAAGACCTCGACCGCCTTTCACGAGCCGATCAACTTCCTTTGCCACCGCTTCTCCGCTGACCTACCCAGGCTCAGCAAGGAACTGAAAATCTCTTCCTCTCTTGCGCATGCCTGCGTCCTAATACTAGAGCTAAGGTGGTCAACCTCTCCTACACTAAAAGGCCCTCTAATCGCCGAAAATTTGCCAATCAAGTCCTGTCGTGAAGAAATTACTCTTTCAAAAAAAGAATGGAGTAAATTGGTGAGCACACTTCCATGAAATCACATGCTCTTTCATTTAGAGAGCTCATGAGTGTCTCAAACGGATAAGCTCTCGGATTGGAGATTAAAATCCCACATTTTCATCTTGAGTTTATTTTGAAAGATGAAGCGAAGACTATCTTTGGGAAGATTTCTTGGTGTTACATGACGCTCACAAAAAGAGTAGTTAGCTCAGAGAAATGGGCGCGACGAAATAAAATATCGGGTCCGGGAGGAAATTCGACCTTCCACCCGCCGAACAGGTGTACAACCTAGACAGCAAAACAGAAAATTTTAGTCAACGCCAAATTGGCTGGTTTTTGGTCAAATTTCGTAAATACTACATATAAGTCCTCAGGGTTTAAAATTGTCAGGATTTTCTCAGCAGCCAGTAGGTTTTTTGTATTGGATTCAGCAAGGACTAGCGAAATGAAGTAACAACAAATTTGGAACACGCAACAATTTCAGAGCGTAAAATTATTTCCAAATATGAAAACAATTTACAGCTAAAATTACTTACTAAAAGCACCTCATGTTTCTTGCTCTCAGCAAGGTTTTTGAGCTTCTTCCATCGCTACTATCTTTAATGTTATTGGGTAAACTGTTGGAAACCAAAATTAAAATTTTCAAAATGCAGTTCCCTGTTCAACTTGCGACGACTGTTGTCGTACTTGAAGCGTTTTTAAGTTTTGGTCATTTGCGATTCGTCGCCTGTATGGCGGTCAAATTATTCCCCCTTCCATTCCTTCCTCCCAAGGTGCATTCACCTTTTTTTCTCGAAAATGGAAATTATTTGGCTAAAAAGCAATGGACGTCGTTTCAACGAGATCGTTTAATATCTACTTCAACAAACGTGAGATGAAAGTCGTTGAGGTGAAATTTCAAGGTGACGTTAACCTAAGCCTAGACTTGTGTTGTCGATATTGTTTTGGACTAAGTGACGGGGATTTCAACTATATGAGCACACGTTCCTGTGCTTGTTTTAATTGCTTCTGTTGCAGTGGCTCTTAGTGCAATGCACTTACAAGGTGTGATCAAAAAAAGACCGGATTGATTTTATTCTGCGCAAACCGTTAAAACAATCGAAACGAGAAATAGTGCGTCATCTAGTGGCACATGTGACAACTACAACGAGAGGTGGTGTGTTCGTTTACGTCGAGTCGTTAAAGCAGCAGGAGCGGTACGTGTCTTCACCTGAGATCAGATCTTGAAATTTCCATAGGATATTTTTCCATGCATTCCCAGTGATTTAATTTTAGGCACGGAACAAGCTATGGATACATGAATCGATTGGCTAACTCCACCGACAGAAATTCAACATCCTGTTGAACAGCAAAATCGTTCCTACGACAAGGGAGAAATAGAAAGCAATTTTTGAATAAAAGACCGGTAGCAATTAAAGGGGAGTAGAGTTACGAAGAGAAGAAAAAGAAGAAGAGGATTTTGCGATATCAAGAAAACAGAGCGGTAAGACTCAGTTGTCAGCAGGGCTGCTGACAGTCAGTTGAAAGGGTGGCTGACGGAGAGTAGTGATCTGGCCTCTTTCCTAATTTGACGACTTCCGTCTCCCTAACAACTCAGACCCGGCCTAGTTGGCTCATTACGGGTAGAGTCGAACGTGGTATGAAGAAATTTGGAGGGCGGGAACCATGCGTTGGCAGAGGGAAAATAATGAGGATTGGTAGAGGGATGATTTGATTGATTGGCGGGAGAATTCAAACTACCCCCGTGACGCCTCGTTTGAGTAAAAACACAACATAATCTTCTGCGGAAGAAAAAACAAAACCCTCTTGAAGAAGGGAGAAAGGAAGCCAAGGAGCAGAAATCCGCACGTTTTACAAAAGAATGGACTCAAAAATCTAACGCTCCTGCATCGGAAAACTTGTCAATCTTCGAAAGGAATCAATATGCATGGGCGTGATATTTGAACAAATAAGCAACATTTATGTTCACTCAAGACGATATGAACGAAACCGCAAAGGTCTCACCGCCGTGGTGTCAATTATAAAACTGCCTATAGGACACAATAAAAAATGCAGGTTCTTTTACGGCATTTCAACAAAAAATGAAACTTTTCTTGTTTGGAAACACCTTTGTATTATGTTGATGAATTCTTTAACCATTGCGGGATGATGAAATTATGCTATGTATTCACACTTGTATTATGACGAGTTCTCTATCATGCATGAGTGAGCTAATGGACCAATTAGCATTATTAATGCCATTACAACTGGGTTATTTATGAGAGATTCAGCAATAATTCAGCTACGGTTATTGACAAAAATATTATTCCGCAAACATAATATCCATATAAAGCACCAAATACCGTAAAAGCTACCACTTAAAGGGCCTCAAAAAATAACACTAAGCCACAGAAATACATTCTCTTCAAGTAAATTCCAGATACGTATATGCAACTTCTTGTTGTGGAGAGGTAACCTGCAGTGAAACATCCAGAGCGCCTGAAGTGATTTGTGGCAGCAAGGAGCTCATTGACTATAGCTTATGAAATTTTTTAAAATAACTAATAATCAGAGGTGGATCAATCGCGTACACCAAGAGCTAAGGAGAATCCTATATTTTCCACTCTTATTCCAGGAAGGAGTGTACTTCATTAGCCTTTATCTGCTATTATATTCCAGCTAATAATCTTCTTCGTCCAATGTGAAAAAGTTTAATATTGCAGATGATGATTAAAAGAAAATATTTATATCAGAAGACTCCTTATTTTCTTTACAAAATACCTGGCTTTCATGACGGAATGGTTTAATTTTTAAAACAACTTACAATTTTAGCAAAAATTTTACCAATTAATAATGATGGAAAACCTCAGATACACAGGCTAGGTTAATTATTGAAGATCTTGATATATTTTCATGACCGCGATATCCAAACTTGAGAAATAGATTCCCAATGCGCTGGTACCGTTCAAAAACTCCCAAAGAGAGACGTAACGTTTAATTAGTACGGAGGGAATAGTTAAATAATCTCGTGGAAATGTCCACCGTGGGATCAGGGTCACAATGATCGGCCATTTAACCATTTGGCTAACGTGACCACAGAATGTATGTCCTCCTCTTCTCTCTCCTTCCCTCCCCTTCCCCTTCTTCTTGACCAACCCCCTCTCCCTGTCATAAGCCGGTAAAAGGGAAGGAGAATAAGAAATTGTAATGTAGGTAATTGTAAATTTCTCACATGAGAATAAAAAAGGTAGGGACAATAATTATTGACTCAATAAATACAAAATTGTTTAAAAGGCTTTGGGTTGAACACGCATGCTTGAGGATATTAATGAGACAAGGGAATGGAGAAATATGAACGCAGATATAGGGAAAATAAAGCATATACAACAAAAACATAGTTTCGTCAGAAACGAATAGGGCAGAAGAAGCATGGTGGAAGACAGTGCTAGGATAGGAAGATGTTACCGAGAAAGGGAAACGAGCTCGAAATATAGAAATGTCTGCGAATGGTCAGAATTCAAGATAGGTATACGTGTTTATTTTTATATAGATGCAATGGGAAAATACTATTGCAATAATCTTGCTCTGAGAAGATCTCTAGTGCGTCTTCATTACATTCCCGTAAGTACATTGTTTTTAATGAATGCCTATTTCCTAGGCATAAGCCTAATATCTAAATCTGATAATGCAAGGACCAGAAATTAGACTTAAACAAGCACATAATTTTTTTTAAAATAAGAAATATAAGACACCATTCATTCTATTGTTGAAGCATTTCGTTTCGCTATTGCATACAACAATTATTTCGGTTTACATTTTCGCCGTAGTCCCAATTTAGTAAACATGGCGCTGTAGGCAGTGAAAATCTTAGTTTACACACAATAGGGGTTCATGAATACTCTTCACATTTATTTACTCCTTATAGAATAGAAGAATTCCGGACTTTTATTTGAGCTGAAATTAGTGTCTTAATATGTAGTGTTATTCGCTCGTTAGTAATCAGTTAAACTATATGAGTTTTAAAAACTACAAATGGTGCTTTTGTTTACTGGAAGACCGTCCGTTCCTGATGCCAGCAGTTAAGCCAATACGGGAGGACCGCAGTGACCCTTAAGTTAAAATCGTAAGTAACATATTTGATTTCCTTTTCAAATCAATTAAATGATATAATATACGTAAAAATGAAACAAGTAACTATAATGTCATGCACACTCGGTGTTTGGAATTAGAAAGTTACTTATTTCATTGCAATATGTTGCATAAATTCCATAAAGTTATGCCGAATACAAAAAAGATTTTTGTGCTGGGTGATAAGTCTAGGAAGTTTTTGAATGAACAAATGATACATACATTAAATCAGTCTTTCTATCTTACTTCACAGTAGCCCTCTCTAATCAGGGTTAATTCCCTTGCCCCATCTGAGATATTCTATTTTACCCCTTTCTTAATTTGTCTTATATACTTGTAATGTGCAATAACATTTATTACAAAATGCGCTAGTTAAAGAAATACGCAACGCTAGAAAATAAATGAGTAGAAATCAAATTTTCTATTGGTTTCATGGGTATGATTTAAAAAATGTTGCAACAATAAAAAAGTTATTTACAGTTAATTTATTGCGTGCGCATGAATGTGTGTTTATAAATACACTCACCCATGCACAAAACCCATGTATGTGTGCCCAATATTATATTTTGATATTCTACCGGTTAAGGTAGGTTTCAGTCTGACACGGCCTTTGAACTGTAGAATGATACATTTACTTACCTCTCCAAACAAAACACCTGGCATTCAGCATTATAGAATTAAAGGTTCTTTCTGTAATCGCCATTGCAATACATATATTTACGAAACATTTAACTGGATCTGTGGTTGTACGAATCGAAATATTTTCTTCAACTTTTCTTGTTCTTTGCAACGTGGAGGTAACGCCAGAGTGAAGAAAGAAACTACTAATTTAGGTAAAATAGACACCATAGTTAAAAAACCTTCATCAGACATCATAGTAAAAACAGGTTCGTTCAGGCAACTAAAGATCGTTTACATCTTAAGCTTGCAGCTTAATAGTGATTTGAAACCAAACTTGGAGTCATCGATCGCTTTGAAAGGTAATTACGTAACCCTTTCAGCACGAATTCAATAATAGCTGAGCTCAAAAACACTACATTTGCATGGAAAAATTTCTATTCATGTGACATTTACATGAGAATAGCAATGTATTCAGTGTGTTAATGAGAATATCTATTAGAGTATTCTTATGGAACTGCATAGCTTTGGGGTAAATCAATTTTAAACCGATGACGTGAAAATCATTCGATTTCTATTTTCATTCTCGCATACTTTTTGTTAATAAAAATGATATCCATAATAATGTTGACCATACAGGCTAAACCCACGAGCGTAGATCCCGAAATAACCACTTTTCTTTGCAGCAATTCCACTCAAAAAATGCACGAGCCACCACTGCTACAGTGCAGTACTTACTGAGAGACTATCCACGTATTCCGTACATTTCTTTTAAATTAATATCAATGGAATTTGAGCCAGCAAACGTAATGACTTCCATTTCAGCTGCTTCCATTTCATGCAACGAATAACTCAGGAACCGTGTTCAATGATATCAGAAATCCAAAGTCAAGTGGCAAATCATTATTTCATTGCGTGCGTATAGACACGCGCAAGGCATTGAAGCATTGGGTTATCTAGCTGAGCTAAATGTAAGGTTGTGCACGAGCGTTATGGGAATGAAACCCGGTCACTCCACTTCACTAGCTAAAGAGTAGCAGATCTACCGGGGAATCATGCGGTGGCAAAGAACAATTTCCCTATTCATTACTGTGAATATCAGATACAGTTGAGCTTAGTATTAGGTAAATTCTATTTATACATAACACACGAGCATTTTGTTTGAATGATGTAGCGGAATTTAATTCAAGTATTATACATTAATTTAAACTGTTAAATTTAACATTAAAGCATTTGCATCACAATTAATCATGATTGGTATCTGTATATTGAATAACCGTTTTTATTGTCACTGAAAGACCTTATTTATTTAAGTCTATCATTTATTTTAAAAGTATTTTTCTCGTACTTTATGGTATTACCTTTTTTTTGCATTGGCATGTTTGGTATTTTAGCCGCTGGATTCTCAAACTGAAAGAGGGTACCCTTATCCTGCCTTTACTTTAGTAAATCTTGACGGGTTAGGGAAAAAGACTTGCAGCGCAAACGGAAAAAAGAGGTCTGCGTCAGCTCACGCCTCTTATCCGACCCTTTATCGTCATCCCAGCGGGCACGAAACTTCCAAAAGGCGCATTAAGGCTGGAGGAAGGGGCGGTGCGCAGCTTCATTGAAGCGGCTTCGTCCGTTCCATCATTGAAGAGCAACGCATCCTCCCAAGCACCCTCCTCCCCAACCAAACGCGAGCATTGTGATGGTAATTTCTCCTAATTCGTGAGCGCGGGGTGCCGACGAGGGCATAAGGAGCGCGTGTCACAAGACTCTTCCGTACCCCGATTTCTCTTCGAAATAACATGCAGAAGGCTTTTCACACGACGCTTTCCCCCCAAAGGAGGCGAGCAGTGGGGAGGTGTGTGCGTGTGCAAAGGGGGGTCGTACTTAAAGGCAGCGGTAACGATGCTTTCACCTCATTCCTCCGCTACCACCCCACAGCAAGGCACTCCGAAAACTCCACACACACGCGCAAGCAGATAGGCCACACCGCCCCTGAGGCCCTCTCAGTCAGCACCCATCGAACTTCCTAATCACCACCTCCGAAACGGAGGCGTAAATCCTTCGACCCCTGCGCCCATCTAACAAATATTACGGCGGAATATGAAGGAAGGTAGGAAATGGGTTTTGGTCAGGTGGGATAAGAGATGGACGATGCGAACGGGAAGAGGAAGACGGTCGCGGACGCAAGCGTGGGAGGTAGACTCGATTGGAGAAGGGCGTGAGGATCCCCGAAAATATAGGCGAGTGGTAAAAAGCTGCGAGAGGGTGCGGGATGAGCCGATCTGTGAGGGGAGGCGGGCGGATGGGAAGGGGGTGGGAAGAATCGACGCTCGAGAGGGGAGTGCGGAATTCGAGGGCAAACGAATGATTAAGCAAGATGCAAAAGATAAGCGCCCGGGGAAAAGGGGGATAGGAATGTGAAGATTAGATTCAAGACAAAGTTTACGGCATAGAATTAAGGGAGTTGACTGAGTAACTTTAATCCGAGAAGGTTGTACGAAAACGTAAGCGGTGCGAGGACTGAAGAGAAGATAAGGACATAATTGAAGTGAGCTCAAGTCGACATTTACAAGACGATACTTCGATACTTACGTGCTGCTTTCTTCCACAGCCCCTCCCTTCTTGCAACGCATCCGCAAACCATGTCATTGACGATACTCACAGTTAATGTACACCTGAAATTTGCAATAAAATATTTTGCAAACGATCGATGGAAATACACATTTCCGATGCGGAACTGGGTATTAAAAGTGTAGATAAAGAAAATTGCAGACATAAAAGGCATGGAATAATGGCATTACCGTTCATGTCACAAATATGTGAACCGTAACTAAACTAGTTTACTATTTGAGACGAGTAAGAGTTCATTGACAAATTAGATGACCTACCTATATTGCTTTTATTCCTCATGTAGATGGATTTACATTTACAATCACGTTCCATTAAGCTTGCATCTTTTATTGAATTATTTTTATGGACCTCGAATATTGAACCAAATATCCCGTGTAGCAAATGTAAATTAATGTGGACATCCTATACTAATGGATATGGATGCAGTACGAGCCTCGCTTTTTCTCCTTTTGTCCAGAGATTAACTACATTCTATCAATTTAAAATTACGCGTGACGTAATGTTTGGTACCATTTGCAAAGCAAATTTTACTTCTGTGTGATTCAATGCATTTCATAAGCTTTTGTTTCCAC
Source organism: Hetaerina americana (assembly GCF_022747635.1). Classification (NCBI taxonomy): domain Eukaryota; kingdom Metazoa; phylum Arthropoda; class Insecta; order Odonata; family Calopterygidae; genus Hetaerina; species Hetaerina americana. The sequence continues at coordinate 9,437,461 of NW_027286741.1, forward strand.
AAAATTAAAAGTCAACATTATTGCACTTCCTTGTTGATGACGTTTTATGCATACATGATGCTCAACGAGGATAATGGATTAATATTCAAGTCAATATTATCCTTTAGTTCTACATGTCACTATAAAAGTATTACTATTTGACTCTACAAATAAGTAACAAGGAAAGAAACAGACCGATTGAAAATAATTTGCCTAGCTAAAGCATATTATTGGTATAGCTTTTCATCTTATCGCATATAACTATAAGAGTAACGTTAATAGTTCGCTTAGTTACTCATGTTATAAAAATACTAACGGTTAAAATTCACATTGAGGTACTACTTGCAAAGCATTTATTTGACAACGAGCATTGGAGCAACTTAATGTTCAATTCCCTCGACTTTGAGAAACAAGTTCCCCGTCTCAAGACATTAGAGCAACTGGATATCATCATATTGGGCATAGGCACGGCAATTTGATGGATGGCGCCCTATTTTCTTGGAACTCCCACCTTCATAACCCACAGTGCTTCCTCCTCCGCCTTTTCTTAGTCACTTCAACTGACTCACCTCCGCCATTAACCCCCACGCCAACTCCTGCCCTGATTTCCTCATGCCATCTACCCCACGATATATGGTATAACCGCTGAAATTTTGGCTAGGATGCAAATTATACCATATGATGCCTTAATGAACGAAAGTAGCTGTACTTTTCTCTTATCAAATAGCTTGAGGGTCAAAAGAAAGTTTAATTTAATTTTGCAAAAATACGCCAAGTTCAATATTTTAATAAATTAAACTTTCCTCTTTTAAAAGGCAAAGTAATGAAACCTGCATCTACACATACATAATAACCCGAAAATTTCCACAAGTGCGTGCGGCGGGGGGTGTTATGTCACTACCCGGGAAGAAGAACCCAACTGCATGCAAAACATACAATAATCATTCTAATACACACCCACATAGATACACACGACATTCATGCAAATTCTCGTATATTCATGCAAAATTTGTATTAACTAACACATGGGCAAATGCATAAACAAACATCTAATACACATAAGCAAATGCAACTACTACTGATCTACGTATCTATGGAGCGCTTAATCTTATTTCCTCTTGTAATACTATTGTTAACTATTTTTACTATAATTTCCATTTTTAAATTTTTACGTGTCCCGCTGCTTCGGGGGCTATATCACGTATATTATATCATTTAATTTATGGAGAATGGGGGCCGGAATTATGTACGAAAAAATGTACCGTGATGCATTTCTTAAGCAATATAAACCACAACTAACTTCCCAACTTACACACTCAGAGGTGTTTGAATGAGCGTCGTCGATGAAGTAAAATGCTTAGCGGTCACCATTGCATTGGATATTTCTTGTGGAAAACATATACGCACGATTTTTGAAGGGTCGCTAAGAAAGCTGACATTCGTCAAAAGTATAGTCGGAAGGTGTAGCGATGAAAAAGTAAAGGAAACGTGCTATTTACCTTTAGTAAGGACTCACATTGAGTATGCGGAGAGCGTTTGGGATCCTTTTAAAAAATATTAAAAACAGAATTGAATAGGTTATCGAAAAAAGCCGATAGGTTAGCGAAACACTCGTACCAAAGGACACAAAGCGTTACACATTTAATAAAACATCTAAATAATAGATATTATACCACCTTTAGATATATGGAGACTCAGGGATAGTTTGAACTTATAATAAAAATATAAAGCTTCTGGTTTTGCATCAGACATTGGAGATATAATTGGGTCCCCTGATTACATTGGCAGGCCAGACTTATCGTATGTCACAAAGCTGGAGAGTTGGATTATCGAACTGATGGATTCAGGCATTCTTTTTCCCTGGCCCTATCCGTGACAACAGAGAAGGAAGAACACCAAAGAAAATAATGGGTACATCTGTAAAAAATAAGGGTTTACAAGATTAAATTCTCACAAAACACTCCAAATCTAGCGTCGTAACGCCCCCCGCAATGCGCCCTTGAGCCAGGTGGGGTGTAGATGAATGTATATCAAGTGTGTTGTCCGTCCGGAATGCGTAGAATACTAATTAGTATAAAGTGTCATAATTGCATGTGTGCCTACCCTCTTGTGAGGAATTTTCTTGTCCTATTTGTGTAGGCATAGGAATAGCTACAAACCATGTAATACTCAAAATATGTGCAGGTATGTTGCATGATTGGTGCTCAGTGCTCGGCCTCCTTTCCACGTGGTTTTGGTGGATCGCGGGGAGACAGGTGTATGAGGAAATAGAGTGAATGTATGTGGAATGAATGGTGACCTCCTGCCACACATCCTTGCGACGGTGTGCGGGGTATTGCGTAAATGTATATTAATTGAACAAGGTGTCAAGCAGGGTGAATCGATAAATTCTGGGAACCAAGGAAATTATGAATACAATTCATATACCCGTACAATCCTCACACTAAATAATATGCGCTCCATATCCATACGACTCCATCACACGTAGGTTCATAAGGTTACAATTGTCCCATCCACTACTAAAATATTATTGTAGAGGCTACAAGAATCGGTTGCAGTGAAAACTCTTTTACTCCGTATAGGGATTTCATTTTAACATATAGACGCACTTGCAATTTCATCTCATATCTTCGTATTAAAGGAACTCAGCATGCATCCCAATAACGTAAACTTAGCAATCACCGGGTACTCACTGGGGAATACGTTACAACTACAGTGCTATTACTTTTTGGTGATCACAGCATGAAATATTCGTCAAACATTTCTGCACTGGCTCGTGAAAAACGAGAAAGAGAGGTGAATTCATGCGGCATAAGAACATACTTTGTTTTTCATTGGAAGGATTGAAATTAATTTAGGAATCTCAGAGATATTGTATGAAAAACGTTGGTCGCAAATAAAGGAAGCATAAAACCTCAAGTTGTTTTGCAATCAAAAAACACGGTAACGGAGGCCCGCCAGTGAAAAAAAAGGTTCTGGAGAGAGAACATCGCAGCAATCATGTCATGCGGTTTTAACTAAAACTCCAATATCCAATGGCATGTTCAACGACTATCTAACTTATAAAGCCAACAGGGAATTTCTAGTCATTAGGTTGTCATGGATTAATCTTGATGGTTTTTGAAGTATATATTGGTGGATTTGGAAAAATACCTTTAATCTCCAAAGACGATGGCAATAATAAGACACAAAATGTTATACCCTCCCAGGCAAGCAAAGTATTTATCCACATGTTGCAGAGATTACGTGCTACATGGCTACTCTGATGGGGATGAAATTTGCCTCTATTAATGTGATGAAAATATTGCTAGCTTTTTCAAAGTTTACATGGACATTTGGTTTTCTTCGCCAAGTCTTATTTATTCCTGGTTTAAATGCTTATTATTAGTAAATTAATACTAAGATATTTTACATTAAGGATTATGAACTCACTTAATATGGTCTGCAAGGACAGCTTCATCTCTGGCTTACTTGGTGGATTCCGAGACTTCACGTTTCTAGATTCCTACGTACTTACTTCCTCCGAGACTGCCGTATGCATAATGCGTTGTTTTTGGGGACAAGAATTTAGCCGTCCCTACACCCAAGAAGCAGCATTATTAGGTCGAGGATATCACTTTGACCCAAAAATGTTTCCAGCGGCGCTGTTGTCACCTGTAACCATGTAAGAGGTGACATTTCCAGAATATTAAAATGGTATTCAAAAATATTTTGGTAACTGCTACGTTTAAACAGATCTATTTTACAAAATTTAAGTAGCAAAAAAACTGATCGCAGCCAAATATTTCACACCCTTAACATACTTACTTTTGATCTTGGAAATGAAGAATAATAACTTTGTGATTCCACAGGATTTTTATTGTGATACGACCCGAAAAGATATGTGAAAAGCGTTGCATTTTGTTATGAACCGTTTAAAACCCACCCACATTCCTCCGCCATTAAGAGGAGTGCTCCCCATAAGGGGTCTCCTCCCGCTTCCTAACCTTCCCTCCAACCATCATTCCCCACTTCCCTCCCCCACCTTCTCACCTCCCCGCCCCCCACCGAAATTTTGTATATATAGATGGATGTTTGTAGAGTTCTTACCTGAAGATGACGTTGAACGTCGAAACCCGGGTCGTATCACAATAAAAATCCTGTGGAATCACAAAGTTATTATTTTTCATTTCCAAGATGAATCGATTCCATAAAGTCACGCCGGAAACCATTAACTTACTTTTGATCTACTACGGACCACTTTGGCTAACGGCATACTGCAGGAAAGACTTTTGTTTATGCAACTTGTTTAGCGAAATATGACAGGTATTTTAAAACCTAGGGGTCATCATTAAAAATGCCTTAATGGGATTGCATGCATTGTATCACCTACGTTCGGTCAAACACGGTAGAATAATAATTTAAGTACGTACGCTCAATATACGTAACTCTTCTCTGATTAAAATTGATTGAACCATCGATTACGCATCCTGCAGTCCGAACTGGGTCTTTTCCATCTTTTCTGAAGTTTATAATGCAACAATATGTATTTTTCAAATGATCTAATCTAAGGAAAATTCCAAATTTGATTTGAAAAATGGAAACATTAGTTGTAGAAAAATATTTTATTAGAATTATTTGAAAGACAATTTTGTTAGAAAAGAGGCGAATGCAGATAAAATAATTTAACTGATAAGTTTTTAATGTGCAGTAGGAACGCGGTTAATGGTTGAATGACCGACCGTCTAGGAGAAATATATTTTTGCATACCTTCTATCTAAAATGCAATCATATATTCACATCAATAGCAAGATATTTCAAGTTTTTTATTGATAAAAAATGCCCAAAATGTAAGCATACGTAAATATTGTACACAGTTCAAAGAATTTAGTTTACCTACATCTTCATCATACCCCGCAAGCCGCCGCAAGGGCGTGTGCCGGATTTGTTAGGTCACCATCCGTATAGGAGCACAAAACCACATGCAAAATCAACACATCGATTCAAAACCATACCCACTGTGGCGTATACCATCATGAAAAAACACTTTCATTTTACACGAATGCAAATACATATACTATGATCAAACAAATAATTGCACCTTAGGATGCAGTAAAAAATTTATCCAATAACGTGCAAGCTAGAATTTCAAAAGTATTAAGGGTAAGCTCCACTAGCACATGCACAAGCAACATAAAACGGTCTCCTCCCCCAAGGACACAGGTAGGGAAGGTAACCTAATGCTGCAGGTAGCGGGAGGGTCCCAGCACCTAGAGAGACAAGGGATGGAGGAGGAAACTTATAACAGTCAAAACAGATCAAGCATTACTGCTAAGAGCAACACATTATTTGATGGCATTCTAATGTGGCCTTGAGGGAAGTGTTTCGAAACCAAAACATACGAGGTTGGTGAAAGTGCACGCATTTAAGTATACCTAATTATTCCCTAGACGCCGAGGGTGGCAAGTAGAATTTTTGCTATCTATAACCCTGCTATTACTATCCCGTACTATCCGTGGGAAGGAGTTCTTGAGTCTGCTAATTATGGCATATATTTCCCAAATCTTATATACGAGTCTCGTAGTTGATCCAAGTGACCAATTTATGTTGGAATGCGAATAATTTTCGAGACCTTGGCTCTGAAACATACGGATCTGAATTAATTTAGTAAGCTCAACCTAGCATTGAATCGCCTCTCTTCTAATGACTCCCACCACAACCTACGTTCATGCTTCGTAATAAATGTCTTGGAGAATATAGACCGGCGAAATGAGTACTAGTCACGTGCTTTCATGAATATGCAGCAGTGTGATAAAATATTTTCAATTGTGAAATTTCAGCAGGCTGAATGTCAAAGGCAAAGACCCATATGGAGCGTTTCTTTTACGTGAAAAATAGAAGAGAAAGAAATGTATATTACAACTCACGAATTGAGAGACACACGTGGAACAGTTTGCTGTAGACCTCTATTACAGATGAAATTATCTGTCAGCTAGAGTAAATTTTTAAAGGAAATATTTTTACATTTCTTTTGGGAAGTTATGATTGATTAAAGCTTGTAAAATTCACTCTTTAATCTCAATATGGATAAAGTGCTTTTGCCTTTTGTGGACAAGGTGTTCATTTCATGTAGAAATAGCAACGTTAAATCATGCCGAATCAATTTCCTTTCGATTGCGCGCGTAAATAAATTTTCTCCGTAGATATTGCTCGTGACATTTTTCCATTCATCCTTTGATGTAAGTTTACATTCAATCCTTTACACTTAAATAATCGAATATTCTTTTACTTAACAGTCAAAGGGATTTTTATTCTAAGGCCTGGCGTGAGATTTCCATGAATTTAATTCAAAAGGGTATCGGAAATTTGGGCTAAAAATTGAAAGGCAGAAGATAAACTAACTTGCACATTATAAATTCCTTTTGAAATTACATTGCATAGACGTTTTTAGCCAATATGCGCTGTGCTTGGATGCGCTGTGCTTGGGTTGTAATCACGCATTTACAAGCGGCTACAATTGATTGCTACATCTACTGCAGTCGCTAAAAGCTTCGCACTACACCATATTTCTCTGAAACAGCATCCTAGTCAAAATATCTACTATCGCCAGAAATTTATCAAAGCACACAATTCAGTTCCGGAGATATGTTCTAAGTTGTTGCAAATGATAACGTTCCACGCCCTTAAAGTTTTCTTGCAACAAATCTACCAAGCAGGATTAAGGATACCAAATAATCCAATGTTGCCTGGGTCACTTGGAAACGGAGGAATGGCCGAATGGTTCGGCTGGCCGAAGGTACATATGGTGTACAGGAACAAAACAACACAAAGGCGGATAATCCGGCACATTCATTGGCTGGGTCAGGAAAGGAACTGCTTCGCATTCCGGAAGGGATGTGGGGCCCACGCTTTGCGGGCATTGTGCAACGCAAAAGAGTAAGAAGTTCCGTTGATGACAAGAGTCCTTTATTTTTACAGCCGGGGTACCTTTATTTTTACGCAGGCAATCCTCAATCCAGTCCTCAAAACCCTTTAGTTTAACGACACAGTCTCCAAGTGGCTGCACACGTAGCTTACAATCAAATCACGTCCGGCTCAAAAGGCAGAACCACACACAACAATTATAATTAATAATCGAAAGCCTCCCGGGGTGATTTTACATACATGATGCCATGAAAGTTTCAAAAGAAGCCCCCAACCGCCAGTTAGCCCCCTATTTTATAATGGATAGGTTTTTTATGAATAGTGAACGTCATGGTTCTCAGTCATTTAGTTTGAGGGAGTTTCATAAGAGCAATCCGAGTTCCAGGTCTTCATAGAGACATTACAGCCGAAACGTTGCCTATTTTGCGCAAGAATGAAAAAAGTGCGAGAAGTTCCTATTTTCCCCTACTATAAATACACAGGCTATGGATGGTGTTACTGATAATATGATGACTAAATATACTTTTGGCCGAGACAAATGATATGATTGAGTAATCCTCAGGGTCAGAAGCCGAGCTATAGGACCAAATAAAATTCTAAATTACGGGTGGTATCTTAGCACCCCCCGACACACATCCTGGCGGCGGCTTGCGGGGTATTAAGTAGATGTAGATGAAATAAAACTTCTGGGATTCCTTATTTTTCTGATGTAACAATAACTCGCAAGCATAAAGCTGTCCTTTTTGATGAAAATCAGGATTGATGATATTTGGATAAGGAAGGAGTACTTGTTATAAAATATAAAAAAATCTATTCGCACACTAGATTTTATTTGGAAAAAACGATATGTGCCTCATTTCCAGTGCATGGTCTTCCATACATATTTCTTCAGGAAAAATTCTATTTTAGTAGGTTTGCGATAGATTTTGTGAGTCTTTTACTCGTCAAAATAATGTCAGACTCAATTATAATGCACACACCCACAACACACACACACATATAAATGTATATGTATATATATATATATATATATATATATATATATATATATATATATATATATATATATATATATATAGTTTTTCACATGCCCATGCATATACAGCCATAACCACAGTAATCAACTCAAAGGTTGGTTTGGGAGATGACGGTACAGTTCACCCAGTACTAAACACGACGGCGTGTGAAATTCACACATCAGGGTAGGGGGGCAAGTTCCTTTCCGTGTGCGCGTTATGGTTTCCCAGGAAAATTTGGTACCCGAAAAATCACAAAGCTTGGATTGAGCAGCAGTTGCAAAGAGGAACTGGAATCGAACCCGTGACCCTCCGATCAATAGTCCAATAATCTACCCACTGGACTACCGATATATGTGTGTGTGTGTGTGGGACCATGGGGTCCCGGGTTCGACTCCCAGGCAAGTCTCTTGGCACCTGCAGCTCCACCAAAGCTATGTGATTTTTCGGGAAACAGATCTTCCTGGAAACCATAACCGGCATAGGGAAAGGAACTGCCCCCCTACCCTGATGTGTGATTTTCACACGCCGTTGGGCTTAGTACTGGGTGAACTCTGCCATCACCTGCAAAACCGACCCGCGGGTTGATTAATGTGTTAATGGTTTATATATATATATATATATAGTATATATATATATAGTATATATATACACACACACACATTTCATCCATTTTTCCTGTCTCCTTAGAATTTCTCCCAACAAACCACTCCCTTCAGACCAACATACTAACAACTTTCTAATTTTTTTTCTTTTGGTCCATTTCACCCTCTCCATTCTTCACCACACTTACATTTCAAAAACTTTCAATCCAGGCCTATCCTCTTGTTTCAATGACCACGTTTCCGCAACGTACATGGCTACGCTCCATATCAAAGTTTCTACGAGTCTTTTCTGAATATCATTATCCAACATCTCCGTCATCAACTCTCTTCTCCTTGTGAAAACCTCTTTGTCTAACGCAATTCTTCTCCTTACTACCTACGTCCCTGCTACTTTGTCCTTGTTGGTCCATAACACTTCCGAGAAGCGTTATCTGTTCTACCTGCTCTAGTTTTGGCCCTCCTATTTTAATTTTTAGCTATGCCCTTTTCTATCTTAACGAACTGAATTTACGATTTCCCCGCCGAATTTCATTCCCACCTACAGTTTCCCATTACTCTTTAATCATTTCCTTCACGTATACGTTGAACAGCCACGATTATAATGGGCAACCCCACCTTATACCTCTTCCTAGCACATGCCCATCCGGACTCACTGTTCCCCACTCGCACCTGAGCAGTATGAGACATGTAGAGGTTGTGGAATAGCCTCCTTTCCCTCCTATCTATTGCAATTTTTTGCAAAATACTCATTAGTATTTTCCAATTAACTCTATCAAACACTTTTTCGTAATCTACGAAACAGGCAAATAAATCCTGATTGTATTTTCATTGTATAATATATTACTCTCTGTTAGTGATCTCATTACTGCAATGGCATCACGCGTACCTTTCCCCTTCCTAAACCCAACCTGATCATCCTGTAAGTAATCATTTGCGCTACTCTCTATCCTTTTGTTTATGATCCTGAGCGCAACTTTAGCAGCGTGGGATATCTACCTTATTGTCCTGTGCTCCTCACATGATGTAGCCTTAACCTTTTTCGGAAAAGCAGCTAAAACCAACCTCACAAAGTCTTCCGGCCAGATTCCTTCCTCATAGATACTACGAATCAGTTCATAAAGACCCTTCGTCCCACGTTTTCCAAAGCATTTCATTAATTCCGCAGGATTGTTATCCACCCCCACGGCTTTATTTACTTTCATCTCCCTTAATGCCCTTTCTATCTTCCCGTCGAGTATGTCTGGACCTAAGCTATCTTCCTCCATATCATATTTCTGTTCTAAATCTAACATTCCTGGTCTAAGTTCTTTACTATGCAGTTCTTCTGTACATTCCTTCCATCTCTCTTGGATCTTTTCTTTGTCAACTTTTACTTTACCCACACTTTCTCTAACTGTTGGACTTGATCTTCCCGTCTTTCTTCTCGATAGTGATTTAACCTTGATGTAGAGCGCACCAATTTCACCCTTCCGCTACAACTTTCCATTTCCTCGCAGTGAGTGTTCCTCCATGCTTCTGTTGCTTTATTTGTTGCCCGTCTTAATTTATCGTTTAACTCCATGTACTTCATTTTGCCTAACTCTGTGTTTACATTCTTTCATTTTATTATCTCATCCATCTTTGCAATAATCTCATGCGTGATCCATAGTTTCCATGTCCTTTATCCATTAACGGTTCTAATAAAGTCCTTTGCGTCTTTTGATATCCTTTTCTTGATGCACGCCCATTTTTCTTCGATAGTACTCAGTACTTATTATATATATATATATATATATATATATATATATATATATATATATATATATATATACTCATATATACAGAAACAGATATAAGGAAAAGGGATAGGAACACATATAAAGGACGAACACAATAGAGGTGGGGAAGGCGGAATCGAACGGATCACAAGAGTAAAAATATTTCCTCAACCGGGACTCGAACACCGGATCTTTCCACTTGCCGGGCGGATGCTCTTAACCACTTGAGCTATGGTTCAATTTAGTTTTATTCGGTCTAGTATGTTACACTGCTAGTGTTTACATTTTACACATTGTCAGCTTACAGATTATGGTTACAGTGTATTTTTTTTTCCTACTATGGTTACACACTTACATAGACATAAATTCATATACATTGCATTAAACAATTGTGACCATGAACAATACTGTTGAAGGAAATAATAAAGGCAGGGTTCACAAAATATAGAAGGAAATATTTGGATTAGCAACGGAACATTAGATTTGGTTGGGATTATTGATAGCTTTGAAGCACAGTTATTCAGAAAAACAACTTTTTAACCACGGACGAAGTGTGTCCGGTACCGGGGGCAGCCACATCCGTTCCACCAATGCTTGCATGCCTTTAGCGGAGTGTTTATTCGCGGTTCTCATCTGTGTGAATTCCACGATTAGGGTGGTCATTATGAAGGATTTAAAGCTCGGAAAGAGCCGAAAGTTCAAGGTGATCAGATTCATGTCGGTAATGGCACCACCACCGAACACGTCCCAGGTTTTATAGATCTTTTTTAGAGCTTCCCATTCTCTGATTTTATCGTTGCATCCAAGGATGAGATGCGCGACGTTGTCTATTCGACCGCATGACGGACAAAGGGGCGAATCGGCTAGCCGAAGGTGGTGCCTCACTTCCCTCGTCATGACTGTGTTCGCGATTAGGTTAAACATTCCACTACGTGCCTCATCGTTCGCCCTGCTGGTCGCCCAGTTTTTCCAAGAAATCTTTCTTTTCGATATATTTTGTTGCTGCTCGGTAAGCGCTCTGACATACAGGGTCTTCACTCGAATTGCTTCTCCATCTCGCAGGAGAGAAGCGACTTTTTTCGTTTCATCAAATGCCCTCCGGTGGCATACGTCGCGCGCGAGTTCCTGCCACGCGTCCTTGAGGAGTGCCTTGCGCCACGCGTCGTCACCGCCGAGGATGCGCAGGCTAAGCTTCGCATAGACAACCTTCGCCTTTAGAGCTGTATCGGTTAAATTGAGACCACCCTGCTCAAACGGGCCATAGAGCTGGTTTCGGGACACTTTCTTTACGTAGCCATTCCAGATCATTTGGTTGGACACTCTAATAAAGTATGCGTTGTATTTAGTGGGTAAGGGCCATAGATGGGCCACATACCATATCCTTGGGAAGACAATCTGGTTGAGGAGGCGGACGCGGGTCACGATCGGGAGGGAAGGGAGTGAAAGCTTTCCAACACTCCATTTTACATGATGGTCAATAATTCCCCAGTTTCGCTCAATCGTGGGAGCCAACTCCCTCTCCCACCAGAACCCCAAGATTTTGAGCGAGGGCGCTTCTGACCAACCGATAGAGTTCGAGGGCCGGTCGCCCTTCAGCAGCAAAAACCCGGATTTCCGGTTATTGAGGAAGATACCACCCTGCTCGTATGACGTTAATATGTCGTGGGCTAGGGCCATGTGGGACGGGTCGTCTACGAAGAGCGTTATGTCGTCAGCGTATGCGACGCCCAGGCAGACGGCGCCGTGACGACGTACCCCGATTCCACTGCTCTGAAGTCGTCTGAGTATGGGGTCTAAGGCAAGGGCGAACAGCAGCATTGACAGTGGGCAGCCCTGCCGAACGGAGTTACTGACGGGGATGGGCGGCGATGTGGCATTGTTTATCCTAATTATAGAGTATGTTCCGTTATACATCGTTGATACGGCACGAATGAAGTACTCGGGGAAGGCCATCTTCTTGAGCACGGTGAGAATCCGTTCGATCCGGACCAGGTCAAATGCTTTCTCAAGATCGATAGCCACCAGTGATAAAAAACGATCGCCATACAAGGGGGCGGAAAAAATGATGTCGCGAATTAAAAGTGCTGCATCGAAAATGTTTCGCGTTTTCGACACGGCGTACTGGGATGGAGAGAGGACGATGTCGGCAGCAGCCGTCATTCTACATCGTAGGACGTGCGCCAATATTTTATAGTCTGCGTTTAAAAGGGCGATTGGCCTGAAGTCGTTGAACGACTTTGGCCGCGTCTTCTTTGGTATAAGCGTTATCACGGCGGTCCTCTGACTTGCAGTCAGAGAGCCGCTAGCTAAAATGCAGTTAAAAAGGTGGGTTAAAATAGGTTTTAAAACATCCCAGTACGCTAGATAAAATTCAAAGGGTAGGCCGTCCAAGCCGGGTGCTTTGCCCTTCGGGAACATGGAGGAGACGCAGTCCAGTTCGTCTGAACTTATGTCTCGACAAAAATCGTCTTTTTGATCTGTGGGAAGCGTAGGGAGAGGGGGGAGAGGGGGTGCGTCTCCCTCCTTCCATGGAGGATACCTGTTAAAGGTGTTTTGAAAGTGCCGGCCCGCTTCCTTAAGGAGGTTGGTGTCACCGGCGGCAGATTCTCTGACAGGGATTCTGTCTATATCGGAGCCAGAGTTGGATTTCATCCAGCGCCGAAGCTCAGATAGCGTTAGGGGGCCCCCTTTATCCGTGTCCAGTTCTTTTTGCCACTGTTGGGGAGCGTATTTTTGGAGCTCGTGGCCAAGGATAATTTTTTTTAGGGACGACACTTGGGCGTGGAAACCCTCCGGCGCCACATCCTTACGCAGGAGCTCTTCCAGCGCTCGGCGGTAGAAGGAGATGGTGTAGTTCTTTTCCCTACGCCACTCGAAAGTTTGCCTTTTGATGTGGGTGACAATGCGGGGTTTGAAAACCTCGTCCCACCATAGAGCGAGGTTTGCACCGGGGCGGAGTGCCGCGATCAGTGCACACACCCGGGTGCGGATAGAATCACGACGAGTCGCGTCCTCCAACACGCGGAGGTCCATGCGCCACACGGAGCCGCAGCGGTGGACGTGCGCGCCCGGGGTTGTGTCCGGGCACGTAACTCTCATGATCACTGCGCAGTGATCAGAGAAGGACACCGGGAGGGTGTCCACTGTCTGGACATCATTCTTTAGGGATGTCGAGACGAAGAGGTAGTCAATCCGCGTCCGAGAGTTAGGCCCTGATCGCGTGAAGGGGGCGGGATCGGCGCAATAAGAACGCACTGCGTCAATCGCTCCAATGGAGTCGAGCATCAGTGAGAGCGCCCGCCTTGGATAGTATGTCACGTTATCCCTGTTCGAGGCACTATCCTCTCGGCGGTAGATAGTGTTAAAATCTCCGCCCAATATGGCCTTCCCCGAGAAGGAATACAGGTAGGGGAGGAGAAGTTCATTGAAATATGTTTCGCGCTCTGCCCTCGCGCGCTCACCGGAGGGAGCGTAAAGGTTTGTGATATGGATACCATTCACGATAACGGACGTTATTCGGCCCGAGGGGTGGCGGCGAACATGAGAGAACGGAATGCCATTTCGGACTAGGGTGGTGGTGCCAGAATGACATTCGGCGAAATTGCCGATAGCCTGAAAGATGTTCGCATCCCAGACTATGTCCTCCTTTACCTCTTGAAGGAGGATTACATCAGCCCTAAGGTCGCGGAAAAAACGTTGGAGGACTGCAATTTTTAAAGCGCTATAAACGCCAGCAATATTAAGCGAAATAATATTCATTGGTGGAATGAGAGGACAGCTATGGGCACCGGACATCACTTACCAGAGTCCTGGTCATGGCTTACGTCGCTTCGGTCGCGGCTCGAACCCGGGCGACGAGTGCTTCGCCGCTTCCCGGGACGCTTCGTCCGACGGGTCGACGATCGAGGTCTCGAGTTGTCACCGCATACCTCCCTTCCGACCTCGTCCGAAGAGGAAGACCCAGCCGTGGTCTCTACGAAGAGCTGGTTACTCGGCGGCATTCCACGGGGGGCCCTGTTCGAGCGAGCAGAGCTGTGGGCCGTCCCAGCCCAGGAGGTGGCCTCAGGGGGGGGCGGGGTGGCGGACTGGTGGTCTTCTGCCGAAGGGGCCCCATCGGGAGAAATTAGAGGAGATCGGTCGAATTGGTCCGCCTCTAGAGGAGCCCTGGGAAGATCGTCGACACCTTGGCTGTCCTCAAAGGAGAATGAGGATGGAATGTCTGGGATTGTTGACGTCGACAAGGTTTTGCTCGTACATGTGTCAACTTCCGCGGCCGGTGATACTTTCTTGATTTTCCGTGACACCGTAATCGAGGGGCCCGCCGTTGAGGAAGGGGGACAGTCGTAATCGGATACATCCTCCCCCGCTGTCACCCGTGATTCTCGGGGAGTTGGAAGCCCGTGAAGCAAGGATTGCGGGAAGAACGCATCGTTGGCGTGGCCAGAGAAAGGAAGGACGCAGGATGATCTGTCCTCTTTTGACGGGGTCACGGAGATAGGGGCTGGTGGTCGTGAGTGTGTATCCGAGCTGGTAGGGACCGCAGCTTGATCAATGCTCGAAATCAGCAGTGCAATGTCGTCCGTCCTCTTCTTCTTCGGATCCCTTTCTTCCGTTGACGACTTTCGTTCCCTCTGAAATTTCCCTCCGAGTGGAGGGGGATGCGGGGGTTCGGCGGGAACAGCTGGGGGCGCACCCTCGATAAGTATCAGGGACCGCGCCCTCTCCTCCACAGCCATCTCGGGCTCATCTATCTCTTCGGCGGTGTTCGGATTGGAGGCCAAAAACTTTGCCTCCGCATAGCTCTTCCCTCCCTGGTTCCGAGGGCAGGTCTTGCGCTCGTGGCCTTCTTGGTTGCAACGGGCGCAGGTGCGGCGCTGACCCTCGTAGATGATGATGGCCCGGTTGCCGCCGATGTGGAGGTACGAGGGGATATTTCTTTCGACCGTCATCCGCACCACTCTCGTACCTGTCAACACGCGTGCCAATTTGTCGCCCTCCCACCTGTTCTCTCACGAGCGATGGATTTTTCCAAAACGTTGAAGCTCGCCTGTTATATCTTCCAATGGGGTCTCCACGGGGAGACATAGAACCCTGACATTACAAGGGCTACCGGAGGTCTCGTCAATGGTAATCGTCGTCCTCGGATCAATTTTGGATGGAAACGGTAGTTTTCGTGGGATATTATCCAGAATCCTCTTCATAGTAGCTTCAGTTGCCAACTTCAGGAATACCAAATGGCGGTTATATCCAAATTGGATCGCCACAATCTCTTCGGGTGTGAGGCCCAGCGACTCTAGTGTAAAGAGGTGGACCTCCAACGGAGTAGGGGGCTTCGCCTTTTCATCAACTTGCAAGGCGAGTGTGTTTACGCGACGTACGACCATTTTGAAAGAAATCAAATGGAGCACGCCAGCGCCAAGAAAAGAAGAAGAGCGCACTGAAAGCACTCCAAGAAGGAAAGAAAGAAAAAAAAACACTCACGAACGCTCCCTCCCCGCCACACGCACCCGGCGGTAGCAAATAAAAAGGAGCCTAAGCTCTACACCAGGAGTCAAGGTCAGTCTTGATCCAGTAAACAAAACAAAAGTACGGCCTTCGCGGCGGAAGAGGTCGAGAGTCAAACTGCACGCTTCTTGATGAACTAGGCGGTCAACCGCCGCTCGAAACAAAACACGATCGGAACCTCGATTTCCGAGAGACTCCGGCAGTGCCGCTCTCCAAACCCCGGCGGCCGAAGCCTCGGACGCCGGCGAATTTTAGACACTCGGTGAACACAGGCACGTCCTGCTATCGAGGCAGCTATCGAGGATAGTCAATTTACCCTGAGATCCGTGGGTCTAATATGTCGCCAAGCGCCCCGATTCTTTCAGCCAAGAGATGGCGTCAGAGGGCTGTTTCACCCACCAAAGGAGAAATAGACAATACACAAGGAAAGGAAAGGACAGTGGGTTAGAATTCATACAACATCATACAGGAAAGGAACAGTGCGTTTCGTGGCACGCATAGCCAGAAGAAAGAGATGAGCCACATTGGCCAAATACACATTCAAACACGAAATCCCGCCAAACGGCGAATAAATACTCATATATACAGAAACAGATATAAGGAAAAGGGATAGGAACACATATAAAGGACGAACACAATAGAGGTGGGGAAGGCGGAATCGAACGGATCACAAGAGTAAAAATATTTCCTCAACCGGGACTCGAACACCGGATCTTTCCACTTGCCGGGCGGATGCTCTTAACCGTTAAGAGCATCCGCCCGGCAAGTGGAAAGATCCGGTGTTCGAGTCCCGGTTGAGGAAATATTTTTACTCTTGTGATCCGTTCGATTCCGCCTTCCCCACCTCTATTGTGTTCGTCCTTTATATGTGTTCCTATCCCTTTTCCTTATATCTGTTTCTGTATATATGAGTATTTATTCGCCGTTTGGCGGGATTTCGTGTTTGAATGTATATATATATATATATATATATATATATATATATATATATATATATTCATATATATATATATACAGGGGTCCGTACAAGAAGTACCTGAACTGGTTCGCTCTAGACTCAACGGAGAGGTGGATGGGAGACCGACCGGTTGGCTCGGTCGAGGGTCCCCAACCACTCTATTTCAGTCGCCGCCTTGCATGCGTTGAGACAAGAGGTGGATTTAATTCAGTAACATTTATTTAATTAATAATGATTGGTCAGTTTTATTCATTGAATCAGCATCAATCTTATCTCATTATTTATTTTTAAGAAACTTAAATATATGCACCTTTTCCTTGGACTTCAACGCTGAAAAGGTGGAAGGGTTTTTTTCGTTTTGATGACTCCTAGCGGTATTGAAAGTAGAAATGATAGTTTCTCCATGTGCCAATACCCGAAAATTATTTACTTATTTAACGTGTTTATTGGGGCGGGATTGCGACTTCATTGCTTCTCCTTCTAGAAGAAGCGACGAAGTCGCAATACATTAACACTGAAGACAATTACGAACACATACTCTAGGCGGACGAATAATTCGTACATGATAATTATCCTTAAATAATTGAAATTGTAGACCTGGATAACACTTACGACAATTCCCAAGTTCCGGGAAGCCCAATGCATGTTACGAATCCCCATTAAACTAAATTTTAATGCTATGAGTTCCAATGAAATTCCAGAAAACGTTTTGATGAATGATTTCCATGAAATCTAAAGATCTATAAATTTAGAGTATTTAAATGAGTGGTAATTAAACATTGATAAAAACAATTTTGAACCTCGCTGAGGAAAGTCCAAAGGGCATGCTGTACATAATGAGTTCTGTAAAGTATTTCGTTTATTTAAATGGACAATCAATTTTTTAAATAGTTTTCAAGCTCTTTATTCGACTATTCTGCTTAAAAATATTTAAGTCCTATCCCATTATATTTCTAATGCAAATTGTCATGAGAGCCCATGTGGAAAAGTAACCTAGCCACGATGTAAACATTTCCATTTGGATTTCTCGGTATGAGTTCATACTACGAGGAAGGAGAGAAATGGCGCAGAGGAAGTAATGGAAGCAGAGGTGGCCAGAGATGCCTTCATAATTAATAGCTTCAAGCTTCTTAAATTCGGTTTTCAGCTATATTTCTTGAGTTGACATCACGTGTGTGCATCACTTAAACTTCCCAGAGCAATTTATGAATGTTAGATCGTATTTATCGAGCCAATTTACCTTTATTAGCAAAGGAGAGAAAACGAAATGTAATACATACATTCTCCATCACACAAGTCTTAAATATCGCACAGATTGTCTACAAATGTCAGTGCATGTACATAATTCTCCATACCGTTTTGCGATAATGTCACTTTTCGACTTTGCTTAGAGAGAAAGTTAATCATAGCCTCCAAAATAGGCATGAAAGCTCATTATACAGATATGCTACTCGGATTAACGAAGAGGACTTATGTAATAAATATCCACGAAAAAGATTATAGTTTAATGTCTTTATAGCATGAACTAATAAAAAATGTTCAACAGCTACTCACATATTATTTTACACAGATTTTTTCATTTAGTGACCTAAAACATAGATATCGTATAATAAAATACAAACGCTAATCATTACCGCCTTATTTCAATGAATACCACATTCTATTAATTAGCACTTCAAATAATTGTAAAAAATATTATTCACCAAATGTCTCAATTATAAATGCTTTATTTTTCATTACACTTTGCAATATTTGGTCGTAAATGTTACAAAACTCAACTCTATTTATAACGATTAGCTTTAGCATACCTACATCATGAACAAAGTGCAATACCCCATGAAAACAATTCAAAAATGCTTAACAATTCGGCTGCCATTTCTTAGACCTACTGATTGCACTGTCTACACGCGCCGTAGGTCTGTAAATCATCAATTTAAGCTGTAATTAGTGGTCTTATGATTACTCTAGCCAACTATAGGAATAACATCAAAGGTCGCAGTTAGATAAATGGTGTAACAATGATAAATCATATTTAGACTGCTTATTTTACGACGCACTGCGTTATTACGCCTCCACAAATTTTCGTTCTCTGAAATAAACAAAGGCTGCTACGTCCACTTCCATCGTCTCCCCCCACCTTTTACCACAGGCAATGAAATTTTTAATTGGATGAAATGGTACATTCATCCAATTAAAAATTCTCATCGATACAATCAGAACTTGAGCTCTGTCGCGTGATTCAGGAATCACTCTTGAATTTCCAACCAACGGTGAGACGAAGGATAAAGGTCGATAGAAATCTCCTTCGAATGGAAAGCCTTCTAAAAGGTTGGTTTGGCAACTGCTCAAGGAACGGCATGAAACGCTTATGACGGATAATTATCCATTTACGCGCATCTGTCCATTGCGAGCTTGACCGGTATCAAATTCACATAAGTGCGTAAAAAATGTATCGCAGAGTATGGTCACCTTTGATTGCAGATGTGGTATGTTGAGACCTCTCACTAGAAGAGGGCGTTCTTGGAATAGAGACGGGGGAAAGGGGATTTTTAACTGCGGGCTATATCTCTAAAGGCATATGAAAGGATGATTGCTTGGCTGGGCACGTACTACCAGCGAGTAATAACACTAATTGTGTGGCTTACACAAGGATCTAACTGGTAATTATTGAAACAAAGACTCAAAGAGATAGAGAGAGAGAGAGAGAGATGATATCTAAATCTACATAATACCCCGCAAGCCGCCGCAAGGGCGTGTGACGGGTGGTGTTAGGTCACCAACGGTAAAAAGGAACAATACCACATGCAAAACAGCAAAATGGAAAATTATACCCACAGCAGCGCACACGATCATGCAAAAATCCCTTCATCCAAAACTCATGCGAGCACATAAACCATAAACCAACAAACAACTGCACCCCAGGATGCAGCATAAAAGCCATCCAATGATGTCTTGAGGTTGATGACTGATGGTTGAATGGAATATTATTACTTGAGGCTGATTACGAAAACATGAAACTTTTCTGAAACGGATTTAAATTATAAATGGCATGGCAATTAAGCAACCTAATTGAACGAAACATAGATTTGTTGGTAGAAAATTTTGAGATGCGGTTGGACAGAATGGATTTGGAAAAATTTAGGAGGCTCTTTAAGAATTAAGGAATAGATTGGAGGGATAGTGACTTATCCGCAACTGGTAAATGTATTGGACTACATGGGAGCGTATGGCTGATGTAGAAATTTTGTTAGCTCGTCAGCCAAGGAATTATAAGTATTGCTAAACATATTTGAAAATCAGTAGATGAGAATACCTAAGCTATGGGATGAGAATAAATGTATTAAAAAAGATGAAGTTGTTGAGAAAATCAAAGCTACATAAACATTTTAGTTGAAAGGCAAAAATCGAGCAGTTGGAAGCAATTTAAAAGTGTTCTGGACCAAGGTAACCATATTAATTGTAGTATGAGAGTTAGAATTGCGTTTGGCAAATGCTTCCACAAGAAGAAGGTAGTATATGATAGGTAAGTTGAGTAAGAACCTTTAGAAAAGACGTGATAACGTTCAAATGCAGCACGGTTTTGTGAAGCTTGGGAAATTGGTCGTTAAAATAAGTTGAAAGAGGTATTTAGGGTGCTTATGGAATGCGCATGTTGAAAAGTATGTAAAAGATGAATTGGGCGAAAAGGAAAACCAACGAAGAATAACGAACTTCAAAAGGTAATGGCGGATATATGATTGTTGGGAGAAATTCATCGGAGGCAGGAAAGATAGATGAAGAGCATTTTAAATGCGAATAGAATGTTAAAGGTTGAGGAAGTTGGGAGAAGGTTAGGCAGGCGAGGTAGGGGGATGAAAAGGATGGTATTGTTGGGTGGAATTAAAGGAGGTAGAATTTTTACGGAATTAAAGCACAATTAATGTGGTATATATATATATATATATATATAACGATTGTACGGAAAAACTCATACGAGCGGCACAATAATTGGCTGACACAACATAACACAAATAGAAAAGAATAGACACATATAAAAGAACACTTACACGGTAAATTGTTCGAGCTTTCGGCCCTCTCAGGGGCCTTCTTCAAGAGAGACTGAAAATATGCTATGGAACAGGAGAGGGGAAAGAGTTATGGGCGTGGAGGGGAGGTGTGGAGGGGAGGTGTGGAGGGAATGCTGGGAGGGAAATTAAATATGGCGGTTAAGGGTGGGAATTTTAAAGGAACGGAAGGATAGTATGTAGGCGGATTCACGAGTTCTCACCTCTATGTTGGTAGCTGAATCAGGTAGGGATTCTAGGATGCTGAGGGAAAAACACTGGTCGAATGAAAGGTTGTGGGAATTGGCGTGTGAAGGGATAGGAAGAGAAGAGAGTGAGGCAGAATTACAGGAGTATCGGTGATTATTCATTCGGATGGATAAGGGGGTAATGCATTCACCTATGTAGAAGGAAGTGCAGTGCTTGCATGATAAAAGATAAATAATATTTTTTGAGAGGCAATTAGCGTGGGAACGAGGTGGGGGGGCTATGAGGGGATGTAGGGAGAGGGGAGTAGGCATAATAAGAGGACAGGTTTTACATCGGGGGCGGTTGCAAGTTGGGGAAATATTGGGAAATTTGTCACGGGGGGGCGCCAAAGGGTTGGTGGATCTCAGAAGGTTTTTGAGATTGGCGGGTCGTCTGTATGCGATAGATGGGCATTGGGGTAGTAAGGATGAGGTCGCGTCATTGTCATGTAGAATTGGGAACAGTTCTTTAAGGAGGGTTTTCAGTCTGTGTGATCCGGGGTAATAGGTGGTGCAAAGGTTGAGTCCTGCGTCAGATGTGGGCTTGTTATTGTGTGGTGTGTGTGGTCGGGTGGAACGGTGGATTTTATTTCGTAGCAACTTTTCTGGGTAACCGCGTTTGAGGAGTGCAAGGTGTAGATTGGCAAGGTATTTGTTGAGAGTGGCTGTGGTGTTGCAAATTCGGTGTCCGCGGATAGAGAGAGAGTTAGGAATCGAGCGTTTTGTGTGTTGAGGATGACAGCTAGTGTGGTGAAGGTATTGCTGATGGTTAGTGGCTTTGATGTGTACTGAAGTAGTGAATTTGTTGTTTTGAAGTGAGATGTCTGTGTCAAGAAAGGTGATAGTGGAGTCTGAAATGGAAGAGGTGAATTTAACCGTGAAAGATGAATTTAAGGCGGATAAGAAGTTGTTGAGAGAGTCAGAGCCATGTGTCCAGAGAATAAAAATATCGTCTATGTAGCGGACCCAGAAAAGAGGTTGAAGGGGTTGCTGTGACAGGAAGGTCTCTTCGAGATGGCCCATGAAGAGATTGGCGTATGATGGTGCCATCCTCGTTCCCATCGCTGTGCCTTTTGTCTACAATTCTAGTTCTTAGTCTAGTTACAATTCTCCCACCGAAAGAATCTCCGCATTCCTTGACCACCACCTACAACCACTTGTACTCTCCTTGCCCTCCTTCACGAAAGACACGTACCACTTCCTCGACCGTCTAAATTCCGTCTCTATTCCCTCCACACCCAACCTACTTATGGCCACCATCGACGTTACCTCACTCTACACTTCTATTCCCCATGCAGAAGGTTTATCCTCCCTCCGGCATTATCTTTCTCTGCGCCCCCTACCCCAGCGCCCTTCAACGGAATTTCTCCTCAATCTTGCCACTTTCGTCCTTACAAAAAATGCATTCACTTTCCAAAATTGTTTTTACCTACAGACAAAAGGCACAGCGATGGGAACGAGGATGGCACCATCATACGCCAATCTCTTCATGGGCCATCTCGAAGAGACCTTCCTGTCACAGCAACCCCTTCAACCTCTTTTCTGGGTCCGCTACATAGACGATATTTTTATTCTCTGGACACATGGCTCTGACTCTCTCAACAACTTCTTATCCGCCTTAAATTCATCTTTCACGGTTAAATTCACCTCTTCCATTTCAGACTCCACTATCACCTTTCTTGACACAGACATCTCACTTCAAAACAACAAATTCACTACTTCAGTACACATCAAAGCCACTAACCATCAGCAATACCTTCACCACACTAGCTGTCATCCTCAACACACAAAACGCTCGATTCCTAACTCTCTCTCTATCCGCGGACACCGAATTTGCAACACCACAGCCACTCTCAACAAATACCTTGCCAATCTACACCTTGCACTCCTCAAACGCGGTTACCCAGAAAAGTTGCTACGAAATAAAATCCACCGTTCCACCCGACCACACACACCACACAATAACAAGCCCACATCTGACGCAGGACTCAACCTTTGCACCACCTATTACCCCGGATCACACAGACTGAAAACCCTCCTTAAAGAACTGTTCCCAATTCTACATGACAATGACGCGACCTCATCCTTACTACCCCAATGCCCATCTATCGCATACAGACGACCCGCCAATCTCAAAAACCTTCTGAGATCCACCAACCCTTTGGCGCCCCCCCGTGACAAATTTCCCAATATTTCCCCAACTTGCAACCGCCCCCGATGTAAAACCTGTCCTCTTATTATGCCTACTCCCCTCTCCCTACATCCCCTCATAGCCCCCCCACCTCGTTCCCACGCTAATTGCCTCTCAAAAAATATTATTTATCTTTTATCATGCAAGCACTGCACTTCCTTCTACATAGGTGAATGCATTACCCCCTTATCCATCCGAATGAATAATCACCGATACTCCTGTAATTCTGCCTCACTCTCTTCTCTTCCTATCCCTTCACACGCCAATTCCCACAACCTTTCATTCGACCAGTGTTTTTCCCTCAGCATCCTAGAATCCCTACCTGATTCAGCTACCAACATAGAGGTGAGAACTCGTGAATCCGCCTACATACTATCCTTCCGTTCCTTTAAAATTCCCACCCTTAACCGCCATATTTAATTTCCCTCCCAGCATTCCCTCCACACCTCCCCTCCACACCTCCCCTCCACGCCCATAACTCTTTCCCCTCTCCTGTTCCATAGCATATTTTCAGTCTCTCTTGAAGAAGGCCCCTGAGAGGGCCGAAAGCTCGAACAATTTACCGTGTAAGTGTTCTTTTATATGTGTCTATTCTTTTCTATTTGTGTTATGTTGTGTCAGCCAATTATATATATATATATATATATATATATATATATATATATATATATATATATATATATATATATATATTATATATATAATGGGCTGACACAATATAACACAAATAGAAAAGAATAGACACATTTAAAAGAACACTCACACGGTAAATTGTTCGAACTTACGGCCCTCTCAGAGGCCTTCTTCAAGAGAGACTCAAAATATGCTATTGCTGAGGAGAGGGGAAATATATATATATATATATATATATATATATATATATATATAATGGGCTGACACAATATAACGCAAATAGAAAAGAATAGACACATTTAAAAGAACACTCACACGGTAAATTGTTCGAGCTTTCGGCCCTCTCAGAGGCCTTCTTCAAGAGAGACTGAAAATATGCTATTGCTGAGGAGAGGGGATATATATATATATATATTTATATAAAAAATTATAATTATATATATATATATATATAATTATACATATATTTATTTATTTATATGTATATACGTATATCTTCTTCTTTATTAAATGTCTAAAACTTTAATAACACAGCTTAAGCTAAAGGTTTAACCCTTTGAGTTTTACTTGAACATAAAAACATGGATAATATTCAAGAAGTTCTCTCGGGTTTCCCACCGGGTCAGGTTGCAGTACACCGACGTTTCGATGGCTGGCTCTACCATCGTCTTCAAGGTGAAGTGACTTCAAGGTGAATCACTTCACCCTAAAGACGATGGCGGAGTCAGCCTTCGAAACGTCGGTGTACTGCAACCTGATCCGGTGGGAAACCCGAGAGAACTTCTTGAATACCATACGCCGGGAAAACCTGAGATCATTCACGTGGATACTAATCAAAAAGCAATATGTCTGATGGTTTCATTTCGGCAGCATAGCCTTCAAAATGAAATGGATGAGATAATATGGAAGTCACCAATTTTTTAAGTTCAGGCGAAGGGATTGAATGTATAAAAAGTTAAAAAACTGATTATCCTACATTTTATAAAATTGTCAAAACTTTTGTTTTCGATAAATTTGTAAATCCGCCATAGAAATTTCAATAGCAATTCGCAGGAGTTATAAGTTCAGGCAAATAACGTCATTTATGATTATAACTCACTCATTTTACCAGTTGGAGATTAATAGCTACTGCCAAGATGTGACGATGATCCTAGAATCTACAAAAGCGGGGTAAGAGGAGAGCCGATTGTTTCCTGTTTCCGAGCAAGATCTCCTCTGGGAGACGGAAAATCATTAGAGAGGTGAGCGCAATAGCTACGCATTAGATGCAAAATGGCGGGGGTGGGGGAAGGTGGCATCTCCGACCGACGAGCTGAGGAAAGTTGTTCGAGGGAGAGCATCAAGAAGACTGCTTGTGGTGCTCCTGCGTCCGGGATGAGAATTAGATGATATCCGTTGGCGAGGTACACAGCGACCGCTGCTTAATTAGCGGTCGCGCGGGGCGCCTTGCGGTACAATGTGGCGAGCGGTGGTGGGAGAGGATGGGGGCCCCGGAATGACCATGTTCATTACGGAAGGCTGAAATGCCTTCCTTGACCAGAATCGATACCCGGGTGCACCCAACGAGGGGTGAGCGAAGCGAGTGCCGCGGTGAGGGTCGACGAGGAGGGAATGCGGAACTTGCGAATGAACAAACGTATGAAGAGAAGAACGGAATTGCACTGCAAAGATGCCCAAGAAATTTCAATTTGAGTATTTAGGGGGTGCATGCGTGACATTTTAGGAGTAATTAAATCGCTGACAGAGATTAAGGAAATTTAGAATGAATTCAACCGTAATTGTACGGTTTTACATCAAATGGCGTTTGGTTCTGGGCCTTTTAAAAGGCAGGAAAATGGCATTTTAAGAATTAATCAATGGTCGATATTAGGGTACAAAATTGTTATCCACTCTAAAAAGTATTTTTTTAGGCCAATTGCTTTCTAATTTCTTTGTACTTGAGATCAAAGTGTGCTTTGCGGTCTTTACTATAATGCACTCTCAATTATAAACCATACATCGCTACGCAAGATCAATAACGTATTCACAACCGCTCGGCAGTAGGAAAACAGGATCTCGCCTTGGATACCCGTAAAAGGGAAGTTTAGTCAAGAACCATTAAGGGAACCTTCGTCATTTTCACATTTTAAACACAAAGAATCATTTTTCTTCGTGAAATCCATAAGCCATAGTGGTAGAAACGATATTTTCAACCGTTCTTAAGACTTGGAATTTCAAACTACGATTCCTGGCATTAGCTTCTATGACAGCACATTCCTTTCTTTATTGTGGTCTCACACGCTCATTAGTTATTAAATTGATTCTATTATAAGGTTATTATTATTATTCCATCCGAGTAATCATTAGACTCCCAAAATCTGTATTAGACGGGTAATCATTGAGCTTCAAACCCGTATAAAAAAATGTCTGCATATTTTTCATTCACACACCTTCCTCAATCCTTCTCATTGACTATCGATTGCCTCAAGCAGGACCATTTACGCATCCAAACAAACTTTAAACCCCTTTAATAATATGGAAAAGGAGTATTTGATTTTGCTAGGACCGTTCTTGCTATTTAGGTCGAAGGGTAGGATTAATAAGAAAGGTTGTCCGCGCAATATCAATCATTTACAAGGCAGTTACAATCCCATATGGCCCCAGTAGTGTAGTCATTTATGCAATGTTACAAGTTAAAAAAGAATATGATGGAGGGTTAGCGGAAACCACTTCTGTGAATTTTCCTGATGCATGATAATGGACAATGGATGTAACAAATGTTGAAATAACGGGAATTGTGGGACTCGGTCTACTGAGCCAAAAGAATACAAAAAATACCAAATTTATGATAATGTAAAGTTCATGTGGTAAAACTAATGAGTAAGTAAATGTTTACGAGTATTTGTCGAAGTTTCCTTTGATTTAATGCGTCAACAGCATCTGTTGAAATCAGAAATATTTTCAATTCGCCACCGGCAATGATGGATGTAGCATGTAATGCGGTGATGCTCATCTTATTGCCTTTGATGAAAGATATTTGAAAAATTAGTAAATCTTTTTGTAGTATCAAGCTATACGACTACTTTATGTTAATTTTATTAAATACAATAATATTTTCTCAAATACTACGAATGGCTGAATTAATTACGAACAAGGAATTCTATTTTATCCTTTCTTCATTAGCCGGCGACAGAGATATAGAGCAATATCATAGATTACATGCAGTTATGAAATTGAAAACATAGTATGCCTCTTGGGCGTTTATATATATTATATTACACGTCTATTGGCAATTTAATCAATAACTATGCACCATTATTTAACGAATTCATTATAAAATCACAGAATGCGAATATTTTTTGTAACAGCAGAATAAAAATTTTCTTTAAATCATTAAATTAAGTGAAGGCTTAATGGGAGGTTTATAGAGCACAAAAAAACGAAATTTTGTTTTGCTTTATAGGACTGTACGTAAAAATGATGAGAGCATGGTACACTAATATAATGAAGTTTTCGTCTCAATTATCTATTCCCATGCACTATCCCACGGTAGAAGTGCCATTATCATACATCTGGGGCAAGTTAATCCTGTGATTCTGAGTTCATTACCTTTTGCCAGAGCTTCTCCAATCTCATTCATATTTATTTTGCCTTTCTCAGATCCAAGCCTTATTCCCGATCTCCTCCTTACAGGATCCGGAGTATGCATTAGGGAAACGAGGTAAGATGAGTAAGCATTGGTGGGTAATGATTCAGTGTGGGAGATTGGAGCGAATGGCGCCAGTTTCTTGGAAGCTATGCATTATTTGGGCAACCACTCAAGCAAAAATTCCTCGTTACACCCTTTCCCTCTCTCTTCAATCGGCGTTGCAACACAAATAATTATAAATCCTAGCAAGACACCCGAGAACTACCCACTTCCCAGTCTCCCTCCCACGCCGGTCTTCTCCTCTAGGATCATATTCGAACACGGTCCTCCAACCATTA
Source organism: Hetaerina americana (assembly GCF_022747635.1). Lineage (NCBI taxonomy): Eukaryota > Metazoa > Arthropoda > Insecta > Odonata > Calopterygidae > Hetaerina > Hetaerina americana. Next base: position 9,465,265 of record NW_027286741.1, read on the forward strand.
TTGTTGCTTGTTACGCCATTTCTATGTACATATAAATTTTCCATTAATTGGGGAATTCCCTCTTAGCGAAATTTAGCGTGATTCCCTCAATGATAGAATTCACTGGGTTTTCCATTCAATCACAGAGCGTCGTCATTCCATGGACACGAGAGGATATCAGGAAATGGCATCATATCTGTAGACTGAACGAAACAGTGGGAAGAGTTAAGTTCATTCTTTTTTATACAGGAGCTCGTATTGAAAGGCCGGCGATGGCACCATAATCATAATATTTCAGATCAAAAAGTTATGATGGCTCGATTGAGCTTACACGTTTATAAGCATCTCGCACAACCTTGCTTTCATTTTTCAAAGACTTAAAAGTTACATCTATGCATCATATCGGACACGTTATTATGTTTTACTATTTTGGAGAGAAAATATCCATCTCTCAAGAGTTTCCTTGCATTTACCAGTACATACTATTCTTTGATGGAAACGTTCGCAGGCATTTTGTACTACTACTAAGAAAGTTAAGAATAATTACAGATAACATACCATCGAGTTAATAACTTAGTAACAATTAAAATTAATAAAAATCCGCAGATTTGTTTCGATTTAGCTTGAGATACTGACCAACATTATCTATACTAAAGATATCATGAATGTTCTGTGGATAAATCATTGACAATATAATTTTGTAATTCATTTAATATATTGTCGCCTTAAACACCACAAATTCCACTCATTTACCCCTTGATGAACGAGAGCACAACGTTCTTTCAAGATTTCTTAGGAATTTTTAAGGCATAAATTTAATAATTAATAAATTACCAGCGATCTCACGCATTAATATGATTTTCTTAAAAAAATACGCATTACATCACTCAACATAGTTCCTCAACTTATTTCTGGGGATCTTGAAGGGAGAATCAAGGCAAGAACTGCTCGAGTTGGAACCAAAGAAAGAAACTTCCTGTAAATCTATGACCATCTCATCCTCTCTGAGCTCCAGGCGCTGTAATGTTTTCTTTCTGCGCTGACTTGCGAGGTAACTTGAGGGCTGGAGTTGGAAGCCAACTGCGATTGATATTGTCGATCTAGGAAAGTGGCCAAGTGTTGCTACTTCTCCATGTCACAACGGTTTCCTCCCTCCACTTCTTTGTCATCGCTTGGACCGCACGTTAGACGCTACTGACAGCGACGCCGCATCCTTTTATGCACGGTGTACTCCCCCATAACGCCGTTGAGCTCTTCCCTCGCAAACCTGCGAGGCATCGACAGCAATTATACGCTAATAACGAGATTATTTGGGTTTCATTTACGACAGTTTACTTCAGGTGTCATCATGGCGAACATAAGAATGCCGATAAAATTTAGACCGTGCTCATGGCAAAATGTTATTATTATCGTACGCAGGTACTGGCAAAATGAATAACTGGCCTGTAAATAACCATTTATTGTAAGACCCATCAAATCTTTTTTTTAAACGTGTAAGAGAAAGCGATTTTGAAATTCAATGCTGTTTTATAAGCATAAAACTTGGGCAAATGATTATTTTTCAGCGTTTAGAGAAACCACGACACTCAAATTAAAGCATCACCTGATCTTATTACCAATGAATAAATGCATGGCTTCCTTATTCCAGCTCTCATTCCCGATCGCATCAACATACTTTTTAGACTCGGTCTCTCACTCTCCTTCTCGCTAAATTCCCGTTCTGGAAGGATTTGCACTTGTCATCATCGATAATCACATATTCGAAACAGACATGCGTGTTGTAAATTACTGCGATGAAATCCAAGGGTTCAAATTTTGACTCCTTTCTCAAAAAATTGCCCTCATGAATTACGTGGAGCTGAAATCGCAGACGCAGTAACTGATAACTGAGGCTAGCACCCTGTATGTAACTTTCCAAGGATAAACTATTCATGCACCTAGGAGAACAAAAGATGTTTCAAGGATTATCCTGAAAGTAAAATGCATAGATTTATTATATTTACTCAAACCAGCCTTTGCCCAGTATTAACTTATATTTCAACACATACATAAGGTTTAGGAATTTTTTAGCCGACAAGACAACCAATGCATAATATTCTATTTGAAGTAAATTCATACGTGGTTATAGCCAAAAATATGGTCTGCAGGAATAGAATTCGGCAATTGAAAAAAAAATTTTACCTTGAAGGCATCGTATTGCCTTTAAGGACAGAATATATTTTTTTCTCGTTAGCATGTGGTAAAACTTAACGGTGGAACGTCATAAATAATTTCATGTTTAAATTTGAAACATTTACGCATGGAAGAATCAAGTCTCAACCAATGGTCCTCGAGCAGGCATAAAGATGCGGTAGAATTACGTATCATACGCGTTTTTCATCCAAAATTTCCTTTAATTCCGGTTAAGAACGCAATTTAATCCGCAAAACACCAGCTGTATCTGAGGAGGCCGTAGTTCTAAGTGACGGGTTCAGCCATTAAAGTCATGATTCTCATCGTATCTCTCCTCTAGAAACAGAGCCCTAGTCGTTTCCAAGTTCCTCCCCTCCTGGGGCAATATCATCAAGCCTCGACCTCTCTCTCTCTCTTACACTCCGCCAAACAACGGAGCGATTCACCCCCCATTCCCGGCCACGAGCATCCAGGGGCCCCATTACAACCACTTCGCCAATATTTTAAGACTAAACCTTTCACAATCGTGCGCGTATCTTTAACGCTAGCACTTTTTCCTACCCCCCCTCGCACACCCAAGAGGGGCGCACCCATCCTGCCCTCGGTCTTTCTCCCGTTCCCCCTCTATTTCCCCCATCCTCCCCGACCAAGAGTATCAGTTCGCCCAGATAGTGCTGCTGGTGGGCCTCGCCGCACTTCCACGGAAATCTCCTCCCGCTCCCTTCCCTCTGCCCCATTGCAGTTCCTCTCCTCGATCGTGCCCTACCCGCCCCTCTGGCGCTCACGCAGCGACTCGGCCCCCCATTACCCCCGAAAGCACCCTCGCCCTTCCCCGCACTCAACCCCCCCCCCCCCGCAGACACCCCCTCCACGGGCATTCCGAAACATTTACCAAAACCGCCCAACACCCTACACATTCACGCATGGAGATTACGTGGAGATGTATACGGCCATAGGCCCGCGGTCCCGTTTGTTCCTACCCCCTATCGTGCCGTCTCCTTCTCGGCACCCTCCCACCCAAGGCCTACTATTCCCGGCTTTCAGATCTCCTTTAACCCCATTCCCTTAAATAAAAATATCCCCCCGTCTTTCCCTCCCTGCCGACCCCTCTCCGCGCGCCTCGCCTAAAAAAATCCCTCTAACTTTATGCCGACCGTTGACTCAGCCTCTAAAAACTTCCGCTAGGTTTGTTCCTTGCTTACCCTTGCTGTCGTCTTTCATTTCGCTTAAATTACTCCAATGGTGACTTATCTATCACCTCGACCTCTCTCCCCCGCCCTACCTCGTACGCTCGAAAATTTACTGGAATGTTTTATTCTCCTTTTCCCAGCAAAACTTGATATTCATGCCTTGTTTACTTTCAAATATATGCAGAAATATATTTTTATTGCGCTGGGGAGCCCGAACGTATCATATTTTGCCTCGAATAAAGATAAGCCTAGGCTGCTCAATTGCAATATCTGAAAAGATTAACTTTAAAAGATGACAAAATACGTGAGCCAAGTACAAGGAATATATTGTCATACTCTCACTGACAGTATAACATTTATATTTCGGTAATTTATGTTTGAGAAATTCTATATTACCCTTTGAGGAATTCCGTTATACGTACTTATCTCAACTGCAATAATACAGAATCAAGGAAGATTTTCATTACCAATTTGTATAATGCAAATGAAAAAACTACTAATCCTATTTGTCTTCCCATAATTGGCAGTTTCAGCGGTGACTTCATGGAATCGATTCATACCATCATAATAATGAATAACTTTGTGATTTTAGTGTTTTATTTGGATACGAGCTGGGTTTCAACCTTAAACATCATCACAACCTAATACCTTGATGATTGAAGCCAATGGGTATAAACCTTACTTAAGTATGCTCATAATATCATGATGCACCGGAATAGCTTGAGACGAGATGGGGATTGGAAAATCAAAAAAAATACGCTCTTTCTTACAGAGCACTTTACGCTATTATGTTTCCTCTAGCGATTGCTTGGTCTATATATTTAATCATGCATTGTTTCATCGTCAATTAAATAATAGAAATACCTTGTAATGAAAGAGTAACAAATCCGTCAAATCAAAAGATACTTCTCCTCTACCACTTCGACGAAATTGGTGCATACTATTTAAATGTTTTCTGAAGCATCGTAGTCTTTACAATATTCAAACAAATAGAAAACATAATAAATATGATTTTAGTTAGGAACCTCAATATAAAAATCGCCCAGGGCTAAAGTATCCATTCCGCTAATTTAATATTTTGCATTGTCTATGATGAAAAACATACTTGTTCACGGATGTACTTTATGATACTAACCAAAAAATTATTGCTAATGCAAAACTAAAGGAAATTAGATACTCGATATGACTTCGCATGTCAAGTTTAAGAATTGAATACGGAATGATCTTCATGCTCAAATGGTAACTAACTTTTGTACACTGCATTCAAATATAGGGTACTAAATACTTACAGTTGAATTGACGTTCTCTATAATAAACCAGAATGGATAGGAGTATTTAAAACCGAGCCTAAGAAAACATAAAAGTTTCGGGTTGAAACCATGGCCGTAAAATATTAAATCTTTATTGTGGAAGTGTAAAGTTTATTTTTTACCCTCATCTGAGCCTAAGTAGTTAAATTAGCCTAACTAAATACTATATCTTAATTACTGCAATGAGTGAATTAAGCACCTTTTATAATACAAGTGGATTGCATGAGGGAAAGGAGCCATTTCTGTAGCTCACAGCTACGTGCAAGGACGTTCAGGTTCAATTCCTGGAAAGCACAAAGCCCGATGGCCTTCCGCTTCACTCTACCTTTCCTCCAGCTGGCAAGACGAGGGAAGAGTTGGGCTTCGTTTTTCGAGGGGATATCTTTCGGGAAAGGGTGGGCTAAGGGAATGGCACCAAACCCATTCGAACGAGAGGCTTCCAATCTGGACGGTGACAAATCAGGAGATCTACTTCACCCTTTTACTCCCTTCCCTTATCTCTGCACTTCTCGTTTCCACCTCTTTCCCGGCTCCCAAAACGGCGTCCCCAATGGCCCCTCCTTCTCCCTCCTCCCCCTCCCCCGGCGACGACGCCCTTCCGCGCCATGTCGCCGCTTAATGCCCCACTCGCCCGGAAGGGGCGCTTGCCCCGGCCCGCACCGACCATCGACGCCCCTCAGAGTCCCGCGCCGCACCGACCGCGTCCCCAATGCTAACTAATATACGTCTCCCTTCCCATGGTGCTCCTCCTCTCTTTGGTTGTATTTTTTCCCCTCTCCTTCCTTGGTCATTCAAGTCTCCTCGCCCACAACCTCTTCTGCAAACTACGGCCGATGCCAACATAACCGTTAATATATAGTATATATAACTCTATCCTCGGCTACCTACCCTTCAATTTCCTCGTATGCCTCCCTCCTTAACCTCCCTCAAAACGCTCTTCTAGGAAATGCAATTGATTTTACTTCCTTCTCCTTCGAGTGAAAAAGGTGATATTTGGTGTTACAAGGTGTTCGCTTTCGCCTTAAGGTAATTGAATTACGCTCAATTACGACCACCAAGTTGAATTTGACGTGAATTTAACATACGAGGCAGAATTCAACCTTGTATGCTTCGAGGAAGAAATCAGCAAGGGTATATACTCAGGGTCATGTCTAAAAATTTGGAATATGAACTGCGCCTGGACTAAAAGGATACGGGTGTTTCAAATCTCTGCTATTCGTCAAATTGGATGACGTTTATTCCCTTTCAATCCTCATACTACACCTATAAGATACTGAATAGAAATTAAGTTTTCAAATCGTCATACCCTAAAAAATGGGCTTTATAGCAGCAAAACCCTAATATTAACTTAATAAAACTACGGCAATCAAGTCAAAGGAATGCAAACTTAAAATTTTTTTATTCTTGACGATTTGAGTGGTTCTCCAAGTCCCGTTTCTCTCATGAAAATACATGTTTTCCTCGGAAAAGAAAATAACAAGATTGCTCCCAACTATTATCACTCGATTGATTATACATTAATAAATGAACACAAACGCTTAAATCTTCTCATAATTGAGGCTTTCAGTTCATAGGTCTGAAACCGTTTTGAACCACAAAAATTATTCATGAAATAAATGTAATCCAACTCAACCCCTAAATGATGTTGCATTTATGAATCACTGAGTTATTGATACTGAAAAATGCATACAAGTTGCATACAAGTGCAAGGCACTTGTAAGTTCTTTGCCGGAGCACATTCTGTTGCAAATACATTTATAACAGAAAGTTCGTACTATCAAAGACATCCGCACAGTCTCTTATCTGTTGACTCTGCGCGCGGAGCCTTGGCCAAAATGTTTCTCTTAAGGCATACAATCCTGTAGAAAATCTCTCGAAAGTAGTTCGATTGACAATCCTTGGGAGCTTGAAGGGGAACCTATCTCAAAGGAAAATCAGATCCTCGCCATCACTCCTACTCCCACACCTGATCTCTCTGCGTGGCTATTATTTCTGCCGCACCGCGAAGGGTGGCCATCCCCTCTGCAAGCAGGGTGTGCAGGGATTTGAGCGGCCACCACCTCCGCCGCCGGTGAGACTGGAGCGGAATGGTGAGGGAGTGGGTTGTGAGGGGCACCTCGGTGACCCTTTTGATGGTGGGCGAAACGTCCCGCGCGCCAACGCATAGACTTCAGGGGCAAGCGATCTATCTCCCCTTACCTCATAATAAGTTAATATCCAATTGATTTCATTTAAAATTGATCACAATGATTCCTCAATTATCGAATTAAATTGTCTCATTAATAAATACCATTTTTGAGATTATCCGTGCAGGCCAATATGAATATTGACAATGAAAATTGGTTTTCCCCGAATATCTTGAAGAAATGAAAATTTTCAATTGCTTTCTTTCCAATTACATACATATTTTATTATTCCTTACGAATCATGTGCAAATATAATTTATTTTATGGTTATTTAATGCTAAAAGGCAAGGGAATTCTTCTAACAAATTTTTATTTAAGTTTATGAATTCAAATAAAACCCCCATTAAAAACTTCCACTCCCATGGAGCCATTAGCTGGCGAGAGCGGAGAGACCGTGTAGAGAGAATGAATGTGGATCTGGTGAAGGACTAAAAAACATTATTTTTTATATTTCTCATCCTGGGTGTTAAAATTCTCTTCGCCACCACTAACTCACTGTTATTTTAAAAATAACTAAATGATCTGCTTCCTTCGGGAAAATTCTACTAAGACCAGTTAACACTAAATACATGAGTGATGCATAGCATACAATAGGGTGGTGTTTTAACACCCCCTGCCACACGCCCTTGCAACAGCTTAAGAGGTATTAAGTAGATGTAGATGAATATGACGTCTAATTAATTTTTCTCACTAATTTCTTTTAAACACTTCCTAAACGTTCCAAGCACCATTTTCTCTGCTACTCAAGCTGATGTAGGGACTATTGACCAGCTTTAGAGCCTAAACTGACGGCTGATTCTTACAAAACTCAAGAAATCTGCTCCCATGGGTTGCTCAAAATCTTCTTCGAGATCCCACTACTGACTATTAGAGAGTGGAAGGCATGCAGAAATTTCTGAGAAAGGTCGTGAAAATGTGCAATGAAGCATAAATTCAGTATCGGTACAGATTTTGTGCTCTCATTTAATACTACTATTCGTCATTACAGTAACATCGTACGTTGTTCAAAGCACGCAGCTGAGAAAAATATCTTAGATACGTACAAATTCCTAATTTTTATAACTTTTCACTGCCTTCTGAGGGCATTTGAACTTTCAGTTTAAACCAATGGTAATTGAAACGTATTATATCTACATTTTAGAATATTTACGTAACACATACGTAGACCAATATTAAATTAGCCACTCTCATCTATGCATAATAATGCAATTGGCGACATTTATATGCATTTATATTAAATGCAAATATTTAGGTATTTACTTAACTAGGGATCCTGGGTGGGGAGTCCAAGTATATAATTTGACACGGAAAGCATTTTAAGTATTGCATTAGGTATGAGTTTTTTAAAAGGAAGTAGCGTAGCCACAAAAGAAAAAGCATATAACGTACTAGTTATCCCTATCCTAGAATACTCCTCCATAGTATGGGATCCATATGAGGTGGGACATATTAAAAAGGAAAAGTTCAAAGAAAGGCAGCAAGATATGTACTTGGAAGGTACAAAAGAACAGATTGTGTCACGGAAATGTTAGATATACTGAAAGGGGAGCGTTTGAAAAATAGTAGAAAAAGGAGTAGTTTAGGCGCGATGTATAGAATTGTTAAAAAGGACGAAGCGTGGTAAGATTTATGGGAAGAGATAGGAAAGCCTAACTTTAAAGGAAAAAACGACCATAGTTTCAAAATAAAAATAAGGACGCAAATAACAAATAAGAAAAAATACTCTTTTTTTAAATAGGACTATTATTGATGGTACCTGGAGCTGCCTGGAGGTTTGTTTGAGCCCTTTCCATCTAATTTTAGAAGTTTTAAGTATAAATGTAAAGCAGCCACTGGGTAATAAACTTCATTGTAGTTATGAAAATACTGTTTTTATGTGACGTGGACGGCATTTTGTATGTGATGTGGAAGTTTGTTTGTGTGTGATGTGAAAGTGCCACTGTATGTTAGAATATTTTGTCTCTCATCTGTTTTTATAGTGCGTGTATGTATGTAATTTTCGTTGTAAGAGTTATCTTTAATCAAACTTGACCGTTGCCATCAGGAAAATCGCCTAATTGCAACGTAATTCTAAAAATAAGTAAATAATTTATGTTCAGATTAACGCCTCAAAAAACGCAACAACCAACATGTATGTAAAAAATCATCGCTTTCCGATGCCCTTGTAAGTTCTTGCGATTTGAGTCGTCACGACTGCTTCACGTAGCGCAGCAAACGTAATCACTAAATATCGCCGCGATTCCGAGGTGGAAGAAACGACGGGTGCCGATTTGGTACGTTACGCCGCAACCTTTACATTAAGGGTCCCATATCTCCACACAGATCCCACCTTCTATTCCATATCGCCTTAGGTCGAACCTGGTACGTTTTTAAGGGCAAGAAACGCTTTAAGGCAGCACTGCCTAGGGAAATGGTAGGCGACCAGTGCTTTTGAGAGCGGATAGCAACGTGTCGGAAATGGTCCATAAAGACTTAGTGCTTTTTCCAGGTTCCACGTAGCCCAAGAAATTGCCAGGTCTTCAGAAATTCCAATGTCATTCTGGGATTCTCTCGCAAAACGTTTCAAATTGAATGGGAAAACTTTTGTGCGACGCAGTGCTCTGGTAAATTATTATGTCATCTCATTCTACGACCGTTGGTCGATAGCGGTGATGGCTGAAAGTGCCACGCTAGGTATTTCTCTACATATTGAGCAAATGAGATGATTTACCCGGGTTTATTTGTAAGCTGAATTTAACCACTCTAAATTATAGAGGGGTTGAATATATGAATTGATAAATTTTGTAAGTAGGAAATATATATTTCCTCATTTTTTCAGAGATTTAATAACGATAATCGTAGAAATTCGAGAAATAATCAGCTTTGACGTGGTCATCAAATTAGTATATTTACTTTATAATAATAGATAGTTGAGATGAGAGAGATACAGTGTTTTCGTTACATATAATCTACCATAAAAGCTCTCTAACACATTTATTTTAATCTGGTGCGTGAGCCATCATTTTACTAATTGTAACTACTACTTAATGATATTAAAAAGAGAGGGGGACATATTGTAATAGAATTAAATATAAAATATTTAAAAGAGGAAACTACTGAATTTTTATTTTTCAATTTTTCATATTTATAATAAATAGAGAATAAAAGAATGCCAGAGCTTTCACGTTTATATTTTGAAAATTATATTCACTTCAAATATGTATACAAATATTTGAAGTTACCAAAGAAGCCTCTCGGTTAGTTTTGCAATAAGGTTCGAGCTTTGACCCAACACGATGCTAATCAACATTAGCCACTACATCCACATCGTCTGTTTACAGGAGACTTAGGTCCTCGCATACGCCAATTGTTTCCTTAGCCTTTGAAACATATTTGCTGTAGAAGTTCAACTAGGATCATAATGAAGTCAGGCCAGTTCGTTAAACGCGGATGAGATCCGAGTATGCTGTACCAGAAAAATCGTGTATGTCGGTTTTTATCCTATTCCACAAATGCAAATTAAATACACTTCACATTCTTTGCGTAAAATTTAGTGAAAAGCAAGCATTCGTTTCCCGGATGAAGCATGAAACCAACGTTTTGATCCAATCGATAAGTCCGTGAGCTTTTCTATCGTGTCGTCTTAACAGTATTCAGGATGTAACCCTTTTTGTCTACACAATACTACACATGTTTAGTTTTTCGTAAGAATAGAATATTAGCCCGATTGTTAAATCAATAAAAAATAAATAATAACACTGTAATATAAATACATGTCTATAAAAGGCCCTTTAATACCAAAATATGGGTCAACAATTCTACATCTACATCTAATTAATAACCCGCCAGCCGCCGAAAAGGCGTGTGGCGGGGGGTGTTAGGACATCGCCCGCAATTTAGAAAAGAAAAAACCGCATGCAAAAACCACGAATTAATACATCCACAAAAACACATGCCATACATTCATGCAAGAACACTTAAACCCTACTCACATGCAAACACTCAAACTACCAACTACATTACACATGCACCTAACCGCTTTGCAGTGTTCAACTTTGCTCTGACTTGTAAATTCAATGTTTTTCATATTTCTAAAGTGAGTTTGGTTTCTTACTATAATGATTTCTGATTGTTCAGGGAAAGAATGAGTATTTGCATCTTTCTGCACTGGAATCTATCTCCTTTATTTTATCTTTGTGGCCTACCTAAGTAGTGTGGGGCCATTAGAATTCCTTCAGTGTCATAGTTAAACTCGTTTGTTCTGAACCTTTCTAAAAGTCTAAGCCTCGCTTGTTCTCTCCACACTTCAAGTGGTTCCCACCCTAATTCCCCTTAGAGACCTGTCACACTTGTGCTCTCATCATCACAATTTTTAACGAATCTAGCGGATTTTCTCTGGACTTTATCTAATTCTTTTTGCCAAATTTTCTCCCAAGGATCCCAAATACTTGCGGCATATTCCAAATGAGGTCTAACTAGAGCAAAATAACACCTCTCTTTAACTTTTTCATTACATTTCCCCACCACCCGTTTTATGAAGCCAAGTTTCTTAAAGCTGATCCGCATATTGTACTGATATGTGCTCCCCATGAAAGGCGTGGTGTTAGAACGACCCCCAAATATTTAACTTGATTGGCCGTAGTCAGTACTGAACCCTATATTTTGTAGTTTATATCCTGTTTCTCGCTCCCTTTGTTCCAAAATTTCAAAACCGCGCATTTTTCTCTATTAAATTTTAATCCCCATTTATTGAACCATTCTGAGATATTGTCTAAGTCTCTAGGAAGTAGCTCACGATCTAGTTGGCTACTTATTTCCTTGTATACCACCGTGTCGTCAGCAAATAACCTCAGATTGCTACCAACGTGTGTGCTTAAGTCATTAACGCTCGAACTATTCAAATGAGTAATTAAGAATACTTGCATTAAAACCTTTATGACATTTAGAAAACGATAAGTGAGATTAAAATTAGCAGCAAAGTGGTTTAGTTCACTGTAATATAAGTCGATGCTTTCGATATTTACTCAGAATATTCACCCATTCAATTATAATTTTGCAATAAAGAGATGAATTTAAGTATTTTTTAATTAACTTAGTGACACGTCAATAAAAAAGTAGCTATTACAAATTAAAGGCTATATTTTATGAGGATTATAATTATTCAAAGTGGATAAAATAATGACTTCTGCCGTCTGTTACAAACAAGCAATGACGCAAATATTTTGCTGGTGTGTTAATCAGACGAAGAAAAATGAGTTTCGGAAAATAAGCGGTATTTTTTCAGATAAAATGCACCTACCTAAAGATTTATTTATTTGAGTGGTGACGATCAAATCACTTATTTTGTGACAATTTTATGATTGATGTATATATATATATATATATATATATATATATATATATATATATATATATATACACGAGGGTCATCCGGAAAGTAGTACCCGTTCGTGCCGCATGAAGTGCTGACGACGCGAGTAGGCGCTGGACGAGGTCAGATAGCTTCAGTGGCTTGTCTGCCTTCTCTGAGCCAAGTTGCGTGACGCTAGCATTGCCTGTGTTGTTTCTGTGATTGTTTACAATGTTTAAAAAAATTGAGAACGCCGCCAGTTGTGAAGTGAGGGCAGTGATTAAATTCCTCAATGCAAGAAACGTTCGCCCATGTGATATTCATCGCCAATTAAAGGAGGTGTATGGAGACAATGTAATGGACGAGTCGTCTGTTCGACGGTGGTGTCGCAACTTCAACATGGGGAGGGGGAACACACACGACGATGAGCGTTCGGGGAGACCGTCTGTCATTACAGACCAACTGGTAGGCTCAGTTGACGAATTCGTGAGGAACGATCGGCGCGTCACAATTGATGACATCTGTGAGCATTTTCCCAATGTTTCTCGAACAATTGTTCATGAAATTGTTAAACACCATCTGCATTATGCAAAAATTTGTGCAAGATGGGTCCCTCGCGTATCTCAATGAGCTGGCGGCGAAGGACTATGCAGCAGGAATACAGAAACTTGTCACACGTTATGACAAATGCCTTAATTTGCTTGGAGATTATGTTGAGAAGTAGTTTAAAGTATCCTCTTTCAAATAAAATTTTTTATGTTTGTTAATATTTACTTTTGTGTCTTTATTTCACGAACGGGTACTACTTTCCGGATGACCCTCGTATATATATATATATATATATACATACCTCCTTGGACGATGAAGCGGTCAAAATCGGATATCCAGTTCCTAATTATTCACGATAAAACCACAGGATATATTAAATTGCTGCCAAAATATTAGGCAAACAGATTAAAACTTGCTTGGGATACTAATGGCACCCGTTCGTCTATTTTATAATTGTTACTCTTACCCGCTTATTAGCAAAAACCTATGAACTTTCAAAAGCCATATAACATTCGAAACAGGCATTAGTTATCATTTATAAAGCTTACAGAAAAGGTAACTAAATTCAATTCCTGTATCATGGAAAACAGGCACTCGTTCCTAAAGAAAAAGAATATTTCCCTTTACACATTCAGTAAATAGGTTGAAATACCTTCCATGTTCATATCCAACCAAGTAGAGTGGCTTGTTTTTTATTAGAATCAAAGTTGTGTCACACCGTAGTTTAACGCATTATACTGAAGCTGTTGTATCAAAGGTGAAATAATTACTTCACATATTAACTTATTAACATAAAAATGTAGAATGATAATCTTAAACAGTTTAAATCAATGCAATATAGACGACTACTAGATACTTAGATAATATAGTACCATGCAAGCTACCCCAAGGGTGTGTGGCAGGGGATGAATAAACGCCAGGTTAATTTTCACCCGAATATGTGCAGTGGGTAGCATTCATGAGGAAGGAATCTGCCCGGATGACCTTGTGAGATCAGTGCTAGTTCCTATTCTGAAAAAGGTAAAGGCTACATCATATGAGGACTACAGAACAATAATTTTGATATCCCACGCAGCTAAAGTGGTTCTCAGGATCATCAGCAAAATGATAGAGAGTAGGGCAAATGATTACTCAGGGGATGATCAGTTTGGGCTAAGGAAGGGGAGAGGTACACCTGATGCCATTCCAGTAATGAGATTATTAATCAAGAGGAATATAAAATGCAACCAGGTAGTATTTCCCTGTTTCGTAGATGTCGAAAAAAAGTTCCATAGAGTGAATTGGGAAAGCTAATGGAGCAAATTCCCGAAAATAGGAACAGGTTGGAGGGAAATGAGGCTAATTCGCAACCTGTACATGCCTTAGACTGCTCAGGTGCGAGTGGGGAACGGTGAGTCCGGATGGGCAGTGTTAGGATGAGGTGTAAGGCGGGTTTGCCCATTATCACCGTTGCTGTTCAACCTATATGTGGAAGAAACGATTTAAGAGGCCTGGGAGGAACTGGGGTAGGAATGAAAGTCCGTGGGGAATTGGTAAAATCAGTTAGGTTCGCTGATGGCCAAGCTTTAGTTTGTCAGTCAGCCAAGTAGTTGCAAGCATTATCAAGTGAATTGGAAATTTAGTTCGACAGATATGGGATGGGTATCAGTATTAATAAAACAAAAGTTATGCGCTTTTATAGAAAGAAAAAAGGCTAAGCTAAACATTAGCAGGTAGAGCTGGTAAAACAGTTTACGTATCTAGGTAGTGTTTGTGACCAACACGGTCAAAGTAGCATGGACGCGAGGAGAAGAATTGCGCTAAGGAAAAAGACTTTCACAAGGAGGAGGGAGTTGATGTTAGGGACGTTTACGAGTAAGAATGATAAAAAAAGGCTCGTAAAAACTATGATTTGCAGAGTAGCTATGTACGGCGTGGAAACGTGGCCATTGAAGCAGGAGGATAGACGTAGATTGATGGCTTTTGGAATGTGGCTGTGGAGAACAATTGAAAGGGTGAAATGGACCGAGAAGAAAACAAATGAGGAAGTACTTAGTATGGTGGTCGAGGAGAGGTGTTTGCTGGTAAAAATCCCAAGGAGGCAGGAAAAATGGATGAAGAGCATGTTGATCGGCAGTGGGATGTTGAAGACTGTAATAGAGGAGAGAATGTTAGGCAAACGTGGGAAGGGCAGGAACAGGATAGGGATTTGGGACGGGATGAAGGGAGGAAGAAATTACTTAGAGATGAAAAAGGACTTGATTTAGAGTAGGTTGCTGGATTGTGTTTTGTTAGGAGTAACAAAATATTTTTTTGCTAGTTGTATCCACCCAAAACCTACCTCGGCCGGTAGATTACTTCATAGTAATGAATTTGAAGCAGGAAAGGAAGAATATTTGCAGAGTACACATCAAGTTATCCAGGATAATGGATACCGGCAGACAGCGCGCTTTTTTTCTAAAGATTTAGACCGAAAATCGAGCTGTTCTAAGAAATGGATTTTACAATGAATAAAATTAAAAATTTATCGATGAAGTTTTGGAATAGACCAAAAAAGAGAAAAAATATGTTTCAAAATTGATGAATTCAAATTAAGCAAATCAAAACAGGTTAAATGCTTGGGTGTCAAAGTGGCATCAAACCTTTAATGGGGCTCACACATCAGAAGAGTAAGGGATCAGCCTTAAAGGATCTTCGTTTCCTTAAACGCCCTGTAGGAAAATGTAATGAGGAGATGCGAGAGGTGTTACCCGTTTTAGTTTAGCAACAGACTACCGCAAGATTATCAGCCAGAATTTCTTCCAGATAAGTCAGATTTGTCAACAATTGTTTTTAAAAGAGAGTAAACGTGAAGGGTATTTCGGAGGAATCGGTTTAATCCCCCTTGATTCACGAATAGGAACTCTAATGTTGACAAAAAAACAAACTTTAACGGTAGATTCGACCACAAAGCAAAGGAGACACACACCGTTTAGACAGATTCAAGTACCCTTTCTTCTCTCATGTGGCACTTAATCACAAAAAAAAATATAACCCAAGTAGCCAAGTCTTTTAATTCAAAAACGACAATGGTTTAATCAAATACACTTTTTATTTCAAGATGAATGCAGGTATGCATTCATCTTGAAATAAAAAGTGTATTTGCAGCATACCTGCATTCATATGCATGAATGCAGGTATGCTGTAATAACCCACTCTTTCCGAATGACCTCATTCGTGTTCTGTTCATCTGTTTTTAAGTTTCCCTTTCAATCCCTCGTCCCTCTCCGCGGGGGCAAATTCCTGCTACCTGCAACGTTGGGTCGCATTCCCTGCCTTTTACAGACTCTTTGGGGGTAGAGTGTTTCGTGGTGCATTTTCATGTGGTGTTTCAATTTCTTGCTTGTTGTGTCCTGGCTTCCGTGTTGTAGGATGTCCTTCGTGCTGCATCATGGGGTGCAGTTTTTTAGTTGTTTTGCGGTATATGTGTTTGCATGAGTATTGGATGAAGGGATTTTTGCATGAGTGTGTGCGCTGCTGTGGGTGTTATTTTCCGTGTTGTTTTTTTTGCATGTGGTATTTTTCCTTTTTACGGTTGGTGACCTAACACCCCCCGCCACACGCCCTTGCGGCGGCTTGCGGTGTATTATGTAGATGTAGATGTAGATGTAGATGTATGCATGTGTGTACATGTGAATATGTATGTATGTATGAAAAAAATTATTCATATAAATATATAAACAAATATTTTCATACTGTAGTTATGCCCTAATACCCCACACACGCCCTAATGGCGGCTTGCGGAGAATTGGGTAGATTTAAATTCGCGAGGCACGTAATCTGGGTAATATGTGTAGGCCAAGGCGGAAATATGTAGTGAAATCATTTTTTATGCTGATACGCATTGTTTCTGTGACGATGGAGTGAGTAGATGAATCAATTCGACAAATCCTCTCTTATTTTACCGTCGCAGTCTAAATTTTCGAAATGATATGGAATTTAGATTTGTTTCCTCCAATCTCTGCAGATGCCCGTAATTAGTGGGCATACCATATAAAAATAAGACACGCGATGATGGGTACACTGAGTAAAGAGGGAAAGAAAAGGTTTGCAATTATTGAGCAAAACGCGGTATGGATATAAAAGCTGGTCTTTGAGGTAAGGGGAAGATGGTAAATAGGGCTTTTAGATTGGTTGTCGTGAAGTAAGAAAGAAAATTATTTCAAGAGTGTGGGTGACGAGAGTTGCAGACGCTGAGGGAAATCTGGAAAGGGCTAGAACAGTGGGCGGAAGAAATATTGGAAGGTAGTGAAATGATGATAATAGTGATGGAAAGGAAACGTTGGGCAACTGGGGTAGATGAATGAAGAGAGTAGGGGTTTTAGACTATGAGGTAAGGTAAGCTTTACGAAGAAATTATAAAGGAAATCATTATGGCAAACAAGAGGTCCTTCTCGGTATTCATAGATAATATTCTTTGGGAACCATAATAAATCTTATCTCATTGTGCAGAAACCTTTAAAGTACGTAAGTATAAAAAAACTGTAGATTCCTTCCACCTCGTTGTGATGGTAATGTTGCGTATTGAATTGAGATAATTTGAGTGAAATAAACAAACAAAGAGTTGCATTCACGTTTATGGCAAGCGGAGTGATTAAATATTTCCGGTCAACCTTGGAAGCGACATAGACTTAAATATGAGAGATGTTTGACTGAAATGATGAATTTTTGGAGAGTGGTAGAGGAGGAAAGGATGATGCCTCAGCGGGGAAACTGCTCACAGTTTGCGGAAGGAGGAGACCAAGTGGGACCGAAGAAAGAAGACAAACGACTTTATCTTATCTCGTGGAGATTACTGCCATGCAACCATTTGTCACGGTTGAGAAGGTCGGGTGTAGGTTTAAGGTTTCCGAGCCTAGTGGTTTCGTTTGGACGGAGTCGGACAGGGGAAGATCGTTGGGGATTAAGTTGTGTGAGTGCGTATAAGAGGGTGTGAGTGCAAGATGGGAGGAGACTCGAGAATGACGAGGGCTTAAGAAAGGGAAAGAACTGCGAGAAGGAAGAAAAAGGGCTCGTCGTTTGGGGAAGGATCGGATGAAATGATGGGGTGGGGTAAATGGATGGAATATATTTGACGCAGCTAAGTAGTTGCACTGAAGACACGTGTTACTCCTTAGGCAGCATTATCAACTAAGCATATTTTTTACCAGCTGAAGATGGCTGACGATATTATCCTTCCGTGAATAATGGACACTGTCTTACTGAAACTCATAATTTGCTACTTAGTCTAATTACCAAACTCAGTAGATACGCATGTATTGAATTAATGAAATAATTGACACATTAATAACAACCAACTTCTCGCTAGCACATCCAAAAAACTATATGGCTCACTCATTCGTGCCATTTCTGGAATATTTCTGTATTCGCTCAATTTATTGACGATTAAAAGAGCATGTTTCCTCCTACAAGTTATAAAAGCAAATTTAAAATACAACTATATTGCTATTAATTAGTGACTAAAGGTTTTACAACACATCAACTGAAGGAATGAAAACCATTCATGATCAAGCACAAGCCCATATTTCCAATGCTCTAAATTCGATTTATAAATATCAACAAAAACAAAAATGACAGTTAGTTGGCCATTGTTCAGGCGAATTTCGCGCTTGCCTGATAACCCTACGAAGTAGGTTCGAGTCCTGCATTGGGTGTGGTGTTGTATCAACTTTGAAGGTTCGGCTCCCGGTTAACCTGGCATGTCAGGTGAAGAGAGCGGGTTCCCATCTGGTTCCCAAAGAACGCCTGGCCAACCCAAAGTATCCAGTGAGCAGAAACAAATATTAATGTTTATGCTGTGACAATATTTAATTTTAGGCTTTTTTTTACATTAGTAGTGCTATCAGAAGTTTTTGTTGCATACTATTACTACTTTTGGTTCCTCCGACTCAGGCTAATTTTCGGCGCTGGAAAATTTGCACATCGCTAGCACCCGACTCCCAGCTTGAAGCCCACCGACCGTCGTCTCCGGGCCCCTCGCTACCCACAGCACATCCCATCACCCCCTTCCCTGAGAATACCCTTCCGTCCTTTCCTTTCCGCGCGCTAAATTCTTAAATACCACCCCATCTGAATACGCTCCCGAACTCACTGGGTCCTTCAGCTTTTCCCTCCCTCCATCCCCGAAGGTTTCTCCCCAATTCCCGCTTTCTCTCCCTCCTTCCCTGGCTCCAAAAACCCCTCAATCCTTTTCCCGCCCAAAACCCTCACACCGACTCAAAAACTATCCCAAACATAATGCCACCCCTATCTGCTGGCCCACCCGCAAGATTCTCCCTGCAGGATCTTCCTCATCCCGCCCCCAGTCTCTCCCTACCAACTCCATCTGATCCGGCGTCATCGCCCCGCCACCAAAATCCCATCAGTGCCTGCAGTGCTTTTGCGCGGGCTCCCCGCCCTCCTGCCGCGCTGACGAAGCCGCCTGCCCTCCCTCCTTTTTATCACTAATCGCCCTAATCCACTACAATGGCTTCGCTAATTACATTCCCGTCGTTCCCCACTCCTGTCCTCTCCTACGCGCTGAGACATAGGTTTCCTCCCCCGAGGTTCTCCGTATATAGACCACTGAATTTCCTTAGCCCTGCATTTGCCAACTTCCTCATCCCAAGAAAAGCCCTTCCACCAAGCCGCCATTCCCGTCGCCCCCTTTCTCCTCCCCCTCGCCGTTCCTCCTCCCAGACGACTCACGCATACCCTCTCTCTCTCTCCACGAGACCAATGACATGGGATAAGTAGAGCAGGGGTGGAAGGAGCATTTCGACTTCAAACTTTCCTTCGTGGCGTGCTCTCTCATATTCCTCATACTCCCCTTCCCTCCCCCCTCTCTCTCGCACTTCGACCTCTCAGAGTCCCTTAAGCTCTTCTTCCTTCTACAGGAAGTAAAGGGAAGAAGAGCTCCATTCTTGTATTACCATTTCGGCAGGAGACACCGCTCCTTAAACCACAGCCGAGCCAATGAAGCTAATAATTTAAAGTTTTTATGCTCATAGATGTATTTCTACGATTAAATAATTGTTCAATCACGTAAAATTAGAAATATTGTACCTAAAAAGTAAAGGGTACATCGATAGATGAGGTCAAATTTTAAAAGATGATACGGAGGATATAGTACGGGATAAAATTTGGTAAAAGTCTACGGTGAATTGAGGAATTTTCACAGGGCTACTTAAATTAAAGTTTAAAAACTAGCATTTTTAAAGCTTCCTCGCCATATTAGTTGGTGATGATTCCACTCTTTATACGAGAGTTTGTGTCACGTTTGTTGAAAACACTTTCCACCCTGGCCCAGGAATCTCCTCCTCGTCGGAGTGAAATGATGACGCCTCCTGGATTTGTTATCACTCAGACAATCTTTGCGACAGAAACGCACGGAGGAAAAATGAAATCTTTACAGACTGTATTTAAAGGCAACAGCGTATGGCAGACTTGCTAGCTATCTCGCTTCCATTTACACATTGCGAAACATTCAGTTCTTCCTAATATGTACCACCGGTACGATAAAATTTCCACAGTAGCTTGAATATATAATAATACACCAAAGTATTATATACATAATTTATTACACCAACAACTTGGGTAACCAGAATAACAAATGACACATTACTAGTCATTGTGGGTAAGGAAGTAGGGTATTTGGAGAATTCAAAAGATGCACGACAGGTGGACGCAAAACAATTAGAATGACATTTAGATGCTGAAGAGTGCAAAATGTTATAAAAACGAGCAAGAGGCAAGAGTAGGATAGGCATGTTGGACGGAATGAAGGGAGGAAGGAAATATTGGGAATAGAAGTAGGGCTGGATAAAACGCTGGATGTCACGTTGTGTTTTGTTGAGAGAGACTACAGAATTCTTGCTGTACCATTCGGTAGCTTGTGTATACCCAAAACCTACCTTTATCGACACCTTCATACATTAGCAAAACTTATACCGTAGATAATCTGGTAATTGTACGATAGTATAATATGATCTGCGATTGTATGCATGCACAAAAATATATGCATGTGTATATATAAATCAATGTTGCAGAAGCACTCAAGCTTAGCTAGAGTGCTAAAAATAGCAAGATCAACTTTGGACGGATGAATTAAACACAAAAAATTATAGATACCACTTAAAAGGACACTCTTATTCCAGAATGTTTAAGCTTTTGGCCTTCTTTGAGGCTTTCTTTAAGTCAGGCTCTCTCAGGTCTGACCTAAAGAAAGCCCATAGCTTAAACTTTCGGAAAATGTGAGAGTACTTTTACGCGTTATCTATTGTATATTATCTATAACAGTAGCGAAAATAATATTCAGACATGCAAATAATTGTTATGGAGGAAAGAGAAAAACTTTTGTTTAAATAAGTCGGATGACTTACAGACAAATCTCTTGCCTCTCATGCAGTGAAAATCCGGAATCACACACAGAAGCTTAAGTTTTGGAAAAACTAGCAAGTGAAAATTTCTGAATATCAAAGAAAATGTAGCATTTCTATCCAAAATGAATCCAGCACAACAAACCCAACGGAACATTCGGCGGTGTTTTCCTAATTATTGTTTATTCTTTTCTTTTTTACTTTGACTGTGTTCTCCACTACCAGTGGACGAAGCGTATTGATTCCTTCAAAATAATATTCAATCTTTGTAAATGCTTTGCAGAAAATTAAGGAATCTCAAACACGTAACTTTACATAAAACTCTACAATTGAACCATAGTTACCTGAGCAGTGGTAGTTTCAAATTAATTCCTACCATATCTGTTCACCCCCGCCCAACGTTCAGTCCCAAGAGGGTTCAGTACTGACTACGGCCAATCAAGTTAAATATTTGGGGATTGTTCTAACACCACGCCTTTCATGGGGAGCACATATCAGGACAATAAGCGGATCAGCTTTAAAGATACTTAGCTTCATAAAACGGGAGGTGGGAAAATGTAATGGAGAAATGGTAATCTTTGAAGACGGAAAATGGAGAAATCATTGCAGATAGCGTGAAAAAGGCAAATATTTCAAACCATTTTTTCCAGAGCGTCTAAAATAAAAACATAAACGCACCAAATGATCCTCCACACCCAACCGGGGAACACATGAGCGATCTGAGTCGATGCGAGATCGACGAGCGATGAGTCATGAGCGACTGACCAAACAGGGAATAGTACATCTGCTCCGTAGTATCAAAGCACACAAGGCACCTGGTCCGGAAGAAATACCTGCTAGAATATGAAAGGAATTAGCTAAAGACATTGCTTCATTTTTACATCTTGTTTTTCTAAAATCGATAGAAGAAGGCTCAGTGCCTCGCGACTGGAAGCTAGCCCACATAACTCCCATCTATAAAGGCGGCGATAGGGATAAACCAACCAATTACCGACCCATTTCCTTAACATCGATCTCTTGTAAAATATAGGAACTTATTATTCTTACCAACATTATGAGATTTATAAATAGTAGGAAAATACTAACCCACAACCCGCACGGATTTAGGAAAAGCAGATCCTGCGAAACACAACTTGGTCTCTTCATTCACGATATACTTAGATCGGGGGAAAACAACACACAAGTCGATGCAGTATTGCTGGATTTCAAAAAAGCCTTCGACAAAGTCCCACCAAATAAACTGTTACACAAACTTAAATACTACGGAATCATTGAGAAAATAATTAATTGGATTGAAGAGGCTTCTTGTCAAACCGCAAACAAATAGTAGTCATAGATGGGTTGTGGTCAACGGAGAGAGATGTAACTTCGGGCGTCCCCCAGGGAAGTGTATTAAGGCCTCTTCTGTTCTTAATTATTATTATAAGGGAAATCTTGCGGTTAAGGTAAGTTTTTGGATGGACAAAATTACTAATTCAATAATTTGTGGCCCCTAGCAAAACACAACATCTCACTCTACATCAGGTCCCTCTTCATCTCTGAGTACTTTCTACCTCCCTTCATCCCGTCCAACATCCGTATCCTATTCCTTCCCTTTTCTCGTTTGTCTAACATTCTCCCCTCAATTACAGTCTTCAACATCCCGCTGCCGGTTAATACCCCCTTCATCCACTTTTCCTGCTTCCATAAGATTTCTCCCAAAAAACCCCTCTCTTCACCCACCATACCAAGTACTTCCTAATTTGTTTTCTTCTTTGTCCATTTCACCTTCTCCATTCTTCTCCACATCCACATTTCAAAAGCCTCCAATCTACGTCTATCCTCCTGCTTCAATGACCACGTTGCCGCGCCGTACATAGGAACGCTCCATGTCAAAGTTTTTACGAGTCTTCTCTTAACATCCTTACTCAACGTCCCCTTCATCAACTCCCTCCTCCTTGTGAAAGCTCTTTGCATAGTGTAATTCTTCTCCTTACGTCCCTACAAGCTTGACCCTGTTAGTCCAAAACACTTCCGAGATACGTAAACTGTTCTACCTGCTCTAGTTTTTGCCGTCCTATTTTAATGTTTAGCTTAGCCTTTCTCTTTCTAGAAAATCGCATAGCCTTTGTTCTATTAATTTTTATTTTCATTCCACCCTGTCTCACTGAATTTCATATTCTCTCAGCAATGCTTGCAACCCCTTGGTTGACTGACAATCTAATTCTTGGTCATCAGCAAACCTAACTGATTTTACGAATTCCCCGCCCGCTTTCATTCCTACCTCCAGTTCTTCCCATGCAACTTTGATCATTTCCTCTGCATACATGTTGAACAGCAACGGTGATAACGGGCAACCCTGCCTTACACCTCTTCCTAACATTGCCCATTCGGACTCCCCGTTTCCCACCTGCACTTGAGCAGTCTGAGACATGTATAGGTTGCGGATCAGCCTCCTTTTCCTCCAATCTATTCCTATTTTCTGCATTATACTCATTAGTTTTTCCTAATTCACTCCATCAAAGGCTTTTTCGAAATCTACGAAACAGGCAAATACCTCCCGGTTGTGTTCTATATTCCTCTCGATTAATAATCTCATTACTGCAATGGCATCACGCGTACCTCTCCCCTTCCAAAGCCCATACTTATCATCCCCTAAGTAATCATTTGCCCTACTCTCTATCCTTTTGTTTATGATCCTGAGAACAACTTTAGCTACGTGGGATATCAAACTAATTGTCCTATAGTCCTCACAGGATGTAGCCTTTACCTTTTTCGGAATAGGAACTAAAACGGATCTCACTAAGTCTTCCGGCCAGATTCCTTCCTCATAAATACTACGAATTAGCCCATATAGCCGCTGCCTCCCCCAATTTCCTAAATATTTCAAAAGTTCCGCGGGAATGTTATCCACACCCACGGCCTTATTTAGTTTCTTCTCCCCTAATGCTCTTTATATCTCATTGTCTTGTATGCCTGGACCTAAGCTGTCTTCCTCTACGTCACGTCCCAAGAGGGTTCAGTACTGACTATGGCCAATCAAGTTAAATATTTGGGGATTGTTCTAACACCACGCCTCTGATGGGGAGCACATATCAGGACAATATGCGGATCAGCTTTTAAGAAATTTGGCTTCATAAAACGAGTGGTGGGTAAATGTAATGAAAACGTTATAGAGAGGTGTTATTTTGCTCTAGTTAGACCTCATTTGGAATATAGTATGCCGCAAGTATTTGGGATGCTTGGGAGAAAATTTGGCAAAAAGAGATAGATAAAGTCCAGAGAAAATCCGCTAGATTCGTTAAAAACTGTTATGATAAGAACACAAGCGTGACAGGTCTCTTAGGGGAATTAGCCTGGGAACCACTTGAAGTACGGAGAAAACAAGCGAGGCTTAGACTTCTAGAAAGGTTCAGAACAAAGAAGTTTAACTATGACACTGAAGTAATTATAATGGCCCCACACTACTTAGGTAGATAAGGCCACAAAGAAAAAATAAGGGAGACAGATTCCAGTGCAGAAAGATGCAAATACTCATTCTTTCCCCGAATAATCAGAAATCATAATAGTAATAAACTAAAATCACTTTAGAAATATGAAAAACATTGAATTTACAAGTCGGACCAAGTTGCACACTGCAAAGCGGTTAGGTGTACTTTCAGGTGTATGTGTACGTAGTTGGTAGTTGAGGAGGAGAGTGTTTGCATGTGAGTAGGGTTTAAGTGTTCTTGCATGAATGTATGGCATGTTTTTTTGTGGATGTATGAATTTGTGGTTTTTTTCCTTTTCTAAATTCCGGGTGATGTCCTAACACCCCCCGCCACATGCTCTTACGGTTGCTTTGGGGGTATTAAGTGGATGTAGATGTAGATACGTTACTCATTACTCTCCTCTTGGTGGACACTCCCTCGTAGGGTAGCGTGCTTGCGTGCCCTCGCGCTCCTCACCACTTTGCCTCACCACTTTGGGTGTTGAAACGCATCCACAACCCTCACTCCTTCGCTTAGGACACGGCCTTCGGCACGATATCAATTAAGAACAACGACACAATAGAGAGATACATTTCAGAATATGACCTACTAAAAAGATTTCTTCTCTAACGTCGGTGAGGAATCTTCTCCTTACATATAGAAGTAGTATTCAGTGGAGACAGCCGATAGCTAAAGTCACTTGCGGCATTAGGGATGGACAGGAAAGGATTAAAAGTGAAGAGAAACCTGGCGTCGGCATTAGCCTACTCGCAACAAAGCGCAAAGAGGTCCGCAGGTTAACGTCCCATCCGATGGACGTTGTACTCACTCAAAGTGCTCTCCACTAAGAACCTGATGTAGAGATCGAGATAACACTCGACAATACTTGAAAATATTCGACGCCGCGGGATTCAAACCCGGGCCCTTCGGGTGGGATGTTATTACGATAGTCACCGAAATATCTGGATCCCTCTCACCTAACATGATACAATATCTTAGAACAAATTAATATGTTGGCACAGTGGATATTGACACATAAATTAATGACAATAGCAATGTGCCCTAGAATCCAAAAATACTAGCAAACTCGGTAAAGGCGGTATTTAAGTAAGGTATTTTACATATATATACACGTCATGATGACATTCGGAAAAATAATGAGTGTAATACAACTGCAAAATAAAAAAAACATTATATATTTCAGGAATAACCTGTCCAGTCATGAAAAATTATTCCCTAACTTATAACTCTTAAATGCATTATCATATTAAGAAAACATATTCACTCAGAAAATTTGATATAATATGGCTTTTATATCCAACGACATGGTTAAGCATGAAATGCCTTCTATTCAAAATTTTGACTTAATTATTTTTAGCTATCATATGCGAGGTATCATAATTTCTTATACTCTATTACAGATCCTTGGCCAAAAAAGTCCCAATATCTGACCTGATCACAGGAATATATTTGGCTTTACTCTCAAATCTTGGCCAAAAGACAGTAACAAAAGTAGTTTTACAGTACAATTTCGATGGTGGAAACGAAATTATGGCTTCCCTGTGGGAAGTTCGATGGACATGGAGCAAGTGGGCTGGAAAGCGAGGTGCGGAAGGGAAGAGAGGCTGTCAGGGCGGGTAATCCGAGATAACAGGTGCCATGCGTCAAGCGAACCCCCGGGGCCGTCAACACTTGGTTCGGTGACAAACACAATCTCATCCTTTATAAGCGCCAGAGCAGGGGGGCGGCGGTGGAGGCAGACGGATAGGGCAGAGGGTGAGCGCGCGCGGAGGCCCGTCTCAGGCACAGGCAGGTCCCACTCGCGCCCCGCCCGCCCGCCGCCATCTCTCTCTCTCTCCCGGGGCCCAAAATCCCTTCTGCCAACCAGCGGCGGTACCCGTCGTCACGTCCCGCAAACGAAATCATGCTACGCACGAGTATGCACGTCAATCCGCCTCCCCCGGCGGGAGGGAAGGAGTGGGGGGGCCAGCGGCCCTCGTGCCTCGGTCAGTGTCCCCCCAAACACTCAGCTGTATAACCAAAAACATCGGCGAGGATCATTTCAAACTATCCAATGCGAGTGATTTTATTATAAACTCCCGAAAAACACAATAATATGACAGAAGAGTTCGGTTCCCATTAAATGTACGAATTTTGCGTAAGGACAACAGATGGCCCTGAGCATATTTGTTGGAACGAGTTCGTTCTTGTTGTTTCTCATAAACGTGGTACACAGTAATGTATGACCGATAATCGCCTTTGAAGTAGAATACTTTTTGGGTGTCCAACCATGGGATAAAATGTGTCCTTAATTATTTGCGCCACATCAATGAGAGGTTGCGTGTTTCGAGCGGGAGCAATGTTCCAGAGGACCCGGTTTTTCTAGATTTCAAGATAGCCTTTGACAAAATTCCTCATAGTAAACTACTCACAAAGCTAAAAGGACATAGCATAAATAAAATATCCTGAGTTGGATCAAAGACTTGTTGACCTGTTGGAGTACTGCTGAACAGTTACAAAGAGTAGTCTTAGATGGAGTTTGCTCAAATGCAGTAGAAGTTACTGCAGGTGTTCCCAAGGGCCGTGATGCCGGACCCCTTTTATTTATAGCTTACGTTAACGACATGGACTCCGTAGTCACTATTAAGATACTCTTTTTTACGACGATGCAGCGGTTTACCGTGGTATCCAGATAAACACTAAGGCTGTATCACCTTTGACAAATTTTAATTAGCTAAGGGAGATGATGTAACATTCATTTTTAAAGAAGACATCCGCTGAACGTGCATTACATTGAAACAATTTCAGAGTGTAAAAATCCCGGTCAAGGCGAATTAAATTTACACTCTGACATTGTTGCTTTGTGATGCATATTTAGCAGATGACTCCGTTAAAAGCTAATGTTGTGGCATTCCCTGCACTTACTTGGAAAAATATATGAGCCTTAGGGCTATCCCATTCCATTCCTTCTTTCTGTTGACTTTCTTTGAACGATCGCTCCTCCAACCGCATATCTTTAACATTTAAAATACCGCATCGCCGCACGTCTCACTCGGCTAAGGATGAATTTTGATGAATATGGAACGAGGCAAGAGGAATAAAACGGATGATCACGCTACTCTTGTACACTAAACTATCCCATTTTAATATTGAAAACACTTTTCACTCTAACGGCAACATTATGAAACGTGCTCTGTACGATAAATTGGCAATATTTTTTCCTCCAAACACATATCTTCATCTACTTCAGGGTATTGTGAAAACAAGTGAATGATTTTAGGACTTATATGCATCTCGTAATATTAAAAAATGCCTCATTTAAACATTCTAGCCTATATGTTAGCCAAGCAGCCTATTATATTCATCCGAAGAAAAACATTCGGCATTTTTCGATTACACAATCCATGTTTCGCCTTTGAATGTACATGATCTTATTTTTTCCTCCAGACTAATATCTCCTTCATTTCATGCAGTGCGATTAATATTTTCCAACGTACCTGTTTTATTAGAGTCAAAACCGTTCTGTATTTCATCCTCTTAATTCTTCTTCAATGATACTGACCGTCACTTATAATTTATGAGGAAACTCTGCTATTTTTTGCGCCATTTGGTAATAAAGATTTGGTAATCATGACACACGAGTATAAAACATCTAAATATTCTTATTTGTCTTACAAGTGCCGGGCCAGTGGCAGTGGGTCAGTAAACTCGATTCCTGCCTAGAAAGCTTTCATTCTACAAAGAGCTTAGATGTTTGTGATTGATTTTTATTGCTTTTGTTCAAAGGTCGAAAAGAAAGTTTTCAGATCGAAACTAATAAAAGTATATGATGTGATTTGCAGGTCGTAAATATGCAATCAGTTATTTTAAATTTTATATTAATATTAATTCCATAAATAGATGCCCTCAACAGATGTAGAATCATTTTCAATTGCAACCACTAGAACATATACGGAAAAAGATAAAAATTGACCAACTTTTAAGTAAATAAAGCACACAATTTTGGTGATCAATCAGGAGTATATATGTGTCCTCATCGCAGTCAATAAATGAAACGAAACTAGACATGAGGAACATTAATGGAAACAAGAAATAATAAAAATCAAGCAAACCTAATATTTAAATGCTATTCGGAATGAAAAAAATCTCCACCACTGTTCGCAGTATTACACGGATTGATAGGGTGATCTTCCTGTGTAGTGAGCAATGGTTTTTTAGGCATAGCT
The DNA here is from genome assembly GCF_022747635.1 of Hetaerina americana. NCBI lineage: Eukaryota > Metazoa > Arthropoda > Insecta > Odonata > Calopterygidae > Hetaerina > Hetaerina americana. Next base: position 9,494,030 of record NW_027286741.1, read on the forward strand.
GGCATTTGGAAATCAGACGCTCTAGAGCCAGAGTTTGTCGAATACCTTGTTTTTGCCGAGGAGAACGCGAGGCGGCCCTGAAACGAGGGTGCGAGGGGGAAGAGGGTAACGGTGGATCATCAAGCAGGTGGAGCTAGGAGAGGAAGCGCGGCCTTGCACAGAGCTGTGAGTCGGTTTTGAAACGGAGAGCCACAGGATGCGGTTACGGGAACTCTTTTGAAGTGGTGACCATTACATTACTTTCAAACAGACGAAAGAGCCTCCAGGGAAGCAAAATTAAAGGCTGCAATAGCTGCAAAGAGGGAAATATCTAGGAAGGCGATTTAGAACGGTTTGAGAGCCATGTTAGGAGATGGAGAGGAATGGAGCGCTTGGGACTTATTTGAGGGACGAATATTTAATTCAATATGGCTGCATAAATTGTATAAAGCGGGTAATATATCATTTTGGTAAGTCTTTAGCTTTCTTTAAAGAAAAAATTAATTAATCTAGTCCGAAAATAAAGTTACTTAGACCAAAAAACATTACGGAGTTGACGCTTAGAAGTCACTTAGCTTCTAACCTCGAGCCACTTCCACCACATTAATGAAATTGATGATTGGTACGAGGCTATTAGTCGGTTTAAAAACTATTTCTGCTGTAAGACCAAAGGCGTGAGAAATTCGAACGTAACGAGAAGGGAGTTCAGTTTCTTTCCAATGCAAATTGGGTGTTTCCACGATTTTTTGAGAACAGAATACCATAACGTTTAGATTTAAACTCTAGCTAACCAGAGTGTTCTCTCTAATTGTATATTGAGATCCTCATGAAAATAGTCAATACGGTAATTATATAGCTACGACATCATTCTGAATACAAGTACTTAATATTAAATAGGGAATGCATCACCAAGCGACAATTCCAAAGCGTAAAAATCATTCACCTCGCTCGGAATTCGTACCCGAATCCCGGTCAATGCTAAGCATTAGCAGATGACCTCGTTAAGAGTCACTGTTAAGGCACATCCCGCAGCTTCATTCATTTTTTTAAGTAACGTGTCTTTTCAGCGTATCATGAATTATTGAATTGTTTGATCCAGGATCTTCTATCCTCATTTTTACTCTCAATTGTTTTTTCCGATTCCTCTCAACGTACATCCAGTGGATTTTTTTCAAATAGAGCTTTCCAATTTCCACATGCCTCCCCAAGCTCCTTTATCCATTTTCCTAATTCTGTTAAGAGTTATTTCATTTTGTTTACATAGAAGCGGAAGATATCCATGCTTTCTCTATATTTCACTCAAAACTCCCAATTACCTACTGAAAAATCCTGTCACGCTCTTCATCGTAGTACATGCCTTCCCCTACCATTCGTAATCAGTCAAACAGGCGAAAAATCTATTACTTCGTTAACGTAAATTTTCCATAGCTCGTAAATAAAAATTAAATGCGAGAAGGTAACTCAAAATTAAGCTGTTCAAAGTTCACGTAGGTGATTCATGCGAAAATATGCATATTAACGAGTTTTTTTACCGCTTTTTGCATGCCCAGATGGGCTATTGAAGAATGACACGAAAATAAATAACTATATAATGGAACCCTTTGAAGTGCACCATAAAGTTTAAAGAAAACATTTTTGTAAAATAGAGCATCTTCTAGAGGGCCTAATAAAAACACTTTCGCAAAAACGCCAGAAAATAACAAACTTCTCCCCCAGTCTCGGGGACGTCCAGAACAACTCCTTCAGCGGAGAGGGAGAGAAAAACGCACGAACTGAACAGGAAGGAAGCACGGAGATCGAGTCAAGATTTTTTAGTCAAGAGGAGGGAGGCAGGAGAAGAAAGTGGGTTGGAGAGGAGAGGGTGGGTATTGCTAAAGCGGAAGGCTATGGAAGCGATTAATAAAAAGGAACGCTGGGGCTGGGACAACCGGAAGAGGGCGCAGTTAGGGGAGGGAATGAATTAACAATGCGGATATAAGGACAAGGTAGGGAGGACAATGCTGAAGGGAATGGGGGTTACGGGGACCAGGGGTGGGATAACTGCTCACGAGGACGAACGGCTGGAGGGATGCCATTGAGTGGACCCCGAGGGGGGATGAGGAGAGTAAGGGATTGGGAAAAGGAAAGATAGAGGGGATGGGAGGCTAGCAAAAGAGCTCCACGAAAAACAGCCCGAAAAACGGGAAAAACTGAACACACGGCATGGTTTTGTGCGCGTGAAGTCGTTTGGAAATAGAAAACCACTCGAGGGAGAGCGGGAGTGAGGCGGTGTTTGCCTGGACCGTGGCCCGGATGAAGAGCCTGAGTGCCGTATCGGATTAAATGGTGGGATTAAACGACAAGCTGAAAGACCTGCTCCTCTGTGTGATGAGGTCACTCGCTGATATCTAAGGGAAATACGTGCCACTTGCATTGTTGGTATGAAGAATACGAGATAGAGTGGTTCTCTTTTCAAGCGTTCAGGGCGATAATATAAAATTAGCGAGCTACATAAGAGTAAATTTAAATAGTTAATGCAGCTATAATGCATATTATATTTTATGCCTCATTAAAAAACTACAATAAAGTTCCAAGTGTTCTAGAGAATAAGAAAACCCCTCTCTAAAGCCTGTAGAGTAAAATAGTTTCCTCAAAGATCAGACTGCCATAAATAGGAGAGAAAAAGTTGATCATATGATAAGGAACTCGGCTGAAATACATATATTTTCTGAGACAATAATGTTGCCCCGGGTTTCCCTCTGTCAGCCCTGCTAATCCATGGGTTTCCCTTTCGATTTCCACGGAGATGAGTTTTACTCTACCAAGGTCTAGGTTTCGTGTAAAACTCAGTGGTTATGCAATGGTTGCAGTCATAAGCTAAAGCCCCAAACATGGCCATTTTTGGTTTATTGCTTAAAATTCAATAATGACTAAAAAAAATGAATCCGTATATTTCATTCAAAACTGATGATCATGAATTAAACAGCTATGCTTTCACTTCTGAATATTCTCTGTTTATTTTCACACTATCCTACCAATTTCATAAAGATGCATAAAATGTATCAATGAGAATTTATTTCAACTGATGCATTTTATTCACACATATGAGTATACTACCTTGATCAAAACGTTCCCGTAATAACCACCGTGTGGCGCTCCCATCGTTCCGATTTGAGTTCTGTTTTTTTGTGTTAAATTGGTACATCTGTTGTTGATATTCCCTTTAAATCTTAGTGTCACAACTTGACATTTGCAAAAGTTACGTAGCCACGAGTACATCTATCTCTGTGTGTGTTGGCGATTTTTTACAATTTCAGAAATGGATTTAAATTAGCAACAACGAACTTGTATTAAATTTTGCGTAAAAAACGGATTTAGTGGCGCACGGACGTTGGAAATGTTGGAAAAGTGTTTCGGCAACGATTCTCTAAAAAAAACGGTCGTTTACCAGTGGCACGAGCGGTTCAGAAGTGGTCGTGAGTCAATCGAAGATGATGAACGCAGTGGCAGACCATCGACATCGAAAGTCGGTGAAAAAATTGATAAAGTAAAAGAAATGTTGGTCAATAACCGCAAATTAACCATCAGAGAAATAGCGGAGGACTTGAACATTGCCTATGGATCCGCCCAAGACATTGTGGTTAATGATTTGGGTTTCCGTCGTGTAGCAGCAGCAAGTAGCAGGTGCCAAAAGACCTCAATTTCATGCAAAAAAGAGACCGTGTTGACTTCGCAAAAGACATGATTTGCGAGGCTGAATCCGATCCCACATTCATCAAAAGGATCATTACTGGAGACGAGACGTGGGTTTATGAGTACGACACGCAATCCAGACATCAGGCAAGTGAATGGCGTTCACCAAATGAGCCGAGACCAAAAAAACCACGTCGTTTTCAGTCAAAAAAGAAGGCAATGCTGACGGTTTTCATGGATTACAACGGTGTAGTGCATCATGAATTTTTGCCAGAAGGCCAGACAGTAAACAAAGAGTATTATTTGGGCGTTATGAGACGTTTGCGTGAAGCAATTCGCCGAAAGAGACCAGAAATGTGGGCAGAAAACTCGTGGATTTTGCACCATGATAACGCACCGTCGCACAGTGCTATCATTATTCGTAATTTTTTGACGAAAAATGCAATAAATACCATCCAACAGCCACCGAATTCACCTGATTTGGCTCCCTGTGACTTCTTTCTGTTCAATCGAGTTAAAAAACCATTACGGGGAACGCGTTTTAGCAGCCGAGAGGAAGTAATGGAAAAATCGCAGGAAGCACTGATGGACATACCGAAAACCGAATATAAAAAATGTTTCGAGGATTGGATCAAGCGCTGGCATAAGTGTGTTGCAGTCGATGGGGATTACTTTGAAGGGGACAATATAGATTTAGATGAATAAACTTGTATTTTTAATTTTCTGAATAAATTCCGGGAAATATTTGATCAAGTTAGTATTTATTCCAGATATTTTACTGTAGCTTTCTTTAAGACCATGGGAGCAGAGTGTAAGCATCTAACATCGAAAAGAGAAGTGCATGTTTTGAAGGAAACACCGGTCCATTACTGTGAGATTTCTTTGAGGCCGATAATATTGGGCCAAATTATGCAGCAGAGTATTTTAAAGTCAATTTTCCACGACTTACCACTATTTTAGATTATTACAAGTATAAATATATCGAAAATTACATGCATTGTTTAATATAGTTTTACAAGTTTTTATTCTATTTATTATTTAATAATTTATTAATATCGAGGTTCTATTATTTAATTAGATTTGAAAAATGTCAGTATTAAAATACAGTTTATTTAAATAGACCATTATTAAACTCTTCCAACAAATATTTTTAACGGACCAGATTGTAGTCTAAAGCACTGTTGCTCTATGAGTATTTTAAGCTGACAATAGCTCTGAGCATTAAATTACGGCAGATATACTAATTATTAATATAAAGATCCTAACTTTTTACCATATGGCACCTTGTGAAATAGCAGACCTACAGAAATGAAACAAACTTTTGTTTATTTTTGATGTTTTATCATTTTCCCAGCAAACACTAGAAGGCTGTACTTTTTAAACATAGATTTGTGCAGCAGTAGACTCTTGTTTGGCCAATAACGCTAATAATTTCAAGTTTTTATGCTCATAGATGTATTTCTACGATTAAATAATGGTTCAATCACGTAAAATTAGAAATATTTTACTTAAAAAGTAAAGGGTACATCAACAAATGAGGTCAAATTTTAATAGATGATACGGAGGTAAACTTTAGTAAAATTCTACAGTGATTTGAGGAATTTTCACAGGGCTACCTAAATGAAAGTTTAAAAACTAGTATTTTAAAAGCTTCCTCACCATTGTAGTTGGTGATGACTACACTCCTCCCAGCAAAAACTAGAAGTTTGTACTTTTTAAAAATAGATGTTTGTAACAATAGACTCTTGTTTGGGCAATAGAATGGCAAAATTCAACGTATGTCAGCCATTAAATTCAGAAAAAATGTAGGTTTTTCCGCTATCACGTACTATATTGTTCAGCTTCTCCAAATTGGTTTTATAATTTTTTTTTGACGCTTCCTACATCGTAGAACATTATATAAACCTACAAACGTGAACGACTATATCGTTCACGTTTGACAAATTATTTAAATGATGTGATGACATTTAAATATGTAAATTCATTCTGGCACAACGAATGGAATCAAGAAAAATTTGCAATAAAACATCTTTCGCATATAGTAAAATTGGTAATATTTGTAATATTGAATATTTGAAATCGAATATGACTTTACTGAAAACCGATTCACAATATGACGAACGAGTGAGCACTCATCATAGAGTATTGAATGCACTTAAATGAAAAAATGTGCAATTATTATTCTTGTACTAAGCAACTCATATCCTTCTACGTTTCTTTATGGGCGGCTTCTCCTGAATTCATAGGCTTCGCTATTAATGAAAATTTTTTTCTACGCCCAATTTTTTTTAAATATCCTTCTTTTAACTTAAATTGGCATAGGTAAAATATCCACTTTTATTTCCGGTGCAATGCCCCAATGTCTTTCACTCTGTATTCATTTTACTCATTTTAAATGCAGTTAACTCAATATGTAATATTTTGCTCCAAATTTATATGTTTCATAAGTTTTGAAGCATGATCGTTAAGGATATGTTCTAGTTATTTTTCTCCCAATCCGAGAAACAATTCATGATATCACCGCTTTCACTGATGTTGATATTTTAATATCAACGCAGCATGTTTCCGCTGAAATGAGCAAAGGTGCATAGTCTACATCTACATCTACATAATACCCCGCAAGCCGCCGCAAGGGCGTGTGGCGGGGGGTGTTAGGTCACCAACCGTAAAAAAGAAAAATACCACATGCAAAAAAACAACACGGAAAATTACACCCACAGCAGCGCACACACTCATGCAAAAATCCCTTCATCCAATACTCATGCAAACACATACTATACCGCAAAACAACTAAACACTAACAAAACAACACAACTAAACATTAACACAACTAACACTAGTATACCGCAAAACAACTAAAAAACTGCACCCCATGATGCAGCACGAAAGCCATCCTACAACACGGAAGCCAGGACACAACAAGCAAGAAATTGAAACATCACTACCACATGAAAATGCACCACGAAACACTCTACCCCCAAAGAGTCTCTAAAAGGCAGGGAATGCGACCCAACGTTGCAGGTAGCAGGAATTTGCCCCCGCGGAGAGGAACGAGGGATTGAAAGGGAAACTTAAAAACAGATGAACAAAACTTGAATGAGGTCATTCGGAAAGAATGGGTTATTATAGCAAAACACATAAGGTTAGTAGTACTACTATATGTAAGGAGAAGATTCCTCACCGACGTTAGAGAAGAAATCTTTTTAGTAGGTCATATTCTGAAATGTATCTCTCTATTGTGTCGTTGTTCTTAATTGATATCGTGCCGAAGGCTGTGTCGCGAAGCGAAGGAGTGAGGGTTGTGGATGCGTTTCAACACCCAAAGTGGTGAGGAGCACGAGGGCACGCAAGCACGCTACCCTACGAGGGAGTGTCCACCAAGAGGAGGGTAATGAGAAACGTATCTACATCTACATCCACTTAATACCCCGCAAGCAACCGTAAGATCATGTGGCGGGGGGTGTTAGGACATCACCCGTAATTTAGAATAGGAAAAAAACCAAAAATTCATACATCCACAAAAAAACATGCCATACATTCATGCAAGAACACTTAAACCCTACTCACATGCAAACACTCAAACTACCAACTAACATACACATGCACCTGAAAGTACAACTAACCGTTTTGCAGTGCTCAACTTGGTCCGACTTGTAAATTCAATGTCTTTCATATTTCTAAAATGATTTTAGTTTATTACTATTATGATTTCTGATTGTTCGGGGAAAGAATGAGTATTTGTATCTATCTGTACTGGAATCTATCTCCCTTATTTTATCTTTGTGGTCTGATCTACCTGAGTAGTGTGGGGCCATTATAATTACTTCAGTGTCATAGTTAAACTCGTTTGTTCTGAACCTTTCTAAAAGTCTAAGCCTCGCTTGTTCTCTCCGCACTTCAAGTGGTTCCCAGCCTAATTCCCCTAAGAGACCTGTCACACTTGTGTTTTTATCATAACAGTTTTTAACGAATCTAGCGGATTTTCTCTGGGTTTTATCTATCTCTTTTTGCCAAATTTTCTCCCAAGCATCCCAAATACTTGCGGCATATTCCAAATGAGGTCTAACTAGAGCAAAATAACACCTCTCTATAACGTTTTAATTACATTTCCCCACCACTCGTTTTATGAGGCCAAGTTTCTTAAAAGCTGATCCGCATATTGTCCTGATATGTGCTCCCCATCAGAGGCGTGGTGTTAGAACAACCCCCAAATATTTAACTTGATTGGCCGTAGTCAGTACTGAACCCTCTTGGGACGTGACGTAGAGGAAGACAGCTTAGGTCCAGGCATACAAGACAATGAGATATAAAGAGCATTAGGGGAGAAGAAACTAAATAAGGCCGTGGGTGTGGATAACATTCCCGCGGAACTTTTGAAATATTTAGGAAATTGGGGAAACAGCGGCTATATGGGCTAATTCGTAGTATTTATGAGGAAGGAATCTGGCCGGAAGAATTAGTTAGATCCGTTTTAGTTCCTATTCCGAAAAAGGTAAAGGCTACATCATGTGAGGACTACAGGACGATAAGTTTGATATCCCACGCAGCTAAAGTTGTTCTCAGGATCATAAACAAAAGGATAGAGAGTAGGGCAAATGATTACTTAGGGGATGATAAGTATGGGTTTTGGAAGGGGAGAGGTACGCGTGATGCCATTGCAGTAATGAGATTATTAATCGAGAGGAATATAGAACACAACCGGGAGGTATTTGCCTGTTTCGTAGATTTCGAAAAAGCCTTTGATGGAGTGAATTAGGAAAAACTAATGAGTATAATGCAGAAAATAGGAATAGATTGGAGGAAAAGGAGGCTGATCCGCAACCTATACATGTCTCAGACTGCTCAAGTGCAGGTGGGAAACGGGGAGTCCGAATGGGCAATGTTAGGAAGAGGTGTAAGGCAGGGTTGCCCGTTATCACCGTTGCTGTTCAACATGTATGCAGATCGCTTATTAATCGAGAGGAATATAGAACACAACCGGGAGGTATTTGCCTGTTTCGTAGATTTCGAAAAAGCCTTTGATGGAGTGAATTAGGAAAAACTGATGAGTATAATGCAGAAAATGGGAATAGATGAGTGGGTTATTACAGCAAAACACATAAGGTTAGTGGAAGAGTATGCATTTAAATACAACTAATTATTTTTTAGACGCTGAGGGTGGTAAGTGGAATTTTTGCTATCTATAACCCTGCAGTTGCTATCCCGTATTGTCCGTGGGAAGAAGGAGTCCTTGAGTCGGCTAGTTCTGGCATCTATTTCCCAAATTTTATATGCATGATCCAAGCGACTAATGTATGTAGGAGTACGAATAATTTGCGAGACCTCGGTGCTGAAACATTCGGATCTAAATTTATTTAATGATTTCAATCTTGCATTGAATCGTCTCTCAGCCAATGATTCCCACCCCAAATCCATGAGCATTTCGGTGACGCTTTGCGTTTTATCGTAGGAATTTTTTACAAAACGGGCTGCCCGGCGTTGAACCTTCTCAATTTCCCGAATGAGACCTTTTTCACTCGGATCCCACACGCTGCATGCGTATTCTAAATGAGGCCTTACAAGAGCGTGGTAAAAACGTTCCTTGACCTTCGGGTCACTTTTGCCGACAATGCGTCTAATGAATCCCAATTTTTGATATGCTTGACCACAGATTTTACGTATGTGAGTCCCCCAAGTTAAGTCTTTTGTGAATGTGACACCTAGGTATTTTACCGTATCAACTACTGCCAGGTCACCTCCAGCTAATTTGTAAGCAAATCCCGTGAATCTTTTAAAGAAATTTACCACTGAACATTTATTATAATTTAGAGTCAATCCCCAGTTAGAACACCATTTAGTAATGCAACCTAAATCCTGTTCCAGAATAAAACGATCCTCATCCCTAGATATCTCCCGATAGATCACCGTGTCATCCGCGAACATCCTAATTTTACTTTTCACTTCGCGGTTCAAATCGTTAACAAAAATCAAGAAAAGCAACGGCCCGATCACACTTCCCTGAGGTACCCCCGACGTGACTCGAACGCTGTCGGAACTAGCGCCATCGAGGACTACCCTCTGTTCCCGCTCTGAAAGAAAATCTTTAACCCAACTTATGGCGCCCTTGTTTACGCCCGCGACCTTTAATTTATGAATGAGTTTACCATTTGGGACCCTATCAAATGCCTTTTGAAAATCAAAGAAGATGGCATCCACTTGCCTACCTCTCTCACTCGATAAAAGTAAATCATGTGTAAATAATCCTAATTGGGTTTCGCAGGAGTGGGTTTTCCTGAATCCGTGTTGATTGTCACTTAAAAAGTTAATATTGTCAAGGTGTCTCATTATTGAACTGACAATTATGTGCTCTAAGATTTTGCAACAGATAGAAGTGAGAGATATAGGTCTGTAATTACTGGGATCCTCCCTGTCACCACTTTTAAAAATAGGCGCTATTTGCGCGGTTTTCCAAATCTTAGGTACTCTGCACTCTGTGAGGGATTTGTTAAATATAAACTCAAGGTACGCGGCAATGTTTGGAGCTAAATGTTTTATCACCCTAGCTGGTATATTTTCGGGACCCGGGGATTTGTTGGGTTTAATCTCGTTAAGCAATTTTAGAATTCCTTGTTGGTCCACTGTTATTTCTTCCATGGGTTGAGTATGTATTGTTTCTTGGAGATATGCGGTGGCAACATCATTCGAGAAAACGGTTTGGAAGAATGAATTTAGGATGTTAGCTTTACCCTAACTGTCTGCATGAATTATATTGCTACAATCCCTTAAGCAAGCCACGGTTTGTTTACTCCCATTTACTTCCCTAACATATGACCAGAAAGCTTTGGGGTCAGTGTCCAAGTGCTCGCAAAGTACTTTGCGTTTAAAGTCCAGTAAAGCGCTACGTATTTGTGTTTTGGTTTCAATTTTAGAGGATCTATATGTGTCCCATAATTGTTTATTCTCAGGGGATGATGTGTTCACGCCTGCCCTCTTTACCCTAGAGTGTAGCATTCTCTGCTTTCGAAGGGCTTTTCTAACGTCTATATTGTACCACCTGGGGTCGCGGTTTGCTTTAACGTATTTTATAGGTATGAAATCTACGATTCCTTTTTGCATGATATTGACAAATTCTGTCCAAGTTTCTTCCACGTTGACATGACTTAAGCGGGTTTTGAACTCGGGTAGCGAAGAGTTTAATTGATCGGCAAAAGATTCAAAGTCTGCTTTATGGTAATTATAAATTTTTCTTTTTGGTTTAACAATCATTTTTATTTCTATGTCCAAGTGGACATTAATTGATTTATGGTCACTCAAGCCCTCATCAGTTGATACACTAATAATACGTTCAGGCGTGTTTGTAAGAAATAGATCCAATGTGTTCTTTCCACGGGTGGGCATGCGTACTGCTTGATGGAGGGAGTTTCTTTGAACCAATTTTATCATGGAATTGCAAGATTCGCGATCGCGGGTCCCAGATTTAACGATATTGTTGTCCCAATCTATACCAGGGAGGTTAAAGTCGCCACCAATTATGTTTATGCTGTTATTATATTTACGTGTAAAATTGTAAATTTGATCGTTGAGGGTGTGAAGTGTTTTCAAATCGGAGTCTGGAGGTCTGTAGAAAGAGCATAAATTAATGTTGGGTTGATTGGTCCGTATTAAAGTGCACCAAACACTTTCTATGTTATTATTTTCAAATGAAACTTGCCTGCTTTCAAAATGACTTTTAACTGCCACGAAAACCCCTCCTCCGGGTCTTGTATCTCTATCGTGTCGGTAAACTTTGAAATCTATTGGGAAAATTTCTTGGTCGTTTATGTCATTGCACAGCCAACTCTCTGTGCCTAATACTATATCAGCGGAATGAGTTTGGATTATGTTTCTAGATCCGCTGATTTGTTCTTGAGGCTTCTGCAATTTATAACAAGTATAGTTAAATTATTTTGATGTTGAATAACGTCCTTATTTGTGCCTGACTGTAGTTTAGGACGCCTTTGTGGGGAAGTGCGTGTCACATGTCTTTCTAAATCAATGCCAGTGTTGTCGGTGACTTTTATATTTTTATTAATAATATTATACGCGCTATCCCCAGATGTTATTGACCCACTAAGTGACCCACCCTCTATCCTAAAAAAGGCCTACAGTGGTCGAGTATCCTATCCGCTACCTTACTCGCCGCTTCCGCCGTGTAATGGACCCCAGATCGGTTAAGGGGAGTCCTGCAAGATCGGAGGGTTGGTCTCAGGTCGACGAAGGAGGCTCCTATGTCCGAGCAGAATCTCGATAGTCTCTGGTTTATGCCTTCCACTCGGCTCCAAACCAGAGACCCGCGATCCTCCCTCGGAACGATGCTGCAGACCGTTAGTCCCAGCCGAACCCCCTCGACGACCTGGACGCGCTTCACCTCGGAGCTCAGTTCCCTAAGGGAACGGAGGACCTCCTCGGATCCACGGTCCGTGACGTCGTTGGTGCCCACATGGGCCACGACCTGCAGCCTAGAGCACTTCGTGCCTTTGACCGCCGCCTCGATTGCCTTCGTCACCTGAGGGACTCCTCCGCCTGGTATACACCAGGCGGTCACCCGGTGATCGGCGCCTACGCGGCGCGCCCTTTCCCTCAATGGAACCATTACACGACGGACATTCGAGCTACCTATTACTACAACTCCCTCCCTTCCCGTTCCCTGACGTCTTACCCTAGGCAGTGCCCTCGGAGTAGGGATAGGGGCTGCAGGTACGGTGGTGCTGTCATCCGACAGCACCTGGTACCTGTTGGAGACGGGGATGGTATCTGCCTCCGCAGAGTCCAATCCACGCCTCAGCGTTACCTTCCCCTTGCCCCGAGAGACGACCCTCCAATCGTCCGACCTACGGACGTGAGACACTCCCTCGTTGGGAGATGGGACACGGGGTAGGTCTCTAATTGCCTAGCCACGTGTTGCATTCGGACGAATCCGTCTACCCATATGGGCGTGGCGGGTTTTCGTATTCCCACCCCGAGCACCATCTCTCCTGAGGGGAGTCCTCCGGCCAGCGATCTCCGATCGAAGCTTCCGCACCATTCTCTCCAGCATGACAATACGGGCGCTTAAAGCCGCGCATTCGCCAGTGCCTTCGAGCATGGCAACAGGGGACCTAGATGAAGCCATCTTAAATAACAACCGAGTTCCCAACAAAAGCTAACTTGTATACGCTACGCTAAAATTTCTAAGAGGGGTTAGTTAAATTTACCTCAAATTAATAAGTTACGCTTTGGAAGATAGTAAAGAAAGGAAAGAAAAAAGATGGTAAAGAAAATAAAGCACTCACCGATAACCAATTAGATGTAGATTCGACTTACAAAAACCACCGCAAGCTACTATGAGTACCCACTAGGAATACCACCAAACTATTAAAAACTAATAACAACCAACACAAAAACTAAATAAACTTAACTAATTCACCAAATTAAAGCTAACACTAAACTACACTTCACTAGGGAAGAACAAACACAGAGGTGCAGAAGTATCAGCAGGCACGCAGGTAGTCTCAGGTAGGGTCGAACCGGTTCTAGGGAGCGAGCTCGAGCACGTCTGTTCTCGGCAGAAGCCAGGCAGAGAATGGAGCTAGTGAACTGACTTCACTAGTCCAGCTAGTGAAGTCAGTTCAAGTCCATGTCTGCAGAAATTGGATACTAATTTTTGACTGACAAAAGATTAACAATTTCCACAAATGCTCAACCACAAGCCTCTAGACTTTATTTAATATAAATGGAGAGGTTAAAAAAAGATTCCGGTTTTCCGTTCGAATCAGGTAACGTACATAAATGAAACTCGCTCCATCAAAACTTTATGTTAATCCGTTGTAATTATCATAATTGGTGGGAAACTTTTATAATCAAAAGTTGCAGAGTCAAACGATCCGGGCTTTTTTTAGAGTCATCATCATCCGAATCAGGACCACTGATGATGATGCTAAGGAAAGCGATAGGAGGAAATGGATGCAGAATACGATTAGTATGACATTTGGAAATAAGACTTGCTGGAGAGAGGAAGTGAGGTCTTTTAAGAAACGTTTTGGGGGATTTGTTCTATGTTTGATAGAAGAGGCTGCGTTTGATGGTCTTTTTATTCAGAAAATTAATAAATTAAGAGTTTTAAGATAAATTAAAAATAAAAATCAATAGGAAATAACTATTTAATAATTATAAAAGATGCAGTACTTATAAAAGTAACGATTTATTACAAGGAAGTGATAGCATGTAAAAGCCACGTCATTCGTTATGGACGCCCAAATAATGATAATTTCTTGCGATTGCCTTATGAACAATCTCCATAAAAAACAAAATTACGATTAATTATTAAGTTTTACTTAATTTGATGGAGCTTCATCAAAGAATATATATATATATATATATATATATATATATATATATATATATATATATATATATATATATATATCTGTCGTCTTCAGAATCTGAAGACGACAGCCGTGCTGTCGAAACGTCAAATAACAAATTGTGAGTGTCCTTTCTTTGTGTTTCTATATTATAAAAATCTAAATCTGTGTTTTTACATATTTGTGCGTCGCCGAAGAGCGTTCCATTTCGAAGATATTATATATATAAATATATATATATATATATATATATATATATATATATATATATATATATATATATATATATATATATATATATATATATATAATCAAAATAAATATGGAACGAACTAAAGAGAAATAATGGGATTGCAAATATTAATTGGAAATAACTTACAAAAAAAAAGTTCTTGAAAATAACTGGTGCTGACAAAACTAAAGTTAAGATGAAACCAATTAAGCTATCTATGTACATGAATAAACACTGGGGACTAAGAGTAAGTCCATTGAGTTCTCACTGATTAACGTTAACTACAGAAACCCAAATGAAGTTTCTAATAAAATTTGGGGTTGGATGGGCCAAATAAGGCATGAACTGCACCCCTCGTCAAATTGTGTCGCTACTCAAGACTTGAGATATTGAAACAGGTTTCAATAGAATCGGCTCATTAGCCATGAACCTCATCCTACAAAAGCAAGGTTTCTATTTATAAAGGGTGGTTCGGGAGGCCTCTCGGATAGTAGGCAGCAGGAAGGAAAAAAGACCCAGGGCACAGGCCAGGGCAGGCGGACCCAGGAGGCGACCATGGGTGAATAAGAAAGGGACTGGTCGAGGAGTGCCTGCGTGGGTGGGCGAGGTTAGCGGATGGGAGGTGGCAAAGGGGGGAGGGGACGTTCCCGGGGAATCCTGGGGATGTCCCGATGGGGGTGAAAATAGAACTCTAGGGGTTGCTCGGAATGAGAATCTCGTGGAAAAGGGGAGTGTACAGGAGGAGGGTGCGGGGGATGGGTTGGAGGAGAATTCCTGGGAGGCGGATCGGGAGGGAGGGCGCAAGCCGCGCGTAAACAGTGGATCGCGTAAGAATAAGAAGTGACACTCTGGGGGGGGGGGTGGATGTGACTGGAGGCAGGGGAGGATGGCGGGAGAGGTGAAAACAGACTAAAGAGGAAGGAAGGCTCCCGGTTCCATCGGAGGGGGGGGAATGATGGGATCCAGGGAGGATGAGTTGGGCAGGGAAAAATTTTGGACTGGAAATTCCGACGAGGTGCTTTGAGATTGGCTGGCGCCTTGAGAGAAGCGAACGCCTGGGTGGGGTTGAGTTGGGGTGGGTAGGGGAGGGGTTTGGACGGGGGAGGGGAGGGGCCAAGGCGAGAGGGTGACAGAAGTTGGGTTTAATTACTCGAGATAACCGTTTGTTTCAACGGACTGATGCGGTTTCCTAACCCCTTCTCCATTCCGACCACACGCCATGCTTTTCTTTCCACTCTCATTTCACTCTTTTTCATTCCGTTCCCATAGTTCTCTTTATTAAAATCCTACTATTAAAGTTTTACGATTCCAGTATTTAGTAATATATTGATTGCCACACGTGATTCAAATCTTTTGGAAGGGTTAGTGAGTTTATATTTTCAGAAATCAATGACGTGAGTTGGCCATTACTAGTTATCCACAGCCAGCAGTAGGTCTTGAAACCCTCTAAGGAAATACCATTTTCACCCTTAAGCAAGAAATACATACCAAGTTTTTCCTAAAACATAATTTGAAAATTTTATTTAATTTTAAATTAATTCCCTTGAATTAGATACTTCAACGAACATCGTTTTAGACCATTTTATGATTGGGGGAAAAAGGTATTGAAAAATATTGCTGTACCAGGAAAGCAATATACCTGTAAATGCTGAAATTTAGCAAGGACGACAATATTCCCTGAGGGGGGCAAAGATTTATAAGTAGTCTGTTTCCCACTGAACCAAATATGCCTCGTTATTTTACGAAAAAACGTTGTTTCATTGCGTGGCCAAAAAAAGTGGTAGTCTGAAAATGGGGCAAACGCTTTGTGAAATCTATGAAATTTGTTGCATGGTAGCTTCCACTGTTAATTTAGATCAAGCCTTTCATCCGCAGTGAAATAACGACTGTTGCTCTGTAATCGAATATGTAAACTCTAATATTTTTCAGAAGAAACGTAAAAATTTAGCCACATCATTGATTAGTATAAAGCACTGTTGGGATAAAAATATTAGGAGTAAATTTATATTTGAGGAAAAATGTACATAGCTAGCAATGTTCAGAGGATTCATGATTACGAATATCACACATCTGTACGTACTTTTCAATAAATCGCACTCTAACTCAAATGCGGGGAAATTCGCAGAACCTCTATTCTTCCTGAATGAATGGACCTCCACCTATAATTTGAGCTTTTCATTCGGAAGAAATTTATACTTTTAATCCTAATATAAATATAATACCTACTGACTGCATCCATTTCCTCGTCAGTTGAAAAACAAAAGTCTCTTCAAGCAGATATAAATTACATACACATTACTTGCAGATACTGATATAAGGAGTTAATTATCAATTACCTTCTAAAGTTAACTTAATAGAGCCAGCACGTTTTTTCATATTATTTTGTTACATTTTTGTTTTCGATCTCAAATTTTCCTGAGGGGAATTGAAAAAAAAGATTAATTTCAATTTTTATTTCGGAAAATAAAAAAGTCTTATAAATATTTCATAACAATTAAAAACTCATTCTGCTCATGATTAATCAAATAAATAGAATCTAAAAGCCCGACAAATATCATTTCTGTCAGAATATCCCGCATCAAATTTTATACAATGTTTTCATTAATTTAATCATTTAGTAAGAAAAGTTAATTAATATTATTTATTCCTACAGCTTCTACGATACACGCCCAAGCGCATGTCATGCAACTACGTCACCAAAGGAAGGACCTTGTTAAACTGTTTCATTACATTTTTACGCAATTTTTTATCCAACACAATTTTCAAGCAACATTGGTGGACAGCTAAATCATATAGAAAAGAAAGAGTCGTGGTCTGTAGAATATATCGTGTCCTTTACAATTACAATTCACGCAATTGGATTGTATAGGTGTAATTCATTTATCCATCTTCCCTCTATTAAGACCTCTCACCCCTTCATCGTTTCCTTTTCATATGTTTACCTTTAGTCGTTCTTATCAGGAGTTTCCATGTAAAACTTATGCATCTCTTTTTGTCCCAGGATTCATTTACATTTCACTTTGCCACTATATAAGTAAAAATAATTGCTCAATTGGAAGTAGGCTCATGCTCCATCATACAGTATAACAATCTACCATGGTCATAGAAAACAGAATTTTCTCTCCCAAAATCCGTTGAAATATTATCAATGACTAAAATATAATTGATATTTTTCTTTTTGGGTCACATATTTACTTAAAACTTAACTCTTCTATTCTAATTACATTGAAGTTGCAGCATCACAGAATTCAATGGCATATCCTCAACGAATTTGATATCTAATTCCATATTAAATCTCCAAAAAACCAAATATGTATCTTCCCTACAATAGTTGTCGTCCCCTACAAAATAAAACAATATATCCCATATTCTCTTTCCATCCGCGGCCACCGCAACTGTGTTAACAACGATTTGCAAAAGAGACTCCTTTCTAGAATTCAAGCCTCCCTAATCAGACATCGTTATCCAGACTCCCTCTTTCGTAAAAACATCCTAAACCGTCTCCAACTTGCAAAAATACACCCTTTCTGTTTGCACAAACTGTGCCCTTCCTCAGTAGTGCAGTGCTTTAAATCTAACCTTAAAATTCTTTTCCCTGTCTTTATAACTCAAAGCCACAACTAACTCGCTTTTAAAATACACGTCTAAAACGTTTAATCATCCTGCAAGTCTTACGAAAATTCTTAAGATAACCACGTGCCTCATATTCACTCCACTTCAATTCTCAAATTCCCTCCGACTCCATACAACCGCGCTTGAAACAAAATCTCCTCCATACACGTCGCAAATTCCCCTCCCCAACAGTGCCTTCTCAAATATCCCCCTGCCCTTCCGGCTTTTTCCCGCTCCGCAAACAATGCCGTATATCTCCTGCAATGCCAACTCTGCCCTGCTTTTTATAACAGCCAACGCATCATATCCCTTGATAGAAGAGTTAATAAACACCGAGCATATTATAATGTATACTCCACGTTCACCCCATTCTCCGACACGTGGCTATCAACGAAAAATCCTTCTATAGTAGCTAACATTTACCAATTATTTTCTCCCTCATGTCCACAGCAGCACCAAACTAATGGAATGGTATTAGAAATAGCTCGCATTCTGCAATTTAAATCATTCTTAACTTCTGGGAAAAACCTTTCTCTCATTAGGTAACATAGTCCTCTCATACATATCGATGCCGGGAATCACCAAAATATATAAAACTTGAGTCATTATTTTATGTTTTTTCTCTGACTGTGTCACATTAACGTTATATAAGACCAAATTATCGAATTCAATTTGAATATTACTACAGTGTTTTGAAAATTTCTGTCTAAAGTATACAAGGACACACACACACACACACATATACATATATATATATATATATATATATATATATATATATATATATATATATATATATATACATGCATGCATACACGTATAGAGACCAGTTCTCAGTCAGTGTAAGTTAAGTTAGAAGTTATGAAATTCGCTAAAATTACAATAATAATGATACCTTTATTGAATTAAACAACTTGTTTCGTCGCGTCTTCCCTTGTTAAACTGAACAATATCCGGAAAAAGGGAAGGGTATGAATGCGTCTTCATAGCTTGGTTGATTCAGTGTCGACCTCATTACAACTGATACAGACTAAGACGGCGTAGAAATAGTGTCCCGTGGAGACTGGGACTCTTTTCCCAGCAAATTGCCGCCTCGCAATAAAAATAATGTACCAGAAGTGAATTTAACGAGGTGGATCAGATAAGTTACGATATCATAGCATAAAGGATACAACGTGCGAGATGTCCTCATTGAGAAAAGTGGAACATTGGATGAAGATATGGATGATACGTGCGGCAACAATTTTTTGAACCGATGTTATCTCAAAATTGGTTGAACCTACCACACTTCCAAGATAGTAAACTGTTTTTTAAGCATGAATTTCTGCAAATGACAAGGTAATCAGTCCAATAAAAATAAATCCATCAGGCATCTCTGTAATAATAGATATTTTAGGTAAAGGGATGGATTTGTTGGAGATGAGTTTTGTTTATCAAATGATTCATATCTAATATCAATTAAAAAGTCGTCATATAAAATAATAAAAGTTGTTTCTTTCATTAAAGATTAGGAAAATGAATTTCAGTAATTAGATTTCTCTTCAATTGTTGTTTGTTCGATAAATGCTTTCAATGAAACGAAATATTGGTCACTTACGGAAATATGCACCACTGCCCGTGAGAGATAAAATAATTTTTTGATTTTTAGTTTCAAGAAAAACAAATCATAATGAATATGATAATGGGATAAACAATATTAGACTGCAAGATGCTGGTAACAAAGCCCTGCAGCACGCAAAATAATGCTGACATAAACCATGATTTAGCAATCCTCTTTTCGCCCATTGGATATTTAAAAAAATGCACAAATAACAAAAATAACTTAGTTCAAACATTAGAATACACTTGGTTTATTAAGTCAACCCTCAAATTTTGGACGAACGGAACGCTTAATGCAACGTGAAGACGTCAAAATGGAAAGTCAGCATCATTACCACGAGGCTCGCCGAGCGTCCCTGTCGTTAGAGAGGCCGTTAGTTCGGAAATGACATATTTTTGGCAACGACCTCTTTTTCCCTTCCTTGATTGATGCGAGGTATTATATAAAAATAATGAATTCCACCCTAACGCTTTGCTACAGTATACTAGACCAAG
Source organism: Hetaerina americana (assembly GCF_022747635.1). Taxonomy (NCBI): domain Eukaryota; kingdom Metazoa; phylum Arthropoda; class Insecta; order Odonata; family Calopterygidae; genus Hetaerina; species Hetaerina americana. The sequence continues at coordinate 9,513,980 of NW_027286741.1, forward strand.
CTGATTCTTTTTGTCGTCCCCATAAAGTCAACTAAAAACCCTCCACTTTAGAATAGAGAAAATTTGGTGGGAACTCGAAAAGACAGGATAGAAGAAGTGGAAAGCCATACTTTCGTTGAGGTCAGCAGCAAAGAGCACGAAAGATAACGGGGTAATGAGAATGGGTCGGCCGATTTTCGGCAGAGGCGGATAAAAAAACGACAGCTGGTAGAGAAGACGGCATTCAAAGGGGGGAAGGGAGGGGAGCGTGAAGGGGGGGGGGAATAAATACAGGATGGGGACAAGGATGGGGTTGGAATGAATAAACAGATAAAGGGAGGGAAGCGGAGGAGGATAATTCAAGAACGTATACTACGTTGAAGGAAGGGGGTCGGGAGCGACTAAAAAATACAAAATATAAGAGTTGTAATTAGAAGGAGGAGGACGGGGGAAAAGGTAGGGCCCGAGTGCGTGGGGTGAAGGGAATATAAAAAACAATGCTCGCGTGCAAAGATCCGCTACAAGAGCAGGAATGGAGACGGAGAAAGAGAAAGAAGGTGTGCACGCAGAAAAGCGGCTTAAGGGAACCGAGTGACTTTAACGAGTGGTACACTGTAGTATATAGAATAGAGACGGAATGACAAGGTTTGGGACGACGGATTCCTGGAGAAAAAATACGCCTTCAACATAAAAAAACTATCTAATTAAAGGCGCGTTTAGACGACAAGTTGATAAAGACGTAAGTGACGAAAGGGAGATAACGTCATTAACCTTAAATATTGCGCTCTTAAATGAATGAAAAGGCAGGGCAATGACCTCCAGCATTTTTTAAATTATGGTGCGGGTCACAAGGGAGTAGCTTTTATTTAGCATAACTTAAGTCATGAAGAAATAGATAAAATAATGCATCAAAATATGGGGCACATATGTTTCCCTGACTTCACAGAAACTCAATAGTGGACTACTTTTGAGATGACGAATTTCTTCCTAGCAAAACCTGTTCAACAATGCTATCAAAATTCAGTAATGCGTATAATGAGATTTAGCCAAGATTTCTTTGGAAATCTAGCCATTTAGAAAACTATTTTGTAGACCAGCAGCAAGATTTATAAGATTCTTGTCCAAAAAGATACTACTCTGTTAGTGATAAGCGCACCCCTGCTCGTTTCGCGCACACATAGCCTCTCTCATGTACAATATATATATATATATATATATATATATATATATATATATATATATATATATATATATACATACATACATATACATATATATGCATTGTATAGTCCATCATGTTAAGGGTGGAAGGGTGAGATCGGTGCGCTGTACAGCAAAGTTAAATCGTTATCTGGAAGTAAGAAACGGAGATCTATGCTAACAGTTTGAGATAAGGTGGGTAATGTAATAGTTGTCACAGGAAAGATCCAGGAGAGATGGAAGGAATATATAGCAGAACTGTATAGTAAAGAGCTTAGACCAACAAAGTTAGACATAGATAATGAGCTTGACGTAGAGGAAGATAGCTTAGGTCCAGGCATACTCGACGATGAGATAGAAAGGGCATTAAGGGAGATGAAACTAAATAAGTCCGTGGGGGTTGATAACATTCACGCGGCGTGGTGAAGAGAGGGGTTTGTTGGTAGAAATCCTATGGAGGCAGGAAAAGTGGATAAAGGGGGTATTAACCGGCAGCGGGATGTTGAAGACTGTAATTGAGGGGAGAATGTTAGACAAACGAGAAAAGGGAAGGAATACTAGGATAGGGATGTTGGACGGGATGAAGGGAGGAAGAAAGTACTCAGAGCTGAAGAGGGACCTAAGGTAGAGTAGGATGTTGTGTTTTGCTAGGAGTCACAACTTATTTAATTAGTAGCTATTTCCATCCAAATAAATACCTTAACCGGTAAATCACCTAATAATAATAATAATATATGTATTGACGATATAAAAGCACTTACGAGAGCGATAAAACGGCGCAAAAGAACACAAAATAAAAAAGGTAACACATTACACATAGAGAGCACCCACATTGTACATTGTTTGAGCTTTCGGCCTTTTCCGAGACCTTCTTCAAGGAAGAACTTTTCTGAAAAAAACATGGAATCTGGGGGGAGGGGGAAGGTATAGGGAATGCTGGAGGGATAATTAAATATGGAGGTTAAGGGTAGGAAATTTCAAGGATCAGAAAGATAGTGTAAATGCGGATTCTCGAATTCTCACCTCTGTATGGGTGGCTGAATCGGGTAGGGATTCTAAGATGGTAAGAGCAAAACACTGGTTGAATGAAAGGTTGCGGGAATTTGCGGTTGAAGGGATAGGAAGAAAAGAGACTGAGGCAGAATTTCAGGAGAAGCGGTGATTGGAATGGGTAAGGGGTAATGCAGTCGCATATGTAAAATGAAGTTCATTGTTTGCATGACAAAGGATAAATAATGTTTTTGAGAGGGAATTAGCGTGGGAAGGAGGTGAGGAGGCAAAGATGGGATGTGAGAAGAAGGGAGCGGATCTAATAAGTAGACGTGTTTTACATCGGGGGCGGTTGCAAGTAGGGGAAGTATGAGGAAATTCGTCGGGGGGGCCCCAAAGGGTTGGTGGATCTCAGAAGGTTTTTGAGATTGGCGCGTCTTCTGTATACGAGAGATGGGCATTGGGGTAGTAGGGATGAGGTCGCGTCAATGTCGTGTAAAATAGGAAACAGTTCTTTTAGAAAGGTTTTCAGTCTGTGGGACCCGGGGAAATAGAGGGTCCAAAGGTCCTGAGTCCAGCGTCAGATGTGGGGTTGTGTTTATGTGGTGTGTGTGGTCGGGTGGAGCGGTGGATTAAATTTTTTATGAGCTTTTACGGATAACCACGTTATTATATATACATTTATATTATATATTTATTTATTTATTTTTATTTATATATGTGGGTGTGTTTGTGTGGGTGTATGTGTGGTTCGGGATGGCGCAATGCCTTCCCAAATAGAGGACTCGGGTTCGAATCCCTGAGGTGATATTATTCAATTTAATCTCGATCCCTACTTGAGATGCTTTGATTGAAGACGCCGTCCGTCGGATGCGGTTGTCGTTAAGCTGCTGACACCTTAGCGCCTACCGTCAAAATTAGGCTAATGCCAACGCTGGGTTTCTCTCCACTCCTCATCCTTTTATGCCCATCCCTAGCTGCGAAAATGACCTCAGCTGTCGTAGCATACAAATGAAACTCAAACGTATTCCAAATTGTCGGTGGCTGAGTATTCAGAAAACGTTTGATTTTCCTTTGGTGGGTATCTTCGTATTTTTGTTTGCTAGTGCTATCTCACTTCTCCATTTAAATTATTTATATATATATATATATATATATATATATATATATATATATATATATATATATATATATATATATATACAACCGTGCTCAAATTTTAGAACAAACTGAGCCGGATATCTTAGAGCAAAATCAAAATAGAACACCGACGTTTAGGACAATGTGCTCAATGGTAATCTATGCAAGGTACTTAGAGCTACAGCTAACTCCTCATTTGATTTAGTCAGAATGTTAAATAAAAAATATAAATCTCAGGTATTTAACCATAAATGGCCTGATTATATTTTTAAAAATCATATCAAATGGATACTCAATGTTGCAGTACTCAATATATCTTATGGTACATAAATTGCAGGTCATTATTGTTGCTGAATAAAGATATGGATAACTATTGAAAACTGCTGAAATAGGAGGTTTATCAAGCAAAGTTTGGAATGAAAATATTTATTCGTTGCAGTAATAAAGTCTTTGACCAAAAGCTAACCTGCCAGCTGACAAAACGTGTCCTCCACATTGTTTCTTGTAATTAACAATGTCAACTCCAAAGGAGTTCTCTAAGAATGCAACAAAACTGCTATGCTTTGAATAAATTCTTATTCGGCCATGACTATCGGATGAATTGGAGGAAAAAAGAAACGTTCGAGGTGAAGATATCGGATAATAAATATAATAACAATTTGAAGTGAAAGTGAGCCAGAAAAGATGGAGGCGACATCTGTTAGGAAGTTTCCGAGGCATAATTTAATTAAGGGAAACGGGAAGATCCCGTAAAAGAGCCATAAATATTTCCCGGCAAGAGTCACAGCTATATGGATAGAACATTTTTAGCCACTGAATAGCAGAGCCTGGCACCTTTACATAGACTTTGCATTTGAAAGTTGTCGTAATGTTATTCATTTGCCTATATAGCGTATTAGCATATTGTATCAAGGAATGAATGGCATACAGTTTATTGAACTGTAAAAAATCTTAATTTTACTTCATTAATGTCGTATAAAGAGATTTCTGCATGATTTCATTTTTACTTAGGGATTAAAAAAATAAGCAAAAAAGACAATGGAAGTATCAGAAATCGAAACCTGCATTAATCGATTCTTTTATGTGGACTTTATAATCACCTATTTCTACTTTTACATCAAATGATAACGTAATCATTGGGACGTTATTATTATTAGAAAACGAATAATTTGGCTTGCATATTTCGTAAGTTTTGCCAAAAATATAGTGTCCCCCGTAAATTTTCTCTTGGAGGTAATTTGTGAAATTCAATAGGTTCCTCATAGGTTGATATGAGATGAAATTACCTATCTCACAGCTAAATAAGGAGTATTTAGAGACAACTCATACCAAGTACTTCATAAATTATTAACGGAAGATTTTGCTTTTCTGAACGCCATGTGTTTAGCTAATTGTACGGATATTTTTTGTTAAATTAGGACTCCTTATGAGATAGATAATATGTACTTTAACAAATCTTTGCAAATAACAAAACATAGCGTTGTTATTTTAGTGAAAAACTCTCGCTGAAATTAAAAGGTGAATAAAGAATAATTGCGTTAATCACGAACTATTAGAAAGAGTATATCTACTATTCTTCCCATTTGTGCCAACATAAATAGATAATGCTGGCTGATATTGGATCAGTACCACGAAGCATGTATTTAAAGCAGGTTATAGGATTAAACCTTCGATTAATCTGTAAGTTTAGTAAGCGTAATGCTTTGTTGGAAAATAGAATTACTGGAGAAAAAAGAAACGGGAGATAGGGAAGGAAGCAAGAAGCTCTGAATGAGTGCAAGAAATAGAAGTAAGAGAGAGAGAGAGAGAGGAAGTAATAGAAATGGGGAAGAGGAAGTAAGGATGGGAGAGGAGGGTAGAAAGATGAAATGACACTCCCTAAGCAACGATATGGAATGGATGCGAGGACGGAAGTGATACCGAAAGCATGGGATAGGGTGAGAGTGGCGCGAGAAGTAATAGAGGGAGACTGGGGACACGATAAAGTTATAAAAAAAGAGGAAAAAATGGACAGGGATGATAAAGTGAGTAAGAGGAGGGCGAGAAGCAGGGAGAGGGTGGAATTGAGGAGAAGAGCGCTGGAAGTGAGTGGAAGGGCGAGGAAGGTGGAAGAAAGTGGATGCTTCGTATGGAAGGAGCTTGTGGGGCCGGAGGGGGGGGTGAGAGAGGTTTTGTCGGAGGGATAAGACGGATTCCTTCCGAGGGGTTAGGGTGGGGCGTTGAGGAGAATTTGGGGCGTAGGACAGGAGGAGGCGAGGGATTCGCCCAGACTGCATGGGAATTGGAATTGTGCGTGTTTTTCTCAGAGGAATGGGTGAAGTCGAGACTTGAGAATGGGAGTTAGAGGAGGGAATGTGTGGGAGCAGGAAATGACGTGCCTGGGCACAAAAAAGCTTTGAAGTCTTACTCGATTCTCTCTCTCCCTTTGCACCACACCCTTTCTTTGGACTCAACGGAATTTCTAAAACTTGCTGTGCAATCCTGCTGTGGCAAACTACCGTCCGTAAACTTAAGAATGATAATCGTGAAAAGTTATTTTTTTACAGCTTAATTCTTCTTTTCATATTTTCCATTCCAATCGTTACATTTGCACAAAATCTATTATTATTACTTATTACAATGAAATTTGGCAATCAGCCTAGTGGCAAGGCCCAGTTAAACCGATGCCAACATTTCTTACTCAAGTTTCCATCCTTATTGTGAGGTCTTAAGCGATAGTTATGTGGCTAGCCTACTGATGGCATTTTTTCGGTTGCAACATTGCTCAATTATCAGTGGCAGAATCGACGATAGGGAGGAAATGCTAGGATTGGGCGAGTCCCAGGACCATGAAGGCACTGTAACGCAGCCTCAAGTTTGCCAAAAATAGCTGGTTTGAAAATTCCTGGTTGAAAAGACGGCTGATTTCTCAAAAACTTGACCACGCCCAGTTTGCAGTCAACATAAAAACGTAAAGGGATCTATTGGTGCTTAGTAAAAATCTGATCTGCTCGAAATTGGCATATTAATATCCTCTACATCTACATCTACATCTACATAATACCCCGCAAGCCGCCGTTAAGGCATGTGGCGGGGGGTGTTAGGTCACCAACCGTTAAAAGGAAAAATACCACATGAAAAAAAAACAACACGGAAATTTACACCCACAGCAGCGCGCACACTCATGCAAAAATCCCTTCATCCAATACTCATGCAAACATATACCGCAAAACAACTTAAAAAACTGCACCCCGTGATGCAGCACGAAAGCCATCCTACAACACGAAAGCCATCCTACAACACGAAAGCCATCCTACAACACGGAAGCCAGGACACAACAAGCAAGAAATAGAAACATCACTACCACATGAAAATGCACCACGAAACACTCTACCCCCAAAGAGTCTGTAAAAGGCAGGGAATGCGACCCAACGTTGCAGGTAGCAGGAATTTGCCCCCGCGGAGAGGGACGAGGGATTGAAAGGAAAAAGACTTAAAAACAGATGAACGGAACACGAATGAGGTCATTCGGAAAGAATGGGTTATTATAGCAAAACACATAAGGTTAGTGGAAGAGCATGCATTTAAATACAACTAATTATTTTTTAAACGCTGAGAGTGGCAAGTGGAATTTTTGCTATCTATAACCCTGCAGTTGCTATCCCGTATTGTCCGTGGGAAGAAGGAGTCCTTGAGTCGGCTAGTTCTGGCATGTATTTCCCGAATTTTATATGCATGATCCAAGCGACTAATGTATGTAGGAGTACGAATAATTTGCGAGACCTCGGTGCTGAAATATACGGATCTAAATTTATTTAATAATTTCAATCTTGCATTGAATCGTCTTTCAGCCAATGATTCCCACCCCAAATCCATGAGCATTTTGGTGACGCTTTGCGTTTTATCGTAGGAATTTTTTACAAAACGGGCTGCCCGGCGTTGAACCTTCTCAATTTCCCGAATGAGACCTTTTTCACTCGGATCCCACACGCTGCATGCGTATTCTAAATGAGGCCTTACAAGAGCGTGGTAACAACGTTCCTTGACCTTCGGGTCACTTTTGCCGACAATGCGTCTAATGAATCCCAATTTTTTATATGCTTGACCACAGATTTTACGTATGTGAGTCCCCCAAGTTAAGTCTTTTGTGAATGTGACACCTAGGTATTTTACCGTATCAACTACTGCCAGGTCACCTCCAGCTAATTTGTAAGCAAATCCCGTTGATCTTTTAAAGAAATTTACCACTGAACATTTATTATAATTTAGAGTCAATCCCCAGTTCGAACACCATTTAGTAATGCAATCTAAATCCTGCTCTAGAATAAAACGATCCTCATCCCCAGATATCTCCCGATAGATCACCGTGTCATCCGCGAACATCCTAATTTTACTTTTCACTTCGCGGTTCAAATCGTTAACAAAAATCAAGAAAAGCAACGGTCCGATCACACTTCCCTGAGGTACCCCCGACGTGACTCGAACGCTGTCGGAACTAGCGCCATCAAGGACTACCCTCTGTTCCCGCTCTGAAAGAAAATCTTTAACCCAACTTATGGCGCCCTTGTTTATACCCGCGACCTTTAATTTATGAATAAGTTTACCGGGACCGTATCAAATGCCTTTTGAAAATCTAAGAAGATGGCATCCACTTGCCTACCTCTCTCACCTGATAAAAGTAAATCATGTGTAAATAATCCTAATTGGGTTTCGCAGGAGCGGGTTTTCCTGAATCCGTGCTGATTGTCACTTAAAAAGTTAATATTGTCTTGGTGTCTCATTATTGAACTGACAATTATATGCTCTAAGATTTTGCAGCAGATAGAAGTGAGAGATATAGGTTTGTAATTACTGGGATCCTCCCTGTCACCACTTTTAAAAATAGGCGTTATTTGCGCGGTTTACCAAATCTTAGGTACTTTGCACTCTGTGAGGGATTTGTTAAATATAAACTCAAGGTACGGGGCAATGTTTGGAGCTAAATGTTTTATCACCCTAGCTGGTATATTTTCGGGACCCGGGGATTTGCTGGTTTTAATCTCATTAAGCAATTTTAGAATTCCTTGTTGGTCCACTGTTATATTTTCCATGGGTTGAGTATGTATTGTTTCTTGGAGATGTGCGGTGGCAACATCATTCGAGAAAACGCTTTGGAAGAATGAATTTAGGATGTTAGCTTTACCCTAACTGTCTGTATGAATTATATTGCTACAATCCCTTAAGCAAGCCACGGTTTGTTTACTCCCATTTACTTCCCTAACATATGACCAGAAAGCTTTGGCTTTTTAGATGCTTTAAATTTCCGGAATTATCATGAGAATGAAGCTCCGAGTATCTTATATTCTAATTTCTCAAATGAAATATTTAGTGCATAATTATATTTCAAGATTTAAAAAAAATTACCAAAAAGGGACCACTTACTGACAAAATTATGCCATACGACGGCAAATCTTACAGCGGGAGGACTCATCATATATACTAGCACAATAGAAAAATATCACCTATTTCGTTAATTATGGTGGTATATATTGATTATTCCTAATAACTATGATCCCGAGGTTCCATGTATTCATTAAGAATTCACAAAGGGATAACTACATTTCCAAGGGAGGGTTCATTAGTACAAAAACTGCCCACAGAAACTATAAATGGATTGATACTATAAGCATAATTCTATTTTAAATTACGTAATACATTATGAATCCGGTTTGGGTTTACGTGTGTAATGAACCATATACTTATGATTTACAAGATTCTCAAACCTGTTCTGAATTAGCTGAAACCGGTGTTAAGCGACATTAATAGCATATAAAAATGAAAGATAGGTGTACAGTTGAGAAAAAAAATCTGCCATTTAAATCAGTGTAGTTACTCAAATATTTAACGAGGTGTAATGACGGAAACAATGAAAAACACTTGCCTCTTACCACTCCATAGATTGTTTAATACCGACTAGCTCCACTGTACTCCACCATTTTCCACCACTTCACACTTGAATCTCTATTGCCATTATATGTAGTTATATAGTAAATAAATTCATCATAGTAAACTCCGAGGACTTATATACTGTACCAAATGTCTGTAGTCATATTTAGTTATGTCATTTAAATGTTTTCTGTATATAACCTTTCTGTTAACCTAATTGCAATATTCTGTGAAAAAACTAGACGCCTGATCTAACTCTATCAAATGCACGTTACTTTAGCAACTTCCTCTGATGTTACTCTCCCTCTCTATAGGGAGATGTTTTAAAAATTATATTTCTCAGGAATTCAATTAATATTTTTAAAGTTCTCTTGTTGTAATTTTTTCAACCTTCCTGTAATTAGAAATCGAAGCTTAATTTCTTTCCCAGGTTGATTCTGTAAATAGTACCATTCCTCAGAGAGGAGCTTTGGAAATACAGAGCTCCACTTTTAAAAAGCATTTATGTCATCATAACACGCGTATATGATGGCATATTGCTTTTTGAACACGAATTTTTTCGAGTAGCCATTTACACGGTATTATAATCATTTAAGAGCTTTCCGAAGGAATGTACCGAAATACTGAAACTTTGGATCATGCCATTTTTCACTCTCCAGAAGATAATAATAATTACGCTATTTGACAAACTAATTCGGGCGCTTCATCTGATTCAGCAGCAACATCAATACCAAATCAGTTTGATGCAATAGACTAAATGTTCATTATTCTCCTCGCATAATACGTAACATAAAATACTTACAATCACAGGCGGCTCAATTTATATTTGGTCCAGCATGATAGACTTTAATATGAACAACGGTCGATACCTATTTCTTGCTCTCATATTTTCAAACAATTGAGGCAGATGTTATCCTTTTGTTATTCATGCTCAGAGAAAAAAAAGCAAAACAATGCCTTGAAATCAATCAGGAATTCCAGTGATTGAAAAGGAACTTCCGCGGAAGCAAATTTAACGACAAGCAAGAAAGTGAACCGCGTGTTTTATTTGAACGCATCTTAATTATGGATTTTGGGAAGCTATGTAAAGGGATCCTCGAGGGTTTCGGGAAGGATGGCTTATAAAAATATTAAATTGATCAGCTTGATCACTGGTGAAATGGTGGGAGGCCGTGGATGAGGGTGAACCGTTGAAGGCACACTGAGGTTAGCTAATATCAGACTTCATCAACCAACACATGGATACATGCCATGTACTTAAATCCGAAGAAGCTCACAAATAGAAATTTCGAAATCACATTTTCGAAGTCCAATCAAACATACACGCGCACATGTGTCATCAGTAATGTGCACAAACCTCTCCCCCCCAACTCCACTCCTCGGCCCCTCTCTCGCTCCCCATTACCGTACGCTAACCTCTCCGGATACGCGCACCCTTCGCCACAACCCCTCCCCCACTCTCCTTCCTCCTGCCAGCGCACGACCTCATCATCCCTTCACTTCCTGCCGCATCATCCACACATCACAAACCAGAAAGCCCAAATAACTTCACGGTCCTAAAACCGAGGCTTAATCCTTGCCTAAAGTTCCTTCGAAGTTCAAAAGCCCTCACGGCCGCGTTCTGTGGAGGTATGGTGAATATTCTAGGAATTCTTACCAGGAAAAAAAATTACTCTTGATAAAGGCAAATTGCTCAGAAGATGTGTGCACTAATTGTAAAAGAATGTACTTAACAAATACGTGCACGAACACACACACACACACAAAATTACACTCAAACAAATACATTCGTGTATGTATGTACGTCTATATACACAAATAAAAAAATATAAATATGTATAAAATATTACATATATGTATATAATTATATATATGTATATATATATTCGCACACACACACATATATACACATAAATAGATACATAATCATATATAATTGGTTGTTTGGTTGTTTAGGTATGAATTAACGGAATCCGTTCATTTCATAATGAACAACTATAATTTGACCTAATGATGACATTGAAAGACGCAACCCGGTTTGAGTAAAAACAAAACACTAAAATTATAAAGTTGATATGTATGTAAGCATGTATGTGTGTGTGTATATATATACATATACATATATATATATATATATATATATATATATATATATATATATATATATATATATATATATATATATGGGTCGCGGTATTCCAGGGGTAGAGCTTTGAACTGCTGACCGGAGAGTCCCGGGTTCAATTACCGGGCAAGGCTCTCTGGGCACCTGCAAATCCACCAAAGCTATGTGATTTTTCGGGTACCAGATCTAGGAAACCATAACCGGCACAGGGAGAGGAACTGGCCCTCTACCCTGATGTGGGAATATCACACGCCGTCGGGCTTAGTACTGGGTGAACTCTACCCATATATCTCTCATATATATGTGTATATATATATATATATATATATATATATATATATATACACACACATACATATGAGTGTGTGTGTATATTTATATATACGAGCTTATGTCTTAGATAAAGTCCAGAGAAAATCCGCTAGATTCGTTAAAAATTGTTATGATAAAAACATAAGTGTGACAGGTCTCTTAGGGGATTTAGGCTGGGAACCACTTGAAGTGCGGAGAGAACAAGCGAGGCTTAGACTTTTAGAAAGGTTCAGAACAAACGAGTTTAAATATGACACTGAAGGAATTATAATGGCCCCACACTACTTAGCTAGATCAGACCACAAAGATAAACTAAGGGAGATAGATTCCAAGACAGATAGGTACAAATACTCATTCTTTCCCCGAACAATCAGTGATCATAATAGCAAGAAACCGAAGTCACTTTAGAAATATTAAAAACGTTGAATTTACAAGTCGGAACAAAATTAAACACTATAGAGATGTTAGGTATACTTTCAGGTGCATGTGTATGTTAGTTGGTAGTTTGAGTGTTTGCATGTGTGTGGGGTGTAAGTGTTCATGCATGAATGTATGCCATGTTTTTTTTATATATGATTTTGTCGTTATTGCATGCGGTTTTTTTTTCTTTTTCTTTTCTAAATTATGGGTGGTGTCCTAGCACCCCCCGCCACACGCCCTTGCGGCGGCTTGCGGGGTATTAAGTAGATGTAGATGTAGATGTTTTATTAATTAGCGAGAGATGTTGAGTTTATATGGAAATTATTCAACTATTCATAATTACACCGATGAATATACATTAAGCGTTAATCACGAATCAATAATGATAGGGAGAAAACCGAAGCCCTAAATTTAAGTTTATCAGCCCGCTTTAGAAAATATCATATTATTGAATACATTATTTCATGCTTTCCGAAACTAATCAAAGCTAAATGCACGCGTAACTCACACGAATCCGAATGACAATTAAATACTCAAACACCAACTGGACATTAAAATATTAGGGCCATGTATCATTAAAATTCGAACTTTGATAGTAGATTTAGTATTAGGAAATAAGCGAAATTTACTTGAATTTACTCGAGCAACGAAACGCCTGGCCATAAAAGAAAAACTCCACTATCTCATATCACCACACTTCACTAGTGTCATGCATGCTTCCTCCCTCGTGAAAGAAAGCTTCCAAGAAATTGGAAGCCCTTCAATCCAAATAACTTTGGGCAATCATGCCAAGATGAAAGTGAAGGCGCTGGGACCAATGTACGCAGCGAAGTTTCTATCACACCCTCGAGCAGCAAGTAAAAGGCAAGCGGAAACCCTCAACCCCATCCACCAACGCCCTCGTCCCCACACCCCGAGTCCCGCCCAACCTCCCCACGCAGGAAGCAACTCAGGACCCTTCGTCCCTCTCTCCTGTTCCACCCCCCTACATTCCCTCCACACTCACACCTAAGCCTCATCCACCGCCTCCCCCACTCCTCGTTGGGGGCAGAGGGGGGAGGATGAGTTGGGCTGCATGTGTCAATATTTGCCTCCCGAAATTGCAGCACGCCCTTCGTACCAAGAGGGACTGTCGCTGGAGGGAGAAGAGGGAGAGAGATGGGGGAAAGGGGAGAGGATGAACGTGGGGTGGACGGGTGAAAAAGAGGGGGGAAATGGGGGTGGGAGAGGAGATTGGGTGCAGCGGGATTTGGGACCGAAAGCAGGAGAGGGGAAGATAAGGCATGCGAAGGTGTTTGGGACGGGGAATAGCTATCCAGCGAGCATCCATCTCCGGCAACAAATATTTGCGTGTAGAAACTGACCGCTGGACAATGATGAGCAGAAGAGAGGGTGGGGCTCGAAAGTGGGCGGGGAATTTGAGATTGAGGTGGAAGCATCGAGTTGAATCGGGGGATTGGCTAAGGGAAGGCTGTGGTGGAGTTATGAATAGGCATTCGGAGATTTGCTAGGATAACGAGAGGGAGATGGTGGTTCTGCTTCGAAATGCAAGTTTCATGCAAAAGGTTTGGTGGTAAAATAAATGATGATTCCAAGTAAAATTCGATGATAACTTTTCATCCTCATCTACTTGACAGGTAGGATACGGGTACACATTTCTAAGAATTGCGATTTCGTACTTCGCACTTCGACATCGAGCCCCGCTTTGTTATTTGTCCTATGCAGGATAAGTAACCGTTTAGGTTTAGAAGGGGTTAAGGCCAATAACTAGAAGAGATCATTCCTATCACATTTTTACTTCCGAGTTACTGCATCCCTAATTTTAACATTCAATGAAATATTTTTAGAAATTTTCAGCATTTTATTCAACAGAAATGGTCTCGGACGATTTACACGGTGAAAAAATCTGAAGTTCATACATTGAAAGGAGAGTATTTTTGGGTATTGATATATCTTGAATGGAGGCTGTGGTCTAACATGATCTAAGCTGTTGACTAACGATCTCAATACTGACAACTATGCCGTTGCCTACGTTGGCACGTAACCTGATACAAAATGTAATAACGTTTCCTTATCGTGACCCATGTTTATACAAAATTCTCCGGACGACACACCAGAAAAATATTATACATCCATTTTAATATAATTTCGTTTTAATAATTGAGCAGTATTATTTTACAATATTTTCCACAAGTTTTTATCCTTATTTTAAACATCTATTATATTTCAGCCATCCCCGGGTTCCTCATGCTTGAAATGAGGTAGAAATAGTTTTGTCGGTTTAAATCCTTGTCTCGTAGCCCCGCTCAATGAGTTCAGGCTTCCTTTCAAGAGAACCAAAACTGCGTCGTGAAACGCCACCCAAAACGGCGCTCCTCCACCCTCCAACCGCCGCCACCCTAGTCCCTTCAAACCCCTGCCACCCATTTCCAGCCTCCCCCATTCTGTTATTCAGGGGTGAGGTGAGCCCCCGGCAAACATTTCAATATCACCTAGGAATGCCACCCTAACGTGTCATACCGAAACTCGGGCCAACTTGTTATCAAACATTCCAGGCATTCTAAGATAGTGGTCAAGCTACGCACACACCCGACCGGTCTTCTTCATTCCCTTCGTCTCCCCATCTTTCCCCTTCCGTAGATCCGTCTCTTAAAAGCCTCCTCCTCCCCCTTGGAAGATCTTGGCCTCGCGCATTTCAACCTTCAATCTGACAAACTATTTTACCTTCAGTTATCCTCCTAATTTTATGGTCTCAAAATTCACACTTAAATGCTTGAATGGACAATTCTGTAGTTTCCTGTACAACACGTTATGACTTGGCTGCATAATTTCGACTGCAATGTACATTTATGAAATTTTCCACGCACCTTGCTGCTATGCATTATTGCTAGTACAGGCCCGACCACGCGATCTCAATTCCCATCAACGAAACGTCACCTACTGTCCTACATTTCAAATAAAACTTGATTGTAGTTTATTTAAATTTAAGTCGACATGGACATCGTCTTAATGCAGTGCCGTACAACAACGAAATTAATTTCTTCATTACGATCTGTCTTATGGAGTTCGACTTTTAAAATGGAGTGATCGGAATGTTTATTCCGTGAAAGCGGAAATAACAGAATATGAAATAATATATACACACATTCAATAGCAGAGGGAAAATAAACTGTGGAGGAAAATTTTATGAATAAATAAAAATTAATGTTATCACAATAAACTTGTTTCCCCGGGACCAATCTATTTCTTATTTAATTCAGATAATAAATCCCTTATTCCCGTTAACTATTTGTGTACACTGTAAAGATATTCAATGAGCGGTATAAATTTTAAAGTTATCTACAAACTCAAAGTACTCAAGTTTCTAATTCAAAAGTGAAAAAATTAAGTTTTTAAGAGAAATTAACCTAAGTAATCTTTTCACAGAAAACAATGCGCCAAAGTCACCGAGCAAAAACTGGGAGGAAGGTGAAGCAAAATTCCTCGGCCGGAGCGATGAAGGAGACTGACGACGGAATCAAATTAGCGGCGGCGAAGGGTCGTCTCTCCGTGAATAAAACCAAATTCGGGGCAAACGTGACGTCCAAGAGAACAACAGAGTCAAAGCATAAGACGCTCGATCGAGGGAAAGTCTTCTTGAATGCATCAGCATCTGAGGAATCTGAGGGGTCGTCCAGCCAAGGGACATCCCCTCGCGGATTGCAGAATAAGACCCTCTACACAGACATAATGGGAATCAATCAGGTGAGATTTCGTCTAGAGAAAACGAGGTGGTCATGTGATCTGAGTAAAACCATTGCAGCATCATGTTCTTCTTGCAAGAAAGAGGGTAGGGGTGTCCTTTTTAATAAATCTAGATAGCATTTGCCACCGAGAAACACCTCCGGCATTAATTCCCATGAGATAACTTTAGGCTTGAAATGTTCACTATTTCCAGAGTCATAACATATATCTAGTGGTTACAGATGCATTAATATTTCAAATATTTTCAGATAAAAACATGTTCAGAAATTTAATTAAGTCTGAAAATTTTATTAGTAGAAAAAATATAATTTCCAAGGTAAGGAACTGAAGGGAAATTTTAATTGATACTTTCCAGCTAATCTCAGAGCTTTTTAAGTCAACATTTTAATTTCCTTTAATAATTTACTTTCATAATATCGGAGGTTTTAAGATACCTATCTCTAAAAAGAGGTTCGATCTGAATAATATAGAGATATACATATAAATTAAGCAATATTGATTGATACAAATTTTATTTTTAAAAGCCTACTTACTACATGACTGCGTAATATTTGCACCAATATCATATGAAATAACTTAATACGTGTTTAATTTCGGATGCAGAGGGAACGGCAGGGTTTGGATTGTTCATAGTTAGATTGTGCTAGTTAATTATCTATGCAGTTAGTTCATTTTTTGGCATTTGCGAGATAATACTTCCCCAAAAATAGCCGAGTACTCCATTTAGCATAAACAATATAGTATAAGAAGATATAAATTTGTGTCTCCAATGCCTGGCTATTTTAATTCGAGGTATCTTTGCCTGAATATCCCGATCCTTTCAATTTTGGAATTTACACTTTGGGAAATGCATGACGTGAGAGAGTTTTTGGTTGTGAAGTGCATGCCAACTAAAAGGAGAATGGTGAAAGATTTTAGGGTACTGTGCTGTAAGTGGCAACCGTTGCCGTAGACATATAATTTAGGGACATTATCTTTCTTGTAATATGTGAGAAAATCACGTCACAGCAGTGTAATAATAATAGCTTATGTTACGATCTTTTATTATTGCCGGAACTCCTGAAATAGATTTCATTCAATTTAAAGTTGATAGCGATTGGTGATAGTAGAAGTTGATTGTATATTCATCATATTACCAAATTATACAAGACTCATGAGCAAAATTCTGATGCTTGCGATTGATCCGCTTAAAAATGGTTTTAAATGCGATATGAGAAACAAAAGCATCTTAAAAAGCAAGAGTGGTTGCATACGGGAGAATAGAGCTTAACATCTGTGAAATAAGAGGCGGTGTAGTCGCCGCCCAAATGATATGCCGAAAATTCCGATATCAGCCAAGTTAACTCACATAGAACTCACCTGAGCATTTGAAACTGAAACCATATCCACATGGTATTAACCAATGTCACTTAATTAAACGATTAATTTAGTTAATTTTGTCTACCTTAAATTTGTATAAAACAATGGAGGTAGCACACTAAACTCAAAATTTGTCCACAAAAAATCACAATTAATTCTTGGTTTCAAAATTCAAAGAATAATCCCAATTAAGGCTGGGATTGCCCTCATGTATACATATTTATTCTCGAGCTTGAGTAGGTGTAAGATGATACACTTGGCTACTAGTCGTTTCATTTCTTTTTACATTAATTTTTACTGCTTAATTTCCATTTCCAGGAACCTCTCGGTATGTCAAGGAAAATTTACGGCACAGGACACCAACAAATAAAGTTGAGCAATGCTCGGCCAAGAGTTGACACGGGACTAGGTCATTTATCTGGTACTTTATGCCCCAGACCCAACTTTGGCATGCCAAGTTCAGGAAATAAAACAATGCAGCGTTCATTACCCCCGACATTCAAAAGATCAAACCTTCAAGACGACGAGCTTGATCCGAGGAAGACCAGAGGGGACTCTTCGGGATATGATCTCATCTCCTCAGAGGCTAGCAAGAAGATAGACACCCTGGTCACAGCGCTAGCCTCCTTGATGCCTCCTTGTCGGAGCAAGTCTCAGCTGGATATGGTTGTCGGATCCTTCGCGAACGCTCTCAAGGAGAAAGTGTCCATGAGGACAGGCCAGTCAAAGAGAGATAAAAGCCAAATTATTCCCGACAGCTCAGAAATGCCGCGAGTTGGACGTCGTCAATATCCGTCTAACTTGGGATCCACGGTGATGAACCCGACGGCAGCGTGGGTAGCTCGATGCAAGGGCAACTCGGTAAACCAGCGGCGACTGCCCGGCGTGGCCTCGGTGGACTCCACCAGGGCGAGTAGTGGATTCATTTCGCGGATGCCGGGGCCGCAGACGCCGGTCGTAATCCGCAAATACGGGACGACTCGGATCCGCAGCGTGGACCCCGACGAGGAGCGGACAAAAATCGAAAACTCTCACAATGAGAGTGCGTGGACGACAAAAACCAGAAAAATATTAACTATGAAGGCTCCCTAGCACCTAACAAGATACCAAATATTAAGAACCACTGTTAAATGAAAAGCAATTCGTGTCCTTAATTTTACAAAGGCTGTGGACTGCGTTCAACTTAAACATATAATTTTGTCAAATAATCCAGTACCAAATCAATACTGTTTATTTTTTGTACAGTTTCAATATTTTCGGTATACCCCGAACCATACTTTCGATACGACTGCAGTAATATAATTTGGTATGTAATATTAGAGTTAAAATATACAATATATTAAAAATATATAATATATATGGTATAATGAAAAAATGTTAAATGTAAAATTATTCGATGATGAAAAAACATGTAAATTAATAACTACTTTAGCCTGTGAATAAAACTCTTCCCAAATAAAAATGTGTGGACAGGGAATTTCTCTATGCACAATAAATTTAAGCAGCATCTGAGTAAAATGCTCTCTGTTCTTCGACTGTGGCAATGGATACACAAATCCAGTGGAAGACACGAGAAGGCTTCCCTCAGATATTTAAATGTATTAAGTGCCCAGTAGAAGATACGCCGTGAGAGTACCACACCTTACATTTAGTAACATTTTATATCAATGGAATAATTGCTGGAAATAAATTTTACTTAGAATAAAACGATGAAAGTGAAATAACAAATGTCGCATCACATAGCTATTGGAAAGCTAAAATCTGTGCTTCCCTTAATGATTAATTCATTTCATTTTTTTTAATTCCAGTTCCTCCTCGTGGATATTTGACAAAACTGAGGTGAAAATTAATATTTTAGTAAATAAATTATAAAATCCACTTTATATCGAGCAACTCATGCTTTTCAAACAGATATTAATGCAGTAAATATCGTAAACTTGTTGTGGCGTCATCGTATTACTTTTTGTTTCTCTCTCGCACACTTTCCTGTGATTGGTTGTTCTTTCAAAAACATCAAAGGAAAATGGAATGCCCTCTAAATCTCGACTTACATTCAGTGCTTTAAATTAACTTTAAAAACTGCACACAATAACGTGGAAGGTGTCGTGGGGACAATATGTTTTTCATACCAAGTGTGCCATTAAGTTTTCCCATGTGACATAGCTAAAAGCGATTGAAAAATACACTGAAATGTAGGGGATTATTGACGATTCAGAGAGCTGAAAAAGAGCATTAAATTAAAGAGGAAAAGATATAAAAAATATAATTTCAAAGGGATGGATAACTCGTAAACTGAGTTTACCTGCGTCAACCATCAATTACTCAGAAAATCCAAGTGATGGCTCCAATAGCATAAGAAAATTTTTTCTTTTAGTAAGCCTCATCTTTCAATAGACAGCTCTTAAATTTCAGCTATATCCATCATGTCATTTAATTTTTCATAGTTTATGAAATCCTAAAACTATTGTTTATTCAGGAAAAAGGAAAGAAAGCAATTTTGCGCGATAATTAAGTTTATCTATTTCAAAGGATTAATGCAGAAATATAGGTTCTGTATAAGTCAACTGTTTATTCACTCAAAAATGATTAATGAGAAAGAGTAACCGGCAGTTTGGATAAGGCTAATCAATTAAACTCCTTATTTAAAAGCGTCTTTACTAATATATCAGAGGATAACACCGATAGCTTTCCAAATCGCGCCGGTCAAACGATGCCCAAAATTGAAATCTTATAAAATGGAACAGGACATTAGGTGAAAATAATTGAGCCTAATATATCCTACGGGCCCGCTGAAATACCCGCTCGCGTATTTAAGGATTTAGCTTTAGAAATTGCGCCGTATTTAGAAATAATATACTATAAGAAGTCGCAGGTACATCGCAAGGTTCCCAGAGATTTGAAAACGGCTAATGTAGCACCAATATTTAAAAACGGAGAGAAGGGGGAACCTAATAATTACAAACCTATTTCTCTCAATTGCATTTTTTGCAAGGTTATAGAACATATAGTCACTAGTTCGATCGTGAGAAACCTCAATAATCAGAAGTTGATAATGAAAAATCAGCACGGTTTCCGAAAAGGTAGATCCTGCGAGACACTACTTGCGCTTTATGTTCATGATATTCTTATTTCGGGAAAGAGTAATGTTCCGGTGGACGCAATTTTCCTAGATTTTAAGAAAACAATCGACAAAGTACGTCATTGTGAACTACTCGAAAAGCTAGAAGCATATGGCAAAGATAAAAATATCCGGGGTTGGGTCATAGACGTTTTGAATGGTCTATTGAACGTTTTGAATGGAGCTATCTCAAATGTTGTAGAAGTTACTTCAGGTGTTCCGCAGGGAATTTGCCATCGGCCTACTTCTATTCCAACTTTACCTTAGCGATATTGGCTTCGAAGTCACTCGTAAGATACGTTTATTTGCCTCCAATGCAGTGGTTTACCGTTATATACGTGGTCCTATGGACACAGCAGCTTTGTCAGATGACCTTAATGATATAAAATGCTGGTTCGACACTTGACAACCATAATTAAACTTAAAAAAAGTGTGTAGTTGTAAATATTTAGAAAAAGAGTAATTCCCACCCGAACACCTGCTGCATTGGAAACGCCGAAATGGAATGTGTAGTCTCAATTAAATACCTAGGCGTTACCCTCACGATCACTCCTGGGTGAAACACACGGGAAAAGCTAACAAAAATTTATGATTTATTATAAGAGTGTTTAGTAAATATGATAAAAAGGTCAAAGAGAAATGTTATCTGTAGTTGCTTAGGCCTCATTTAGAATATGCTGCAAGTATATGGGATCCTCAGGAAGTTAGATAAATTGCCTAATTGGATCACGTGCAGCGAAGAGGAGATAGTTTTGTAAAATGTTGTTATGAAAAACTTAGTAGCCTTTCCAAAATTTTGTAGCAGCTAAGCTGGAAATCATTTTATAGAGCGAAAATTGAATTACAGTTGGAAGCTCTTGCATAAATTGGAAAGAGGTCTCTTTAGCAGTGATGCTGAAAATGTATTACTACCCCTATCGTAATAAGGTAGGAGAGATCATGCCAATAAAATTAGAGAGATAAAGTGTAGAACCGATAGATTTAAGATGCCATTTTTTCTGCAAACGATAGGGAATCATTATAAAATTGTTTGAACACGGTAGGGTCATGTTCGGGCAAACATTGGCCTGGTGTATTTATCCCCTGCCACACACTCTAGTGGTGGCTTGCAGGGTTGATATAAATTAAATAAAATAATAACAGCATACCTAGGTGACTTTAGAGCTACTGGTCACCACACGAGGCATATCAGGCTGATTCAATTGTAAAAAATTCCACTGAGTTTTCCCCTGACCCCGTTTTATCTCAGCTCAAACCAATGCGTCGCAACGACGCTTTCCAATGACCTTTAAGCAAAGTCTCCCTTGCTGGATCTGAGTCTTTCCCTTTTTTATTCGAGCAAAGGAAGAGACATATTCTCCCCGGGCCTTCTGCAATATGTCTGGTGTGGCGGTGTGAAGCCTAACGTTAAAATCTGTCTGAATCCGACTTCGAGAACGACCCCCACCCTTTTGGCTTCCTTCTCTTGGTTTGCAGCACTTATTATTGAATCTTTGCCCATTACTGCTTTGCGGAATTAGTTATTTAGGTAATTGCCACATCATAAGTTGTTATGAAATGCTCCCTTTTTCACTTCCAGTAGTAGTTTTTATGGGGGTGACCAACACCTAAGGTCAATAGCGCCATTAGGGATGGATGGGAAAGGAAGGGTTGAGAGAAACCCGGCGTCGGCATTAACTCACTCAAAGTGCTCTCTATAAAGCCTTTCAAGTAGGGATCGGGATACTAATAAAAATATCTGATCAAACCTGGGCTCTTTCCGTGGAAATGTGCCTGTAAGTTAGCTACCGCACCATTCCAATCCCCCATGTTTCACTTTCTCACTAGAAATATACAAAAAATATATAAAATGGGATATAATTCAAACCCCTGTGTATTAAAATCCGAATATGCTTTCTTGAAAGGTGCACCACCGAGGTCTTCGTCACAAATGGTTCAATCCAATTTTCTCGAGTTCAAATATGGAGAAAAAATAAAGCCTGAATATCCAAAAACGTCCTGGACACCGAGGGAGCATTACCAACACTTAGATGAACGACATTGAATATGGCGCCAATTTAGTTTGGCCACAACCCAACTTTGCTAAGGGGCTTAGAAAAAAGGCAGGGGAACAGGCACGGGCCTCGTTTCCATGGGAGATGGTACGGAGGAAAAGAGGCGGAACGATATGGAGGAATGGAAGCCTCGTTACCTTGGCGTCCGGTAGGGCACCTCCTTTCCGCGTGACTGGCCAAGAAAGGTGGGCCAAGGGAAGAGCGGACAACGGAGACGATTCCACGGAGACGAGCCAATCAGCACATTTCCTCCCTGCTGCAGAGGACATCAATCAACGACGCAATAGGGGTGGGGGCGGAGGAGTAGGGGCGCCGGCGGAAGGAAGTGGGCTCGAATCCGCGAACCCCAGGAAACGCCGTGCGTAGGAATGAGTACAGAAGACTCTTTTTTTTGGGGGGGGATTATTCGACTGTGCGAGGGGTGGAGGAGGGTGGGAATGGAACGCTAGGGTGGGAAAGCAAGTGATTAGGCTGAGCAGGTAACCGCAGGGTGCCAATGTAAGATGGTCCACTTAATTTTGCTGCGCTGCGAAGAGCGTCTCCAAATGAAGGAGCTTCGAGCTCAAGAATAAAAATGCCACACTACTCCTGAATATTCTGCCGTTGGAAGTTGTAGACATGCAAAGCTGCGTTCTCAAGGTGAAACTTTTGTTCCCCTTTACCAAGATGTAACTGATTAGCGAATAATTAAATATCTGATGCACCCTAAAGGTATAGAACAGATATAAGATGCCATTTTTTCCACGAACGATAGGGGATCATTATAACATTGTTCAACCGCGGTAGGGTCATGTTCGGGTAAAATTAATCTGGTGTGTATTCAGCCCCTGCCAAACACCCTAGTGGTGGCTTGCAGGGTATATATAAACAAATAAATAAAATAAATAAAAATTGCTCTGGGGTTATCCTAAATATGGGTTCACAGGGGAGAATACACCTCATGCACGTAGATGGGTGGAATTTTTATGAGGTAGAACCTATTTGGGACGTTCTTGATGTTCTCACATAACGATGTGAAAATATAAATGTAGAATTACTAGCAAAGAGGACGTGTACAACTTTAAGTTGCACCAAATAGAAAGAAAAAAAATTTTTGGTCTTAACTTTTGCAAACTAGCAGGAAGAATCGAAGTCTATGAATTTTCAACAAATTATATCCCCTACTTTTAATTTGATCTCTTATCACTTTTACATAATTTTAGGTTAAATTTATAACCGTGGGTTTAAAAATGAGTAGAAAATATATTGTATGGTCTATGTGTTATACATATATCAACTGCAATAAGATGAAAGAAATTTGTGGCATATTTCTGTAGCTCTTATTCTGGAAAATTTCCCTACATCGAATGTTACAGCTCGGGATTTAAATGTCTTGGCACATAGCATACTCTTCAAAAACTTTCATTGGTAATGCAACACTACCTAACCTACGTATACTAAGGCCATAATACCCAAAAATTAACTTTCTCCTTCGAGGTGTAACATACCTCTCGTCCCATTCCATCTCCTTCCTAGGAGTAAAGGAAGTAGAATGGTGCGAGAGGTTCGGTTGGGGGGAGGGGGGAGAGACAAAAGCCACGAAAGAGAGAAAGAACAAAATTGAAGGAACGAGGAAAGGGTCACGGGCATGCCGGCGCCTTCCTTCACCATCTTTTTTTCTTACCCCTTCCTCTTTCCCCCTCGACTCGAGTCCCTGAGATTCCCTTGAAGTGGGATGGGTGGCTCGTAACAAGGGGTCACGGCACACTCTCCCGAGGTCACATGTAAGGAGGGATGTTGGGAACGGAGGGAGGGCTGGAGTGGGAGATGGATTAAGGGGAATAAAGGGGGAGGGGTAAAGGCGTTTACCTTGGCGGCTTTACTGCGAGCAGACAACCTAATTTCCAGGGATAGTCCTTATCTCGGGCCCGAAGTGTTGAGGCAATTTTCTTGTATCCACCGCGTGGAGAGTTATATATGGAGCAAGTTTCTCCTCCGTGATCCCATCCGCGGGAGGTTCAATAGCCTAAAAGATCTATCTGTCGACGCGCACGCAGCTCTCAGATAATTAGGCGGTCCTCCACTAGTGTTTTCCCGAGTTTTAACGTGCATGATAGAGAAAAAACCACGAAACCAAATAGTGAATAATTACAATTTGCTGATTTTCAGCGATGAAAAAGTTGCGGCCTCTTATGCTTTTCGATTACATATCTACATTTGCATAACATTTTGAGAGAAAGGTTTAATACGAAGTTTCAACTCTGGTGTCCAATGCCATTTTTTAAATATTTTAATTCGTCATATTTAATGCTATATTCTCTAGAACTAGTCTAAAATTCAGTCCTTGGAAAGAAAAAAACCCAGAGTAAACAAAAATTATATTTTGGTGTCTGTTAAGGTTTGATCCACTGCATGAAATTCAGATTTCAACAAGGGATAGAACATTCTTCAAAGAAAACGAGGGAACTTATTTATAAACTAAAAGTGAATTATTTCCTTTGCAAGTTTTGTCCATTCGCATTAAATTATTCTGGCACAGCACCTTCGTTTGGTAGAATTCTTCCTCACTCAGCGAACGCCATTCAACCCCCGGAACCCAAGAGGTAGATAAAATAAGATAAAGAAGGCTGGCATAAGAGAGAAAAGCCCATAAAAAAAACCTTACATCCATTAAATTAACCCGCAGAAAAATTATGCCCTGAAGAGTTCCTCTTTATGAGGCTTTCATATTTTACCATCTTTTTAGCTGCGTTTTCTTTCGCCGAGGACACACGAGGACGTCTCGATATTAGAACCTCTGCCCATCCTATAACCACCTTTCTCTCCCCGCAACAGCCCCCTATTCCTCCGTCTCCAGCGCGGCCGACACTCCCCCTCCCCACCCCCACCATCATCAACATCCCCATTTCCCTTCATTCGACTGCCCGTTCATTTCCCTTGCCATCCTTCCGCAAAAGAGAAAGAAAATTTTTACTTGCAATACTTTTTTGCACATGGTTCCGATACGCCTAAACTTGTAAATTCAGGGTTTTCAAGTGGCCGCAGAAAAAGAGAAGTAAGATGGCCAAGAAAAATACTCCATATCTTTGGATAGATACTAATTAGTTGGGGTCAACATTAGTATGGTGGGTGAAGAGAGGGGTTTGTTGGGAGAAATCCTCTGGAGGTAGGAAGGTAAGAATAAAGGGAGTATGGACCGGCAGCGGGTTGTTGCAGACTGTAACAGAGGGGAGAATGCTAGGCAAAAGAGGAAAGGACAGGAACAGGATAGGGATGTTGGACGGGATGAAGGGAGGAAGGAAGTACTCAGAGATGAAGAGGGACCTGATGTAGAGTAGGATGTTGTGTTTTGCTAGGAGTCACAAAATATTTATCTTGTAGTTGTGTCCATCCATAAACCTACGTTAACCGGTAGATTACCGTATGATAATGATAATTAGTGAGAAAAACAAAATAAATACTGGAATATATTCTATTGTTTCAGGCTTCACTTCGTGGAAGTAATTGATATCCATTATTGAAATAGAAAGAAAGACTCGTACTTTTCCACAGATTTTATTATACGGCACGACGCGTTTCACCGACTTGCGGCATCATCAGGTACAAATTTGCAAAACAGACAGAGCAAGCATATATACCCTCAGGACAGAGTGGGAGCGGGGAGGGTTGGAAGGATTTGAGGGGGGTGGGGGCTCGCAGGTGCGTTGATGGATTGTTTTGACCATTTCCAGGCTAATTTCTCGGAGAGGAGTGGGGAGGGGTATTTGAATAATTGCTCATTACAAAGTGTCGTGTTGGGGTTCACCAAGTGCCTTCTAATCTCTAATTGCTCGAGAGCGTCCATTTTTAATCCTTTTGGGAGTGTGTGTAATATCTCTGGGACAAAGTCACTGCTGTGGTTGAATTCTAGTAAATGCTTGGCGAAGAGAGAGTTGTTATTCTGATTTTTGTGACACCTAGCGTGTTCCTTGACTCGTAACTTGATATTCCTGCCGGTCTGACCGACATAAACGCTGTTGCAATCCTCGCATTTCAGTTTATAAATGCCTGATTTGAGAAGGCTATCCTGGGTGTCTTTTCCATTGGCTAGAAGTTTGGAGAGGGTTATGGGTGAGTAGAAGGCTGCTTTGAGTGAGGTGGGTAGGCAGTTGGAAATCCTATATGAAAGATCTCCCAGAAACGGGATCGAGCACCACTTAAAATCTTTAGATACTGCGGGCTGAAATACGAAAATGCTTTTTCTGGCCATTGCTTTTTGTTTTGTAGTAATGTGTCAACTAGTTTGGGGTTGAAACCATTGTTGGTAGCTATATTAGTGATATTCACGAGTTCAATTTTGAAGTTTTTGGGGGAGAGGGGGATGTGTAGGAGGCGGTGGATCATGGAGTGGAGGGCTGCGTGTTTGTGAGAAAAGTGGTGTGCGGAATCATTAGAAATTATATGGTCTGTATATGTGGGTTTCCTATAAATTGCAAATTCGTGTCTATTATCCCTAATTGTGATTGTCAAGTCGAGGAAGTTGATGGTGCCGTTGACGTCTTTTTCCATGGAGAAGGAGATATTCCGATGAAGAGTGTTTAGGAAATTAAGGAAGGAGTCTAACTGTCGGTTGGTTCCGGTCCATAGGCATAGTATATCGTCCACGTAACGAAACCAATAGCCCACGTTTTTGTTATGCTGATTGTCAGCATTAAAAAGATGTTCTTCTACAGAATTGAGGAAGACTTCGGCTAGGAAGGGGGACAGTGGGGAACCCATAGCTAACCCATCCGTTTGGCTGTAAAGGGTGTGGTTGAAACTAAAATAATTCTGGTTAACTATCATTTTGATGAGGGGGACCAATTCGTCTGAGATATTTTGGGCAATGGTGGAATCCTTGAGTAGTTCTTCCACCCTAAGCAAAGTTTCCGATATTGGTACGCAAGTAAATAAATTGCTAATGTCGAAGGAGACTAGCCTCGCTTTTTCCGGGACATCAATATCTTTCAATTTTTGGGCTAGCTCTATAGAGTTTTTAACTCCATATTTAGGTTTAAAACCTGTGAGATCTCGGAGCAATACGTCTAATTTTCGTGCCAGAAGGTGTGAAGGGGCGGACACAGCTGAGATGACAGGCCGAATAGGTAAGGCTTTTTTGTGTAATTTGGGGAGTCCGTACAACCTGGGGGCGGAGGGGTTCATTTGGATTAAACTAAATTTTTCCCTAGCATTTAAAAACTTACACTTGAACACGGCACGTTTCACTTCACTTTGGAAACTCGCGGTTGGGTCTTTGGATAACGGAGTAATAGGATTGTTGTTGATGAACTCAAGGCACTTTTCCACATACACTCGTTAAAATGGTCAAAACAATCCATCAACGCACCTGCGAGCCCCCACCCCCCTCAAATCCTTCCAACCCTCCCCGCCCCCACTCTGTCCTGAGGGTATATATGCTTGCTCTGTCTGTTTTGCAAATTTGTACCTGATGATGCCGCAAGTCGGTGAAACGCGTCCTGCCGTATAATAAAATCTGTGGAAAAGTACGAGTCTTTCTTTCTATTTCAATAATGGATATAAATACTGGATGTTGAAGTTTAAATAACAAGTAACATCTGGTACTCCCTGATACTATTCTCCTTGTAATTGATCCTAAGGTTTCCACGAGGTATATCTGATTAATCCATGCTGCTTCCGGGAATTACCGTCCCATAGGTGAGTACTATCCCATTACTATCCCATAGGTGAGTACTCACCTATGGGATAGTAATTCCAGAAAGCAGCATGGATTTATACTCCTTGTAATTTGAGTTATAAAACATCGAGCATGCTGCATATGTGACGAAAATTTCCAACCGTTTGCACACTTCTTACAACACCTTCATTATTGATTATCTCTGGAATATTTTTACTGACCCAATATATTCAAAATTCGCTACCATAGAAATCAAAACTCAAGACATCCCTAAACGGAAATTTGGTACATCAATGAAAACGAGGATTTCGAAGATAACGAAAATTTTTCAAATCCATTATAGCAAGTTTTTTTCCCTTTGATTTTCTTCCGTCGAGTGCTCAGTTTCTGTTTTTAATGTTTCTTTGCATTTTTCATTGCGTCTAGGACCTGATGGCATATTTGCGTAGATTCTGCTATGCGAAAAATAAGTAGATATTCCAGGCTAAATTACAGTAACTTACTGAAAGGAACATTTGCTACGGAGGAGATAAAGCATCAGCCTTTAGGACGATGATGGTGAATCTTGCATTAGCCATCACCGTCCTAACACCGTTCTTTGTTACTAAATTGGAGCAGCACACTATAAGGCATGAATCTTTGGCACAATTCAGGTCCTCCCCTCTTTCCTTTCCCACGGTCGTACTCGTCATTTTTGATTCTTTCTCAATATTCTTATATCGTTTAGACGAAGTTTCCCTTGATTTTCATTGCTTCCCATTTAACGCAGAAAGTAACGTGTTGTCCTGTCCCCACGACTTATGTACCTATGAGGAGCGCCCTCGATAGCATGATAAAATAAAGCTAACTACTTGCTTCACCATGCCAGCATTTCAGCGATGAGGAGCTCTCAGTTTGTTTTAACAAGAGAACAAATACTGGGATAACCTGTCAAGCACATATTACAACCTTGGCATCATACTGAAAGAAATAATGATAAGATAAGGACGCTAAGCTTTTCTTATTTCTCAAATTAGTGGGATGGTTTTTCGAAAAATATTCTTTCCGTTGTTATGATTTTCCGATATTTTAATTTTCCGACGTAAAAATAATAAAGATATCTGAGGAAAGCAAATAAATTGACAAAGATGAAATATTTCAGGCTGATACCCAACGTTTGAATGCGTACTTATTAGGATTTCTATTTATATTACATAAGTTACGTCGGATATCAGCTGGACGAGTTGAAGACTACTAGGAAAATATTGCGGGAAACTTTGATATAAAGCGTGGGTTTTACGGTTTCAGATCTTTGAAAGAAAACATTCGGCGTAAATAGAAGTCTTTTGAAAGGTAGCAATGACGAAGGATTACGGAGGTAAAATGGAAGATAAAGAAAAGAAAGGAAACATTACTAAAAACAATTAGTGGGGAAAGAAGATTTTTGAAGGCATTCAAAGAAATAAGTAAATTGGCTGCAGTTCATATTTATTGGCAGTAAAATTACTAATATTGCGATAGAGAGGATAATGAACAGCAGAGTTGAATTGGTCTCTATATGTGTATGCATGCATGTATATATATATATATATATATATATATATATATATATATATATATATATATATATATATATATATATATATATAAATCTATATATATATATATATTTGTATATTTATATATTTATATATATATATATGTATATGTATATATATATATACATTATTATTAGGTAATCTACCGGTTAATGTGGGTTTTTGGATGGACACAGCTCCAAAAAAAATATTTTATAACTCCTAAGAAAACACAAAATCCGTCATCCTACTCTACATCAGGTCACTCTTCATCATTGGGCACTTTCTTCCTCCCTTCATCCTATCCAATATCCCTATTCTGTTCTTTCCCTTTCCACGTTTGGCTAATATTCTCCCCTAATTTACAGTCTGCAAAATCCCGCTGCCGGTCAATACCCCCTTCATCCACTTTTCCTGCCTACATAGGATTTCACCCAACAAATCCCTCTCTTCAACCACCATACCAAGTACATCCTCATTTGTTTTCTTCTATGTCCATTTCACCTTCACCATTCTTCTCCACACCCACATTTCAAAAGCCTTCAGTCTACGTCTATCCTCCTGCTTCATGACCGCGTTTCCGTGCCGTACATAGCTACGCTCATACCAAAGTTTTTACGAGATTTTTCTTAACATCCTTACTACCTGTCATCAACTCCCTCCTCCTTGTGAAAGCCCCTTTGCCTAGCGCAATTCTTCTCCTTACGTCCCTACTACTTTGACCCTGTTGGTCCAAAACGCTACCGAGATACGTAAACTGTTCCACCTGCTCTTGTTTTGTCCCTCTTATTTTTATGTTTAGCTTAGCCTCTTTCTTTCTAGAAAATCATCGCATATCCTTTGTTTTATTTACATTGATTCTCATCCCTTACCTTTCGCACAGAATTTCCAATTCACTCAGCAAAGCTTGCATCCCCTTGGCTCACTGTCAAACTATAGCTGGGTCATCGGCGAACCTAACTGATTTTACGAATTCCGCGCCCACTTTCATTCCTACCTCCAGTTCTTCTCATGCCTCCTTAATCATTTCCTCTGCATACAGGTTGAACAGCAACGGTGATAATGGGCAACCCTGCCTTACACCTCTTCCTAACACTGCCCATCCGGACTCCCCGTTCCCCACTTGCACCTGAGCAGTCTGAGACATGTACAGGTTGCGGATTAGCCTCCTTTCCCTCCAGTTAATTCTTATTATCTTCAATATACGCATTAGTTTTTCCCAATTCACTCTATCAAACGCTTTTTCGAAATCTACGAAACAGGTAAATACCTCCTGGTTGTATTCTTTATTCCTCTCGGTTAATAATCTCATTACTGCAATGGAATCACGCGTACATCTACCCTTCCTAAACCCAAACTGATCATCCCCTAAGTTAACATTTGCCTCACTCTCTATCCTTTTGTTTATGATCCTGAGAACAACTTTAGCTGGGTGGGATATCAAACTTATCATCCGGTAGTCCTCACATGATGTAGCCTTTACCTTTTTCGGAATAGGAACTAAAATTGATCTCCTAAAGTCTCCCAGCCAGATTCCTTCCTCATAAATACTACGAATCAGCCCATATAGCCTCTTCCTCCCACAATTCCCTAAACATTTCAATAGTTTCGCGCGAATGCTATCCACCCCCACGGCATTATTTAGTTTAATCTCCCTTAATACCCTTTCTTTCTCATAGTCTAATATGCCTGGACCTAAACTATCTTCTTTTATGTTATGTTCTTTTTCAGTGTCTAACTTTGTTGGTCGAAGTTCTTTACTATACAGTTCTTCTATACACTCCTTCCATCTCTCTTTGATATTTCCTATGTCAACTATTATCTTACCCGCCTTCTCTCTAACTGTTAGCATAGATCTCCATTTCTTACTTCCCGACTAAAATTAAACTTTGCTGTAAAGCGCATCAATTTCTCCCTTTCTCTGCAAACTTTCCATATTCTCAGGCTGCGTCTTCCACCATGCTTCCCTTGCCCTATTTGTAGCCCCCCTCAATTTAATATTTAACTCTTTGTTCTTCATTTTGCCTATCTCTGTATTTACATTCTTCCATTTTCTCCTCTCATCCGTCTTGTAATCATCTCATATATACATATATGTATAAACACACATATACACATACACACACATATATATATGTATATGTATATATATATAGATATATACATATAGTATATATAGATGTATATATATATATATATATATAGATATATACATATATATAGATTTATATATATATATATATATATATATAGATATATACATATATATAGATGTATATATATATATATATATATATATATATATATATATATATATATATATATATATTTATTTATTTATAGGCCTTTTCATATTTGGAAGATTTCGCTACATTCTGTTTTTTTTTAATATCTTTCATGAAAAAATTTCCCAGAGTAGACAAATAGTTTAAAGGAAGTCCATATTTTCATGGGAAAATAGCGATTTTTACAATTGCAACGAGAGAGTGCTTCACACTTTGGTTTTCCATAGTTACACTCTTGTTTTTCAGTTCCATGTCGGCCTCAGGCTTTGACAGTAGATCGGAAGAATGGCAGGGTTCTGAGGCGGCGCGGGGGAGGCGTAAAAAGCGTGGCCCTTGCGGATGGCAAACGGAGTCATTCAGAGCCACTGTCCGGGAGTTTTCGCTTATTTAGACTCGTTTTTTGACTCTGCGAAGAGCCTATGCTTTTTAAATGGTTACTTGCAACTGAAAACCATTCGTCCGAAAAAATTAGTGATTCCAATTAAATTTGGTGAAAAAGTGAAGTCAAGATAGAAGCAGTGGCTCAGGGGATAAGAACAGTGAAAAAATAGGGGTAATGGAGCTGGAAGTTTTGTTTTCTATAAACAAAAATATGCGTCCTTAGGATGTCATAAGTTGAACTGTGAGTTATACAAATACTTCAGATCCATACTCTGCGAATCTTGCATATGGGTAGCTTGAATCATTTTATACATGCGTATATGTTTACTTTGGACCTTTTAATTGTTCTACATTGACAATTAAAGCCTCAAAAATCCAAAGACATTTAAATTTATCACAAACCTTCACAACAGTTTTCTGGAGGAACTGCGGCTATTTTACCTTCTTATTTATATATTTAAAAATACCTCGAGGGAACTCATTTCTCCCCGAGCAGATATGACTAATCAATCCAATACCTGGGACACATAAACACATAGTGTTTCTCGAAAAGTCTTACGAGATTTGGTAAGCCTTCATTCTCTTTTTGTAAAGATGAACGCAAAATCCAATCTATTTCAAGTTCACCTGAATCAAAAGCGGTGTCACGACAAATTTATAATCGTTAGTGATATCTCCATTACTTCAATGCTCTATAGGTTTTTAGGTTTGCAATCTAGTATAAACAAATTTCAACTCTGAATAATAAAATCAATGCGTTCATCTGATCCTTCGTGCACTAATTGCCGATAATTTTTCAATAATCTTTTTCAAAAAAACATAATTCCCGTATGGACTGATTACGTGGTGCAGTGCTACACTATGGTGATTGACTGATGCCAAAATCTACCAGAAAAGCCCGCAGGGAAATCGCACTGGCCTTATGCATTCGATGGTTTCTGGCTCAACTTTGTGGAATTTCATATTATTGAAATTAAAAATACAATGTATTTTGCCACTGTTATTTTTTTGGTGTTATTTGTTTAGTTTTAATATTTAGTTTATTTAGTACCTAGCAAACCACTGCTAGCGTGTGCGGTAGGGGGTAGGGATTACTCATCAGACTAATTTGATCCAAAAACATCTCCCCCATAGCGTGGTCGGATAGCGTTATTCTGATCCCTCATATCGTCGTGAGAGAAATTACATCCTCAATCTATCTGTTGTACCCTTAATATATCTCATTTAAATGACATGATTTCGCCTACCGAACTACGATTGACGGAGACTTAGGGATCACATCTACGCAAGAGAACAGAAATGCTAACAGATTGGCCGAAGTTTAAATATTTTCCTTTTTTCTGCAGGAATATCGGGGTATCCGGCAATCCAATCGTGTAGGAACCCCCAGAACCGTTCTGGTGTCTACTACACGTCTGAGGCCGTCAGGTGTGTTGTGGGTAGAATATTTGATCCCTGCACGGTTTTTATAGATTAAAGGGCATGTCAGTGTGTAGGTCTATTAGTGGGTTTCTTTAACTTTGGTAAACTATATCGTTCTAAATGAAGAGAAGTTCAGTGCTAGCAATACTTTATTTAACACGAATCAGAGAGCTTCGGGACGGAATATTTTACAAGGGATTCAAAATTAATGAGAAGACGATCCTCGTCAAAAACTTTAATGCCAAGATAACATGTGTATTGGTAGTAAATTACCAAGTTAAAAAAAAGGATATAATCTTACTCAAAGCAGAGGCGCAGATGTAATTATTGGGACAGAAAGATAGTTAACCACTGATATTGCCGATGGTTAAATTTTCCCAAAATCCTTTTCCATTTACAGAAATGGCAGAACAAATAGAATCGTGGGTGGTGACTTTATTGCATTTAAAAGTTCTTGCGTCATAAGGGCTGAGGTAATATTGGGTGATGGTTTGGAAAACATTTGGCCTCAATAAAATTACCTCAATCCGAAACAGTTTTTATTTGTGCGTGTTTTACAGACCACCAGTTGACAAAGACAATCCAATTCTGGAATTCTGGAATTAGATCAGCAAATCAAGGGTTTCTAATCCCAACACAATGATCGCGATGTTCTAAACGGTGGAGATTTAAATGTTCCATCTATTGGCTGAAAAAAAATAGTTTTAAAACGGACGGATAGGATATGATGTCGACGAATCGCTATTGAATTCTTATATGTTTAACTAATTGCATCAACTTGTCACCTCTCCTAATAGGGGTGACAATATTCTTGATTTGTCATAAACGCTTAGAAGTCATCATCAGGTACCTGATGATTGAGCTTGAGCGTTCAAACCAGTAGTACCAAAATAAAGAATAGTGGTAAAAAGCATTGTATTCGTCATTCCATGAAGCACTGATCGTATCCTCAAAACGAGCCAGGTTGCCATTTAAAGCAGCCAGCAGATTTTCACACGCATTGAATTCCATCACGAATAAATGTATGTTGCGAACCGGATGCAGCATTCCTCCGCCCTATCAATTACTCCTTGCTTCCCGCTTTAGAATATTCCCAGATCTGAAGAAGTTGTTCACATCCCAAGCCTCCAAATATCTCTTTCCCCGAAGTTCCCCTTCTTGGGAACTGGGTGCAGGGGGTCGAAGGAGAAGGGGTGTCAGGGGACGGGGCTCGCGTGGGGCCACTCCCAACCGACGAAACCGTGGTTTTTAAGCCACCGGAAGAATTCAAGATAGAACCGTGGCGTAAGCACCTTCTATTCCTATAGTGTTGGGAGAAGAGGAGGCAATTGCCCTCTTTGAGTGATGAACATAAATGAGGGAAAATGGGATGACAGCCAAATGGCTGCGCGGCATAGATGGGATAAGTAACAAAAGGGAACAAGGAATCACCCTCCATTTCGTAAAGGTTTGCTCGCCAAGAATACTTGGAGAAGCCACGACAATACCAAGAAAAGAAAATTGAACGATAACTTTACAGTGCCATTATCTATTCCAGCAGCAGACAACTGTTAAGTGTCGTTTGATTCCACGAAAAAGTTTCGGAGAATGCCGCGTGTATTTATTTTGTTCACATTTGTTGGACAGAGCTCCTGCATATTAATTGAACATTCGTAAATAATATCCTCTAAATAAAAACGTCAACAAGATATTTCATATTTTTATTCTATATAAGACCCAAATAAGGAATATTTAGTCATCATATTCCTAATTCTTGGGAGACAATTTGGCAAAAAGAATTAGATAAAGTCCAGAGAAAATCCGCTAGATTCGTTAAAAATTTTTATGATAAGAACACAAGTGTGACAGGTCTCTTAGGGGAATTAGGCTGGGAACCACTTGAAGTGCGGAGAGAACAAGCGAAGCTTAGACTTTTAGAAAGGTTCAGAACAGAAGAGTTTAACTATGATGCTGAAGAAATTCTAATGGCCCCACACTACTTAGGTAGGCCACAAAGATAAAATAAAGGAGATAGATTCCAGGACAGACCGGTACAAATACTCATTCTTTCCCCGAACAATCAGAAATCATAATAGTAAGAAACTGAAGTCACTTTAGAAATATTAAAAACATTGAATTTAAAAGTCGGGGCAAAGTTAAACACTGCAAAGCTGTTAGGTATACTTTCAGGTGCATGTTTATGTAAGATGTAGTTTGAGTGTTTGCATGTGTGGGGTGTAAGCGTTGTTCCATGAATGTATGCCATGTTTCCTTTGTGGATGTATGAATTTGTGGTTCTTGCATGCGGTTTTTTTTCTTTTCTAAATTACGGGTGGTGTCCTAACACCCCCCGCCACACGCCCTTGCGGCGGCTTGCGGGGTATTAAGTAGATGTAGATCAATCACCACCGCCAAAGAAACAAAGGCAATAAAGTCGGCAGGAAAGATGATGGCTTCGATTTTCTGTGATTGGAAAGAGACTACCGATAGATTATCTTACAACTGGTCAAACAATTACTGGACAATAAATACTAAGCTAACCTCCTGGACCAACTACAGTAATAGATACATGTAACAAGGCCTGGTTTGATGAGGAAGAAAGTCATCTTTCAACAAGACAGTGGACGACCACAGAATTGTCAAAATACGTAAACTATGATATTCATTGTCGCCACAACCGCCTTATTCGCCTGGTTTGGCCCCATTCGATTTCCATCTCTTCTCCATGTTCAAACTTTTCCTCGGTGGACGGAGATTCTCTTCAAAAAATGAAGGAACAGGCGAAGTAGACAGGTATTTTGCAGACCTGAAGAAATTTAATATTTAAGATGGTATCAAGACATAAAAATATTGCTAGATTAAGTGAATTAGTGTAAAGGGAGACTGAATTGAATAAAAAACACTGAGACAAGTTGTTTATTTTTATGCCATTCGGAGAACTATTCTAATTACCCTCGTTATACCAAGTCAACATTCTAATTCGTCTGAATCTCATTTTTCTTTTGTGATAACAAAATATATATGACGGTCTCTTAAATGGTGTACAGTATTAGATGATATCTTTCACAAAATGTCCACTAAATTGCGGTTGTGTATTTCTTTTGCCTTGATTATGCTAATTCTGGCACATATGTCCCAAATGTTACCTTAGCAGGGCCTTTACTTCTTAAACTAAATGTATCAAATAGAATATCGCGCCTAATTAAAAAAGCTATTTATTAGTTCAATTTTTATGTTGCCAAATGATTAAATGTATCCAGACTGATCCTTAAATTATACAGCATACGAAAGACCGCATTTTAACTCTTACTTGAACTGAATTGTAAAATTGGTTACACTTCAGACGAAGAAAACCCGCTTATTAACTAATTATAAACTAAAAAGGATGTACGATCATATAAGCTGCGTCTTGCATGAACGGAGAGAATGCACTTTAAGTTGATACTGATGGAAGCGTTGACATTTCTTTCAAATTAAATATAATGCTGCACAATCGATAAGCCACTGCAGACAGTTTCATAGGCACTTCGCTGAAAATAATTGAACTCTCTTTTCGTAATGAAGCAAAATTGATGGACACAGCTTTGAAAATGGGCAAGAGCAGCTAAAAGATAGGGCTGGAAACCGTTAAAAAGTATCCGCAGTCTTTTCCAACGAAGCACAACATTGAATTAGGGAAGAATACAGAAACTTTTTATTTTTCAAAAGAGAGAGAAGTCGGAGAAATAAAATCGAAATTCTACCATCAAGAGCACAAAACGGAAAACTCAACTTTGCCAGAAGGTGCCGTTGACACTTTCAACAGATCCGTGCGCACCTTAAGTGAGCTAAGATAGCATCCACAAATCCATTATTCATCCATTTGAATGGACGTCCTTAGTTTGGACAGAAAATAGTAAGCCCAGAGCTGTGATGCCCTCCTTCAGCCGTCACATCCAGGGAAGGTATCTCGAAGACGCATCTCGGGAATCGCGCGCACAATAGACGCCCTCCTCTTAGTCCGCTCCTCCTCCTTCTCACGTCTTGCGCCTGCGCACGAGAAAACAATGACTCATGCCTTACTTCCCGCTCTAACTTTTTTCCTCAAATCTCATGGATTCATCCAGAAATCCAGCACAAACATTCCACATCCCCACTTCCTTCTCCCGCCTGCCTCACGCCGCCACTTAAGTCCAAATCGGAGTATTCATCTCGGAAAAACAATTCTTCCGTCTCACTCCACTCCACACATGGCTCGCCGAAACTCACGCTCTTTCCCCAGAACGCCCACCCTAGGGAAGATGGGGAGGGAATTTATATCATCAGCTCCCCCCCCTTTCCCGCACTTGCCCCGAATTCTAGTCCAACCGCTACACACAACCTTTTCCCTGACATCTCTTCTGCGAAAACTCTGCCGCACAGGGGATTCTGGGAGAGGGGTCACAGTGAGAGGAGAACGTGGGTGGGGTTCTCCAAACCACCCCCCCCCTGCAACCCCATTGCCCGCTCCCCGCACTCCCTCCGCCACCCTCGCTCACTCACATCCTTTGTCGTCCGAAACCATCCCCTTCGAAGCCCAAGAAAAAAGTTGCGAACCCTCCCCCTTCGCCATCCCTCTCCCTGATGGAACTGTCGACGTACGGAACCCGTTTTCATTCGAGGATTTAATGGCGAGTGGACATTCAAATTTTCTCAAGAGTGTGTGGTCGGCCTTCCTCATCACTCGCACCATCCTTTCTTTAGCTTTCCCGCACCCTCCTGCTCTCCTCCAACCACTAAAGCTTTCCCCTTCCCCACGGACGGTCCACCCCGTTGCTTCTCGTTTCAGGGGACTGGGATCCCCACGTCCTCCCGCGCCATTTCCTACACCGTCGGAGGCTTCCATTCACCCCCCGGCGGAGGGCGGGCGGTGGGGGGTGCCGGGGTGAGGATTGTGGTTCGAGGGGATGGAATTCGAGGGGAAAGGACGAACTAGAATGATGGCCCACCCCATCTCCAAATGGATTGCGTGTGTGCGAAGGAAGTGATAGGCCCCTTCTTTCGCAGGGGATGTGCGAGTCACATCGGGAGGGAGGATACGGAGACTTTTGGGATGGATACGTCACGAGTCGCAAAGGATGTTGGGCGAGGGGTTGGCTTGGGAAACGATATTTTCACCAAAGAGTTGAGACACTTGTTTAGAGCAAGAACTCACAATCAACATGGAGGTTGTACTTAAAAAATTGAGGCGTTCCAATTAAACTATATGAATAAATTAAACGGGTTACATAGAGATTGCACTGAAATCTAGTAATGAAAACAGTTCAATTCCAGCTATGTTTTCACATGGGTAGGATTAGGAAGTCCATGGCTTCGGCAGCTATTGAAATAAAATTTAAAAAAAGGATATTAAAACTCTTACGTGGTTGAATATTTTAACAGGATATCTTACTGCACCATAACCCTAGCCTTTCAGGTGATACGAGTATTCCAAGTGTGTAATGCACCGCTGAGAAGGAAAGGAATAGCTGGGTTTAATGAGAAATTGCGGAAAGAATCACGCAAAAGACTAAGAAACCTGTGATAGAAGTGACAATGCAAGTAAGAAGGGCAGTGATAGGGAGAGTTCCATTTAACAGCTCTAGGGGATTAATACGTGTTCACGACGATTTGTTTGTTTTTTCTTCATGATATTTAGAGCCCTAAGACATGTACTCTGAGATTCTACAGAATTTTCTAATCGTCACTAGATCAACAAGCCAAAATTAAGCCTAATGATAATAATTTCAAGTGCCACGTGAAAAAGCTTCATATGTGAAACAAATACTTGAAGGTTTAATTATTTATGCTATGCACTCCATGTGTAATTTTATGGAGAACCTGTTCTCTTGTAATAGAAACACTTTATAACCTTCACTAAAATACTAAGTTAGAGAAAGTATAAATCTAATATTAACTAGCAAAAACAGAATTAATTATGAAATATTTCAATTTCAATAGTGCTTTTAGAAAATTGCGAGTTTTTTAATATTATTAATAGTATTAACAAAAGAATTGTCAATATTTCACCAATAATAACTCATCCGTAAACAGATGAGTTTTAATTTAACTCGCTTCATGGAAAATTAGTTAAAAATTTGAACCAACGGAAAAGAGTATCAATGTTATCAAATGCTCTTTCTTGGAAGATGAAGGGAATACGACGAATGGTGCATGAAGGGACTGTCAATTGAGAAAATAAAATTAATTTGAAAGTTAAGATGGACTATTTTCTCAATATGTGACTAAATGTATAAAACCCTACCACTTTAATTTTCATTTCTCATGTTCCAGGAAACCGTAGATTGACGTAACTCGCAGTATGAAAAAAATAGAGGCTCGCATTGTGATTATAATCTTTCATTTGAAAGTTTACAGTGTCAAGTAAAACTACGATGGAATGATGGCTGTTTATGGACATGATAACTCGTTATATAACCAGCTTTTTGATAGAAAAAGAATTTTCAAACTGGCCACACGTCCCTCACGGACGATGCTGTTTATATATGTATATATATATATATATATATATATATTTATTTATTTATTTAAATATTTATATATACATGGTGTGGCGCTTAAATCCGGACAAGCACGCGTTTCCTCGAATGAGATCTCCTCGCCTGGTTAGCGGAACCTTCTCTAGACTTCTCAGAGGCATTTAACTTAGCCACAATATCTTAAACAGTTAATCAGGGGTACCAGCAGGATCGAACCTTTTCGAAATATAATGCCAAGCGCGAACACTTAACTGGCACAGGGAAAGGAACTGCCCCCCCCTACCCTGATGTGGAATATCACACGCCGTCGGGCTTAGTACTGGGTGAACTCTACCATCCTACCATCACCTACCAAACCGACCTTCGGGTTGATTACCGTGTCAATTGTTATATATATATATATATATATATATATATCAATGTGTATATACATAGTCATTATTTCTATGAATTCCTCAATTCAATCAACATGAAGGAGGTACAAGCTGACGTCAAAATGACCACGAAAAAGATTCGTGAAGGCAGGTAAGACATTCCCAATGAGAATTGGAAGCAGCATTAACCTTTTAGAGTAAACACCGCACCCAAAGTCGATAATTCAATGGGCTCATTCAATTTGATGAGAGTCAGTTGGTAATGCAAATAATTGCCATGAATCCGCCGCAGCCTTTCGAAGCGCGCGAGTGGTTATCCCTATCCTCGACCCGTCGAGCTGAGTGGGAAAGCCAAGAGGAGGAGGCAGGAGCGGTGAGGGAAGATAGGGAACGGGTGGGGAGACGGGATAGGGGCAAGGACATTTATGATGCAGATTAGAGAGCCGCGCTGAGTGTTATTTGACCACCCAACTAGAACTTCCTACCTCTCTACTGCCTTCATCATCTTCATATTCGCTTTCATTCTCCATTCCACGACACTGAGCACTAACACTCGCTACTACTACGTGTGGAGAGGAGAGTACTTTCCCTTTTTTCCACAAATTTGCTACAGAATTACGTGGTTTGGAAAGCTATCCCTGTGTTTAGGTAGAATTATCAGAAATTTTATTGCTTGAAAGAAGCAGTTGGTCTTTTGCTCAGTTGACGCGTCAAAGAGAAATTCTTGCATAATTAAGTTTACAAATGAATTAAACTAGAAAGGACAAATACAGACACAAAAAATAAAATTCGGATAAATAATAGGATCTCAATAAAGATATGAATACCCGTGTCTTGTCATTCATACACGATATCATTGGCAAAGATTGCCACAGGTTTTGATTATTAGGTCTGAGCATGTTATTCAAGAATTTGTGGTACTAGAGGCCAAAATAATAAGCGCCTATCATCGTGGTTGGATCGATATAAACGTAGTTGTTGAGAGGGTAGCTGACTAGGAATTTGGGAGGGGGTTTTGCAAAGGACTTGGGCCTAAGTCCTGAAAGCTATGACAAAATGGTATGGAACGATCTAAGATGCAATAGATCGCGACGGAGGGGCGCTTGTACCTTAGGAACGCTGTCACCTCCCCGAGATCCTGTCCCGCACCTCCCGGAGAAGCGAACGCCAATCGTATTGAAAAACAACCGTCACATTGCTGAGGGTAATCTTTTCTCCATTTTGCACTTTATGTTTATAAAAAAGCAGTAAGCGCCAAGTACGAATATTCGAGCAATCTAAAAATAAAATTCAACTCGTCAATTTCTGGTCAAAGCTACTCGTCAAATTTCAAGTATATTTTACAAGTTTTGAAAACACTAGTAAATGAAATATCAAATATTCCAAACTGTTTGAAAAGTAACGTGAAAAGTGCCGTAACATATTTATTTCCTTCAGAAACCCTACACAAGTGAAATGACTAGAATTTACTAATGAGCTTAGAGCTACCTGTACATCAAACTGGCCCTTGATGATCAAAATCACGAATTACTCAAATGGCTAGTGACACAACCTACCCTGATACACGCTAGGGATTAGACGTATTTTTACATATTTGGAGCAAGAGGGTGAAAGATGACAGGAAAGCATAGGAGATGGTTTACAGATATAATTACATGTTGCGAGTCACGTGCGCTTCCTTTACATTGGTATCCTTTAGATGAGACTCGTGTATCGGTGAAATAGGATACGTTAGCGTCAGGAGGCAGGGGGTAGTCCATAGCAAAGGAGGATGGCGGGCAGAGAGGAGGGGGCATGGCCTTTCATGGGGGAAC
The DNA here is from genome assembly GCF_022747635.1 of Hetaerina americana. Lineage (NCBI taxonomy): Eukaryota > Metazoa > Arthropoda > Insecta > Odonata > Calopterygidae > Hetaerina > Hetaerina americana. The sequence goes on from NW_027286741.1 coordinate 9,556,286, forward strand.
CCCTTCAGTCCCAGTGGGGGGGCCCGTGGCCCCCAGTCGCCTATCGGAATTTCATTTTGGAATCACTCTTGCCACACAGAAAGTACGTGGCATCACGTCGCCAATTTAAAAAAATACGTCCACGCCCAGTCAAGGAGGGACGGATATTTAATAATATGATGGACTGACTGCTAGTCCATCTCGTTGACTCCGATAGGGGTAGGATGTTGTAAAAGGAGGAGTGTAGGAAAACCCGTCGTCAAAACTAGATTACTCTTCACGATAGCGCCAAGGGGTTCACAATTAAACGCCCCATCCGAGAGATGGTGTGCTCATTTGAAGTGATCTCTACACTGCATCCGAAATAGGGATCAAAATACCGCCGAAAAATCCGGCCTCCGTTAAGATTCTAAATCGGCCTCTCAGAATGAGAAGCCAGTCCTTTAACCACCCTAGCATCCCAATCTACCTTATTTTTGTTCGACACCACCAAAGTCAGTCAATTTTACTCATCTTGTTTAGAATAATATGGACCTCCTGTCAATTTCAATTAGTCTCGGGGTGGATCTTTTCTGCAATTTTGCCCAGAAGTGCCCAAAAATTTGAAACTTTTTATCAAAAAGGATTCTAAGTATTGAGTTAATATGGTTTTTTTTCTTTAAAACTGTACCGAAGAGCTGTAGGGAGCCCATAGCACAGTCTATCCGTCACCGATAGGCCGATTAGGATGCTTGCCCTTTTCAATCCTGGAGCACCAAAAAACTTTTCAAAATTTTGAAGATATTCGATTGGCATGTTGAGACATCAGAACTGGATTATATAACGCATTCGCTTCTAGCGTAATAAATGCTAAGCGAAGTGATGTCCGTTATATGGTTCCATAGGCTAATCAAAGGAAAACTTTTCACCATTTAGCGTGGATATTCAAATTTTGCGTCAGGTAACTAAATCTACATCTACTCAATACCCCGCAAGCCGCCGTTAGGGCGTGTGGCTGGGGGTGTTAGGACACAACCCGTAATTTAGAAAGAAAAGAAAAAAACCGGATACTAAAGCCACAAATGTATACATCCACAAAGAAACATGGCATACATCCATGCAGGAACACTTACACCCCACTCACATAAAAACGCTCAAACTACCAACTAATATATACATGCACCTACAAGTATACCTAACATTTTTGCAATGTTTAATTTTGTACCTACATGTAAATAGGTATACTATAAGGGGGCGTATATTACAGAGCATTCATAACAGACCAGTTGTATTTTAGCTGAAGAAATTGGTGAATCTCTCTAAATCTAATCCGTGGCATTGAACAATAAACTAGGGCGTTGTGCCTGTCAGCATGCATTTCACAATTCATACTCCTTTCCAAGTTAGTACTCTGCGCGGAGTAAAATATAGCGCACAAATATTTTCAGATGTCATCAAGGAAGCATTTTAAGTTTCGTCATTCTGCATAGATCGTGTTACTTACTGTTCATCGGCACATTTGACCATTGAGCCATAAAAAAGTTAGCCAAAATGTATCAACAGAACCATAAGTTTTACCGTGCTAATCTATGATACAATTTTTTTCTCCAACCTAACTCTGAGGAAATGCATGTTTTTAAAATTTTTGTTTCTCTAATTGCGCACATTTTTCTTGTAAACAATGGATTTTCACTTGTTGGCAGCTTTGAAGGTCTCAGCGTATTATTTTATGGGCCATCGGCTAAGAAATCACCGGTGGTATCTTCCGTTACATCCAGGGTGCTTTAATCTCGTAGCACTTATTTTAAAATGTGCTCACCTCTGCGGCTTTTTGGAGAATGCCCTTTCCTTGTTCCCTCAAGGTGGCCAAATTGCACACGCTATGATTTTCATTCACGTCATTTTGGCCACTGCTAACTTCACCAGGAGGAGCGGATAAGACCAACACCAACTCATCAGCAAATGTATTATCTCCTCACTAAAAAATAAATATATAAATTATATTTCATTAGGTGCTTAGAATATTTTGCATCAAACTTTATCTCAATTTATGCAACACCTAATTATAAACACAGTCGACAACTTTCTACTGGGAGTACCTTTTACGCGTCATATCTAGTTTTTTAACATGTTACTACAAGAAAATCGCATGTATATACTAGTCGGAAATTAGACTATGCATAAAAAATCACATTGAATCTTGCACTAGAGTCACGATTCACTGTACATACAGGGTTGATCGAGTATGATATAAGAGTTAAGTACCTAATGTGAAACAGCTTTCTTTCCTCCGAAGCGGCTAGTTATTAGTATCCCCGCTTTCGGTTATTTTATTCCACGATTTGGTTTTCACTAGAAATTGCACAAAAGATGATAATGATGGCCTAGAAAAAAACCAACGTGTCTCAAAAATAAAAAAAAATATCATGCCCTCCTGGCAACTCCTCAAACCTTTATCATCCTCTATCCTCACCTTGTTTTTTCAGTACCTTTCCCGAGTACCGGCAAAGAGGATATCTTAATTCTTCTTCCTACCCTCAACTCTTACAGTACAAACTTAGATATCTAAATCACCAAAGCAAACTATTTCTTTATCGGAATGGTTGTAACTTACATTCTATGAATGGGTGCTCCTTTTTCTATTCATTCATTTCTCAATATTGTGTTTTTTCTGCATTACCGATTAGAAATCTATTTTCATAAGTATCCATTCCTATATTTCTCCATTTTCGAATTTTGTTAGATTAATTATGATGGTGGTGAGTGCTCGTCTCATGATAGTGACGATTGAGACTAGCGAACGCTGTGGACCTTTTACGAATGCCTGAGCCACCTACCCTATCATCATGTATCGTGATGATGTCATATGACGGTTCAAGTGGAGTGAGTGGTTGCCCATGATGATGACGACGGAGGTAAGTGACCTATGTGGGCCCTTAAAGAATACCTGAGTCACCAAACCTGCTATCGCACAGCATGACAATGATTAAGGAATGACTGAAATTCCCAGGGTTGAAGAAGTCAGTCGGAGACTTACAATTAGGCAACATAATTGAGCTGGGCCCCTTTGGTGGTAGCGCAAATGTTTTGGGTAATTTTCACATTTACTTACTTCCTAATTAAGGCGTGGGGTTAAATCAGAGTGCCGTTGGATTCCTAATTTTCCTATTTTTTCCCATACCCACCTACATCAAGCCCCGGAAGCGTGAGGCGGCCAATCGATTTGCTGAGTAATTCAAATTGTTGTCCATATATATCCCAAGCGAAAACACAGGGATACGACCGGTTTTGCCCTCCATTTGCTGACTCATGCTCAGGGCTATTTTCATAAAATCAACAAAGCTTCGATGCATAAAAAATGAAAAACGGGTTTAATTAATGTATTTGCATAAAAATGTATTCTAATTTTAAAGTGCTATCATATTGACAAATCTCATAGAACTAAGAATTTGGTGAACCTTCAGACACACATTCCCAGGTTCGAATGTCATATCAGCAAAATGATGAAACGGAAGCACAAAGAATGATGCTCTTAAACGCAAGAGAATGTTCGCGAACCTCTTTCTCATAAAATCACTTGTTCGACTAATTGATATTAAGGGTAGGATTAAGGGAACTTTGACTGATAAAATTCTCACCACAAGAGGAAAACAGACACATTCAGTTTCCTCGAAAATTCTATTCCGGACCTAAATTCCGCCCCATCGGTGTTTTTAGGGCAGAGTAAGGGGATTCAAGAGAAAGGGGGCAAAATAGTTAAACAATCTGGTAAGGGCAACAAAATGGGGGGTTTCGAGAGGGGGGAAGAAGGCGGGTGGGATGGGAGAGGACGTGGCGGGGAGGGAGAATGGGCCGGGCACAGCCCGTTTGATTAAAGCCAAAACGACGGCAGGGGCGTGTGGGGGGGGGAGAGGGAGAGGGAAGGGGTGGATGTACGAGGGGGCCGGACGCTCAAAAGCTCGGACGGCGGATTCCCAGCCACGGCCTCTTCCGAGGGCGGTGGAAAATGACCGCCCCCGTCCTGCAAACTTCAATCTTTCCCCCGCTGCAGCGCCCATTTCTCCCGCTCCCTCCCAGCCCACGCCATCCCTCGATCCTTCGAAGCGCAATACTCTCTCTCTCCCCCACCCTCACCATGGGCTACTTATTCCCCCGGTCGGCCTCAACCCGAGCGGACGGACAAAGAGTTTATTTTGGCCGCTCAACCATCAAGAATGACGAAAGGGTTGGGAAATTTGAAGGGGGGAAGAGTGAAAGAGGGAAAGAAGAGCGCAGTAGTCAAAGTAGAGAGGAGGAAGAGAGAAGTCAGAAGTAATAGGAGAATGAGGGAAGAGGATGGAAGGAATACAGCTGAAAGTGAGAAAGATACGACTGAACCTACGATAATGAGTGTGTGGAGGTTGCGAAAAGCATGAAACGTCTAAAGCATTTATAAATGCTGACTTCCCCCTTACGCACATCACATTAGAACCTATAACTTTATTAACCATCAAACAATTACCATAACTATCGGCTCGAAGCTTAGCTTGATAAGAGAGGCTAGATATCGCCTAATGTAATGTAAAGTAATAATGAGACCTAGCATGTCACCAATCAGGGTTAGGTGGCCAGTTCCTTTCTTTATGCCCGCCGTGATTTCCCAGCAAGACCTTTTATCTGATTATTTCCCAAACTTAAGTGAAGCTGAGGGTACACAGAGGCATCCCCTGGAACCGTACCGGGATCTTCCGGTCAGTAATCCAATGTTTTACCCACTGGCATGACGTTCCTCATTTGTCAACATAATGTCAAATTTAATACACCATTGAAAAATGACTATCAACCAATTAACATGTAAATCAGAGATTTTTTATGTGTCCCAGAAAGATCTACTAAATTATGCATTTCGTATTGCAGATTAGTAAATGCCTAAACTTTTAAAATACGCCATTTTACGTTAATCTATGTATGTCAAGGGTAGATACTTATGTCACGACGATTTGCCTACAATTCAGCAATATTACAATATTAACTCAAATTTTATCACTCATTCGTGACTATTGCATCAATGATTACTGATAAGAAAGATGTACCGAAAAAAATATCCCTGAAACTGAATTTAAGCTATAATACAATCCAGATTGACATGTGCTCGCACGGTTCCCAGGAAACTTTGTGAGGCAGGGGTTCAGTCCAGTCAGCAAAACCCAAGTTCTCGAACTCAAGCTTTTCGGGCAGAGGCAAATCTCAGCCGGATCCGGAGGCACTCATGATTTTCCAGGTAAAGCCGCCAAAATAATCCAATGGTTTTTAGGGTAAGCTTAGCTGTAAATGAATGAACAAGTATTTCCTTCCTGATAACCAAGTTCTCCAATTATTCTACCAAATGGCTAAAGTATTTTTGATGCCAACCTTTCTCTCTCGATGGCCGGTCATTGTGGAGAAAAAGTTTTAAAACATGATTTCATTGGTGTCAGACCTCACTTAATTCACTGCCGATCATTTTGCTCACTCAGTTGACCATTTGAGTTGACTTTCATTCCTCCATGAGAATTATATGGGATTCTCATGGAGTTGTATTGGTGTAAGGGTTAGATCGCGTGAAGCGTAGTGGAGTTAGGTTTTTATAAGATTTTCTTGTGAAATAAATAAAATAAATTTCGCATCAAAGGCTAGTCGTCCGTGGCCTGAACTTAAATATAGGCTGTCCGTGGTAACTCTTCTCAACATAGCTATTATTTGACACAGGACTAAATAATCAGCCAAGGAGTGACATTTTTCTCGCCTAAAAAAGAAATAGTAATGAATTTGAATAAAAAGGAAAATGCTTGTAGCACGGCCGCAGATGGTATAGGGCAAACAGTGTAGTCAATACATGATCATTTCAAGTGGATACCCATCCGAGAGTTTGTACCACCTACTGGTAATGAACGTGAATTGCATGAAGAGTAGAGAAGCAGGATTCGTCAATTAGGCTTCAAATATATCTGTGAGACTAGATCAGGTGAAGGTAACCAATCATATCCGAGGATTAAAACGCCCATCTACATTAAATAAATGTGTCACTCAATGTCTTGGGCGTGGAGACTAGATTACGTTAAAACAAATCGCTATTTCGAATTTGATTCTCATCAGATTGCAAATACAATTCAAGTTTGCGGCTCGCTATGGCCTATTCTTTGCCATAATTAGGAAAGGTTCAAGTGCACTCTGAATAACTTTATTTAAAATATATATCGTTCATTTCAATCAAGTGGCTAAAATCTAAGAATGGACGAAAGAAAAATACTCAATACTCTAAAATGTATATTTCCCCATGAAGACGAAGAGATGATAACGTCAACTGTGGGAAATGGAAACATTTATGGCGGGATATACTTAATATTAACTTTTATAAAAATATACACAGCTAAAACAAAATGAAAAGAGCTAACGGGTGGAAATTCAATATTCGTTTGCCGCTTCGAAAAAATTAGGAGGATACTCCACTGTTTTGAAATGTATGTAGTAAGCTGTTTAATTTTAAATTGAATTATGGTTAAGCTTCGTATGAAAACCATACTTGAGTATTAACTAAAAATGCACTAAATAACATTTATGTAATAAATTTAACATCTGGCCTTAGAAAAGTTATTAGCACAAAAATTCTCACTAAAATATATAAATGGCTAACATTGCACAGTGTTTTATCATTAACGAAACCTGACGGTACACTCGAGGATAATGTGTACATTTGAACGTTAATTTGATGTTTATGGGCGTAAAACCAGATACATGGCGTGTATTAGTTCGAGACGAATCACATACGCCAAAACCTGCAAATAATTTACCCGAGCAATGGCCTATTTTCTACTGAAACCACAGCATCAGGAATTGAGCAGAGAGATAGAGAGGAAGGGGTAGAAAGGGCAGGAGACTGTGTGTGGAAGGATCGAAAAGAGGAGGAAAAAGACAGCAGCAATCAACTCGTGTGGGAAGCAAAGTGGAATACGGATGGTTGAAATCGTGGAGTTTGCAAAACTCGGCGAGGAGTAGAGAGAATTAAGGAAGTAGTGTCAGAGGAGAATGGGAAGCGTATGGAGGAACGGAGATGGGGAGATAAAGAACGACTCGCAATGAAAAGGGTTAGAGGGATCTGGGAATTCGTTAAAGGGTAGGTTTCCCGCAGGACGAGGGAAAGAGAGCATGGTAGAGATAGAGGAAAAACCCCTATAAATGGAAAAAGGGGGGGGAGAGGGTTTACAAAAGGCTCGGTTATTTTTTTCCAGCCCCGAGAAGGGATGTTAAGATGGCGAGGGAAGAGAAGGAAGAGAAAGAGAGAGAGAGATAAATATGTGGGGATGGTTTAAGAGGAGGGTTTTCCGGAGAATGTCCACCCGCAATTCCGACCTCTCATTCTATTTCACCCTTTCCAAGCAACCCTCTTTCGAAGGCACCTCCGCCCCCATCCCTCCCACTGTTCCATAGCCACGGGTTTATATGCACCCAAAGAAGCGGAAGAGCAAAGGGGTTTGGGCGCGAGTGGGGCTGTTTGGAGGGTGGAGGCGGAGGGAATTTGTGACGGCATGAGAGGAAGCCCAGGCGGACACCCTCCTTTTTTGGTGCCACCCCATGGTGCGGGGCGGCAAATGTTGGGGGGGGGGGGAGTGGGGCGGGGATTGCGATGTGAGGGAAGGGGGAGTCGAGCGTGGCCGGGGGAAATACATGGTTGGGGTGAGCAGATTGAGAAAGATGTCGGCCGCACACACACAGGCGCGCGCACACAGGGCCGGCCGCCAAACCCACGCACGCCCCTGCTCCCCGCCGCATACACACTCGCTCGCTCCATCATTCTCACACGTCTCCTTCCTTCCGCCGCGCGCTCACGCACCCTATAAGTCTCTTAAGCGGGTCCGTGTGATTTTTCTTGCAATTCGCCTTCCGAGCGGCCGTCGGTGCTTTTTGCATTGAAAAGCAAACTGAAGAGGACGGCTTCATTTCACCAAGAATGTGATTGTTGCTCTAATTGCAAACACTCCTTCCGTCCTAATTTGCTCGCTTTGTTCGTTCTTTCTGCTCAAATGAACCCAATGAGAATATCACAAAAATAACTTCCAACGAGAGTATTTTGATTAATTATAAGAAAAACAATGAATACGACAGATCACGCCGCTAGAGATAATAACATATAATTTAGATGATTATACTATTTATTTGTTCTCAAAATTAAATGGAAGAAAATTGTATGTATACCCAGCAATACAGTTGAGGGGATTCCTTTGATGACACTAGGTTTTAATAATATTTGGGGTAATACATGATTATTCAATGGTAGCAATTAATATTTTGACGTATTTAAGCATGCAATTATGATCTACACCCTCGTCAGCCAAAGAATCCGCTATTTTCTACTTTTAGCGGCGAACCTAAGGCATAAATCAGTGTCTTATCCGCCAATAAATACCTAGTGCAATTAATGGTTCATAATGTTGGTAGTAAACGCATTAAAATTGGTGAAACACATCTTTTCAATATAATAACATATAAATGATTGGTCCAGCCTATTCGAGAAAGAAGTGGTTAGAAAGATTGCTACTTTATTTAAGCTTAACTCTTAAAGGATATTGAGTAGGTTACTCTATACTCGTAGTTTCTTTCCCATGATTTTGATTGTTATCAGACACACTATTTTGAATAGTCTTAACAGTTGTTACCAATTCGAACGTTCAGTGCTTCATTTTCCTAAACTTTTTATGCTTAAAAGTTTGTTTTTATTTTATTTCCAAATATCGCCACTATCTTATCTACTTTGAGTATTCAAATCGGTTTCTGCTTGACGTGCCTTATCAGTTTTTTTAACATTACCTGGTTTGCTCTTTCACAGCTTGACCAAATTTTACCTGTTCTACAACTTATACCTAAGGACCCATTTAAACAATGCTCATTTCCGTATTGAAAGCGGCACTGAGCAAAGAATATTTTGTATCGATTACAAAGGGAAATAGAATACGATGCATACATTCTATTAAATTTCGCATGTACCCTTAACGTAATCTTATTCCTTTGCACTTCACTTATTTTACCATGGAAGCTATAGTACAGACAAAACATTAATTGAATGCCTTTCGATGATATGCCACAAACATTTATGACTTCTGTACAGTATAAGGTAGAAAAATGATTTCCTAAGTGAATATATAATTAACGGGAGAGAAACGTTGAGCCCAAAATGTCTCTCACGCAGTCCAGCCCGAGAACTACCTCTGCGAATATATAATTTGTTTTAATAACCAGAGTAAGCGCTTGGTAGTTCTCCAAAACAAATGCCTTGAAAAAAATACTGGCACATCATAGCAGTATTTTCTCATAGGCGTTTGTTTTGGAGATATATCATTAAAATAGCATATTTTTAATGTGACAGAGGGTATAAAAATAGATATGGACATAGTAACAAGGGTGATATCATTAAGCAAGATTGGATTAGTTAAAAGCTCTTCAAATCAGATTTTTTTCTAATTTATCGAGCCCTAATGAGAATGCCATGAAGGAAATGCAGGTATGTTAAGCTAATTACGATATTATCATTAAGTGTTAACCCTTTCTTCCATTATTTCCCGTGATATTTAATAGCGCTACACTATTAATACTAAAAACTAATAGCGCTAACTAATTTAATAGCGCTACACTATTAAAAATAATATTTTTCAAGCCTCATCAATAAAAATATAGCATCTTCGTAAATGTGCCTAGATTTAAATTTATTTGTCCTTATTGCCCATGTCTTACCACTTTACTTAATAAATCATCACCACTTTCCTCAAGGGCGTTTGTGTCATCCCTTTTAACCCTCACCACCCTTAATTTCCAGTGTGATTCCCGACGCCCATTCCCTCCCAGCCCCTATTTTACGGGACGCCTTCACTCTTTGAGAGCGTTGCTACCTATCACTCTCTACGACCGATCCTTTTCAAAATTCCCGCTTTCTCCCAGTCCTAAAACGCAAGCTCCCGATTGCCCCAACTCTTAAAATAACCGAAATAAATGGTCTGCTTTATACACAGGACTGATGAATCGGACGATCAAGTGATTATTGATGAAATAAAAATGTGAGCTAATGATCAATGCAGTAATGTATAACTATAATTACTAGAGATGGGTAAATAAATTTTGCAAATGTCAGAGATTGTAACTTTTCTAAATATGAATCAAAAATATATATATATTTTTCTAAGCCTTCTGAGTGATAAATATTTACCTTCATATTTTTTCATTCTTGACCTCAATAAAAGAACTCCCCAGAAGACGCAGGAATCAGTGTTAATTTTAATCAATTTAAGAGAAATTACAAGAAGTTTTGTTATTTCATTTAATATTTTCCATTAAATGCTTGTGAAACATTTTTAATCAACCGGAAAGTAAGATTTCAAAGCAATCATAAAATGAGGAAAAAATCCTCGTCGATGGCAGAACATTTACTGTCATCACGAGCGCCAAAGTCCCAAGGAAAGCTGACACAACGACCAACTTTCCTCAAAGTTTCTCCTTTGAATGCAACGGCCAATTACGGTCATAATTATTAAACGAACTGTCGTAATTACTTCGCTTTTAGTCCCTAAACCCTATTTAGCATTTCACCCTCCGCTAAACTTGAGTTCCTCCAGCGCCCGCCGCAACAACTAAGGAGCGAGTATCGCTGCAAGAAGAGTGGGCAAAATTGGAGAAGGGAGCCGAGGGAACAAGATGAGGGAGGGCCGGGAGGGGAATAGAGGGGTGGTAGGGGAAGGGGAAGAGGAGAGTGGGAGGGAGCGATGCCGTCCCCACAACGTGAAGTGAATAGCAGTACATACCACTTCTGGGGAACTCCCCTCCACTTACTAACGCCCTAAAAAGCTCCCCACCTCCCACCCTTAGTCCCTTATCCCTGAGAGGATAGGTTTAAGGATAAGGTAGACCTAGAACGCATCCCACAAGGGGAACACAATTACCGAGAAGTTAGTGAATGCTTTTGAGAGCTCCTGCATGTAACACAGTGAGACGGCGGAGGGAGCCTCTCTGGCTGTCCCGTGTGGTTGGCTAACGCGGTGGGCTGAACAGCTCGCCATACATGTTGGCGACAGGGTAAGGGTTCCGAATAGGAATGGGGGAGGGAGAGGCAGGGGGAAAGCAAAAGTGTGCGGCTCAGATGAGGTGACGGTACGGCAGGAGGGAGGGAGAGGGGTCGAATCCGGCTGAGGTTACGCCAGTTGAATTTCGTGTGGCAATGCATCACGGACCTCACTCTGAGAGAAGAGGAGATCTCTGAGGAGGCCACTTCGAAATGGCCGTCACGGCTCAGGCGAATGAATTTCATGCGCAAGAATAGGAAGAAGAAAACTCCAAATTCTGAAACAAAAATTCTTTGTGCAGAATAAAACGATGCATTTCTTTTATTGACCTCATGCAATACAATACTCTTACAACCATTTTGGTTCGCTAAAATCCATTAAACAGCACTAAATGTCGTGGCCTCCACCATAAAATCATTTCATCAGAATGCTACCAAAAATTGAAGCTCAAAATTCATCCAAGATTCTTGACTTATGGCGTTCTGATCAATCTCGAGTGATTAACAAGAGTTAATGCAGAAAGTTGTTAGCAATGTCATTTTTATAATGATAAATGAGTCCACTACATTTCTCTCTATTAATAATAAAATAATTTCCAAAAGTAAAATTTTTAAATTCTTTCCCAGTTATTTAGCATAACAATTAAAATGACGTAAACGAACTGGCTACATTAAAAGTAATGTCCAATAAAATTTGCACTAATTGATGAATTATTACAACACAAGCAGAAGGATACCAAAGTAATGAGTCCATCTCCTGGTAAGCTCTAATCTACATGTATATACCCTCGTTATAAGGAACCTACGTATACGCAAGGAGTATACAAAGATCAAATTGAGTTGGAGGATATGGTCCAGTGAGGTACACTCCCAAACTATTGGGAAGGGAAAATATCATATCAAATTTTTCAGTTAGGTTCAGGCATATTTAGAATGTAGGAGGCAGGAGTAAAATCATTTGTCGAAGTTTAGCCAAATATACAAGTACAGCGAGTGATTCCAGCGGGCCTGAATCTACAGAGGAGGTTGCGAGAGCTGATATTTCATGAGAATAATACTATTAAAAACTTGTAATAGCAATAAATGCAAAAATATACGTTGGAAATATTTTGTTCATAAACAGATCATACCATATTTGTATCTCTCCCCACAACTACCGATGGATTACTTAATAATAATAAACATATCATGATAGCTGTACAGCTTATCTGGATGTGTATTTAACCACATCCCCGAGACAATGAATGCAAAGAAAAGAAATGCCAAGATCTAAACGTTTATTCACCCTATCCTTGACATTCTATGTTTGTTAATGAAGTAAATGAGTTTAAATTTAAATCGACATTTAATTTGTATTAATGTCGATTCACTGTTTTCAGCAGGTTGCCTAATATAACGACTTCAAAAATATATTAACAGAAAAGAAATTCAGACTTCTACCATTCGAACAAGCCGGATGCACTTACCCCATAAAATATCAATTGGTGATGTAGAGGAGGGAAATATTTGTTTTTGGGACCAAAGTAACGAAGGCCTAAATTTTAATATTTGCTTCCTGTTTTATTAATTATTATTCTGATTTTTGGTTGGTGCTCATTATTTATGAAAGAGAAACAATTAACATCCCTGAGAGGAGATTTTTTTCATCTTTATAAAATTATCAACATGAGTACGGAATTTTTAAACTACTTTTATAAGTAGCCTTTGTTGCTTTTAAAACGCGCTTCATTTTAAAAACATTCTGATGAATAAAAAAACGAAAACAACAACCAACAGTTTCATTCAAAACATGGTAGCAAATGACGTAAAAATTACCACATTAATATTTTTCTGTTTACCCGTCGGCTTAATTTGCGTAACGTCATGAGAAAATTATTTCCGTTTCGCAAGCGGATTTACACGCACGTGCAAACAGGAACACATGAAGCTACATGTTATAATACATATTGTAACACACGCACACAGTCACTAAATTGCGAGTGTGTTTCTATACACAATGTATACCCATGGAGATTACGGGACACCGCGTTTAATTGGTTAGTAATTATTTTTTTAAAAATTGAAATCTTATTTAAAATTTAAAAAAAACAGTACAGAATGAAATTCGCACCATACACTCAAGCATATTTAAATTTCTCATCCGCGATAGAAGAGATTCCATGCGTAAATGACCATAAAAGTTTTTGATACCTGAAGGCATTAATCCAATAATATATTTTGAGATAAATTGAAACTTACTCATAATGAATTTCCCGTTCCATAAAAATATTGACTATTATACACTAATAAATGAGTGGTGAAATATTTAGGAAAGTCATCCTTCAAAGCGTATAAAATAATTGCTAATAACAATAAAAGCTGAAAAAAATAAGAAAAATACAAGAATTAATTAGTTTCGGCAGAAGTCGTGACGGTGAGCCTTGGCAGTTGATGAGGAGCCAGTAAGGGTTACCTTTGTTTGCTTTCCTTTGGAGAAGAAACCCTTGAAGATCCACCAATACGTTGAACTCTCCTTCCAACACTGGCGAGTTTGAGGATGATGAAAGCCTTCACGTCCAATCCGGTGGGGGTATTCCTGCCCAAAGCACAATGGGATCACAAACAGACATTCACAGAAATCAACATAATGACGATTACGACTAACACCCTTTTAGCGCATTTAGTTAGGAAAATTTAGGATAAGAAAACATCACCATGCTTCAAAACCCTCACACTAACAAATCTGGTTGACCTAATTTGACGTGGCACATATTTCGTAACCGAATCTTTGAACCAGAGAATTTCTTTTTTCATTTTAAATTTGGATGTGCCAATCGTTAGCCATTATGCGAGTATTAATATTACGTCTATTTCACCGATCAAGCTTCTATCATCCTTCGCCAACTCAGTAAAACTTTATTTTTTTTTCTCCAACATGCTAATCCCTTCTTGATTACTTCATTAACAGCATCTAAGGCTTTTTTAGTCACTTCCATGGCTATTTTTTTCTTTTAACAGTCTCTTGATCAGATGATTTGCTTATTTCCAACGAGCCCAGACCATGATCTGCGGGTTGCTAAAAATATTACAAATATTACTTTTAAAATGTCTCTGAGGGTGTTCATGAGAATCATTACATCCCCGATATGCTTATGTATATTTATTCTTATCTCATTTTGGCATATCTCATTCCGACATCTCTCACCTCGGATCGGAGTCAGGGCATGTAAGTGTATAATGGTTCTATCGTAGCGTCGTTTTTGCAAATTCTCTGTGATCCATTGGCGGCTAGGACTTAGGGCGGCGGGCCGGAGACTCTCGGTTTGAAATACGAACTCAGCATGACAGCTTCTGATCTGAAGTTATTTGACTTCGGAACTTCGTTAGTTTCACCTACCAGACTCTTTGGGGGTAGAGTGTTTCGTGGTGCATTTTCATGTGGTGTTTCAATTTCTTGCTTGTTGTGTCCTGGCTTCTGTGTTGTAGGATGGCTTTCGTGCTGCATCATGGGGTGCAGTTTTTTAGTTGTTTTGCGGTATATGTGTTTGCACGAGTATTGGATGAAGGGATTTTTGCATGAGTGTGTGCGCTGCTGTGGGTGTAATTTTCCGTGTTGTTTTTTTGCATGTGGTATTTTTCCTTTTTACGGTTGGTGACCTAACACCCCCCGCCACACGCCCTTGCGGCGGCTTGCGGGATATTATGTAGATGTAGATGAGACCTATCCCCGTTCAGTCCTTCATGCTTCTTCAAATGTGGTATGAATGGCTCAATTTATACTCTCCAAACCAAATCTGAGTGTTATTACGTATTTCAAAATACCTTTTGAAACACCAACTTCTTTGGCCCTATCGACTAGCTTAATTTTCTGATGGTGCCCTTCGCCGAGCAAAAAGATCGCCCCTTTTAAACATACGTTGCTTCCAACCAACTATTTAATCTTGTTGCACACATACTTCCGCCCTAAGGCCACTGGCATTTTGATGGCACTCTGATATTGTTGGCTACAAAATGGTGAAACAGTAATAGTTCCAAGAGCAGATCTTATTCTCTTGGATCTATCTTTCATTCCAACGAAATAAAGTTATTCCCTAGAGAGTGTTGGATCTATATTCTATCCCAATGAAGTACATGTATTCCGGCGAGTACAAACAGGAAACGAAAATAATTATACGCTCTAAAAATATGATCAATTCAATATCAAGCCACACTGGGTAACAATTATAAAATGTATAATTAAATATTCAATTTTATTGAGAATTACAGTATTTGAAATGAGTGCAGCAATGTGTTAATTTCGAAGATTGTTGCAATCATTCCATCTTATATGCTTGAACATAAGTTTATTTATGCACTTAATATGGAGCATAGTTCTTGCCTTATTGACTAACGGTCAGAGAAGGCTTGATATGATATATTATTATTTTAAAATTTACGTATATTTCTGCATTACCGTATCATAGCTTGGTATAATGCTATGCATTGGAGATTAGAAAAAGTTCTTCAAATATTCTTTATCTGGAGACTTGCACAAGCCATTAAATGTGTCTGCATTTAGATTGGGGGTTAAAATAAGCCTGAAAACGAAAATTATGAGAGAAATATTTGATAATTTATTTTGGCTTTTATAGAAGAAATTAGATGTAAGAATACTTTTCAAGAAGTTTGCCGAATTTTATCGATTTTTAATTGACATTGAGTTTTCAATTACATTAGAATTTGTTCATGACTAACCATTTAGCAATATTTCTCAGAACCATACCGTTAAGGAAAATTTAACATACCCTATTTATCTCCTAAAATCTTTATAACCTAATATAAACCATTGTTTTAAATATACAACTATTAAACCACTCTATGATGGCCATTAGCCATCTTATGGAGCATGCGTCTAGTCAATTTTTCTGACGGCATTTTCACTAGAAGTAAAAGGATCTTTAAATATTCTAGAACCAAGTATATGCTGTAGCAGAGGACTGAAGGCTATTACCTTCAGTTCTCTGCTACAGCATGAAGAAATTCAGCTTACACGTTATCCGCAGGATACATAGCTTTTCGCATTAAGCCAGCATACAAAATTAATAATAATGAGAAATCATTGAAAATGGTAAGAGTAGAAAGTAGGACATTGGAGTCGAATGAAATTATAGCGGTATTATTGGAGTCATTCTAACGGTCTACTAAATTAAATACTCTAAAAGGTGTGGGTAAATCAAAATAAAAAAGTATTTTCCCTGAAAGAACACTTGGGAAATAAAATTACAACCAAATTAATGAGATGCAGAGATGGATGAACTAGTGGTCAACTATCCATTGAGCTTACCTCAGCAGGAAGAGAGGGAGATGGTCAAATAAAGGCATCAAATGAAAAAATCTTGCTCTGCTTTTAAGTGATTCAAAATATGATTTAATTAGTGCGCTGGAAGAGGATAAACCCAAGTTTGCTCCAATTCAATAGATTCCGCTCCATCATCACCAATCAACTAGTCATGATTCTTGCCGTACTTCCCACATATGATTGATCTGAAAACAAAATATGCGAGATTGAGAATGTGGATTGAAGGAATGAAGGAAGAGAATGTAGATTGAAGGAATGGGAAGGGATTTAATGCCTGAGTGGTTCCTTATGAAGTGAACATTACCTATGGTTTCCAGTATATAGCCATTTTTTCCATGACAAAAGCTTACTGCTTACAAGTGAAAGTGATACAAACACGATTTTCGATGCCACTTCCATTTGCTAACGATACTAATGCGAAATGAAATCTCATCCATCAGCGAGGCTAATTTTGCTGTGCCAAATTTGCATCTTAATTCAATTTTCTATGTGAATATGTAATAGCATCGCACCGTGAGCACATCGGGGGGTGCGCGGAAGAATCTTGAGGGGGAAGTGCAAAACACGAGCACATTTCTCTGACGATTTGATGACGGCATTTGGGGGGATGGGAGGAAAGGAATATGGAGAGGTGAGGAGAAAGGGCCATTTGCAGGGGGGGTACGTACTTAGGCAGATATCACATTTTGGGACTGTAATTACTATGGCCATCATTTCAATTTAGGGCGAGTAGCGTTGAGGTTACGGGAAGGCCAGGGAGGAGGCCCGGGAGGACGCGCCCTTACGCGGGAAGGAAGGTGAGAGGTGTTGGGGGATTCGCGAGTGGCGAAGGCGAAGGCGAGGCGATCCACCTCCGCAGCGCGCCACCTAGTTGGGGTGAGAGGGCGCGCACTTCTCGGGTACAAGAGCGAAATATACAGTCCCCCCCGACTCACTTCAGAGTCCCGAGAGCCTGCAGAGTCTTATGAGATTGCATACGATGCCCGAAATTCATATGCTACACCATCAATATTGTCACTAAAATACTTGTACACCTACATAAATATACTGCAATCAACTATAAAGGTGCATGGCAGGGGGCTCAAGCACCAGTGGAGATGAATAAGGGATAATGGAGAGGAAGGGTGTTTTAACTGTTAGGAAAAGTGGGAAAGAATTGTCTGGAAAAAACCCGATATTTTACTGAGATAGGTTTGATGACACTAATTTCGTACTCTTGAACTATTATCCATGACCAAAGGATGTGAAAAATTTTGATTACCATAATAAAGAATTTCCCAAGAGTTTTATTCCAGCATCTCTATCTGCATGTTTTGAATCCATCTGTCATCTAATTCATTCGTTAAACTCAAAAACGTGTCTATGTGTGTTACAAGAACTCACCTGCAACAGGCCTTCACCCGAAACAAATTAGTTCGCGTTTTGAAATAAATACCGAATAAACTTATTTGACAAAAGAAAAGTGGGCGTATGAAAATTAAGCCACGGGTGGACGGATAAGCCTTTAAGAACCGAAAATGAAGAAAGGTAAAAGGGCTTTAATTTTTGCTCGAAAGTGGAATCTCCGGGTAGCTCCGAATATGGCACACAATTAAAAAGTAAACAAGATAAGGGCACCGAAGAGGGTGAAGCGGAGGCGACACGGCGAGTAGAAAACCACCACCAACAACGGCGCCTCGGAAAATTCAGGAAAAGGGGGAAACGAAAAGAGAGGGAAGACGACGGAGTGGAATTAAAGGAAGAAGAGGGCGGAAAAGGGGAGAATGAGAGTGAAATGAGAGAAGCGAAGGAAGAAGATTTAGGGTACGGCTCGAGGGACATGTTAAACGGAGTGAGTGAACG
Organism: Hetaerina americana; assembly: GCF_022747635.1. Lineage (NCBI taxonomy): Eukaryota > Metazoa > Arthropoda > Insecta > Odonata > Calopterygidae > Hetaerina > Hetaerina americana. Next base: position 9,574,465 of record NW_027286741.1, read on the forward strand.
ACGCGGGGCGCCGGAGGGGTGCGAGAGCGGCGGGGGAGGGCGCGATGAGATGGGGAGGATTTTTTTTTGCTGGGGGAAAGTGAGAGTCCGGGGGGGAGGAGGAGGAGGATGAAAGAAGGATATGAGAAAACGAGGAGTGATGCGAGTGTGTAATGGAAAAACAAGAGGAGGGAACGTATGCTACAAAGGAGTGCGGGCCCCTTAAAAACAGAAGCGTCAAATTTTACGACCCATGTGCCACTCACGAAAGACCTCAGCAAAACCGCTAAAATGTGTTGCTACATATATTCCTTTAAGTTACGGTCCTCATCATCCCTAGAAAATGGTGCTCCTAGAGCCATTCCCATGGCTCCATTTTTAAGTACTTTATGCTTTAAGTCTATACTCGCCGTTAAAACAGAGAGGGTTCAATGATTGCAACACAAGCTTACAAGTTTATACCGCCTCACTTCTTAACACAAAGAAAACTCCATCTATCCCATCAATAGAGGCAACCGAAAATGAAAAAAATCAAACATTTTAATGCTATGTGATGATTAATGTGAACCTAAAACTGACACTATATACAATGCATAGTTAAGAAAGCTTTCAAAACTGTGCATTGTGTGATGAGAGAATTCAAAGGGAGTACTATAGCAACTAATGAAGGGGCGTATTAGACCCTGGTAACACCAATTTAAGAGTACTCATCTCTTCTATGAGATCCGCACGAAGAAACACATATTACAAAATTGGAGAAGTTCCAAAGAGAGACTTCCAGATATGTACTGGGGAAGCATGGGAGGATGGAGAGTGTGTCTGACATGTTAAAAACGTAGGGCTGGGAATTTCTACGACGTAGAAGAAAAATAAGCAGACTGTGGAATGTTCCGCATTCTGAAGGGAGAGAAAGCTTGGGCAGAACTAAGGAAAGAGGCGGAAAATCCGAATTTTATAGGGAGAAATGATTACAAATTCAAGGTAAAATGCCTCGCAAAAAGAAAAAACATAAAAAATCATTTCTTAATAAAACAATTTTTGATTGGAACAATTAATCTGCAAAAGTATTCTTGCCCTTTCTTAAAACGATAAATACTTTTCAAAACATATGCAAGCAATTTGATTTTTGTGTTTTGTAAAGTTATATTTAACAGCTTAGTTTTGATTTTTTTCTTGTTGATTGGGAAACTGATGTTAAGGAGTTAGTAAATTTATTTTTCATTGTGTTAAAGATTGGTGTTTGGATGTTTCCTTCATGTGTAATATTATTTTCTGACTGATTTTATTTATTATCTTTCGTGATATTGATTGGATTTGAGATATTATGTTATTTTTCCAAGGCAAGTTTGAATGTAATACTTAGGACTTAGGTGTACCACCTGACACTGTCTATCTGCACACGTGCGTTTTAATAATAATTATTTTTTTTACTATAAAATAGCATAAGTGGTCAAAATACGTTTTAACGCGTAATATTTATGACTAGGTAAATTTTTAGAAACTTGTTTACAATAATATTGGAGTCGTATTTGCAATGAAAACACTTTTTAGGTCACATTGTGTTAGATAAGAATCACTGCACTGGTAGCAGACTCGTGTAAGTGGGAGATTCCTTAAGCTTTTTAAAGAAACATCTTTCCAGCAGAAAGTACTGCACATTTGAGAAAATTCGAATATATGAGCTTTGCATGAATTCGACGGGTAGTACGAGAATTCAGAAATTGAGTAGTTGTCACAATGCCATCGCTTGAACAGAAACAGTCTCTCCAGTCATTCAGATTATATCACATAATTCAGATAATTAAATAAAATTATTATCGGCTTAATATAAAAGTCTGGCTATTGGGCAGGCTAATCTAAGGATAGTTATTATTATGCAAACAATTCTATAGAATTACCACATCAAACGCATAGAGCGGAAGACAAAGACAACGGGACAAAATGAAATACCACAGAGAATTACTAATATTGGAAGATGAGGAAAAGGTCCATGGATCATCTCTGTCGATGTCACTACAAACTACAGTGAAGTAGTACATATTGATATTGGATTACCCGAGAGAGTTTCAAGAACAATACTCCAGATGATTTGCATTAAATTAATTCATTTTTCAATTCCCTAAAAAGTAGCATAAAAAATATTTTTTAATGTTGGTTTCTTGATTTCTAAAGGTGTATTCAATTAATAAACACTGATGGGTGGAAAAATTTTAATAATGTCGAATCATCGAAACTTTTCAAATCTGCACCTCCTTTTTATAACGTGGTGGATCCTTTAAATTTCAATAAAGTTATGCCTTCCTGGACAAGCTACAGATAATTCAGGAATATTGAGAAAAATTAGAATATTCCTTCAAATGCCTAAAGTTAAAGATACGATCTTTATATTCAAGAGTTGGTGGAAGTTGACAACTGAGATTGGAATGCGCTGATGAGGTCCGGTCAGATAGATTATTTTCAAGGCAATTAATTAGTTTCGGGATTTCATATTAAATAAGCATCATGCATTAATAAAATGCCAACCCTCTTATATGAAGCCCGAATAAAAAATTTTACATCTATTTTGCTTTTTCGCACGATTCTAGTTCAAATTTAAGTTTGTGAGGAACAGGCTGTAGTATATGGCACTGGAAATCCTTTAGAAAATGTTTTTCCTGATTCACAATCCGAGTGTCAATTCCGTGTAACTTTAATGGAGTGAATCTGATTAGCAATCTATTTTTCAATATTAACAGGACCCTTTTATTAACAATAACCGACATTAGTTAGGGCATTATATTGAGACTTTCCTCCTCAGGTATTCCCCTGTTTATTTCATTATGAATATACTACAAGTTTTCCTTAAAAAATCAGTTTCCTACTAGCCATTAAAACTTCCTAGTTTCTTAGACATAAATTTGAAATCCTGGTGCTGATGGAGCTTCAAAAGTCCCAAAAAATTCGAGATTAAAGAGTCCTGTATTTTCGGAAATTATTTGAACAATGATACGATATGCAAAGACTCGGCTTACATCGCTAAATATGGCTCTCATACTTTGATCTCGGCATTTTCATATTTTCCTAAACTATTAAAATTCGTTGCTTTTAATTTCTAATTCTGTTTCAGATCACACAAATTCACTCAAATCACGTTGATATGATTGCTGTACAATTCGCAGTAAAATTCTGGCAAATACATATTTGCACTCGTAGTTCTAAGTTATTGTAATGATTGATTTATGTGATTGGCGTGATGGGAGTTCTGTGTAGCAAAAATTGATAAAGCTCCTGGTCTATCTTCTCGCCAATATGTCATGAAGACGAATTCTTGATTATATTCGTTGACCATTCAAACCACGAAAGTCGTTCTCCTCTTTGGGGTGAGCAAAAATCCAGTTCCTGAAAAACCCGTACTTTCTTTAACAAGAAATTTTGTATGCGCTTCTAACGCTATGATTTTCACTTATTAAGTGTCCGCAAATATTTCATGCATAAAATATACATTTTCCATTTCACGAGATAGCAGCGCAGGCCGTTAGGCACTGTCCCATATTTTTACATTCAATTATAATTTATGGTATTGGAAATGTAATTTTAATCCATCACTTTCCGTTTGCCCGACGTTACTTGGCAAAAGTGAGGAAAACAAACTTATTAATCATGCGGACAGCACATACTCCATGAAAATGAAGTAATAAATTGCCACTCTTAAATCTTTAAGAGAAGTATGACTGAGCATTAAGACCACTACGAGGGATTAGGCTCATGATCCAAAGAGGGAAAGAAGCTAGTTCTTTGAGCATAGGTTTCAAGGTTTTACCTAAACTAATATCAGAGAACGCCAACCATAAAATTGCCAGAAAAAAACTGGAATTCTTTTAATGGCGTGAATATGTATGGGGCGTGATAGCCAAAGGGCTTGACATTTGACTGGGCTCGGTTTTAATGAATTTAGGTATGCCTACCTTTTTTTCAAATGCTGTCCGTGTACCAAATCTTCTTTGGAATCTGTTAGCGATACTGAAAAAAGAATAACCCCCTGCCCTCGCTGAATGGATTTAATACGCCTTATAAGGGCATAGGAAGAACTGTAGATGGAAATGACAGTTGGTGGGGACTCCATACAATACATGAGATTTGCTGATGATTAAGCTATAGTTTGTCAGTCAGCTATGGGATTGCAAGCATCGCTGAATGCATGGAAAAGTCAGTGAATTAGGTATGCAATGACAATAAATGTAAACCAAACTAAGGTTTAGCAGTTTTCCAGAAAGATTTAGGTCAAATTTAATATCAAAATAGCAGTTCATTTACTTGAGTAGCGTTCATTTATCCCAGTAATGTTTTGGACCAAAATGGTCGAAGTAGTAGGGGCATAATGAGAAAAATTGCATTGAACGAAGAAGCTTTGACAAGGAGAAGGGAATTTATGACAGGGACGTTGAGTGAAGATGCTAGGCTAAAGTCAGAAGCAGTGTATTTGATTGACAATCGGATGTTGAAGGTTGCAATGCTGGGGAGAATTTTGGAAAAGAGAGGAAGGAGTAAAAATAGGATGATGATATTGGTCAAAATAAAGCCAGAAAGAAAGCATTCGGAGTTGAAGATAGGCTTTTAAAGCTAGATGTCAGGTCAGGTTTCGTTAAGGCAGGGAAGGGAACCGCTGCTGTACCGTTGGGCAGCTTGTGTCCATTCAAAAACATACCTCAACTGGTGCATAGCCCAGTAGCTTTAAATGAGTTGAGCTCTACCTTCACCTGTCATACCTACTCTACATATTTGCATACTTTGAAATCGGTTAGCTAGAAGCTATATGAAAGAAACCGCTGGAATAAGCCCTGTGCCTGGCCTCTCTTGGTGAACTCGAAATTCTGGTGAAACTATTTTCTCTCATTTTACACCCAATGCAATTGGGTTTTCCAACGGACAAACTTAAATGCATAACAGCAATACTTTACTTGCAATAAGTTCCTCTGAAGCAAGAATATGAAGCATTTTCCTCAGAAGCAGGCATTTATGTACACAGTGCACTATAAATATCGAAAACACCAAACAAAAACATTACTTGAAACAATTATTATCAAAATCGGAAGAAATTAAAAAAAAGTACTCTTCATTTTAGGAATAACACACAAAAACTAAATTTATCTTAATACAGTTAAAATATTGAATCGGAACACTTTTAAATGTTTACTACAATCATCATCAACAGGATACTCCAATGAAAATTATATAAAACAGACCAAATTATTGATGTTTTTAATTTGATATAGAAAGTCTTTCAAACTTGTTCATATTTTCCCTATTACTTAAGCCTCCACTTAAAAGATTCATATATTGGAAAACACTGAGCATGTCTCAGGCTTTTATAATGCCTGAATAGGAAAATACTGTAAGAGGCCAAGGTAAGTAAAAGTGTGGAACAAACAACAGTAGGTTTCCCTCGTACCCAGCAGGGGCCTTTATTAAAGGTAAAAATAAATGTTACACCGAGTCAGCGAATCACTCACGTGGAGCACCCACCGCATCATACGCCCAGCGTTTCATGCTCCAGCAGTCAGAGGCTCGTTATCATCATCAACAGAACCACCCCGACAGCCCTCTCATCCTCCCACTTGGATAATCACCGGATCAATATTATTCTCAAAGAGAGCCGACGTTTAAGGGCGCTGGGAACGCGCGGTTGGAGGGAGGCGGGGGTGAAGAGGGTGAGCCAAGAGTTTGAAAGGCTCCGAGAGGTGCGGAGAGATGGGAAGAGATATGGTGGAGTTCTGGATGTATGGGGGAGGGAATTATAGAAAAAAACAGCCTCGGTTCCCTGGGAACTGGCGGCCGATCATGCACGACACGGAGCGCGGGAGGATCCGCGAAAGAGTTTGGAGGAAGCGGGACGAGGGAGAGAGCCAGACTGGAGAGAGGAGAGGCGACGAAGGGGTTTTTAAAGGGGGGAGGGGCGTGGTAGTGCGGGCGTGGTGGGTTACCCCTTGCCCCTCTCATCCCCGTAAACTCTTGCGGGACCGCAGGGAAATCATATTGGATAGCTCCGGTACGTTTATTTATCTTCCTTTGCGCCGCATCTGCGTCGGTCCCACAGGGTGGAGAAGGGTAGAAGAGTTGGCGGGGTTGAGGAGGAAAGGGCAGGAAATGGGAAGGGACGGAGTAGGTTTGGTTTGTCTGTATGTTCGCGGGCGTTTGGAGCCGGAGGGGCAGGATTGCTATGGGCGAGGAGGGAGGCCTGGGATTCTGACGCCAGTCGTATTTTCCTCACCCTCTTCCTCTCTCAATCCCTCATCTATGGTTATCTATCCTCCCGCGAATGCCACACCCAACGCTCTCCTCTTTTGCTGTCTGAGTCTCTCCCTTCTTATTTCCCGCTCGCGCGGCACGGAACGCAAGCAGTGCGGGCTCATTTTTTCCAGCAGTGCGGACTCTATGAAATCCGCACACGTGGCGAGGTCATTGCCTGAAATTAAGCTCCACTTCGCATTAATCGGTTGCTTTCGGAGTTTCCGAGGGGGTTAGAGAGGGAGAGAGAGGGAAGATCGAGATGGCTGGCGATGGAGACAACAAATCTGGATGCATCTAATCAGACGGACAATAAGTTCATTTTACCGGAAAATAATGAGATGCAGGTAGAACAGGGAATAAATATTATAGGAATATGTACCTCACGTTTGTCCGTGAACATTCGCACAGGCGATTTAACTTCGGGGGGTGTTCTTTTTTTACGAAAGAATTAACGGCGCGGGATGGGTCGTTCACCAAGTCTGTAGGCATTTGGAATTTATTTGAAAACGAGAAAACGGACCAAACTGCCCGAAAACGTGCCCTCCGACCTCAAAACCATTTCGTTAAAAAGTTTCTGGAAAATCACGGCGTTTACGATTTTGGGGAAGCATAGCTAAAAACTGAGGCAACGTTTTGTAAAGTATAAGAACCGTTGACACCAGCTTGATCATTTTTAGAGATGAATGTAATAAACTTAAACTGAATTATCACTAATGCTATACACTTTCATATGGAAAAAATATGTTTGCATGCATTTATAGGTGAAATATGAACAGAAACTGTACTCTAGGGTATCTAAGGATAGTGTGTAAAAGGGAGCACATAAAATTATTTTAAACAGTTCTTCGATACTGCAATTTAATATGGGCATCAAACAATTCCACGAAGTGAAGCCTGGAAGCCTGGTGTAAAGTACACTGGAATTTAGAAACCAATTTCTTTTAGCTGCTTTTTTATTATAATCATGTCTGATATCTGTTGAGTAAACCAGCGCAATATAAAAACTGCTCATTTTCTAGATTCCATTTCATGTATTAAGTAACGGGATGGGCCATATCACATTTTCTAACGAGGTCTAAGTGCGACCTCTTCAAAACCTTCTCCTGTAATGAGATCATTCTGAAACAACGCATCCTAGTTCAAATATAACTGGAGATGCATACTTTGTTCATCATAACACTGACATACGACGGTATATGGAAATTCATACGTTAAGTCTGGTGTTAGTTAAGTTGTATCTAAGTTTCAATGCCATAATTAAAATCGTAAATTGGAAAATTGTATGCAAACCAATTAATGCTGCTTATGCAATACAAGAAAAGTCATTGCGTGTGGCCTCAGCATTACATATCACGACGCATAAGAAATAATTGATGGCCAAAGAAAGAGGACATTGAACGAATGCAGTAATAATTCTGACTGAAAAACATAAAGAATACCCGACGACACTGACGCAATGATACTTTGCCCGTGTATTGGGTGGTAAATTCTGACTCTAGTAATTCCAAACCGATATATCAATATTCTGATAACATGTATTTTCGCCAACTACCGTTTAATAAACTTATTTAATGGACTTATTTATCAGACTTGAGATATTTTCAATAGAAGAAGTAATCTAATCTCATGGGATAGCATGTCAAAATAGTAAAAAAAACGCCTATCAATTTCCTTATGTTCGACTTAAGAGGGAATTGGCATCCAACCTAGAAATCGCTCTTCCGAGCTCTCTTCTGTGCAGATTTCAATATTTTCCTTGCACTTCAGGGGGAGACAAAGTTACGCTGAGAACGTACAATGACGCAATATTGCCTATGGTGCACTTCAATACATGCGTAGGCCTACGTTCATTCACTGGCGCGAATAAATTATTTAACATATGCGGTTACCATCGCCTACAATGGTTTCCCGAAAAATAAATTCATTAAATAATGACTGTATAAAAAAATATTTCCTGTAAAATTTAAATTTAAGTATTGTACATTCTCTATGTCTTTAAGAATAAAATTCCCAATACTTGGCGAAAGAAAATAAAATGACGAAAATTTATTCTTACCTACGAACCATCCATCAATATTAGTACATTTTTATCAGAATTTTTATTCCTTATAACTAACAAACGCGGCCAGATCCTCTCTCCGTTACTAGCACCTGATCTCAAATCATAGTCGTTCATTTCAAATTTAGACGTGGATTACGACGCTGAGGTGAAAAGCTCCCACAGAAAATCCCCGTTAGCACTGCTGGCAACCCTACCGCCCTAATCCCTGAATATATGAAATCAAGGAAGATATAAAAGTAAAATGATGATATTATAGGTATATGTTAGACTAGCTTGTTGGCAAATAGATACCCGACAGTCGCAAAACATTTTCATACATGGCGACATTTCTGTTGGTGACTTAGATTCAAAATGTTTAGAAATAACCGTTAATTTACAAGAAAATAATTTGAAAATATTAAAAAGTTAAAATCAGCCCTTTCAAAATCCTGAAAGTTTAAAATATCTCAATACAGCAAGTAATTAGGAAAATATAAAATAATTAATACAACGTTTCTTCAATTAAAGATTACTAAATACCTTCCTTTTATTTTCTTAATCAAAGAAAAATGATATTCAGTAATCTATGTCCACAAACAAAATATAAACAGTATAGAGTAATTGAAGATTCTTCCATAATGACTTTACTTAGTCTTAAGAACAGCCAATGATATTTAGTTGGTCTGGCTAGAATGAAATACTGCGATCAGCTCCGGGGAGTTCACGCAGAGGCGATGACCTCGTGGGAAGGGTATAGGAAGGATAAGATGCCCTCCGGAAAGCAAAGACTGAATAATTGGAGTGGAAGAAAACCCTAGATGGACGAGGGATGAAGCATTGGTGGGTGACTAGGAAGGAATGTTCAATGCTAGAGTAACAATGCTAGGTCGAAATAGCACTGAGAAAATTGAATGACCTACAGGCTGGGCTGGAGGGGCAGAGCCAACAAATATTTCGTGAGGAAGACATCTTCGTTCATTTTGTAGATGCGGAACCGTGCGAATACGATTCGCTACCCACCACAGCACCCCGGCTCCTTAGCCATCAATCGCCATCTATTTGCCCAAGCTGCAGCAGTGCCATTCCGCCACCCGGGACATTTCAGAGAGCCTCGGAGAAGGTCGGAAGGCCGAAAGCTTAAACAATTTACCATGTGGGTGTCTTTTTAAGGTTTACAATTTTATTTGTGATCTATTGTGCCGTCCCAATAATATTATATTATTATTAGGTAATCTACCGGTTAAGGTAGGTTTTTGGATGGACTACTAATTAAACAATTTGTGTTCCCTAGCAAAACAAAACATCCTACTTTAAATCAGGTCCCTCTTCAGCTCTGAGTACCTTCTTCCTCCCATCATCCCGTCCAACATCCCTATCCTGTTCCTTCCCTTTCCCCTTTTGCCCAACATTATCCCCTCAATCACAGTCTTCAACATCCCGCTACCGGTCAATACCCCCTTCAGCCACTATTCCTGCCTCCATAGGATTGCTCCCAACAAACCCCTCTCTTTGCCCACCATACCAAGTACTTCCTCGTTTGTTTTCTTCTCTGTCCATTTCACCTTCTCCATTTCACCACACCCACATTTCAAAAGCCTCCAGTCTACGTCTATCCTCCTGCTTCATGACCGCGTTTCCGTGCCGTACATAGCTACGCTCATACCAAAGTTTTTACGAGATTTTTCTTAACATCCTTACTACCTGTCATCAACTCCCTCCTCCTTGTGAAAGCCCCTTTGCCTAGCGCAATTATTCTCCTTACGTCCCTACTACTTTGACCGTGTTGGTCCAAAACACTACCGAGATACGTAAACTGTTCTACCTGCTCTAGTTTTTGCCCTCCTACTTTAATGTTAAGCTTAGCCTTTTTCTTTCTAGAAAATCGCATAACCTTTGTTTTCTTAATATTGATTCTCATCCCATACCTGTCGCACTGAATTTCCAATTCACTAAGCAATGCCTGCAACCCCTTGGCTGACTGACAAACTAAAGCTTGGTCATCAGCGAACCTAACTGATTTTACGCATTCCCCGCCCACTTTCATTCCTACCTCCAGTTCTTCCCATGCCTCTTTAATCATTTCCTCTACATACAGGTTGTCAGCAACGGTGATAATAGGCAACTCTGCTTTGCACCTCTCCCTAACGCTGCACAACCGGACTCCCCGTTCCCCACTCGCACCTATGCAATCTGAGACATGTACAGGTTGCGGATCAGCCTCCTTTCCCTCCAATCTATTCCTATTTTCTGCATTATAGTCATTAGTTTTTCGTAATTCACTCCATCAAAGGCTTTTTCGAAATCTACGAAACAGGCATATACCTCCTGGTTGTATTCTATATTCCTCTCGATTAATAATCTCATTAATGCAATAGCATCGCACGTACCTCTCCCCTTCCTAAACCCGAACTGATCATCCCCTAAGTAATCATTTGCCCTACTCTCTATCCTTTTGTTTATGAGCCTGAGAACAACTTAAATTGCGTGGGATATCAAACTTATCGTCCTGTAGTCCTCACATGATGTAGCCTTTACCTTTTTCGGAATAGGAACTAAAACTGATCTCACAAAGTCTTCCAGGCAGATTCCTTCCTCATAAATAGCACTAATGAGCCCATATAGCCTCTTCCACCCACATTTAAGCATTTTAATAGTTCCGCGGGAATGTTATCCACCCCCACGGACTTATTTATTTTCATCTCTCTTAATGCCATTCCTATCTCCTCGTCGAAGATCCCTGGATCTAAGCTATTTTCCTATGCGTCATACTTTCTTTTTCAGTAGTAGTGTCTAACTTTATTGGTCGAAGTTTTTAACTATAGAGTTCTTCTATATACTCCTTCCATCTCTTTTGGATCTTTCCCGTGTCAACTATTACCTTATCCGACTTATGTCTCACTGCTAGCACAGATCTTCCTTTTCTTACTTCCCAATAAAGTTTTAACTTAGCTGTAGAGCGCACCCATTTCACCCTTTCTCTGCAGACTTTCCATATCCTCGCACTGCGTCTTCCACCATGCTTTCTTTGCCCTATTTTTTGCCCGCCTCAATTTATTGTTTAATTCTTTCTACTTCCTTTTGCCTAATTCTGTATTTAGAGTCTTCCATTTTCGCCGCTCATCCATCTCTGTAATCATCTCATCCGTGAGAAATGGTTTCCTAGTCCTTTTAGCGTCAACGGTTCCAATAGTGTCTTTTGCGGTTTTCGATAACCCTTTCATGATACTTTCCCATTTTTATTCGGTAGAACTTAGCTCTTTACTATCCTCCATGGATTCCCCCACCGCCTGTGGGTACTCCTTCTTTTTCAAACCATCTTATGCTTCTACATTCCATTTTCTTACCCGCCGCCCCTGCCTTATCTTTTTGAAACGTACGCTAAATTTCATAACAACTAAAATGTGGTCAGAGTCGGCATCCGCTCCCGGGAAGCTATGTGAATTTATAACACTGTTCCTAAACCTGTGTCTAACAAGAATATAATCTAGCTGATACCTTTCTAAGTCACCTGGAATTTTCCATGTATACCAGCGTTTTTTGTGGTGTCTAAACCAAGTATTGGTGATGACCAACCCCTGTCTCCTGCAGAACTCAACTGCTTTATCCCCGCGGTTATTCCTCGTGCCTAAACCGTAGTCCCCCACCTCATCACCATCTCTTCTTTCGCCTACCGTCGCATTCCAAACCCCAATCACTATCAAACGTTTCCCTGCGGGAACACGCGCTATTATGTCCTTTAACTGATCGTACATCCTATCGACCTCTTCTTCCTTATGGTTGCTTGGTTGCATGTACAGGATGGCACCCAAAAGTAATAGGACTGATTTTTTAACAAGAATTTTATTGACGATATACTTAAATCGACTTAATAATCTTCAAAGTATGCTCCTTGAGCTGCTACACACTTAGTATAACGTTGTTCCCATTCCCCGTACGCCAGCTGGAAATTTTCTTCAGGGATGCCGTTGATGACCCTCGTCGAAGCCTCTTGAACGGCCTTTATCGAGTCAAAACGTCGTCCCTTGAGCTGCCTTTTCATCAGGGGGAAGAAGAAGAAGTCCGGTGGTGCCAGATCGGGGGAATAGGGCAGGTGCGGCAACGTGGCAACGCCGTATTTGGCCAAGAGCTGTCTGACGACGAGCGTGCCATGGCACGGCGCGTTGTCATGATAAAGCACCCAGCAGTTTGCGATGGCTGGTCGGACTCTTTTCCGCGTTCTCGGAGGCGGGGGAGCACCTGCACGTAAAGGTTCGCATTCACAGTCTCCCCTGGTGGGACAAACTCCTTGTGAACCACTCCATGACGGTCGAAAAACACAATCAACATTGTTTTGACTTTTGATTTGCTCATGCGGGCCTTTTTTGGACGTGGGGACGCGGAAGTGTGCCATTCCGCCGATTTTCTTTTTGTTTCGGGGTCATATTGAAAAAGCCATGTTTTTTCACCAGTTATCACATTGTCCAAACGTTTTTCATCTCGGTGCAAATTGGCTAACACTTTTTCGGAAATGCGCACACGCGTTGCCTGTTGGTCGACACTCAGAATTTTCGGCACCACCTTGGCGCACACCTTGCACATGGCCAAATCCTATGAAATAATGCGTTGGACGTTGGATGCAGACAGACCCAACTGGTCTGCAATTTCTTCACTGGTTAAGCGTCGGTCTGTGTTCAGCAGTGTCCTCACCCTGTCCACATTTGTGTCGGTTCTTACCGTCGACGGCCGTCCGGAGCGATGGTCGTCTTCAACGAGCTCCCTACCCTCTTTAAACAACTTGTGCCACTCAAGTACTGTGGAACGGCTTAAGGTAGTGTCCCCATTAGCCTGCTTGATCATATCGAGGGTCTCAGTTGCCGTCTTCCCAAATTTCGCACAAAACTTCACGGAATAATGTTGCTCTAAATTCAGATTCATTTTGTTTTTCGACGCGGACAAAAAACTTGCTTCACTAAAAACGGTGTCTTCACTCAACGACAGCCCGCAGGCGACTGAGGTTGGTGTCGGTCTGTTGCTAAGAGCCCCCTCCACCTTATCCTGCCGAGAAGACCTCCCTCCACCGCTCCGTTTTCGCCAGAGAAAATCAGTCCTACCACTTTTGGGTGCGACCCTGTATACCTGATTAAAAATATGTTCGTCGCTTCTGTTTTTGCCTTTATTAGTAATAATCCATCCGTTACTTGCTCTATGTTGACTACGCTTCTAACTACGTCTTCAACTATGGCAATCCCTCGTTGGCTATTGTCCCCGCCGCTGGTAACCCCTCGACCCCGCTGCTGTACATTATGCCATACCTATCTCTCCAGTAATTCCCGCTATCCTTCCATCTCACCTCGCATACACCTAACATTTCTATATTTCTCCTTTCCATCTCTAGCTTAACATTCTCCAAAATCCCTGCCCTCATCATTGTCCTAGCATTCCACGTTTCTGTTCTAACTACTTTGGTCTCCTTCTTCTTCGGCGTCTTTTGTCCTGCTGTTTCCGGTTTTCCCTTGCAAGGGTTTCGTGGGATGACGACCGCGGAAGCCTTGACTACCCCGCTGCCGGGCACGACACATGGCTGATTGGGCCGAGCCCCGTAGTTGCCAGGACTCAAAATCTCTGTATCGTCCAACATTTAAATCTTGGGAATGGTAATTGAGATACTTTCTCGTTGCCTTCCTCAAAAGTGTTTTTAACGTGACACCATCAATTACAGGCCACCCAGTGGGGTCAGACGCATTTGCAGCCGCCTCACTGAGTAACAGACGCTGCGTGGACTACCTTTCGTCTGGCTCCTAACCTTCGACCTATCTGGCATGGGTGACCCTACCAGGAGCAATTATTATTGCTCCCAAAAGCACAGCTCTAGGGGTCATCGGAACACACATGCCCTTCCACCACGTCAATGTTTTAGTCTGGGGTGGGATTATATATATATATATATACATATATATAACCCAGTAGCCCTCTGGCGGGTAAATTCACACATAAGGTTTGGGGGGTTAGTTCCTCTCCGCGTGCCGGTTATAGTTTATCAGGAAGATCTGGAACCCCAAAAGTCAAATTGATTGAGTGAAGTTGCAGGCGCCCAGAGAGGCATGTCCGAGATTTCAACCCGGGCCCCCCGGTCACTAGTCCATCGCTCTACACCTGGATATATATAAATACAAAAATAGATTAACCAAACAAAAACAATTCACTCCATTATTTCAGTGTTCCCGGCTACCTTCTCTGGGAACTCCAAATGTGTCACAAAACAGAAAAATCTTTTATAATTGCAAATAAATTCTGAAATAATCCAAGATAACTAATACGCAACATAGGTATTTACAACTGGATTCATATAATAGAATTTATGTAAAACTTCTGCACCAAAAAATAAGGTAAAATAATTCATATTAAAAATTATAAATAAGCCTTTTTATATTACACTGTAAATCCTGGCCTGGTTGTCCATTGAATACCCAAATGTGTTACAAAAATATTTATTTTTTCATGTATTAAAATTTCAATTCAGCTTGTGGTATATATTAACATTAGGGAAGAAGCAAAACCTCATACGGTTTGCTTAAATAATGCAAACTCTATACCCAATTAAACACTTCGACCTATCACTATTTCATATTTGTTTTATTCTCCCATTGAATATATTCTCCCTTATGATAATTGATGCAGATAAAATGAATATTTTTCCAAAATATATGAAATAAATGCTTCCTTAGTATAATTACTATGGTTTAATATTTTTAAGAGAATACATGACTGCTTATTTTTTCGGTTGAATAAGGCACACTTCGTTATTCCACAATGACACAAAGTGTACCATATTCAACCAAACTTTCTAGAAAATTCCATAAGGTATCGCCGGAAACCACCAACTTCACTACCTCATATCTAGCAAACGTTTTGAAAGATACTTCCTGAAACGATTTTAAGCTGTCGTAAAAAAAGGCATTAATCGCGAAAAAAGGTTAACACGGTTCATCAAGAACTGATGTCGATCAGTAGGTAAAGGTGCCTTAACATGTTACGCATATTAAAAAGACAAGTTGCCTAAGAATACCTGTATGTTAATGTCAAGCATGATAACTTTTATTATATTTGTCTCTCGCTGTGTGTCAATCAATCGTTTGCACTGATACTCCGGTGCGCTCAAATGTTTCTTTCAGGAGAAAATGCGTACCTTCCTGCCTTTATTATACACGTAATTAACTGATTGAACCCAGAAAATTTAAATGACTTTTGACATACTATGACCAGTATTATTCTGTAATAAAGAAATTTAGGTACTGGATAATCATATTTGAAGCAAAAATGTTCCTATTCTTATTTTTAATGTTTATTTCTAATTAAGTTTACTAAGTTTTTTCTCGGGGTAAAGAGTAATTTCTAATGGGAATATCTCAAAAAAGAGTGATGACGGAAGCTCCCTAACGGTAATATAAAAACCGCCTAGAGTGCAGAAAGGGAGGAGAGGGAAAACGTACTTGCATTGCACATTTCCGGGCGTTAAACCCGGCTTTGCGGTCATCTCTGGAACACTGACCGCGCACTCTCCGGAGGGATAGTGCACTGTGTGCGTCGAATGTCTGTTTTGAGGGGGTATGAGAAAGGAAGGAGGGGCAAAGATTTGGCGAATGCATTTTCCCTTCCAAGTTATGGGAGCCCGAGGAACGGGGTAAGGAAGAGATGGGGGCGGTAAATGCGAGCGAAGGCTTGGGCAAGTAGAAAAACAATAGTAGCGAAGGGTGTATTGTTTTTAAATCTTATACGAAAGGAACGGAATGGATGATGCGAACTTTAATTAAGAGCGGAAAGGGAAAGAGTAAGAGCGGTACTGAGATGGTTATGCGTTGTGGAAGCTGCGTATTTAGACCAAGCCTTAGGGAGAGTTCCTGGGTTCGGAATTTTATAGAAGGCATACCAATTGGTGAACAGGATATTTCAGACGATAGAGTATTCAGTGGCGAATCGATTTCCCCTTGCTTTCCTGTTCTTCCTTTTTCATTCCCATGATTTCCTTAATTCCATGCATCCCATAACCTGCAACACGAGAGGACAATTTTTCTTCAGTCAGCCAGGGGTCTTAATTAAGAACGTGCAATTTTGGGAGAACCGAGCTTCCACCCACCCCGCCCCACTTACTCCCAATCTCCACTGACGACACCATACTTACCCCTGCAACCGCCTGCTTTCTATCAGCCAGTCATAAATTTCTTTCATTGAATGTAGTCAAAGGTGTGTTCTGTTCTACCTCTCCATTTTTCCAGATAATCTGTCTCCTCAGCTTCATAGCTGTAAATCCTTGCTCATTGTTTTTCCTAACATCCCTGTGAACCCACAAGATACCGTGAAGAATACTTCAGAAAATACATCTTTTAATGATTTCTTTTGCTAACTATTATTAAAAGACTTATATATCAACTTTCTCTTAAGAGATGCTAAAATATCATTGAATGTAGAATGCAAATTATATCAGGGACCTAAATGGTTGTAAAAACCAAAGGTGGGGTGAATTTGATTAAATAAAAATAACATACCTACCTAAGAATACAAATTTGATTAGTTGAAGTATCTAGGGGGGACTTTTAAAGGCTAGTAAGCATATAACATAAAACTAGAAATCAGCCATTCTTGAGAACTAATTGATAAAACCTTAATTGTATCTTTTCAAAGAGGAATAGCTCATTGATGAAAACATGTGCTACAAGTGTAAAAGCATTTAAAATGTGACGCGACTTTTTCGCGAGATTTCAATGGAACATGAATTTTTTACACATAAAATTTCTGCCTTAACTTCGTAAATTTCTTCAAAGGGTAAAAAACTAAAAGCTTTTACCATTCTTTCCAATCATAATGCATTGTAACCGTATTAAATAAACGGAACCTATAATATCAGAAAACAGAACTTTTCAAGGTCTTAAGTATGCTTCATATATATCAATAATTTGCTGGATAAGGCTGCACATGGCATGCATTGACGCTAGACAATCCAATTTCCAGGAAAAGGTCACAGGCAGACGCCAATTTGCCTTAAAAACCGCAAGGTCGATTATAGAACTACCTTTATCTCTTCGGAACAGAGCTTTTATATTGAAACAAAAGAAAAATCATCAATCGTGTCTATACAGAAAGAAGCTACTGAAACTTTAGCCTCGTAAATTTTAGCATCCTCATTTGATAGCTTTTTGAAAACATGACTACTCTTAATCCAATTAATTTATTCAAGCGAGTTGCATTCCTAGACCATTCAGCGTTTTGATAAACACTGCGTTCTAGGACTTCCTGCTTGGGGAGATCGTAATGTTGTTGACTCAGCCCGGAAATGGGATTCGGGGAAATAGGAATCCCACCGAATGAGATTGGAGTGCCCAAAAGAAATGATGCGCCGTCAGTTTGTGTTTTCAATCTGACATTTTACATGGCCAGTGTATACTGCATTATCAAGGATTGAAGTCATAAGAGGAGTGCATGCAGCCCTCGAAAAGCATTCTCAGAAAACAATGATTCGTTAAATGATGAATATAAAACTCGAGGAGACTGAAATGATCTGATAGTCTTTTTTCTTGGACATTTCGGCCATGCATCATATGCGTAGAAGAAAAAACCAGGATAATGTTATATTTATAGTTATTCACGTATAAATATGTGCATGATTATTGTAATACTCAACCAAAAAGTACATAAGATACGATTTCTTTATGAAATTTTTCATTATCCTAGCCATCCACATTGGTGTCAGATGAATTACTGACCGTCATAGTAACTCCACTTTCACTGATGAGGGTAGCTGGGATAACCTTAAATTAATAGCCGATGAGGTTTATCTATTTCAATGAAAATATCATGCTTCTATCCGTTATACTCGTCAAATAGTCTTTGACTTTTCTATTGGCTTTTTCTTTTAACTTTTCAGTTTAAAGTAATGACTTCGTTTGCCACCATAATCATTCATTTTACTCGCAAAAATGTTTTCAGCGTTTACTTGTACTTAGTTATTTGATTTGTTGATACCTTGGGGTAATATTAATAAACTGCCTACCGATTAAAAATAAATAAGAGTGTGTGACACATAAATACTTATACGCCCAGCATATTTCGGAATAGAAAAGTTTCACCGATGCAAAAAGATTTCTTTCCACTTCAAAGTTTAAAAATTCAAAGATATTATTGAATATAAAGCCCTCAATGAATATCACCATTGATCGTAATGCGCATGGTATCACAGTAATTATTCCAAGGTAAATCCTGACTTTTCTTGCGATATTTTTCAATTCCGTTTTCTCGCTAGGTACCTTTTATTTGGGTATATCGCATTACATGAAAATTGATTATCTATTTGCATCCATGTGAAATTAGTTTTAGCCCAATAATTTATTTCAATCAGGCACTTTTCACATCCCAGGAGAAGACCAGAAATTTGTTAGTACTGGTATATGAATCCATAAGAGCCATTATGCTGGAGTACTTGTGGAACGTTAAATCAGAAAATGTCCAGGAATGGATGCAATACATCATAAAGTTAACCACCGAGAGTCATTCATTGTACTGGACTGTACACCTCGCGGTATCGGAGGGAGCCAGCTCACAATTTTTTAAATACATGGAGGAATGGCATTTTTTTCGAAAAGATGTTATCATTGATCAAAATAAATCCTTACCAATGAAAGCGTTTTCATGACACCGACGTTTTGCCAAATTTCTCTTTCACGCTGGACTAAAAATGTCATAACAAATATGCTCCTAACTCCAACAAGTTAATTAGAGGTGACGATGAAATAACAGCTAAGAGGAAACACGCCTGGAGCAATCCAGAATTCTCCAAAATCCGCGCCATCTTTTCCTCCTCCATTCATTCACCCTGATACCACCACTCATCATCCTCCGACTCCCCAACACTTCTACCGTCCCCCCTCCCCACACACACACCCTCACAGGCCAAATCCACTGCCGCACCCTGGCCTCCTCCCTTTCCCCCCACCCCGCCGCATCCTCCGCCGAAACTTCCCCCGCCACACCTCCGCCCTTTCACCTCCCGCGCGCCCGGCCACTTCTTGTAGCGAGGGAAGGGAAAGGCACGCTCCATTCATTCCAAATCTTCGAAACACCCTTCCCGCGTCATGGAATACCCCTCCCACACTCGCCCCCCAACCTCCAGAGTTCCCAACCCTCTCCGACCTCTGCATCCTCCCCGCGCGAACCCCTCCGACTTTTCAGTGCTTTTAGGCTCTCGCCTCCCCGGCGCATGCGCCGTTCTAGTTTGGTGGGGGTCGAAGTGGCGGCGCGGAGGGGCACAAGGAACTGCCTCTCATTGAGAGGACGAAATAGACGCCCCCTCCCTCCACACTTCAACCCTTATCAATCGACGTGGGTCGTCCCTTTTCCGCTACCCCCCCATCCAATGTCGGTAACACCAGAGGGAGGGGGCGGGAGGTCAACGCCACGAACGAAGGATATATGCGCATATGCCGCGCATGAATGGCTGCTCTGCGCGGACACGTTGCATACGTCTTCCTTCGCCTCTTCCGTCGACCGGGTGCCCACCGAGGGCTACGTGCGGTGCCCTCGGCTGGTACTTCCACTGCCGAGGGCACCGCACCCGAGTAATTAAATATTGCTCGCAACTCTAGAGGGGTGGAATTATTCCGAATGGAATTTTTCCGCCGGGAAAACAAGAGTGGGGCTATTGACAGCCTCGAGATTATGCCTCGCAACTGCTTCTTGAGAATTCACGCTAGGAGAATCCTCTGCGATTGGCAATGTTTCCAGTCTGCATTCAGAACTCATTGTTAGAGTGGGCCTTACTCACAATGGAGTCTTCCCACGAAACAGACTTATCTTCAGCGATTGCTTAGATAACTGACTTGGAGCATATTTACTTTTCTCAAGATAAAAACCCTCTTTTTAGGTATTAATGAGAAGTTATTCATTCATTCAAGATATTATACATATTGAAGGTAGGTTTCCTACGGCTATTTACTTTTTAGAGTTGCAAAAACTTCCTGTTTCTTCACCTCATATTATTTTTTTCGTCATTCCCCCCTTTATCTTACCTGCATTTATGCACTCTAGAAATCTTACTATCTTCTATTGCGGCTTCGAACAAACTACTAACTTTCAACCCCTCCGATTAGCGCTAGATTGGTCGTATTTGATTTTTTTATCTATTAATAGAATTTTACCACTCACCTGCACCTTATTCACTACTCTTCTCTCCATTTCCTTATTCAACATTGCGACCATTCATACTAACTCTCTTCCGCTTACATACGTGATCTCCTACGACGATCAATTCGGTAATCTAAGCTCTCTCAATTTCACATCACATAAACAAAAAATACCTTTCTTAGGTTTCATTTTGATTTTTTAAAGATTTCGTGTTCTCATAACTGCAAATTCTATATACCTTATCTAACCGTCGCGGTTTACTACTGGGTATTTTTTTCCTCTGATTTTTAGATCGGTTGTGCATTAATTTCCTGGATGAAAATGACGGAGTTATTTCCCCCCCCGTTGCCGAACACAACTCCCGTGACTGGGCTGAGTCCCGTAGTAATTAGGCTACGTTATTATCTCCTTGTGTTCGTACATATTCATCAAGAAAAAGACAAGGAAAGCATGGCCGCTCCAATTGAATCAGTAGCCATTCGCATCCACCTCAATCAGGAACGAAAACTGAGGTGACTGTTTCTGAGGTGACTGAGGAACTGACCCCTGTTTTCTGGCACAGGTTCTCTCACCTATCTGACAAGGGTAACCCTTCTGGGAGTAGAGCATCACTGCTCCTTCCAGCACAGCTCAAGGGTTCACAAATTTACCAGCCCTTCCACTACGTCAAGGCCGTGATCTCAACTACGCCTAGAGGGACTCACGCACTTTTCTCCATTTCAGGAACTTCAAATATTTATTGTTATTTAAATATATTAAATCTACTATTCACTAATTTCTGCATGAAAGCCTGATATCATCAGTTGAATCTCTCTTTATAACCTAATTTCACCATACTTTTTCTGAAATTATAGGCAAGAAAATTTGTATCCAGAGTGCTAATTAGTGTTTTTTTCTTTCTTATGGTAGAGACAGAAATGCGTTATCTCTATTTGAAATGGGTAAATAGTTGCCTTAATCCCATCTCATTCTGCTATGCAGAGTTTGGGTTCCCAAGCCGATAATCAAGGATATTTTGCCCATTATGGAAGAGGGGCAGGCAAAATTTCTATATTTTTTAGCCTCATAAACAGAATAATGCGAATTACCTATTAAATTAAAATATAAATCCGTGGACAAATAAAGTATTTTCACGTTAAATGATGAATCGTTTCAATCATGTGTTGATATTGCCAATTATTTCCACTAGGCACTTATTATTCCAATCTCTCCTAGATTGCTTCGTCGTTGCAAACTTCTTTCACCTTGATGCCATCCATGTATTGTTTATTACACGTAATATCCCTTTATTTCTATTCATTTTCTTTTCACCTATTTCGTTAAATAAATGGAAAAGTGTCGTACGGTAATGAGAACATTTATAAATTCCAACAGATTATGAAATTATCGTTCATTCTCCACTCTCCTTGGACTTCCAAATCATTCTTCATTTTTCTTCCAGTCACCTTGTCATTTCGAAGGAAAGATGATTACATTACCCTTAATTGTTGCGGTGAGGAAACACTTCCAATATCTCCACGAGATTTTCATTAGAAAAACCAAACTTTTAAAAACCATGAACACCAGCACGTATCATTAATTTATATCGCCATTTTCTCCATCTCATGTATACTTTCACGACTCCACTGAATTTCCCTCCACCGGAGATGCAGGGAAGAGAAAAGGGAGGAAGAGGAAAGAATGAGGCTCCAGGCATGAGGAAATGGGAGAGGAAGCGAGTGAAAGAGAGTGGGGAGAGAGAGGACAATAGGAGGGAATGGGATAAAGAGAGGAGTTGATTTGGCTCAGAGCAAGGGTTTAAGGGTTTAGGGAGCCGAGGGAAGCAGGGAGTGTAAAGGCTGGAAAAAGAGCCAGGACTACCCTGGAAACAGAGGCCAGCGCGGTGGCAACAATAGAGCCGTGATTATGAGAGGGAGAGAAAGAAGCCTCGCAGTGGATTTCGGCTTCTCCCCCACTCCGGGTTCTCTCTCACCCCCCCCCACCCTCACCCCGCTCCTCTACGGGCCGTGACCTCGCCCCTAGGACCAATTCAACCCCCCCCCATCCGCCCTACTCCTTCCTCGACATGAAAATGCACAACACGACAACGAGGTGGAGTGGAGGAGGGGGGTCAAACAACAAAGGCGAGACAAGAGCGCGCCCCTCTGCGGGTCCGGCATTCATGAAATAACCAATTCGAGTTCTGCCGCGCCAGAATATGAAATTTTGCAACGCCACCGTTGCGCCCTTAAAATTACAAGGCTCATTTTATTGTAAAACAAATTAACTACCTCCCACCCTCGCGACTTTCGGTGGCGAAGGCGCGGCGTTTGGTCATTCGCCCGGGAGGAGGATTCTCTCCTCTCCACCTCCCTCGTCAGACAGCGGGGCCGCATTTGGCCACACAATAGCATCCGACCTGCTCGAATAATCAAGAATAGTCGTGGGCCGTCCTCCACGGGTGAACTACTTGGCTTCTTGCTTGCTACAGGAATTGTAGTATCCCTTGATCCGTAGCTGGATGGTACCCTTAATGATTGATTAGCAACCATCAGATAATCACCTATTATTCGTTACTATTCCATTTACCAAGTTAATTTTATTAACTCTCTCACCTTTTTCTTCAATTATTAAGTTTTCCCTCACATTATTTTGGATTTTATACTCATGCCCGAGCTTTAAGCAAGTAAATTAGATAGGACTGGATATATCGGTTGTCTGCAAAATAAGCAGCGAGTGAACCAGACGAACACGCGGTTGTGGTAACCTAGCGGCAGTGCTCGAAGAACGAAAGAGACCATTTTTAGATAAGCTGGAATAGAAGTACTAAGGAAGGCTCTGAAGATGCCGTGACTGGGTGAATGGCTGCCGCATAGCAAGAGGTCACCTATTACTCAAAAGAGGAGTCAGCATCTTCCCTTTATATGAGTGAAGATAAACACTATAGTTGTCGGTACAATGACATTGATCCCACTGCAGGGATGGTAACATCTACATCTACATCTACATCTACATAATACCCCGCAAGCCGCCGCAAGGGCGTGTTGCGGGGGGTGTTAGGTCTACAACCGTAAAAAGGAAAAATACCCCATGCAAAAAAACAACACGGAAAATTACACCCACAGCAGCGCACACACTCATGCAAAAATCCCTTCATCCAATACTCATGCAAACACATAAACCGCAAAACAACTAAAAAACTGCACCCCATGATGCAGCACGAAAGCCATCCTACAACACGGAAGCCAGGACACAACAAGCAAGAAATTGAAACATCACTACCACATGAAAATGCACCACGAAACACTCTACCCCCAAAGAGTCTCTAAAAGGCAGGAAATGCGACCCAACGTTGCAGGTAGCAGGAATTTGCCCCCGCGGAGAGGGACGAGGGATTGAAAGGGAAACTTAAAAACAGATGAACAGAACATGAATGAGGTAAAAGTTACTTTAACGGGTGAGACCATTAGGTGTGGAAACAAGTGGGAAATTATTACATCGCCATCTCAAGCCGTATAGGCTCATCAATTTTTTCATATTTAAAAATTTTTGAATTAAAAAATGGACCTAAAAGGAACCTCTCATTTAGAATATCCCGAAGGTAATACGGTACCCCTTTCAGAGCACCAGTCGGAGGCAATTAGAGAGAGTGTGAGATCAATAAAATGCGTCAATATATTAAACATGTGGAAGGTTGGAGAAGGAAAAGGTAGAGATGCCCAATGAGGTTTTACATCCCAGGTTTAAATGAAATGAAATGCTGCGAGCAAAGTGACTTCTGAAAGAACAGATACGAGATCATTCACGCTGGCTCCCATGAAAATGCTGGAAAGTGGGAACGCTGCCTTTGGAGTGAAGCCCTTCCCATAATCCGAGGAAAGAATCAGTGTGGCATAGATAGTAACGATACGCACAGACGCCTTGGTGTTACATGTTTACATGAGCGAAACAGGCAGCGATTTCGCACCGTGCAAAACCGCGCTCCATGTCAAAGTTTTTAATTAGCGTTTATTAACATGCTTGCTAAAATATTTTGAGTATTTCTGGGGTTTCATCGCCATTATTATGAGCTAAGCATTCCTAACTACTCGAAGGAATCTTGGAGGAAAATTAGTTCGATCCAGATTAATACTGCAAGTATTGTTAATCCATTAATGTTGGTTACACGAAAGCCTATATAGGTGGAAGAATCAGAGCAGTAAGAAATTGTTGCAATGATCTGCAGAAAAAAACAGTAGTTCTTAATCAGTAAAGTCTTCTCTTGCTTGGTAGAAGGTGTCACTTTCATTTCCGTCTTCTTGCAAACTCCCGTTTGTTACAGCATCTCCATAATTAGTCAATACACCAATTATCCATTCCCTCTAACAGGAGCCAACACACACGACGTTCGTTCGTTACCTCGACCCCTCACAAATGGAGACCTTTCCGCTACAACCCACGGCGCACTTTATCTCCCCAAACCTCTCAGGGGCATTGCCGTAATGGCGAGCCCCACCCTTATCTCGTATACCGAAATTGACAGCACTTCGCCAACGATATCTTAGCCAGCGGGAGGAGGGCGAGGGAGGGGGATGCGTGCGGCGAGTGCGTATCACTACGGCAGAGCGCCTTGCAGCACACGCGGGCGGGGCGGAGCGGGCCTAGGATGATGCTTCCGCATGCTGTCACGCTCCGCTCCTCAATCTCATGAGAAGTGCCACCGCATGGTCATACGGTCTTAAGCACCCCGACCCCAGGAGAGGAGATAGGAGATCTCCCTTTGCAGATAAGCCACTCGCAGTGGAAAGGGAACCCCCCATTTCCCCCGTTTTCCGCCCCCTCGTGTGCCCACGCGCATCTGACTCGCAATCCGATGTGGCCCGCCGTACGTCAATCGGCCGACGGCGCGATCGGTTTCTCCCTCGTCCCTTGGACCCTCTCATCCACCCACACAGCGGGTCTGGCCTGCTCCCCAGGGCCCTAAGTCCTTTTACGAGGAGTGCCCGGTGCCGAAAGGGTTTCGACCCCTTTTGCCCGAAGCGGTCGGGAGATCTACATCTCGGAGGTCTTTTGAGGGGGTGGCGGGATTTGGGTTTATGGCAGTTTAAAGAGCGTCGACCTTACGGACGCGATAAATTCACGCTTTCTTTGGAGTTTGGTAGTGGAGCGCTGGGTGGACACGATTTTGTCCATGTGAGATATTTGAAATGAAAAGCGGTGGGTATATTCACGGTGAATAAAGCCAGTTACTTCAAAAGCTGAAGAAATTCAAGTGAATATTTGCTTGAAAGAGTACGAGCAGGCACAGCAATATCATCTCCAGAACGGTATATAATTATGAAAATTCGATAAAAAATTATTTTGATAAAATTCCATGTGAAACAACGTTGGTACTTTGATTTTTCACGTTTCAAAGTTAGACAGGCCGTACACACTCATTCTGCACCTTGATTTCCCAAAAACCTGCGGTAAGTAGTGAGGCGTGCGCCGCTTCTTCTTTCTCTTCCTGAATTCTTTCGTAAAAACGCAACGTTGTAGAAACAGGTTTATCGTCGCAGTATTTTTCACGATTGGAAATTGTTTGCGACAAATTTATCATTGTTTCAGATGTTGCGAAAGTTCAACTAGTCACGCAGTCACCTTACCTCTCCAGCCGTCCGGCCAAGTATGCCAAGACATTGGTCGGTACATTGGAGATTACGATGTAATTCCGCGCAGGAGGGTACTTTGAATCTCCAAACGTTATCGGCACACACCGACGTTCATACCTGTGACGATATGCTACTCTTACACGGTAGATAATTCGTAAAAAATGACAATAACAGAATTCGCACTACAGAAATATTCGCTGGATTACTTTTAAATCAGCCATTGTATGCTTGATTTTTGTCTAGCAATGAGAGCTCGGAGGCTCTCGACTATAAATTTAAAATATCGAATTCACCACCCTAGCTTTGACTTGTAGGGTACCATGTAATGTAAATATAATGGAAGTTTGCGTGCTTCTCTCTCTGTCTTTCGCCCACCGAGACGGGGATGCAAATCTTGCCTACGACCCAAACAATTGCGATGCTTTAACTCCCAACCACTTAACATGCATTAAAACAGAATACACTAAATAACATACAACTAAGACAATTAGTATTATACAACACGAGCTCGTCTAGTCATCACCCTCTGTTGTTAACACTGGGTTTTAGTGATAACAGGCAAGCGTTACAACATGCACAGAAAACAATTTTTATTTGGCAGGCTGACTTTTCGATATGCATTGTAAGGAACAAAAACTGTATTCGTCGTACAGATTCTAACGCACATATTTTCAATTATTCTGGCCTCAGCATTATTTGCCTGAAGTGTATTCGCGTTGTCATAAAAAACCCAGGAAAATTAACTTTTCTCAAAGTTTAAATGCTTTAAAAACAATTTTCGTTTATTCACTGCTTGAAAACACAACAAAATAATGAATAATTTAAGATTTTTTAAAATTATATCCGTATCTTATTGAGAGGGAAGATACGCGAGCTTTAAATATTCCGGAATTGAGCCGAATTTTCTGGTTATCCCGGTCGATGATCGTCATACAATGCATGGGTGGGCAGGCCTGAGGCCGAAAACTGAGTCGGAACTCATCTCTTAGACGAAGAGAGGAGTCGTTAATACTTGCGTGCGACGTGCGCAGGGCGGCCTACCACTCCTCAGCCATGTAACATACGTGAGGGCAGGCACGTTCCCGTCGCCCAGCGTCTAGCCCCCCTTGGACACTCAATACGCCATGCTTGCGCGGTTCTCATATTAGGCGGCGGTATCCAAGGATCTCGTCTCCGGGTCGAAATATTCGCGGGGCATCTGTGATCCGAGAGGGAGGACACTGGACGAACATACCAACGAAGATGAAATCCCTCCGACTTGCACAATGGCCGACCAGGAACAGAGTGACGTCAGGGTAATGTGGGCGAGGAAAATACTATATGTCAGTCATCATCCCGATAGGGAGAGATGAAAGGAGGAAGAGTGGGAAAATAAAGGATGGAAAACAGAGAAGTGACTTGCACCATGAAAGAAGTGGAGAAATGCCAAGCCAAGCGTTTGCTAAAGGCAATGAAATTTCTATCTACATCTACATCTACTCAATACCCCGCAAGCCGCCGCAAGGGCGTGTGGCGGGGGGTGCTAGGACACCACCCATAATTTAGAAAAGAAAAATAATAAAAAAAAAATCGCATGCAATAACGACAAAATCATATATAAAAAAAAACATGGCATACATTCATGCATGAACACTTACACCCCACACATCTACATCTACATCTACATAATACCCCGCAAGCCGCCGCAAGGGCGTGTGGCGGGGGGTGTTAGGTCACCAACCGTAAAAAAGAAAAATACCACATGCAATAAAAACAACACGGAAAATTACACCCACAGCAGCGCACACACTCATGCAAAAATCCCTTCATCCAATACTCATGCAAACACATATACCGCAAAACAACTAAAAAACTGCACCCCATGATGCGGCACGAAAGCCATCCTACAACACGAAAGCCAGGACACAACAAGCAAGAAATTGAAACACCACATGAAAAAGCACCACGAAACACTCTGCCCCCAAAGAGTCTTTAAAAGGCAGGGAATGCGACCCAACGTAGCAGGTAGCAGGAATTTCCCCCCGCGGAGAGGGACGAGGGATTGAAAGGGAAACTTAAAAACAGATGAACAGAACATGAATGAGGTCATTCGGGAAGAATGTGTTAATATAACAAAACACATAAGGTTAGTGGAAGAGCATGCATTTAAATACAACTAATTATTTTTTAGACGCTGAGGGTGGCAAGTGGAATTTTTGCTATCTATAACCCTGCAGTTGCTATCCCGTATTGTCCGTGGGAAGAAGGAGTCCTTGAGTCGGCTAGTTCTGGCATCTATTTCCCGAATTTTATATGCATGATCCAAGCGACCAATGTATGTAGGAGTACGAATAATTTGCGAGACCTCGGTGCTGAAACATGCGGATCTAAATTTATTTAATAATTTCAATCTTGCATTGAATCGTCTCTCAGCCAATGATTCCCACCCCAAATCCATGAGCATTTCGGTGACGCTTTGCGTTTTATCGTAGGAATTTTTTACAAAACGGGCTGCCCGGCGTTGAACCTTCTCAACTTCCCGAATGAGGCCTTTTTCACTCGGATCCCACACGCTGCATGCGTATTCTAAATGAGGCCTTACAAGAGCGTGGTAACAACGTTCCTTGACCTTCGAGTCACTTTTGCCGACAATGCGTCTAATGAATCCCAATCTTTTATATGCTTGACCGCAGACTTTACGTATGTGAGTCCCCCAAGTTAAGTCTTTTGAGAATGTGACACCTAGGTATTTTACCGTATCAACTACTGCCAGGTCACCTCCAGCTAATTTGTAAGCAAATCCCGTTGATCTTTTAAAGAAATTTACCACTGAACATTTATTATAATTTAGAGTCAATCCCCAGTTAGAACACCATTTAGTAATGCAATCTAAATCCTACGCTAGAATAAAACGATCCTCATCCCCAGATATCTCCCGATAGATCACCGTGTCATCCGCGAACATCCTAATTTTACTTTTCACTTCGCGGTTCAAATCGTTAACAAAAATCAAGAAAAGCAATGGCCCGATCACACTTCCCTGAGGTACCCCCGACGTGACTCGAACGCTGTCGGAACTAGCGCCATCAAGGACTACCCTCTGTTCCCGCTCTGAAAGAAAATCTTTAACCCAACTTATGGCGCCCTTGTTTATACCCGCGACCTTTAATTTATGAATGAGTTTACCATGTGGGACTTTATCAAATGCCTTTTGAAAATCTAAGAAGATGGCATCCACTTGCCTACCTCTCTCACCAGATACAAGTAAATCATGTGTAAATAATCCTAATTGGGTTTCGCAGGAGCGGGTTTTCCTGAATCCGTGTTGATTGTCACTTAAAAAGTTAATATTGTCAAGGTGTCTCATTATTGAACTGACAATTATGTGCTCTAAGATTTTACAACAGATAGAAGTGAGAGATATAGGTCTGTAATTACTGGGATCCTCCCTGTCACCACTTTTAAAAATAGGCGTTATTTGCGCGGCTTTCCAAATCTTAGGTACTTTGCACTCTGTGAGGGATTTGTTAAATATAAATTCAAGGTACGGGGCAATGTTTGGAGCTAAATGTTTAATCACCCTAGCTGGTATATTTTCGGGACCCGGGGATTTGTTGGGTTTAATCTCATTAAGTAATTTTAGAATTCCTTGTTGGTCCACTGTTATTTTTTCCATGGGTGGAGTATGTATTGTTTCTTGGAGATATGCGGTGGCAACATCATTCGAGAAAACGCTTTGGAAGAATGAATTTAAGATGTTAGCTTTAACCTCGCTGTCTGTATGAATTACATTGCTACAATCCCTTAAGCAAGCCACGGTTTGTTTACTCCCATTTACTTCCCTAACATATGACCAGAAAGCTTTGGGGTCAGTGTCCAAGTGCTCGCAAAGTACTTTGCGTTTAAATTCCAGTAAGGCGCTACGTAATTGTTTTTTGGTTTCAATTTTAGAGGATCTATATGTGTCCCATAATTGTGTATTCTCAGGAGATGATGTGTTCACGCCTGCCCTCTTTACCCTAGAGTGTAGCATTCTCTGCTTTCGAAGGGCTTTTCTAACGTCTTTATTGTACCACCTGGGGTCGCGATTTGCTTTAACGTATTTTATAGGTATGAAATCTACGATTCCTTTTTGCATGATATTGACAAATTCTGTCCAAGTTTCTTCCACGTTGACATGACTTAAGCGGGTTTTGAACTCGGGTAGTGAAGAGTTTAATTGATTGGCAAAAGATTCAAAGTCTGCTTTATGGTAATTATAAATTTTTATTTTTGGTTTAACAATCTTTTTTATTGCTATGTCCAAATGGACATTAATTGCTTTATGGTCACTCAAGCCCTCATCAGTTGATACACTAATAATACGTTCCGGCGTGTTTGTAAGAAATAGATCCAATATGTTTTTTCCACGGGTGGGCATGCGTACTGCTTGATGAAGGGAGTTTCTTTGAACCAATTTTATCATGGAATTGCAAGATTCGCGATCGCGGGTCCCAGATTTAACGATATTGCTGTCCCAATCTATACCTGGGAGGTTAAAGTCGCCACCAATTATGTTTATGCTGTTATTATATTTACGTGTAAACTTGTGAATTTGATCGTTGAGGGTGTGAAGTGTTTTCAAATCTGAGTCTGGAGGTCTGTAGAAAGAGCATAAATTTATGTTGGGTTGATTGGTCCGTAGTAAGGTGCACCAAACACTTTCTATGTTATTATTTTCAAATGAAACTTGCCTGCTTTCAAAATGACTTTTAACTGCCACGAAAACCCCTCCTCCGGGTCTTGTATCTCTATCGTGTCGGTAAACTTTGAAATCTATTGGGAAAATTTCTTGGTCATTAATATCATTGCACAGCCAACTCTCTGTGCCTAATACTATATCAGCGGAATGAGTTTGGATTATGTGTTCTAGATCTGCTGATTTGTTCTTGAGGCTTCTGCAATTTATAACAAGTATAGTTAAATTATTTTGATGTTGAATAACGTCCTTATTTGTGCCTGACTGTAATTTAGGACGCCTTTGTGGGGAAGTGCGTGTCACATGTCTTTCTAAATCAATGCCAGTGTTGTCAATGACTTTTATATTTTTATTAATAATATTATACGCGCTATCCCCAGATGTTATTGACCCACTAAGTGACCTGCCCTCTATCCTAAAAAAGGCCTACAGTGGTCGAGTATCCTATCCGCTACCTTACTCGCCGCTTCCGCCGTGTAATGGACCCCAGATCGGTTAAGGGGAGTCCTGCAAGATCGGAGGGTTGGTCTGAGGTCGACGAAGGAGGCTCCTATGTCCGAGCAGAATCTCGATAGTCTCTGGTTTATGCCTTCCACTCGGCTCCAAACCAGAGACCCGCGATCCTCCCTCGGAACGATGCTGCAGACCGTTAGTCCCAACCGAACCCCCTCGACGCCCTGGACGCGCTTCTATCTACATCTATCTACATCTACATAATACCCCGCAAGCCGCCGCAAGGGCGTGTGGCGGGGGGTGTTAGGTCACCAACCGTAAAAACGAAAAATACCACATGCAAAAAACAACACGGAAAATTACACCCCAGCAGCGCACACACTCATGCAAAACTCCCTCCATCCAATACTCATGCAAACACATACACCGCAAAACAACAAAAAACTGCACCCCAGGATACAGCACGAAAGCCATCCTAAAACACGCAAGCCAGGACACAACAAGCAAGAATGTGAAACATCACTACCACATGAAAATGCACCACAAAACACTCAACCCCCCAAAGAGACAGTAAAAGGAAGGGAATTCGACCCAACGTTGCAGGTAGCAGGAATTTCCCCCCGCCGGGAGGGAAGAGGGACTGAAAGGGAAACTTAAAAACAGATGAACAGAACACGAATGATATCATGCGGAAAGAATGGGTTATTATAACAAAACACATAAGGTTAGTGGAGGAGCATGCATTTAAGTAGAACTAATTATTTTTTAGACACTGAGGGTGGCAAGTGGAATTTTTACTATCTATAATCCTACAGTTGCTATCCCGTATTGTCCGTGGGAAGAATGAGTCCTTGAGTCGGCTAGTCCTGGCATCTATTTCCCGAATTTTATATGCATGATCCAAGCGACCAATGTATGTAGGAGTACGAATAATCTGCGAGACCTCGGTGCTGAAACATGCGGATCTGAATTTATTTAATAATTTCAGTCTTGCATTGAATCGTCTCTCTTCTAATGATTCCCACCCCAAATCCATGAGCGCTTCACCTCGGAGCTCAGTTCCCTAAGGGAACGGAGGACCTCCTCGGATCCACGGTCCGTGACGTCACATGCAAACACTCAAACTACCAACTAACATACACATGCACCTGAAAGTATACCTAACATCTCTATAGTGTTTAATTTTGTTCCGACTTGTAAATTCAACGTTTTTAATATTTCTAAAGTGACTTCGGTTTCTTGCTATTATGATTACTGATTGTTCGGGGAAAGAATGAGTATTTGTACCTATCTGTCTTGGAATCTATCTCCCTTAGTTTATCTTTGTGGTCTGATCTACCTAAGTAGTGTGGGGCCATTATAATTCCTTCAGTGTCATATTTAAACTCGTTTGTTCTGAACCTTTCTAAAAGTCTAAGCCTCGCTTGTTCTCTCCGCACTTCAAGTGGTTCCCAGCCTAAATCCCCTAAGAGACCTGTCACACTTGTGTTTTTATCATAACAATTTTTAACAAATCTAGCGGATTTTCTCTGGACTTAACTAATTCTTTTTGCCAAATTTTCTCCCACGGATCCCAAATACTTGCGGCATATTCCAAATGAGGTCTAACTAGAGCAAAATAACACCTCTCTTTAACTTTTTCATTACATTTCCCCACCACCCGTTTTATGAAGCCAAGTTTCTTTAAAGCTGATCCGCATATTGTCCTGATATGTGCTCCCCATGAAAGGCGTGGTGTTAGAACAACCCCCAAATATTTAACTTGATTTGCCGTAGTCAATACTGAACCCTCTATTTTGTAGTTTATATCCTGTTCCTCGCTTCCTTTATTCCAAAATTTCAAAACTGCACATTTATCTATATTAAGTGTTAATCCCCATTTATTGCACCATCCCGAGATATTGTCTAAGTCTCTAGAGAGTAGCTCGCGATCTAGTTGGCTCCTTATTTCCCTGTATATCACCGTGTCGTCAGCAAATAACCTTAGATTGCTACTAACGTGTGTGCTTAAGTCATTTATGTATATTAAGAACAGAAGAGGCCCTATTACACTTCGCTGGGGGACGCCCGAAGTAACATCTCTCTCCGTTGAGCACAACCCATCTATGACTACTATTTGTTTGCGGTTTGACAAGAAGTCCCTAATCCAATTAATTATTTTCTCATTGATCCCATAGTATTTAAGTTTGTGTAACAATTTATTGTGTGGGACTTTGTCGAAGGCTTTTTTGAAATCCAGGAATACTGCATCGACTTGGGTGTTGTTTTCTCCCGATCTAAGTATATCGTGAATGAAGAGACCAAGTTGTGTTTCGCAAGATCTGCTTTTCCTAAATCCGTGCTGGTTGTGGATTAGTATTTTCCTACTATCAAGAAATTTCATAATGTTAGTGACAATAACGTGTTCCAATATTTTACAAGAGATCGATGTTAAAGAAATGGGTCGGTAATTGGTTGGTTTATCCCTATCGCCGCCTTTATAGATGGGAGTTATATGGGCTAGCTTCCAGTCGCGAGGCACTGAGCCTTCTTCTATCGATTTTAGAAAAACAATATGTAAAAATGGGGCAATGTCGTCAGCTAATTCCTTTAATATTCTAGCAGGTATTTCTTCCGGACCAGGTGCCTTGTGTGCTTTGATACTACGGAGCAGATGTACTATTCCCTGCTTGGTCAGTGTAAGATCGCTCATGTGTTCCCCGGGTGGGTGTGGAGGATCGTTTGGTGCGTTTGTGTTTTTGTTGTAGACGCTCTGGAAAAAATGGTTTAAAATATTTGCCTTTTTCACGCTATCTGTAATGATTTCTCCATTTTCCGTCTTCAAAGAGTGAACAGTGGGACGTTTACCCTGTATTTCCCTAACATAGGACCAGAATGACTTTGGATTTTCCTCAAGATATTCGCTTAGCATTTTAGATTTAAAAGAGTGTAGTGCTGTGCGCATAATACTTTTCGTCTTACTACGACATTCTTTTAGTAGCTGTTTGGTTGTATTCACAAAACTTATATCGTCACTTTTTAAACTCTTTTTGAAATTTGACTGTAGCTTTCTTTGCCTTCTTAATGCCGATCTGACTTCCCCGTTGTACCATCTAGGTTCCTTACTGTCGCATTTGAGTTTGGACGGGATGTACGTCTTTATTCCTTCGCGTAAAATATTTAAGAAATAATTCCAAGTGTTCTCTGTATTTGTTGTCAGTGTTTTTGTCTTGTATTCCGGTAATTTTATCTTTAAATATTCTCTTAGTCCGTTAAAATTTGCCTTGTTGTATAGGTATATTTTACGCTTTTCTTTGTTTATTTTGACGAACTTAGTTTTTAACTCCACAAGAATAGCCTTATGGTCACTGATTCCGTCTATTATTTCAATGTTAGTAATGATTTCGGGCATAGAAGTCGCAAAGATGTCTAGTATGCTTTGGCCCCGTGTTGGTGATTTAACTATTTGTTCTAAGGAGTGTTTTGTGAATATATGAAGGAGTTCTTGGCATGAATCTCGGTTTTTGGCAGATTTTCCCACGCAGTAGTTTTCCCAGTCAATTGACGGTAGATTTGTGTCACCAGCGATTATAGTAATACTGTTGCTTTGTCTGCTGCTGATAGTGGATATTTGTTCGTCGAGCTTGTGTAGGACATCTGTGTTAGAATCTGGGGGTCTATAAAATGAACACACGTATAGGCTTCTGCCGTTGTAGTCCTTAATGTTGCACCAAACGCTTTCTATGTCATCTACGTCGCATTCATATCGTTGGCTACTAAGATGTGACTTTACTGCAATGAATACTCCCCCACCCAACCTATTTGGTCTGTCCCTTCTGTAAATTGTGAAGCCGTTTGGAAAAACCTCATTGTTTGCTATATCTCCCGTGAGCCAACTTTCTGTTCCAACTACTATGTCTGTGAAATTTGAAACAGGAAGTTACGTGGAATATTTCAAAGACAGAGTAGTGTTCCACCACCGTTAGATTTTAGTTGTATTGAGTCTGAGCGGATTAAGGATTTATTATTATTCTATAGCTTAGTTACACTATGTGCTATAACATCACTAATAGCAATATCTTGAACATTCAAATGAACATTTCTATAAAATTTAAGACATGCGTGTTTCCGAGTTGATATTGCTATGTTTTGACATAAAGCAAAATTTTTGCTGATATATATTTATGATGTTAATCACAAATCCTGGTTTCTTCAGTCTCTTCTCCCGTTTCCTTATCGCATTCAATATGATACAGATACATTCAACTAAATCAATATGGATAATAGCGGTGTTTCTTCGTTCTGAAATTAAAATGATCGAAACAGTGGTGGTAAAAAGGAGTGTGATTGGCCATTCGGTAGAGGGTTGGGCGGTCTACAGAAGGGCTCTGGTTCCATTCTGGGTTGCGCCTCTAGGTACCTTCGGTTTTGCTAAGCCTGTGTATTGCTTTCCTCCCAGATCTTGGTGTAAAATGATAGGCGGCAAAAGTTAAAGGAATAGGCCACATATTTTAATGCGTTGACTTCAATTTCAGTCGTCACTGGGCTTTCTCGGTTTAATAGGCGAGCTCTACTATCCTACTCTATCAAACCAACATCCTCCGAGTTCATAATTTTATCAAATTACTGACAATATCGCCTATTTAGGAGGAATTAGGTCATCATTTTTTCAGGGTGGGACAAAAAAATATTGGCTGAAAAATTATTTTTAAAAACAGATACCAGGTAATATTTTTTCAAAAAATATTTTTATAAAACTGCAACTACAACATGGCAAGTAGTTGGTGAAATCTCGCTTTTCCTTATCGATATGGCAACATGAAAAATCGCTCGTACCAATGTATAAGTGCTGCAGATACCTATAGCTATGACCGCACTGCTGAAGTACCGTAATCGTTAATCCAGGTCTTAACCGGAATTCAAATTAGCATGTGTAAATGTTTATGGACCTACGGCACACTCAGGCTAAATAATGATATCTACTGAATATTTCATCAAAAAAGTTTGAAAAATACTGCCGTGGAGTTAGAGATCGAAGGGGATCATTTGGGTGTGTGCCTCTTGATATTACGCAGTTTTAAGGACCCTAATGCGACGGGTTCAATTAAAACGAATCGATCGGCAAACATTTTCGGAGAATTCGGACGTTCGAAGGAAAAGGAGTGCGGAGGTCCTAAACAGCTGGATCCGGGAATGGCTTTATAACGCAGGGGATTGTGGGGCGAGAGAGGGAAGCGGTCCAATAAACACGCCACTTAATTTGGTCGGGATGAAATTGGATGGGCTGAGTGGTGCGAAAGGGGGCGAGGCAGGGGAAATAAGAGGCTGATGAAAGAACAAGAATAGTGGGTTGAATGAATCCAGAGAAATGACGAAGTACCTACTAACAGGACTTTAATCAATTACCATGCGCTAAGAAAACTGTAGTTAAAAGTGAACTTCAACAAATTAGTTTAACCTTGCCTTAACTCCGTCCGTACACGTACACACACAGCTATTGCATGGATTTTTTCCTGCCTGCAAACTACTATGCTAATAGCCAATATTGTAGGTGCATGTTTATGTTAGTTGGTAGTTTCAGTATTTGCATGTGTGTCGGGTGTAAGTGTTCTTGCATGAATGTATGCCATGTTTTTTTTTGTGAGTGTATAAATTTGTGGCTTTAGCATGGGTTTTTTTCTTTTCTTTCTAAATTACGGGTTGTGTCCTAACATCCCCCGCCACACGCCCTTACGGGGGTTTGCGGGGTATTAAGTAGATGTAGATGAATATGCTAATGGCAGTGTATGAGTTCGCTTATCTCATCAATTCATTATCGTTATTCCACTTCTTGCGAGGGAGTTGATAACGCTATTAAAATATACGTATTCGACCCTTTGCTTGCGAACATTATTGAGCATGATTCGGCAAGCAATATCCATCTAACAGATCTGTCCATTTTCATGTTTCGCAGGTCGGTGGCACTGTACCAAAGGCAAGTGAAATCACAAGCAGCATACAACTAACAACCTAGTAAATACAAAAGATAAATCATTCATTGGGTATAAAAATGATGAGATAGAGATAAGTTTAAAAACATTAGCCTAAAATGTAAGGTGGTAAGGAACGATCCCATTCTCTTATCCGCTAATGACAATTACAAAGCCAACATCTGTGACCCAGTCACGTGGACCATTAGCCGCGTTGTCGGGGAAAGGCTTAAAAGAAACACAACCCCGAACGAAAAAAACTTCGGCTATATTAGTGCATTGCGGAAATAGAGAAATTTGAAAGAAGATACAGGGTGTCAGAGGGCAAGAGGTAAGGAGAAACGGCATCGCATCTGCCGAGGACATGCGGATAAAGTGACGCGCATAAATATGAATCTCTAATAAATAAAAAGCAGAAGAGATAAAAAAAAGGGACCGCATAACAAATGGCGAATAAAAATCAAAAATGTAACCACTAGAAAAATTTCTAAAAGCAAGGATGTATATTCATACGAAAAGACGGATTTTTTAAAGTGTTATGCTTTTAACATACTGCACCATGCCAACGATAATGCTTTTAAGAACAGCGCATGATTAACAATTACCTGTCGATTTCCTGGTCACGGTGGCATATAAACCTATTTTCCCAGGTATTTTGGAAATATTAAACCTTATAAGAGTAATCTTCTTACTTTTTGGAACAATAAAAAACAATTGGATGAAAACGAGTTAAATTAAGATTAAATTCAGAGAACAACTCGGTATTAGCAGTTATTGGCGCCATTCAGGGTATGTTGGTAATTTGATTGGGGTAAGATGCTAAGGGAATAAAGTAAGGGTGGTGGGAAAACCGGTACCAGCATTAGCCTACTCGTAGCGATGGCTCATCAGGGCTGAAAATTTTAACGCT
This sequence comes from Hetaerina americana, assembly GCF_022747635.1. Taxonomy (NCBI): domain Eukaryota; kingdom Metazoa; phylum Arthropoda; class Insecta; order Odonata; family Calopterygidae; genus Hetaerina; species Hetaerina americana. The sequence goes on from NW_027286741.1 coordinate 9,612,539, forward strand.
CCAACCGACGGACGACGCACTCTCCACATAGCATCCCTGGGGGAGATCGGGGTTCCTGTGATAAATCATGACCTCTCCGCGATTTTACTCAGAGCCCTTGGATTTAAATACAATCACATTAGCCGCGGATAAACGCCAATCCTAATGCAACACAAAGTATTCTTGAAATAGAATAGATCTTCGATTGAATCTGAAATTAGGATAAATTGATCTTCTTCCTTCTTTCGAGAGGATTCTTCGCGATCTCGGTTGGGAAAGACACAAAGCTATTGCAAGTAGCCTTTGTGAAGATTACATTCCTACTTTCCTAAGCCATTCCCATTTCTTGTCACACACAACGCTATGGTAACGTCAATCATTCCACAATCGTAATTAAGAATGTTTTCATCAGCTGGTGGCCTCAAAAAATAAAACTCCACCAACACTTGTTATTACTTTTTTGCTTAGAAATATAGCAGCAATTCCGGTAGCAGGCATGAAAAGCACTAAGGTTGCTTGCTGGATTGTTCACAGGAATTTTTGTAGTAGTAGTAGTAGTTTTTAGGGGAGGCGACCGACAGCTAAGGTCATTTGCGCCATAGGGGATGGACAGGAAAGGATGAAGGGTGGAGAGAAACCCGGCGTCGGCATTAGCCTACTCTTTACGAAAGGCGCCAAGGGGTCCGCAGCTTAACGTCCCATCCGACGGACGCCGTACTCACTCAAAGTGCCCTCCACAAAGCACCTCAAGTAGGGATCGAGATACCTCTGAAAAATATTCAACACCGCCGGGATTTGAACCCGCGCCCTCAGGGTGGGAAGCCAGTACGTTAGCCCCCGCCCCATCTCGATCCCCTGGAATTTTTTTTTTAGTAGCATGACAATCATAGGAGAAGATGTCTGGACAAAGGCAATTCACGTCTGTGCGCCTTTCTTGGGGAATAAGTTCCTAAGTGTACTGCTAATTTAGTCTACTTCCAGGCCTTGGAAGTTTAGAAACAAGAGAAATATTATTCATGTAAGGACATTTATAACGCGAGAGTACTACTCTGAGCAAAAATGATTTAAGCCGTACGAGGATTGGCTAAATCCGAATTTATATATTTTATTTCAGTATAAAAAATGCCAAAAAACTATTTGAAAGATTCTAAATGATAATTTGGACTAAAAATCTTCAGTGGGAGTTCGAAAGTAATTAAGTTCATTTTTATAACTTTTCAAATAAAAAAATATTGCAGTCAACACTTTTCTTTTAGATTTTATATGAAAAATATGCCCTGCTTACAACTTAAAGGAAACAGTTGAGTAAAGTAGTATATTTTTTAAAAATATATGAATAATGGAAAAACAACTAAAATCGTTATGAGAGCCAAGTAATGCCTCTCAACATTCTACATGGAGTGAAATTTGAGATGAAATTTTAAAATGAAAGCTCCAGACAGTGATGACTAGATTTCGCAAAAGAACTTCTTGAAAGTGAAAGTGGGTGGGTGGATGAATATAGCTAAAGATGAATCTGAGTGGATAAAATTAATAAAGGATTCCAAGGATCCGGGGGGTTAATTAAGCAGTTACAATTGGTATAGGGCAGGTTGTATGTGGGAAACTCGTACTTGGCTACAAAGGATGATCCTGCGAGGGAAGCATGAGCATTGGGAAATCTCAGTAACGAGATAATGCTAATCAAAAACATGGAAACCCATGCCGGCACCTCTCGTTTATACTAATTTACGGGAGTGTCATGTTGAGATAATAGACATGGACGTGAAGAGCGAAATACGGCCAAAAACGAGAACACAAAGGGAAGCAAACCTAGGAAGGGTGGATTTAACACTTTTTAAAAACGCAATTGTGCACATACACAGGCTTCCCTATTAACTCGGGTATTTATGTAAGGATACGTAATACATAGAGGCATATGAGGATGACAGCGAGCAGGATGGAGTAGAAATCTGCCCAAACGCAGGCTAAAGGGTCTATTTTATGTATGCATATACACTTCATATGCATATGTATTTCTCCTCTGCAATCCAATCCCACTTGCCGAAACCGCCATCCACTCATAAAATGCCTTCTTACTACCCAACTCCAATTTCTCCATCTCCCCCCACTCCTCGTCCCCTAGCCCACGCTTTTCCACGGTCCCTTTCCCCTCCCGACCCCTCCTTGACCAAGGGAACGCGAATACGACTTCAAGGAAAACGAGCTCTTTGTGCGGTTAAAAGAGCTTAGGGCCACACCCTTCCGGAGATTAGTGGAGGAAAGAGAAAGTGAGGCGGGGGAGGGAGCGTGCGAAAGGGGGGTAACGGGAGGAAAGGGTGGAAAGAGAGAGGGGCCATAAGGATAAGGGTCAGTCCGGGCGAGAAAGGAGGGCATGGGGGAGGGGGTGGGATCATAAGAGCCTAACACAACAGGGCTTCTTCACGGGATCAAAAATTAAATTGAGGCCGTTTCATCTCGTAATTGCGAAAGGCGTTCCACCTCGGCTGCCGACTGGCGTGACACTTCCGGTTTTACTCTTTCCCTTTCATGTCCCACATCCCCATCTCCTTCCCCTTCCCCCTTTTTGTTTACACCACCCTCTACGCCCTCCTTTACCTTGACCCTCTGTTTCTTTCTCTCCAGCACGCCACTTGCTTCATGCATAACAAGGGGCACCCGAAAACCACCAAAGCCTCTTCTCTTGTCCCTTGTTTACCAAGAAATATTCACGAATATCCATTTTACGTCTCATGTCCTTCTCGTAAGAGGATTATTCAAGCCGAAAGCTTCGAAGAGTTTGTTTTAACGATACATTCCTTTATATTTCTCTAATTATTCATTCCTTCTCCTCAGCAAAGGGTAGTCACTCGCCGAGGGCCCTCAAGGTAGTGCAATACTCTAGTCAAAGGTTGAGAAGGGATGTGGACCTGGAATATACCCTTGGAAAACATCCGGCCAAGAAATTGAAGAAAATATCCAATCATATACATTTTATTACAGCCAGTAGGAAGAAATTAAAATTAATGTAGGATTTTTGCGGATTTCCACGATGTGAAATAATCTGTTATATAGCATTATTGTAATTTGATACATAATAATGTCTTCATAAGGTCCGCAATAACATTTCTATGAATTTTGAAAAATAAATCTCTACCAATTATCTATTAATTGGTCCCACTTGCGTTTAACATTAATTTAATCTGTTCCGAAATAGATATCAAATTGCTACTTTGAATTAAATGCAACATTTTTCATATAACCTTCAAGTAGAATAACCTTAATTAGACCATATTAATGCATTTTCCGAGTTAGGAATTATTATCTAATGTTTAGTGTTAAGTAAATATACATGCACCTTAAAATACTAATTAAACCCAAACATTTTGACATTATCAAAACATGGAACATGGGTAATAGTTTTACTTGGCGAATGACGACATGATTCTTAAGGTGAGCTTGAAGCTTTTAGGTAATCTACATCTACATCTACATAATACCCCGCAAGCCGCCGCAAGGGCGTGTGGCGGGGGGTGTTAGGTCACCAACCGTAAAAACGAAAAATACCACATGCAAAAAACAACACGGAAAATTACACCCCAGCAGCGCACACACTCATGCAAAACTCCCTCCATCCAATACTCATGCAAACACATACACCGCAAAACAACAAAAAACTGCACCCCAGGATACAGCATCAAAGCCATCCTACAACACGCAAGCCAGGACACAACAAGCAAGAATGTGAAACATCACTACCACATGAAAATGCACCACAAAACACTCAACCCCCCAAAGAGACAGTAAAAGGAAGGGAATTCGACCCAACGTTGCAGGTAGCAGGAATTTCCCCCCGCCGGGAGGGAAGAGGGACTGAAAGGGAAACTTAAAAACAGATGAACAGAACACGAATGATGTCATGCGGAAAGAATGGGTTATTATAACAAAACACATAAGGTTAGTGGAGGAGCATGCATTTAAGTAGAACTAATTATTTTTTAGACACTGAGGGTGGCAAGTGGAATTTTTACTATCTATAATCCTACAGTTGCTATCCCGTATTGTCCGTGGGAAGAAGGAGTCCTTGAGTCGGCTAGTTCTGGCATCTATTTCCCGAATTATATCCCGGGTTTAATCTCGTTAAGCAATTTTAGAATTCCTTGTTGGTCCACTGTTATTTTTTCCATGGGTGGAGTATGTATTGTTTCTTGGAGATATGCGGTGGCAACATCATTCGAGAAAACCATCCCCGTCTCCAACAGGTACCAGGTGCTGTCGGATGACAGCACCACCGTACCTGCAGCCCCTATCCCTACTCCGAGGGCACTGCCTAGGGTAAGGCATCAGCGGTCGGGGAGGGAGGGAACCGTTATATTAGGTAGTTCAAATGTCCGGCGTATAATGAACCCGCTGCGCCGCAGAGTCCAACAGGAGGGAGGTGTTGGATTCTTGTCGTCCTGGTGTATACCGGGCGGCGGGGTACCCCAGGCGACGCTGGCGGTGAAGGCGGCCGTCAGTAATACGGGCTGCTCCAAGCTACGCATTGTGGCTCATGTCGGGACAAACGACGCCTCGGAACGTGGATCTGAAGAGATCCTGCGCTCCTTTAAGGAGATGCACTCGGAGGTGAAACGAGTCGAGGCAGAGTTGAAGGTCCCAATTAAATTAAGTATATGTAGTATTGTGCCGCGTTCAGACCGCGGAAGGCTCGTTTGGAGCCGCATTGAGGGTTTAAATCATCTACATCTCTACATCTACATAATACCCCGCAAGCCGCCGCAAGGGCGAGTGGCGGGGGGTGTTAGGTCACCAACCGTAAAAAAGAAAAATACCACATGCAAAAAAAACAACACGGAAAATTACACCCACAGCAGCGCACACACTCATGCAAAAATCCCTTCATCCAACACTCATGCAAACACATATACCGCAAAACAACTAAAAATCTGCACCCCATGATGCAGCACGAAAGACATTCTACAACACCCTAAACCAACACGGAAGCCAGGACACAACAAGCAAGAAATTGAAACATCACTACCACATGAAAATGCACCACGAAACACTCTATCCCCAAAGAGTCTCTAATTGGCAGGGAATACGACCCAACGTTGCAGGTAGCAGGAATTTGCCCCCGCGGAGAGGGACGAGGGATTGAAAGGGAAACTTAAAAACAGATGAACAGAACATGAATGAGGTCATTCGGAAAGAATGGGTTATTATAGCAAAACACATAAGGTTAGTGGAAGAGCATGCATTTAAATACAACTAATTATTTTTTAGACGCTGAGGGTGGCAAGTGGAATTTTTGCTATCTATAACCCTGCAGTTGCTATCCCGTATTGTCCGTGGGAAGAAGGAGTCCTTGAGTCGGCTAGTTCTGGCATCTATTTCCCGAATTTTATATGCATGATCCAAGCGACTAATGTATGTAGGAGTACGAATAATTTGCGAGACCTCGGTGCTGAAACATGCGGATCTAAATTTATTTAATAATTTCAATCTTGCATTGAATCGTCTCTCAGCCAATGATTCCCACCCCAAATCCATGAGCATTTCGGTGACGCTTTGCGTTTTATCGTAGGAATTTTTTACAAAACGGGCTGCCCGGCGTTGAACCTTGTCAATTTCCCGAATGAGACCTTTTTCACTCGGATCCCACACGCTGCATGCGTATTCTAAATGAGGCCTTACAAGAGCGTGGTGACAACGTTCCTTGACCTTCGAGTCACTTTTGCCGACAATGCGTCTAATGAATCCCAATTTTTTATATGCTTGACCGCAGACTTTACGTATGTGAGTCCCCCAAGTTAAGTCTTTTGTGAATGTGACACCTAGGTATTTCACCGTATCAACTACTGCTAGGTCACCTCCAGCTAATTTGTAAGCAAATCCCGTTGATCTTTTAAAGAAATTTACCACTGAACATTTATTATAATTTAGAGTCAATCCCCAGTTAGAACACCATTTAGTAATGCAATCTAAATCCTGCGCTAGAATAAAACGATCCTCATCCCCAGATATCTCCCGATAGATCACCGTGTCATCCGCAAACATCCTAATGTTACTTTTCACTTCGCGGTTCAAATCGTTAACAAAAATCAAGAAAAGCAACGGCCCGATCACACTTCCCTGAGGTACCCCCGACGTGACTCGAACGCTGTCGGAACTAGCGCCATCAAGGACTACCCTCTGTTCCCGCTCCGAAAGAAAATCTTTAACCCAACTTATGGCGCCCTTATTTATACCCGCGACCTTTAATTTATGAATGAGTTTACCATGTGGGACCTTATCAAATGCCTTTTGAAAATCTAAGAAGATGGCATCCACTTGCCTCCCTCTCTCACCCGATAAAAGTAAATCATGTGTAAATAATCCTAATTGGGTTTCGCAGGAGCGAGTTTTCCTGAATCCGTGTTGATTGTCACTTAAAAAGTTAATATTGTCAAGGTGTCTCATTATTGAACTGACAATTATGTGCTCTAAGATTTTGCAACAGATAGAAGTGAGAGATATAGGTCTGTAATTACTGGGATCCTCCCTGTCACCACCTTTAAAAATAGGCGTTATTTGCGCGGTTTTCCAAATCTTAGGTACTTTGCACTCTGTGAGGGATTTGTTAAATATAAATTCAAGGTACGGGGCAATGTTTGGAGCTAAATGTTTTATCACCCTAGCTGGTATATTTTCGGGACCCGGGGATTTGTTGGGTTTAATCTCGTTAAGCAATTTTAGAATTCCTTGTTGGTCCACTGTTATTTTTTCCATGGGTGGAGTATGTATTGTTTCTTGGAGATATGCGGTGGCAACATCATTCGAGAAAACGCTTTGGAAGAATGAATTTAAGATGTTAGCTTTACCCTCACTGTCTGTATGAATTATATTGCTACAATCCCTTAAGCAAGCCACGGTTTGTTTACTCCCATTTACTTCCCTAACATATGACCAGAAAGCTTTGGGGTCAGTGTCCAAGTGCTCGCAAAGTACTTTGCGTTTAAAGTCCAGTAAAGCGCTACGTAATTGTGTTTTGGTTTCAATTTTGGAGGATCTATATGTGTCCCATAATTGTTTATTCTCAGGGGATGATGTGTTCACGCCTGCCCTCTTTACCCTAGAGTGTAGCATTCTCTGCTTTCGAAGGGCTTTTCTAACGTCTTTATTGTACCACCTGGGGTCGCGATTTGCTTTAACGTATTTTATAGGTATGAAATCTACGATTCCTTTTTGCATGATATTGACAAATTCTGTCCAAGTTTCTTCCACGTTGACATGACTTAAGCGGGTTTTGAACTCGGGTAGTGAAGAGTTTAATTGATTGGCAAAGGATTCAAAGTCTGCTTTATGGTAATTATAAATTTTTCTTTTTGGTTTAATGATCTTTTTAATTTCTATGTCCAAGTGGACATTAATTGCTTTATGGTCACTCAAGCCCTCATCAGTTGATACACTAATAATACGTTCAGGCGTGTTTGTAAGGAATAGATCCAATATGTTCTTTCCACGGGTGGGCATGCGTACTGCTTGATGGAGGGAGTTTCTTTGAGCCAATTTTATCATGGAATTGCAAGATTCGCGATCGCGGGTCCCAGATTTAACGATATTGTTGTCCCAATCTATACCAGGGAGATTAAAGTCGCCACCAATTATGTTTATGCTGTTATTATATTTACGTGTAAAATTGTAAATTTGATCGTTGAGGGTGTGAAGTGTTTTCAAATCTGAGTCTGGAGGTCTGTAGAAAGAGCATACATTTATGTTGGGTTGATTGGTCCGTATTAAGGTGCACCAAACACTTTCTATGTTATTATTCTCAAATGAAACTTGCCTGCTTTCAAAATGACTTTTAACTGCCACGAAAACACCTCCTCCGGGTCTTGTATCTCTATCGTGTCGGTAAACTTTGAAATCTATTGGGAAAATTTCTTGGTCATTTATGTCATTGCACAGCCAACTCTCTGTGCCTATTACTATATCAGCGGAATGAGTTTGGATTATGTGTTCTAGATCCGCTGATTTGTTCTTGAGGCTTCTGCAATTTATAACAAGTATAGTTAAATTATTTTGATGTTGAATAACGTCCTTATTTGTGCCAGACCCTAATTTAGGACGCCTTTGTGGGGAAGTGCGTGTCACATGTCTTTCTAAATCAATGCCAGTTTTGTCGGTGACTTTTATATTTTTGTTAATAATATTATACGCGCTATCCTCAGATGTTATTGACCCACTAAGTGACCTGCCCTCTATCCTAAAAAAGGCCTACAGTGGTCGAGTATCCTATCCGCCACCTTACTCGCCGCTTCCGCCGTGTAATGGACCCCAGATCGGTTAAGGGGAGTCCTGCAAGAGATTGCTGGGATTTTGCCGGGGAATCGGAGCGGACTTCGTTGATCTGAGGCCCGTCCTCTCATCGTGTCGGGTACCCCTTAATCGCTCCGGGGTCCATTATACTGCCGAGGCATCGCAGTTGGTAGCGCGTAGGTTACACGAACACGTGTCGAGGGTTTAGCATAGCTGGTAGGCAAGAGCGTAGGTCATATATTGGGAAAAATAAAGTAGAATCCAGCGCTTTTTGTCAATTCAGTTCAGGTAATGCCTCTCAAATCCCCAAAAATATTGAACAAACAAGCACTTGCGTTAAAACAACATATAACCCACGTAAATTTAATAAAATTGGTGCCTCCACATACATAACAGATAGCAATGCAAGTGAATGTAATTCTTTTGTCTCTGTTCACCACGAATCGTCTCAAAACAGTTTTGTTAGCGTACATAAAACCGAAAAACAAGAAGTTATTAGCCATATTAAAATTATAACATTAAATTGCCGTAGCATTAGAAACAAAATATCGGATATTGAACATATTTTTGTCAGTACAAACGCAAACATAGTAGTTGGAACAGAAAGTTGGCTCACGGGAGATATAGCAAACAATGAGGTTTTTCCAAACGGCTTCACAATTTACAGAAGGGACAGACCAAATAGGTTGGGTGGGGGAGTATTCATTGCAGTAAAGTCACATCTTAGTAGCCAACGATATGAATGCGACGTAGATGACATAGAAAGCGTTTGGTGCAACATTAAGGACTACAACGGCAGAAGCCTATACGTGTGTTCATTTTATAGACCCCCAGATTCTAACACAGATGTCCTACACAAGCTCGACGAACAAATATCCACTATCAGCAGCAGACAAAGCAACAGTATTACTATAATCGCTGGTGACACAAATCTACCGTCAATTGACTGGGAAAACTACTGCGTGGGAAAATCTGCCAAAAACAGAGATTCATGCCAAGAACTCCTTCATATATTCACAAAACACTCCTTAGAACAAATAGTTAAATCACCAACACGGGGCCAAAGCATACTAGACATCTTTGCGACTTCTATGCCCGAAATCATTACTAACATTGAAATAATAGACGGAATCAGTGACCATAAGGCTATTCTTGTGGAGTTAAAAACTAAGTTCGTCAAAATAAACAAAGAAAAGCGTAAAATATACCTATACAACAAGGCAAATTTTAACGGACTAAGAGAATATTTAAAGATAAAATTACCGGAATACAAGACAAAAACACTGACAACAAATACAGAGAACACTTGGAATTATTTCTTAAATATTTTACGCGAAGGAATAAAGACGTACATCCCGTCCAAACTCAAATGCGACAGTAAGGAACCTAGATGGTACAACGGGGAAGTCAGATCGGCATTAAGAAGGCAAAGAAAGCTACAGTCAAATTTCAAAAAGAGTTTAAAAAGTGACGATATAAGTTTTGTGAATACAACCAAACAGCTACTAAAAGAATGTCGTAGTAAGACGAAAAGTATTATGCGCACAGCACTACACTCTTTTAAATCTAAAATGCTAAGCGAATATCTTGAGGAAAATCCAAAGTCATTCTGGTCCTATGTTAGGGAAATACAGGGTAAACGTCCCACTGTTCACTCTTTGAAGACGGAAAATGGAGAAATCATTACAGATAGCGTGAAAAAGGCAAATATTTTAAACCATTTTTTCCAGAGCGTCTACAACAAAAACACAAACGCACCAAACGATCCTCCACACCCACCCGGGGAACACATGAGCGATCTTACACTGACCAAGCAGGGAATAGTACATCTGCTCCGTAGTATCAAAGCACACAAGGCACCTGGTCCGGAAGAAATACCTGCTAGAATATTAAAGGAATTAGCTGACGACATTGCCCCATTTTTACATATTGTTTTTCTAAAATCGATAGAAGAAGGCTCAGTGCCTCGCGACTGGAAGCTAGCTCATATAACTCCCATCTATAAAGGCGGCGATAGGGATAAACCAACCAATTACCGACCCATTTCTTTAACATCGATCTCTTGTAAAATATTGGAACACGTTATTGTCACTAACATTATGAAATTTCTTGATAGTAGGAAAATACTAATCCACAACCAGCACGGATTTAGGAAAAGCAGATCTTGCGAAACACAACTTGGTCTCTTCATTCACGATATACTTAGATCGGGAGAAAACAACACCCAAGTCGATGCAGTATTCCTGGATTTCAAAAAAGCCTTCGACAAAGTCCCACACAATAAATTGTTACACAAACTTAAATGCTATGGGATCAATGAGAAAATAATTAATTGGATTAGGGACTTCTTGTCAAACCGCAAACAAATAGTAGTCATAGATGGGTTGTGCTCAACGGAGAGAGATGTTACTTCGGGCGTCCCCCAGGGAAGTGTAATAGGGCCTCTTCTGTTCTTAATATACATAAATGACTTAAGCACACACGTTAGTAGCAATCTAAGGTTATTTGCTGACGACACGGTGATATACAGGGAAATAAGGAGCCAACTAGATCGCGAGCTACTCTCTAGAGACTTAGACAATATCTCGGGATGGTGCAATAAATGGGGATTAACACTTAATATAGATAAATGTGCAGTTTTGAAATTTTGGAATAAAGGAAGCGAGGAGAAGGATATAAACTACAAAATAGAGGGTTCAGTATTGACTACGGCAAATCAAGTTAAATATTTGGGGGTTGTTCTAACACCACGCCTTTCATGGGGAGCACATATCAGGACAATATGCGGATCAGCTTTAAAGAAACTTGGCTTCATAAAACGGGTGGTGGGGAAATGTAATGAAAAAGTTAAAGAGAGGTGTTATTTTGCTCTAGTTAGACCTCATTTGGAATATGCCGCAAGTATTTGGGATCCGTGGGAGAAAATTTGGCAAAAAGAATTAGATAAAGTCCAGAGAAAATCCGCTAGATTTGTTAAAAATTGTTATGATAAAAACACAAGTGTGACAGGTCTCTTAGGGGATTTAGGCTGGGAACCACTTGAAGTGCGGAGAGAACAAGCGAGGCTTAGACTTTTAGAAAGGTTCAGAACAAACGAGTTTAAATATGACACTGAAGGAATTATAATGGCCCCACACTACTTAGGTAGATCAGACCACAAAGATAAACTAAGGGAGATAGATTCCAAGACAGATAGGTACAAATACTCATTCTTTCCCCGAACAATCAGTAATCATAATAGCAAGAAACCGAAGTCACTTTAGAAATATTAAAAACTTTGAATTTACAAGTCGGAACAAAATTAAACACTATAGAGATGTTAGGTATACTTTCAGGTGCATGTGTATGTTAGTTGGTAGTTTGAGTGTTTGCATGTGTATTGGGTGTAAGTGTTCATGCATGAATGTATGCCATGTTTTTTTTTATGTATGATTTTGTCGTTATTGCATGCGATTTTTTTTTTATTATTTTTCTTTTCTAAATTATGGGTGGTGTCCTAGCACCCCCCGCCACACGCCCTTGCGGCGGCTTGCGGGGTATTGAGTAGATGTAGATGTAGATGAAAACGCTTTGGAAGAATGAATTTAGGATGTTAGCTTTACCCTCACGTCTGTATGAACTATATTGCTACAATCCCTTAAGCAAGCCACGGTTTGTTTACTCCCATTTACATCTACATAATACCCCGCAAGCCGCCGCAAGGGTGTGTGGCGGGGGGTGTTAGGTTACCAACCATAAAAAGGCAAAAAACCAAATGCAAAACAACGATGTGGAAAATTACACCCACAGCAGCGCACACACTCATGCAAAATTCCTTTCATCCAACACTCATGCACTTACCTATACCGAAAACAAACCAAAAACTTCACCCCAGGATGCAGCACGAAAGCCATCCAACAACACGCAAGCCAAGACACATCAAGCAAGAATGTGAAACACCACCACCACATGAAAATGCACCAAAAAACACTCTACCCTACTTGTAGGATGGCTTTCGTGCTGCATCATGGGGTGCAGTTTTTTAGTTGTTTTGTGGTATATGTGTTTGCATGAGTGTTGGATGAAAGGAATTTTGCATGAGTGTGTGCGCTGCTGTGGGTGTAATTTTCCGTGTTTTTTTTGCATGTGGTATTTTTCTTTTTTACGGTTGGTGACCTAAAACCCCCCGCCACACGCCCTTGCGGCGGCTTGCGGGGTATTATGTAGATGTAGATGTAGATGTACTCCCCGAGGAGACTGTAAAGAAAGGGAATGCGACCCAACGTTGAATGTAGCAGGAATTTCCCCCCGCGGAGAGGGACGAGGGACATAAAGGGAAACTTAAAAACAGATGAACAGAACACGAATGAGGTCATTCGGAAAGAATGGGTTATTATATCAAAACATATAAAGTTAGTGGAAGAGCATGCATTTAAATAGAACTAATGATTTTTTAGATGCTGAGGGTGGCAAGTGGAATTTTTGCCATCTATAACCCTGCAGTTGCTATCTCGTATTATCCGTGGGAAGAAGGAGTCCTTGAGTTGGCTAGTTCTGGCATCTATTTCCCGAATTTTATATGCATGATCCAAGCGACCAATGTATGTAGGAGTACGAATTAATTGCGAGAACTCGGTGCTGAAACATGCGGATCTAAATTTATTTAATAATTTCAATCTTGTATTGAATCGTCTCTCTTCTAATGATTCCCACCCCAACTCCATGAGAATTTCGGTGACGCTTTATCGTAAGAATATTTTACAAAACGGGCTGCCCGGCGTTGAACATTCTCAATTTCCCGAATGAGGTTTTTTTAACTCGGATCCCACACGCTACATGCGTATTCTAAATGAGACCTTACAAAAGCGTGGTAACAACGTTCCTTGACCTTCGAGTCACTTTTGCCGACAATGCGTCTAATGAATCCCAATTTTTTATATGCTTGACCGCAGACTTTACGTATGTGAGTCCCCCAAGTTGTCTTTTGTTAATGTAACACCTAGGTATTTTACCGTATCTACTACTGCTAGGTCACCTCCAGCTAATTTGTAAGCAAATCCCATTGATCTTTTAAAGAAATTTACCACCGAACATTTATTATAATTTAGTGTTAATCCCCAGTTAGAACACCATTCAGTAATGCAATCTAAATCCTGCGCTAGAATAAAACGATCCTCATCCCCAGATATCTTCCGATAGATCACCTCTCTCACCCGATAGAAGTAAATTTCACATTCTTGCTTGTTGTGTCCTGGCTTGCGTGTTTTAGGATGGCTTTCGTGCTGTATCCTGGGTTTCAGTTTTTTGTTGTTTGGCGGTGTATGTGTTTGCATGAGTATTGGATGGAGGGAGTTTTGCATGAGTGTGTGCGCTGCTGGGGTGTAATTTTCCGTGTTGTTTTTTGCATGTGGTATTTTTCGTTTTTACGGTTGGTGACCTAACACCCCCCGCCACACGCCCTTGCGGCGGCTTGTGGGGTATTATGTAGATGTAGATGTAAATTATGTGTAAATAATCCTAATCGGGTTTCGGAGGAGGCAAAACGTTGAAGTAGTGAAGCTAATTGTTTTAAAAAATCTTCAACTTACTATAGGAAATGTTTATGAAGATGTTGGCATACCAATTGGGTCGAGTCATGCAAGTTAATTTGGATGTTTAGGGCATGAGACGTGTGTCAGCGAAGTTCGTTCGGAAACTGCTTAATTTTGACCAGAAGAACCATCGCAATATCATCGCTCAGGAACTGTGGAATTACGTCGATTATGATCCTGATTTGCTCAAAAGGATTAAAACTGATGATAAATCATGGGTATATGGTTATGACGTCGAAACAAATGCCAAATCGTGCCAATGGAAGAACACAAAAGAACCGAGACTGAATCAAACACGCTAAGTTTGATCGTATGTCAAGGGTTTGCTCACTGTTTTCTTCTATTACCGTGATATAGTGCATCAGGAGTTCTTATTACAAGGCCATACGGTCAATAAGGAGTATTGGGTTGAAGTAATGAACCGCTTGAGATAAGCAATACCAAAAAATCGTCCGGAATTGTGGTAAAACAATTCATGGCTTTTGTATCACGATAATGCACCTGCTCACTTATCGTTGTTGATGAGAGATTTTATGGCCAAAACAACAACACAATCATGCTTCACCCATCATATTCACCAGATTTGGCCCCCTACGGCTTTATCCTGTTCCCAAACATAAGAGACCTATGATATATGTGGTATTATGGGGTATGGGGGTATTATGGGGTATGGGATATGGGGTATATAGGGGTATTATGTAGATGTATGAAAGGACGGACATTTGCAACGATTGAGGAGATACAGGCTGCGTCGCTGGAAGTGCTCAAGGCTATACCAAAAAAGTGCTTATTAGAATTCCTTCGATGATTAGAAAAAACCATCGGCACAAGTGTATTATATCAGGGGGGATTGATCTGAAGGGGACAACTTGAATATTAAAGAATTAGTATAGAGTCATCTTACTTTTTGAACACACCTCATATTAATCTGAAATTTACTTTGTCCGTTTGTTTTTGGCACCCAACCTTGAGACCTTACGGAGGAAGGGCTTAGATGTTATACTTGAATGGGGTTAATATTTAAATGTATTATATGTTAGATCCGATTTACACATTTTTTCTGGAACTCCTATTCTTTAAAATTCCACACACAGATGGCAGTCATGTTTTGCTCAGCATCCATAATATGAATGGATGCTGAGCAAAGCTTAGGCTTCATAAGAGGAAGGAATTAGAATGAAGGGATTTTTGCATGAGTTGTGCGCTGCTGTGGGTGTAATTTTCCATGTTGTTGTTTTGCATGACGTATTATTCCTTTTTACGGACCTAACACCCCCAGCCACACGCCCTTGCGGCGGCTGGCGGTATATAATGTAGATGTAGATGTTGATGAATATCTACGGGGTAGAGTTTTATCAAGCAACCAGTTACGTCAATAGTTATTAGGCGATTTCGCTACTTTTTGGTTTTTCTTTTCATAAGCGATTCCTTGCGGTTGTGCATTTTTGCATCTTCAAAATGGTGATAAAATTAATTTCAATCAGAATACCTTGGAGTTACAACCACCAATTCACCAATGACTACCTTGACGGCCTTTTTCAAATTGTGCTTAGGAGACAATTTTGATTGGATATTATTTTACGTAGAAGTCCCAAGAAATTACACATGGAGTTGCACTAACAAAATATAGGTATAAAGATGATTCTATTTGATAAATGGCCTTCTGTAAAACGTGGCATAGCCCTATGTCATTCTCTAAGCGATTTTAATTTTGATTGTTTCTGTGTGCGTTTGTTACTTCACGTTCAGCAAGGTAACATTCAGCAAGAACGTACGTTTTTCCAATGTCTCATGACCGTCGATGAACTTTAGTGCAACTCTTCCACTGAAGACTGTAGATTCCCATCAAAGTTCATCCCATTCCATATCAAAATTTTGACGAGCTTTTCCTTAATATCCTTACTCAACGTCCCTGTCATCAACCTTATCCTCCTTGTGAAAGCCTCTTTGCCTAGCGCAATTCTTCCTCTTACGTCCCTATTACTTTGACCGTGTTGGTCCAAAACACTACCGAGATACAAAACCGTTCTACCTGCTCCAGTTTTTGTCCCCCTATTTTAATGCTTAGCTTAGCCTTTTTCTTTCTAGAAAATCGCATAACCTTTGTTTTATTTATCTACATCTACATCTACATCTACATCTACTTAATACCCCGCAAGCCGCCGCAAGGGCGTGTGGCGGGGGGTGCTAGGACACCACCCGTAATTTAGAAAAGAAAAAGAAAAAAAAACCGCATGCAATAACGACAAAATCATATATATAAAAAAAAAGCATACATTCATGCATGAACACTTACACCCCACACACATGCAAACCCTCAAACTACCAACTAACATACACATGCACCTGAAAGTATACCTAACATCTCTATAGTGTTTAATTTTGTTCCGACTTGTAAATTCAACGTTTTTAATATTTCTAAAGTGACTTCGGTTTCTTGCTATTATGATTTCTGATTGTTCGGGGAAAGAATGAGTATTTGTACCTATCTGTCTTGGAATCTATCTCCCTTAGTTTATCTTTGTGGTCTGATCTACCTAAGTAGTGTGGGGCCATTATAATTCCTTCAGTGTCATAGTTAAACTCGTTTGTTCTGAACCTTTCTAAAAGTCTAAGCCTCGCTTGTTCTCTCCGCACTTCAAGTGGTTCCCAGCCTAAATCCCCTAAGAGACCTGTCACACTTGTGTTTTTATCATAACAATTTTTAACGAATCTAGCGGATTTTCTCTGGACTTTATCTAATTCTTTTTGCCAAATTTTCTCCCACGGATCCCAAATACTTGCGGCATATTCCAAATGAGGTCCAACTAGAGCAAAATAACACCTCTCTTTAACTTTTTCATTACATTTCCCCTCCACCCGTTTAATGAAGCCAAGTTTCTTTAAAGCTGATCCGCATATTGTCCTGATATGTGCTCCCCATGAAAGGTGTGGTGTTAGAACAACCCCCAAATATTTAACTTGATTTGCCGTAGTCAATACTGAACCCTCTATTTTGTAGTTTATATCCTGTTCCTCGCTTTCTTTATTCCAAAATTTCAAAACTGCACATTTATCTATATTAAGTGTTAATCCCCAATTATTGCACCATTCCGAGATATTGTCTAAGTCTCTAGAGAGTAGCTCGCGATCTAGTTGGCTCCTTATATCCCTGTATACCACCGTGTCGTCAGCAAATAACCTCAGATTGCTACTAACGTGTGTGCTTAAGTCATTTATGTATATTAAGAACAGAAGAGGCCCTATTACACTTCCCTGGGGGACGCCCGAAATAACATCTCTCTCCGTTGAGCACAACCCATCTATGACTACTATTTGCTTGCGGTTTGACAAGAAGTCTCTAATCCAATTAATTATTTTCTCATTGATCCCATAGTATTTAAGTTTATGTAACAATTTATTGTGTGGGACTTTGTCGAAGGCTTTTTTGAAATCCAGGAATACTGCATCGACTTGTGTGTTCTTTTCTCCCGATCTAAGTATATCGTGCATGAAGAGACCAAGTTGTGTTTCGCAAGATCTGCTTTTCCTAAATCCGTGCTGGTTGTGGATTAGTATTTTCCTACTATCAAGAAATCTCATAATGTTAGTGACAATAATGTGTTCCAATATTTTACAAGAGATCGATGTTAAAGAAATGGGTCGGCAATTGGTTGGTTTATCCCTATCGCCGCCTTTATAGATGGGAGTTATATGGGCTAGCTTTAGCTAGTTTGGTCTGGTGACCAAACACCCCCCGCCACACGCCCTTGCGGCGGCTTGCGGGGTATTATGTAGATGTATGTAGATGTATATTGATTCTCATCCCATTCCTGTCGCACTGAATTTCATCTACATCTACACAATACCCCGCAAGCCGCCGCAAGGGCGTGTGGCGGGGGGTGTTTGGTCACCAACCGTAAAAGGAAAAATACCACATGAAAAAAAACAACACAGAAAATCACACCCACAACAGCGCACACACTCATGCAAAAATCCCTTCATCCAATACTCATGCAAACACATATACAGCAAAACAACTAAAAAACTGCACCCCATGATGCAGCACGAAAGCCATCCTAAATCACGGAAGCCAGGACACAACAAGCAAGAAATTGAAACATCACTACCATATGAAAATGCACCACGAAACACTCTACCCCCAAAGAGTCTCTAAAAGGCAGGGAATGCGACCCAACGTTGCAGGTAGCAGGAATTTCCCCCCGCGGAGAGGGACGAGGGATTGAAAGGGAAACTTGAAAACAGATGAACAGAACACGATGGGGTCATTCGGAAAGAATGGGTTATTATAACAAAACACACAAGGTTAGTGGAAGAGCATGCATTTAAATAGAACTAATTATTTTTTAGACGCTGAGGATGGCAAGTGGAATTTTTGCTATCTATAACCCTGCAGGTACTATCCCGTATTGTCCGTGGGAAGGAGTCCTTGAGTCGGCTAGTTCTGGCATCTATTTCCCGAATTTTATATGCATGATGCAAGCGACCAATTAATGTAGGAGTACGAATAATTTGCGAGACCTCGGTGCTGAAACATGCGGATCTAAATTTATTTAATAATTTCAATCTTGCAAAGTCTCTCAGCCAATGATTCCCACCCCAAATCGATGTGCATTTCGGTGACGCTTTGCGTTTTATCGTAGGAATTTTTTACAAAACGGGCTGCCCGGCGTTGAACCTTCTCAATTTCCCGAATGAGACCTTTTTCACTCGGATCCCATACGCTACATGCGTATTCTAAATGAGGCCTTACAAGAGCGTTGTAACAACGTTCCTTGACCTTCGAGTCACTTTTGCCAACAATGCGTCTAATGAATCCCAATTTTTTATATGCTTGACCGCAGACTTTACGTATGTGAGTCCCCCAAGTTAAGTCTTTTGTGAATGTGACACCTAGGTATTTTACCGTATCAACTACTGCTAGGTCACCTCCAGCTAATTATTAAGCAAATCCCGTTGATCTTTTAAAGAAATTTACCACTGAACATTTATTATAATTTAGAGTCAATCCCCAGTTAGAACATCATTTAGTAATGCAATCTAAATCCTGCTCCAGAATAAAACGGTCCTCATCCCCAGATATCTCCCGATAGATCACCGTGTCATCCGCGAACATCCTAATTTTACTTTTCACTTCGCGGTTCAAATCGTTAACAAAAATCAAGAAAAGCAACGGCCCGATCACACTTCCCTGAGGTACCCCCAACGTGACTCGAACGCTGTCGGAACTAGCGCCATCAAGGACTACCCTCTGTTCCCGCTCTGAAAGAAAATCTTTAACCCAACTTATGGCGCCCTTGTTTATACCCGCGACCTTTAATTTATGAATGAGTTTACCATGTGGGACCTTATCAAATGTCTTTTGAAAATCTAAGAAGATGGCATCCACTTGCCTACTAACTCCTATCGCCTGCAGAACTCAAATGCTTTCTCCCAACGGTCTTTCCACGAGCCTAAACGGTAATCCCCCATCAAATAAAAATAAAAAAATGCCAAATTTCCACAAAATAAAATTTATGAAGGCGACCGGTTTCCATGTACTGCATAATCGTCAGGTCAACATCATTAATAAATTTTATTTTATGGAAAATTGCCAATATTGAATTTTTAATTGCTTATTATATTCCACCATATCACGCCCGAGAAGTCTCTTTTTATTTGTAGTCCCCCACCTCATCACCATCTCTTTCTTCGCCTACCGTCGCATTCCAATCCCCCATTGGCAGCAAATGCTTTTCTGCAGGAATGCACGCGATTATGCCCTCTAACTGATCGTATAGCCTATCAACTTCTTCCTCCTTATGATTGTTTGGTGGCATGTATACCTGAACAATGACCATCTACATCTACATAATATCCCGATAGCCGCCGCAAGGGTGTGTGGCGGGGGATGCTACGTCATCATCCGTAACAAGGAATAATACCACATGCAAAAACTACAACATGTAAAACTACACCACAGCAGCGCACACACTCATTTAAAAAACACTTCATCCAACACTCACGCAAATACATTTACCTTAAACTAACAGACAACTGCACCCCAAGATGCAGCACTAAGGCCAACCAACAACACGCTAGCCAGGACACAACAAGCAAGAAGGGGAAACTCCACCACCATATGAACATGCAACACAAAACACTATCCCCCCGAGGAGACAGTGAAAGGAAGGGAATGCGACCCAACGTGCAGGTAGCGCGCAGATCCCCCCGCGAAGAGGGACGAGGGATTGAAGGGGAGACTTAAAAACAGATGAACAGAACACTAATGAGTGAATTCTGACCAAGTTCATCGGTTCTAATTTTATCTCCACTTGTAATATTCTATTCTTTGATTGTTCTATGCTTACTCCGCTTCTTCCTACCTCTTTATTCAATATTATGGTAACCCCTCGACCCCGCTGCTGTACATTATGCCATAGCTATCACTCCAGAAGTCCCCGCAATCCTTCCATCTCACCTCGCGTAGAACTAAAATATCAATATTTTCTCTTTTCATTTCTTGCTTCATATGCCTAAATTTTCCTGTCCTCAACATTGTGTCAACATTACAAGTACTTATTCTTACTAAATTGATCTTTTTCTTCTGCGACTTCTGTCCTGCTGCTGTCGGCCTAGGACAATGCCTCTAGTAAAAAAGAGAGGCATTGTCCTAGGAGTTTCAACACCTGGTTTAGCAGGTAACTGCCTTAAAGGAGGACGCAGAGGTCAGTTAACGCGTGAATTGCCATTAAATTTTGACATGTAACCGCCTTTTAACAACATTACCTAAACAAGAAATAAGGTAGCTCTAATTGAATGTTGTGAATTATTATTTTGGCAAGAGTATGCAATGTCACATAAAGAAATGCCTCAGGAGCTATTCAATTGCCTCAGGCTAAACTTTGTGGAATTCCATGTTCATTAAATGATGAACACAATGTATACTTCCACAATTCTTTATTTTATTTTTTTCACTGTTCTTTATTTATAACATAAAAAAACAGTGGAAAAATACTTTGTGTTCTTCATTTAATGCCCCTGGAGCTCTATCGCAAAACCAACAGTGTCATGGGATGATTTGTTGTGGTGCTCGCTGGATGTAGTCGTCAAATGCTTCCCATTATAAAGAAAGGAACCATTATCTAAACAAATTGACGCGTGCATTAAAACCACTTTCTATGGAACCGCTTGAGAAAACACAGCTATAGAGTAAAATTTGTTTACATCTACATCTACATCTACTCAATACCCCGCAAGCCGCCGCAAGGGCGTGTGGCGGGGGGTGCTAGGACACCACCCATAATTTAGAAAAGAAAAATAATAAAAAAAAAAATCGCATGCAATAACGACCAAATCATATATAAAAAAAAAAAAATGGCATACATTCATGCATGAACACTTACACCCCACACACATGCAAACACTCAAACTACCAACTAACATACACATGCACCTGAAAGTATACCTAACATCTCTATAGTGTTTAATTTTGTGCCGACTTGTAAATTCAAAGTTTTTAATATTTCTAAAGTGACTTCGGTTTCTTGCTATTATGATTACTGATTGTTCGGGGAAAGAATGAGTATTTGTACCTATCTGTCTTGGAATCTATCTCCCTTAGTTTATCTTTGTGGTCTGATCTACCTAAGTAGTGTGGGGCCATTATAATTCCTTCAGTGTCATATTTAAACTCGTTTGTTCTGAACCTTTCTAAAAGTCTAAGCCTCGCTTGTTCTCTCCGCACTTCAAGTGGTTCCCAGCCTAAATCCCCTAAGAGACCTGTCACACTTGTGTTTTTATCATAACAATTTTTAACAAATCTAGCGGATTTTCTCTGGACTTTATCTAATTCTTTTTGCCAAATTTTCTCCCACGGATCCCAAATACTTGCGGCATATTCCAAATGAGGTCTAACTAGAGCAAAATAACACCTCTCTTTAACTTTTTCATTACATTTCCCCACCACCCGTTTTATGAAGCCAAGTTTCTTTAAAGCTGATCCGCATATTGTCCTGATATGTGCTCCCCATGAAAGGCGTGGTGTTAGAACAACCCCCAAATATTTAACTTGATTTGCCGTAGTCAATACTGAACCCTCTATTTTGTAGTTTATATCCTGTTCCTCGCTTCCTTTATTCCAAAATTTCAAAACTGCACATTTATCTATATTAAGTGTTAATCCCCATTTATTGCACCATCCCGAGATATTGTCTAAGTCTCTAGAGAGTAGCTCGCGATCTAGTTGGCTCCTTATTTCCCTGTATATCACCGTGTCGTCAGCAAATAACCTTAGATTGCTACTAACGTGTGTGCTTAAGTCATTTATGTATATTAAGAACAGAAGAGGCCCTATTACACTTCCCTGGGGGACGCCCGAAGTAACTTCTCTCTCCGTTGAGCACAACCCATCTATGACTACTATTTGTTTGCGGTTTGACAAGAAGTCCCTAATCCAATTAATTATTTTCTCATTGATCCCATAGTATTTAAGTTTGTGTAACAATTTATTGTGTGGGACTTTGTCGAAGGCTTTTTTGAAATCCAGGAATACTGCATCGACTTGGGTGTTGTTTTCTCCCGATCTAAGTATATCGTGAATGAAGAGACCAAGTTGTGTTTCGCAAGATCTGCTTTTCCTAAATCCGTGCTGGTTGTGGATTAGTATTTTCCTACTATCAAGAAATTTCATAATGTTAGTGACAATAACGTGTTCCAATATTTTACAAGAGATCGATGTTAAAGAAATGGGTCGGTAATTGGTTGGTTTATCCCTATCGCCGCCTTTATAGATGGGAGTTATATGGGCTAGCTTCCAGTCGCGAGGCACTGAGCCTTCTTCTATCGATTTTAGAAAAACAATATGTAAAAATGGGGCAACGTCGCCAGCTAATTCCTTTAATATTCTAGCAGGTATTTCTTCCGGACCAGGTGCCTTGTGTGCTTTGATACTACGGAGCAGATGTACTATTCCCTGCTTGGTCAGTGTTAGATCGCTCATGTGTTCCCCGGGTGGGTGTGGAGGATCGTTTGGTGCGTTTGTGTTTTTGTTGTAGACGCTCTGGAAAAAATGGTTTAAAATATTTGCCTTTTTCACGCTATCTGTAATGATTTCTCCATTTTCCGTCTTCAAAGAGTGAACAGTGGGACGTTTACCCTGTATTTCCCTAACATAGGACCAGAATGACTTTGGATTTTCCTCAAGATATTCGCTTAGCATTTTAGATTTAAAAGAGTGTAGTGCTGTGCGCATAATACTTTTCGTCTTACTACGACATTCTTTTAGTAGCTGTTTGGTTGTATTCACAAAACTTATATCGTCACTTTTTAAACTCTTTTTGAAATTTGACTGTAGCTTTCTTTGCCTTCTTAATGCCGATCTGACTTCCCCGTTGTACCATCTAGGTTCCTTACTGTCGCATTTGAGTTTGGACGGGATGTACGTCTTTATTCCTTCGCGTAAAATATTTAAGAAATAATTCCAAGTGTTCTCTGTATTTGTTGTCAGTGTTTTTGTCTTGTATTCCGGTAATTTTATCTTTAAATATTCTCTTAGTCCGTTAAAATTTGCCTTGTTGTATAGGTATATTTTACGCTTTTCTTTGTTTATTTTGACGAACTTAGTTTTTAACTCCACAAGAATAGCCTTATGGTCACTGATTCCATCTATTATTTCAATGTTAGTAATGATTTCGGGCATAGAAGTCGCAAAGATGTCTAGTAGATGTCTAGTAGACGCAAAGATGTTTAATGATATTGTTTCTGAAAATTTTATGAAAATACATGCCAATTATTTAAAAATAAAACGGAGATAATTGACAGAATTTTTCCATAAATACAAAATAATTTCAAAAACGACGAGAGGCCATGTGAAAGAGCAATTTTAGCTCCTACAAAGGAAGATATAAATATAAACTTTATGATATAGGAACGTCCACCAGGTGAAGTTGCGTGACTTTACGGATCTTCAGATGTTGTGGTCAATGACAATGACTTTGTGAGTTATCCAGCAGGATTCTGCGACTCGATTACTATGAACTC
This sequence comes from Hetaerina americana, assembly GCF_022747635.1. NCBI lineage: Eukaryota > Metazoa > Arthropoda > Insecta > Odonata > Calopterygidae > Hetaerina > Hetaerina americana. The sequence goes on from NW_027286741.1 coordinate 9,636,385, forward strand.
GCCGTATTCCACGTTTTTACTATACCGTGAGAATGTAATAGACTAGAGATTTATTTAAAGAATTCATTAGTTGAAAGAATCACACTCATCCAACTGAAAAATACCTCATTCAGTTAATTGAGAGGGTTCAATCCGGAAAGTACGTTTTGTTAAACAAACTTACGATGAAGCAAAAGGTGTCATTGAAATGCTTCTGGAGCTAATGTGAAAATCATGAGAAGAAAGACAAGTTGAATTTACTAAATAAGCTCAGATCAGCAGATTTAAGCACCGAGGTCTTGCAAATTATTTGCATTCCAACATACTCGTACATTGGTCGCTTGACTCACGCACATAAAATTCGGCAAATAGATGCCAGGACCAGCAGACTCAAGTAATCCTTCTCAGGGACAATATGGGATATTAACTGCAAAAACATAGATAACTACAGTTCCACTTCTCACCCACAGCGTCTAGGAAATAATTAGTTTTACTCAAATGTATTCACTTTCACTAATCTCTTGTGTCCAGCTGTCAAAACACTTCCCACATGGGACTGCCATTAAAGAATTGATGTTCGTTACAGTATCGATTACTCTGCATTGTTTGTCTTCAAGTTTCCCCTTCCATCCCACGGCTTTCTCTGTGGAGGGACGCTCCCGTTACCTGCAGCGTTGGGTCGCATTCTCTATCAGCGTTCCCGGGAGAATAAATCATTGTATGTCGCATGTCCATGTGGAAGTGGAATTTTGCCTTTTTACTGGTTAAATTTTAGTTTGCACGTTATTGGAAAAATTTTTACTAAATCCTTGTAGTAAATGCATGCATGCATGAGGTGCATGTTTTTGTTAGTTGATGGTATCATGAATATGCATACGTGTATGTTAAAAAGATTTTGGAATGAATGTATACAACATATCAATGCAAACCTTCACTATGGGTGAAGGTTTGCACTGATATGTTGATTTTGCATGTGATTTTATTCTCTCCTAAGTGTGGTGACCCAGAATCTCCCGCCACACGCCCTTACGGCGGAGTATGATTTAGACATCTACGTAAATGTCTGAGGCATCCAATCCCTTGAAGATCTTTACATCAGTTCAAATTTGATTATTGTGTTAAATATATTCCAAATTTCATTTCGAAAGCGGTTCAAGCAGATGCATTAACGAAAGTAGTGATGGATAAAATTTATGAAGTTATAAGATTACACGAAGTTATAGTCGTATGTTTCTAAAAATATATTGCCCCACTTGGTACGTTTCTATGTACGCATATACAAATAATCTTTTCATGACGACTACGCTTATTTTTTTGCGCCCATCAGCGATGCATATCTCCAAAGTTTTACTACTCATTAAGAGGATATACATGCTTTTGTAAGTAATAATTCTTCTTCTTGCTGTTAAGTCACCTTGGTAAATTACTCAGCTGTCTCTCTAGATAGTCATATAATGCCCGTGGGGAAGATTTGAATCGAGATCTGCAGCGGAGGAGATGAGAGATAAGGGGTGAATGTTTTGGGCTCGGGTGGGACTGGTCACCCTAATCTGATCAGCGAAATGGCCCCTACTGGAAGGCGCTGCAACCACTTCGAAACCCATATGAGTTGGCAGGCGAGCATTAACGATTCAACCGGGCGCCACTTCCCATGATACGGTCAAGTATTATGAGTCCAAGAGGGAGGGGGTAGTTTCGCAGGACGGACAGGAAATGGACAGGGGTGGATAGGGAGAGGGGGGGCAGGGCGAGCGGGCGGCAAACTGGATTAGAAAGCAGAGAACCGACAACGAGCATCACGCACTGCCCTTCCATCTCTTCGCCCCGCAACGACTCCACCACTAAAACCTTCGCCCCATCTCAAAATCCTTAACGCACCCAGCACTCATCCTTGGAAACCCCCGATGCATGACCCTTACAAGTCGGAATGGAGAGGGGGACTCCCCCAACCCAACCCAATCCCGACCCTCCTCCCATCCAAGTACCCTGCTACACAATTATGCACAAAGAGGGGGGAGAGGGAAAATGGGGCGGGTGTAGAGTAAAGGGGTTCCGCGTCGGTTTTAATTGAGAGGACGGACAACCCCCGGTGCTGCGCGGAGACGACGGATCACCCAAAGGGAATTCGATTGCAAATTCTGGGAGGCGGTGGTCTTGTAATGCGCCCCCGGAGTGGGGAAGGAGGGTTGCCTTAAGGGTGGGGGGGGCGCGCTCCGTGTATTTCGGGGTAGGGAGAGGACGCAACGGAGAGGAGTAATGACCCTGCCGTATTAACAGTGGGCAACGCCGCGCTATTCACAAACGCCGCTTGGGCACCGTCTGAAGTTCCGCCACGAGCAGAACATCAACACGCGATGGGAGGTTTCGCCAAACGAGTGCAACTTCCTTCCATGGGAATCTTTTGAATCCGCGCGATGGGGCTTTGATGCCCTTCCCAGCTCGGAATGTTGAGGGACGGAGGGAAAGGGGTTTGGCCGAAGGAGGGCAGGGTGCATTGTGGAGGGCATCGCAGAAAGGCTTGTTCACCGATGGACCCGAACGGAAATGTTTGAGTTTCCTTTGTTCGCTGTAATCAGTGCCGCGGGTGAGACTTCACGATAAAGGGGTAAGTGGGGCTGCTGGAGGGCTTAGGGGAGGCAGTTGGTGTCAGGGGTGAATGCAAAGGTTGCGGGGTTAATTGTGACCCGCCGATGAAGGAATCGGATGTGCTCGTCAGATCTGATGATTATGGGGAATGATTGTTGAGAGGGAAGTGATAACTACACCTGACAGCATGAAAAACAAACAAAGAAGTCCTTGATAGGTAGGGAAGAAATAATCCCGTTGGTAGAAATTGAAAGATCGGAGGAAGAATATATTCAGGAAATTTTTAAAGAAAATGTAATTATTACAACTGGAATATTGGAAATATTACTCGTATAGGGTTCAAATACGCGGAGCTAAACTATGGTTCACTGCAATGCTGTTTAGATATTTATTATCCATTGACGTGGGACTTGGCATTGTTGTAGAGCTTAGACCATGAGAATAGCAAAAGTCTGAACTCTACTGCTAGGCTACAAATGAGAAAAAAATAATAGAGATAGAGAGAGGCAGGGAGTAGTGACTTGACCACTGCTTTATTATTTTGGTTCTCCAGATGTAAGGTAGGGTGATTTCTAAGTGGAAATGCATTATTTCAATTATTAAAAAAAATTAATTCTGCTTTAGGATACAGTAGTTGGCAATGCGAAATTAAGTTGGCAAAACGAAGGAAACAGATGTATGAACAATGAAGTGCCAATATGGACTCTCCATATTAGTAATAACAACAAAAACATCAAAATTAGATTGATAAGAGATTGACTAAGACGTTATGAGAAATGATTCTAAGAATTGAAGGACACATGATTCTAACCAACATAAGCATAGACCTTAAACCTTGGCAGGCCTGATGCTTGGTGGACGAGAGGAAAAACTGGGTAAATATTTGATGAAGAAACATCGATAACAATTCATTGGATTTTATGCATCAAAATACTAGTAAATCAAGTAATGATAAACAATATTTTCATTGAATGAATAACTAGCAATAGGTTGTGTAAGTATCAGGTGTTTTAACCCTTTCAATTTCATTTTAATCAACCTATCTGTTTTGAATTACGAAGCTCTTCTATCTAAAAATGGAGCAATGTACCCTATAAAATTAAAAATTAGATGCATAAATAAATGCCAATAGGCTAAATGTTTATATTGCAAAATTAACTGCATGGTTACTCTTGCTCAAAAAATTCGCTTCGTAGGTTAGACAAATTACCGTATTTGGCGGCGAATTAAGGTTTTATTAATTAAATTACAAGTAACCGAACTAAGATTCGCGTTTTCCAAATCCAAAAGCGACCAGAGCAGATTACGATGCAGAAAGATTTAATATTGAAAAAGTTATTAAACAGTGCTAAACAACAAGGTCTACTTCAAGATAGGAAATTTAAATGGAGAGCTAATTCTTTAATGATTTTGTCAAGAAGTTTGGAAAATAAGCATTCAATTTTCACATATTTATTTAAACGATGGCCAGTACCGTTTAGGGTACCTGATGAGTCCTTCATCCCTAGCAATGTTTCCTTACATTTCAATCCTGTTAGATATTTGGAGTGATAATGAATACCGTCTCTCATTTAATGTATCTTTATGATAGAGTATTAGAATGCGGTTTCGGCCTGTGGTCTCTGCTACGAAAGAAGAAAACAATCACTAAAAAATATCGGTATTGAAGAAGTGTCATAGCTTGATGATGAAAAATTGAACACCGTCCCAGTTCTTTAAATACAAATGTTATTGAACAAAGACAAATGACAAAAGCATCCAAGGTTTTATGCTTTTAAATTAGACAGGAGTATGAATTGAAATGGCGATTTTTATTGACCGTTTTATTTTTGTTTGTCGGCTTTTAAAAATTTTTCAACATAGTAGTCACCTACAAGTAAACTTAATATTTAAAATTTTAATTTCTATAACTTCAGAAGTAAAGAACTCAACATTTTTCTATTTATGAGTGGCCATCATCAAAAACCGTCATATTAATTGCCATCATTCACACAGAAAGCTTAGAGGTTTGCTTGACGATGAGTATTAATTGGCCACTTAGGGCAGAAAAATAATATAAGGGATACAAAATAAACAATAAAATACATTTGCACACTGAATTTGATTGACACATGAATTAACACTCCATCAGCATGTGTACTTAACTTTCTATGCAATACAGAACAGGTAAGTAAATGCCAATCAATTATTATAATGGTATAAAATTATTAGTCGCAAATATCTCCGACTCTTTGTTTATTATTCATATTAATTATTAAAAACTTTTCCAAGTTTACTAAGGATCTAGCAGCTCATAATTGGCTGTTTATTCACATCGAGCGCCCCAAAAAACATACGCCGGATTCTAATTAGAAGATGGCATAGTCCCTGTGCATTCAGATCTTCAAATTCGTTAAGTGAAAACCATAGTTAGTTTAACGGATTAGACTGAATTGACTTCATGAATTCTTGAAAATTAATTGTAAGATCTTGAGCTGATCGGAGGAATAAGAAGAGACCTTGTCGGGTAGGGGACGTTGAGTGGGCAGAGGCGTGGGAACAGAAGTAAGAGGGCGAAGAGGAAGACGAACGGCCTGAGGTAATGAAGGGAGGCAGAGTGGACTTGTGAGGACAGAAATGACAGAAAGAACTAACTACTGATCTGAAGTCAAGAATCCACCGGGGAGACCGAGACAATGACAGAGGGATATAATTAAGATTAGCAGTAGAAAAGAGTGAAAATGTTATGATATTCTAATATTTGATGTAGAAAATTAAACTTTGCCAGAAAAACATTCGTCACTATTGAGTTATCAAGAAAATTGCGTTGGCCCACCCACCAAAGTAAATATCTTTTATTAGTGTAGAGCAGTGTATTTTTCCACTTTTTTATTTTGGTATTTTTTTATTGGCTCAACGCTTAGGCGTCATCATCGGGTCCTGATGACGGCCAGGGTACCTGCTGATGACACCTAAGCGCTGAAACTAACAGAATCCAAATAAAGTACAGTGAAAAAATACATTTTTCTTCATTTCATGAACATAAACTTCCACAAAGCTGAGCCAGAAACCATTGAATACATCTTTTATTAGATTAAATTGGCCTCAAAGAGGATTAGGGATGAGTTTAACGATATATGTACTTACTAACTACACTTACAACCGAAAAATCAGCAAATATTAGGAAAGCAGATGGGATGAAGATGGAATTAATCAGCAATTTCAATTCATCAGCAACACTACTTACGTCACCAGGTCCAAACAACGGCTTTAAAACGGCCTACAGGAATCACGATATTTAATTTTGACATACCCTGCCATGAATATCCAAAAATATTCATCAGCTGCTGCAAAATGGTATATGCATATATAAATTGAGTAGTCATAATAATTTCAAATATTCAATTGCTAGAATGCTCAGAAAGGCAATGATGTTAAGTAGACTCCTGAAGGCGATGAAATGGAAAGGGAATACTCGGCGATGGCTATTTAATGATTATTCACCTATGCTAAATAAAATATAGAATATAAAAAAAACATGCTTCATTCGTTTTAGGAGAAGCAGACTCTCCTTAGCTTTTACCTAAACTCTCAAAATAACAATCAAAGTGTATTGCTATCAATTTTCTGGTTAGTGCATGGCTTTTTTTGGGAAATCTACAATTTTTACATTTACCGAAACTTAAAATCAGTTAATAAGACTTTTTTAATACCATATAAGTAAATAATCGTAACTAAAAATGCTATGTCAAAAAATATTAATTTCAATTCAATGTTTCATTAGAAAGAGTCAAATGAAAGTCCGTACATAGGAATTACTTATTGCTGAGTATGATTGAAGTCAATGGAGAATCAATCAATTTTACCAAGCTATTGAAGATTCAATTTTTCAACACTTAGGCGGAGTTATTGTGAAGAGAACTATGCTTCCGGAGAGTTACAAATTACCTCATTACTCATTAGATACTTTATAATCAATTCTTTGCAAAAAAATATCATCCATCAAATTCTCGTCGAGCGAAGCGCTCGCTCGGGCAAATGAATTAGCGCAAATATGGATTTTCCTAATGCAAGGGCCATCAAGGTGCGCTGCATTGACGGCGGGCATTGTGAGGCTAGAGTAATCACCGAGATGGCGACTTCGACTCCAGTGAAAAATTTCAGTCCCAGCCGAAAGGTGCAACGAGGCACGGCAGGCCCCCCCCCCCTTTCCCCCCTCTCTTCATCCGCCAACGCTAAACCCGGGTGCCGTCTCACCGTGGTTGGAGCGTAAACGGCTGTTTGCCAGGAATAGACGGCTGAGTACCCGTTTGGCTGTCCGTGGCACGTAACGGGATTGAATCATATGATGAGAGAATCAGCTGCCAGAGGGCGGAGAGGTTGGAGGCTTGGATTTCGGGGAAGCGCAATATTGAAAACTTTCCGAGAAACTAAACACGGAATAAATCACGCGAACACATGTGATGGCATCGATCGCGGCCGTCCAGAGGCCATGCTTCAATCTCGGACGTATTAATTAACTTTTACACCACATGTTTCAGTCCAGCAGGAGAAAGGGGGAGGAAAGAGGGCTTTGCGGTCCGGGGCAGGGGAAAGGGGGAGGGAGGCAAGGGGTTTCCTGTGTGGGGCGGAAAAAAAGTAGAGGGCAGAGGGTCTAGGGTTGCAGTGTCTCGGGTGGGGTGGGCAGAAGGATCTGCCTGCCTCCATTTTGAGGTCAGGAAAGAGAGCACGGGAAGCGAATGGGGCTCGAAGGACGACGGACCCCTGCGTAGGGGTCGTACACACCATTTCGCATCTGTCTGAGTTTTTAATCGGGCAAAAATTTCCTTTACTTCGTATTAAGATTTCCCGCATGATATTTTCTCACGCTACTATTATAAATGCTAATCATGATATGATGCAACCTTCAACTCAGCGTAGACGTCGAAGAGAGAGAGCGAAGAGATACACCACCAATTGGAGAATTGGAGATTTGTTGAAAAGGTTCCCGAACATTTTGAATTGCGCGCCTCCATTTGGTTATATTTTAATCCGCTTGAAATTGTAGTGTTTGCGGTAACTTACCAAATAACTGCCTTTAATTATTTTGCTTACATCTTGTTTTGTTGATTAGTTATCGTCATTTGTGCTAATTGATGTTCCTGGAGTGCGGCAAAAAAGAGGATCCGCGGGAATAAACTCTTTGAAGGAGCAACGTTGTTCTGTCAAATTCTGCCTGAAATTCTGCAAATTCTTGATGAAAACTTTTGAGTTTGTTACTAAGGCTTATGGTGAGAACGCTATGAAATGTAAAGCGTGTAATGTTTTGTTTACCCGGTTAAAAAATGGGCGGCAATCAGTGGAAGACGACGATCGTTACGGAAGACCCCGAATATCGACCGATAACCCAACATCGACAACGTAAACGATCTCATTTGAAATCGACCTCACTGAAAAGTTGAGGATGCACGAGTGGCCACCAAAATGGTGCTTCTCCTTATGAAAACAGCCCAGAAACAATATTGAGTTCAAGTCTCTCAGGATCTGTTCGATGGTATTGTTTAAGTTAAACAACTCCTTTTTACGCGGAAATAAAGATTTAAATCATCTTTTATGGAAGCTATAAATATCGCCAAGGTGCATAAATGAGAAAAGTTGATATTGCGAAACCTAATTGGATATCTTAATTCATCATGGCATCCTGAATTGCTAAAAAAAGCTATGATGCAGTATTATAAGATGACGAGAGTACCTTGGACTCTTACGAGAACTTGCTATTCAAAATAAAATTTAATGGTAATGACGAGAAAATGACCAATTGGAAACGGATTCATTATTTTACCGCAAACTAAATGGAGTCGTTGATGGGTTTAGTTCATTCGAGGCAGACTTAGCTTCAGGAGTGCCACAGGTGTGTGTTTTAAGGCTCCCTTTATTCTAAACATTCATTTTACGACCTATGCTCCCATTTTAGTAGCAGCCTTGGATAATTTGTAGACGGCATAGTGATATCCAGAGAAAAAAGGGTAACGGCAGACGGCGTGCTACTCTCAAACGATTTACACAGGTTATCGGAATGTTGTGAGGAGTGGGGGCTAGAAAGAAATGTGAGAGAGTTTATAACACTAAAACTTTGAAATAAAAGAATTTATACTGCATATTCATGCTTTAAAATGCATGGGATTGATTAAAACAACTCGAAGAAGATCAAATAATGCATGTTATATTGGAATTAACACTCTCATCAAACCTTTTATGGAGAACACCCTAGGTTGCAATACAAAACCAAAGAAAATATGTTACTATAGGATTTAGTCATACCACATTTACAATACGTTGAAAGTATTCGGGATCCATGTGAGGAAGCTTTTATTGAGAAATTGAAAAACTTAGAGAGAAATGCGCTATGCTCGTTTAAAAACTACCAGAAGAGAGAAATTAACGTGTTGAAGGAATTCGAAAAGAAATCTTAATTCTAAACGAGGGAAGGCAAGAAAAACCATAAGAGAGGTACAGGAAAATGAACTTTTCTTAAAAATCAAGGAAATTTACACCCCCGGAGATGTTTGGATGAGCCTCGTTGATAAAGCAAAATACTCGAAAGGTCACCATTGCATCGAATCTTTCTTGGGGGAAACATTTACGACGATTTGTAGAGGGACGCTAAAAAAGCTGACATTGGTCAAACGTGTAGTCGAAAAGTGTAGCGACAAAAAAGAGAAGGGCACGTACTATGTATCACACTCCCTGCCACACGCCCTTGCGGCGGCTTGCGGGGTACTATGTAGATGTAGAAATATATTTATCTTTAGTGAGACCTTCTGTCGAGTATGCGGTGACCGTTTCGGATCCATTTCCATAAACATTGCTTACAGAATTGAATAGGGTACAGAGAAAGGTGCTAGGTTCGTGAAAAACTCGTATCAAACGGACTCGGACTCGGACAAAAAGCGTCACAGATTTACTCGAAATACAGACTCTGGGGTGGGAACCTTTAAATATGCGAAGACTCCGGGCTAGATTGAACTAATTACAAAGATATAAAGCATGCGGTTTTGCATCCACATTGGAGATAAAATTAAGCCCCCAAATTACATTGGCAAGGCCCACAATTGCTGCAAAATTAGATGGATAGATTGTCGGACTGATAAATTCCGGTATTCGATTTACCCAGGCACCATCCGCGACGTCAATAAAAGGGAAACACCTAAGAAAATAATAGGCACACGCTGTCGAAAATAGGGATTTACAAGTTTAATTTTCTGCAAAACACTTTCCAATTCTGGCGTTCTAACGCCCCCAACCGTGCGCCCGTGTGCCAGGTGAGAAGCAGATGAGGGTATATAAAGGTTATAAAGATTGTATTCGTGAATTGTCCGTCCGGAGTGTGTAGAATACTAACCGGTTATTAGCATCTGAATTGCATGTGTGCCCGCCCTCTTTTAACGTAGTTTCTTGTCCTCTTTGTATAGGCATAGGAATAGCTGCTAACCATGTAATACTCGTAATATATGTAGGTATATTGCATGATTGATGCTCGGCTGCCCCCTTTCCACTCGGATATTGGTGGATCGCGGGGCGCCAGGTGTATGAAGAAATAGAGGGAATATCTATATAGAATGGCTGGTGACCTACCACCCTCTGCCACACGTCCTTGTGACGGCTTGCGAAGTATTCGAGGATCACGACCAAGGAATATTCCCAATAGATTTCAAAGTTTACCGACACGATAGAGATACAAGACCCGGAGGAGGGGTTTTCGTGGCAGTTAAAAGTCATTTTGAAAGCAGGCAAGTTTCATTTGAAAATAATAACATAGAAAGTGTTTGGTGCACCTTCATACGGACCAATCAACCCAACATAAATTTATGCTCTTTCTACAGACCTCCAGACTCAGATTTGAAAACACTTCACACACTCAACGATCAAATTTACAATTTTACACGTAAATATAATAACAGCATAAACATAATTGGTGGCGACTTTAACCTCCCTGGTATAGATTGGGACAACAATATCGTTAAATCTGGGACCCGCGATCGCGAATCTTGCAATTCCATGATAAAATTGGTTCAAAGAAACTCCCTCCATCAAGCAGTACGCATGCCCACCCATGGAAAGAACATATTGGATCTATTTCTTACAAACACGCCTGAACGTATTATTAGTGTATCAACTGATGAGGGCTTGAGTGACCATAAAGCAATTAATGTCCACTTGGACATAGAAATAAAAATGATTGTTAAACCAAAAAGAAAAATTTATAATTACCATAAAGCAGACTTTGAATCATTTGCCAATCAATTAAACTCTTCACTACCCGAGTTCAAAACCCGCTTAAATCATGTCAACGTGGAAGAAACTTGGACAGAATTTGTCAATATCATGCAAAAAGGAATCGTAGATTTCATACCTATAAAATACGTTAAAGCAAATCGCAACCCCAGGTGGTACAATAAAGACGTTAGAAAAGCCCTTCGAAAGCAGAGAATGCTACACTCTAGGGTAAAGAGAGCAGGCATGAACACATCATCCCCTGAGATTAAACAATTATGGGACACATATAGATCCTCTAAAATTGAAACCAAAACACAATTACGTAGCGCTTTACTGGACTTAAAACGCAAAGTACTTTGCGAGCACATGGACACTGACCCTAAAGCTTTTTGTCATATGTTAGGGAAGTAAATGGGAGTAAACCAACCGTGGCTTGCTTAAGGGATTGTAGCAATATAATTCATACAGACAGGCAGGGTAAAGCTAACATCCTAAATTCATTCTACCAAAGCGTTTTCTCGAGTGATGTTGCCACCGCATATCTCCAAGAAACAATACATACTCCACCCATGGAAAAAATAACAGTGGACCAATAAGGAATTCTAAAATTTCTTAACGAGATTAAACCCAACAAATCCCTGGGTCCCGAAAATACTACCTTGATCAAAAAGTTCCCGGAATAACCACCGTGTGGCGCTCCCATCGTTCCGATTTGAGTTCTGTATTTTTTGTTAAATTGGTACATCTGTTGTTGATATTCCCTTTAAATCTTAGTGTCATAACTTGACATTTGCAAAAGTTACGGTCGGTTTTCGGTATGTCCATCAGTGTTTCCTGCGATTTTTCCATTACTTCCTCTCGGCTGCTAAAACGCGTTCCCCGTAATGGTTTTTTAACTCGATTGAACAGAAAGAAGTCACAGGGAGCCAAATCAGGTGAATTCGGTGGCTGTTGGATGGTATTTGTTGCATTTTTCGTCAAAAAATTACGAATAATGATAGCACTGTGCGACGGTGCGTTATCATGGTGCAAAATCCACGAGTTTTCTGCCCACATTTCTGGTCTCTTTCGGCGAATTGCTTCACGCAAACGTCTCATAACGCCCAAATAATACTCTTTGTTTACTGTCTGGCCTTCTGGCAAAAATTCATGATGCACTACACCGTTGTAATCCATGAAAACCGTCAGCATTGCCTTCTTTTTTGACTGAAAACGACGTGGTTTTTTTGGTCTCGGCTCATTTGGTGAACGCCATTCACTTGCCTGATGTCTGGATTGCGTGTCGTACTCATAAACCCACGTCTCGTCTCCAGTAATGATCCTTTTGATGAATGTGGGATCGGATTCAGCCTCGCAAATCATGTCTTTTGCGAAGTCAACACGGTCTCTTTTTTGCATGAAATTGAGGTCTTTTGGCACCTGCTACTTGCTGCTGCTACACGACGGAAACCCAAATCATTAACCACAATGTCTTGGGCGGATCCATAGGCAATGTTCAAGTCCTCCGCTATTTCTCTGATGGTTAATTTGCGGTTATTGACCAACATTTCTTTTACTTTATCAATTTTTTCACCGACTTTCGATGTCGATGGTCTGCCACTGCGTTCATCATCTTCGATTGACTCACGACCACTTCTGAACCGCTCGTGCCACTGGTAAACGACCGTTTTTTTTAGAGAATCGTGGCCGAAACACTTTTCCAACATTTCCAACGTCCGTCCTCGTCTTCTTTTTTTTGCCAAAACGTTCCCTCTTGACGCTTGGCTTGCAGCTGCCCGATGATTTAATCATTCAGCTGCTGTGTTTGCGGCTTCTTAGCCCGCCGATGAAGGAAGGTCCAATCAACTCCTTTTCCTTTTCAATGGTGGTTGGTCGTCGTCCCGTCCCGTTGCTGCTCTTGGGCGTTTGTGCCTTTCCCAGGAGACAGGTTTTAAGCCGCCGATCGACCGCAAGTGCTCTTCTTTTTTGCCTTCAAGCTCCTCGTAAAAGGCCGTCACGCGAGTCTTGATGACATCTCCAATGGGCGCAGTTTCAGTTAAGGCGTGGAGAATTTCTGCGGCATAGTTCCAGCCAAGCCCAAGTACACTGTTGAGTGCCCCTCTTTCCGTTACCTCCAAGTGGTGGAAGGCCGTCTGAGTCATTCTGCCACTCCATGCCGGTGAAGCGTACATCAAGATTGGGCGAATTGCCGCCACGTACAGATACGTCTTTGTCTTGATAGAGAGGGACGGTGAACGCAGCAGCGGCGAGATTTGTAGTCGTCTTCCTCTTGCCTTCCTGGTGGCAGCGAGGGCGTGACTTTTGAATGTCAGTCTTTTATCCAGTATCACGCCTAGATAGGTCACCTCTTCCTTCCATGGCGCCTCCTCGGTGCCCACGAGGATTTCTCCTGGTTCTCGCAGTCCTCCAGGTGAAAAAAGAATCGTCTGTGTCTTTGCGCTGTTGACGCTGATTCGCCACAGGGCGTACCACTCCAGCAGTTTGTCTACTGCTCGCTGTAGGTATGTTGCCGCCATGTGTGCTCTCCGCGAAGTGGTCACTATTGCTGCGTCATCCGCATACAGGGCAACCATGGTATGTCGTCCAAGGTCTACCGGGAGGTCCGCCGTATATAGATTAAAAAGTATCGGTCCGAGCACCGATCCTTGCGGCACGCCTGCGTGGACCTGTTTCGGCTGTGACAGCGCGCGTCCCCAGGCGACACGGAAAGTCCTTCCTGTCAGGTATGATGTTAGCAAGCGGCGCTGCCAATTTGGAAACCGCTGTATTGCAAGTTTTCGCCTGAGACCAGCGTGCCATACCCGGTCGAAGGCTTTCCTGATGTCAAAGAACGCCGCCGTTGAGCAGCATCGCCGATTGAATCCGGCCGTCACCTGTTCCACGAGGCGGACGAGCTGGTGTGTGGTGGAGTGTTCCTCTCGAAAACCGTACTGTGATGCCGGCAAGATTGAGTAGGCCGCGATGTGCTTCAGGAGATGTGGCAGCAGTACCCTCTCAAGCAGCTTTCCCAGGGTCGCTAGCAGGGCGATCGGGCGGTAGTTCTCTACGTTCCTAGCGGACTTCGGCGGCTTCGGCAATAGGATGACTTTTGCCGATTTCCAGATGGCCGGAAAATGTCCCATGGAGAAGCAGGCCGTAAAGAGCGTAATCAGGTGAGTTGCGAGCGAGACAGGCATCTGTCGAAGGGCCTCGTTCGGGATGTTGTCCTCTCCTGGTGCTTTCTTGCAGCGTAGTCGTCCAAGGGCTGCTCTCAGGTCGTTTTCGGTAACCTTCGTTACCGTCATGGTGCCCTCCTCCGTTGTTTCATCCTCTTCAGGAAAGTCGCTAGGATCATCCGGTACCAGTGGATTCGGAGTCGACGTGAAAGTGGCCTCCAGCGTAGTTGCTGCAAATTCAGCCTTTTCGTCTTCCGTGATAAGAGGGCCACCAGGTGAGTCGATCGGTGGGTCGATCCGAATGCTGTGGCGAAGAGAAGCTGCCATTCTCCAGATGCTCCCATCTTCGGTTCGGAGGGAAGCAACCTTCCTTTCCCACGTCGTCTGCCTGTGGTCCTGGATGAGCTGCCTCACTTCGGCTCGTTTTCTTCTAAACCGTGCCCCATCCGCGGGACATTTGGTTCTTTGAAATCGTCGTCGAAGCCGATTTCTTTCGCGGATGCGGCGAAGGATGGAATGAGGCAGCGTCAGATGTCCAGAAGGGCGGATCAGTTTTATTGGCACGGTGTTCTGTAATGCTTGGTCCACGCCAGCTGTTATGACAGAAGCATATTCGTCCAGCATAGCTTGTGACGTCAGTGATGGCGGCTGTTCCGGTAAAATGTCGGACAGGATCTGCCTGTACCCTGTCCAGTCTGTTTTATCCAGGCATCGCACCGGCCGTGGGGGAAGTAACGTTGGGCAGCATCCCAGATAGGCGCAGACTGGGTAGTGGTCGCTGTCCAACGTCGGTGTCGCCACGAGAGAAAGCGAACTCGTGAGCCTACGGTGCAGCGCAATATCTAAGACGTCTTCGCTCCTGCCGTGATGCTGATGCGTTGGCCCATGTGGACCCGCGACGCGTACTCCGTTGTTCTGAGCCCATGTGAGCAGCGCTTCACCCCGAGGGTTCGGTGTAATTGAATGCCATGCAGCATTCTTTGCATTTAGATCCCCGAGAAAAAGCGACGGCCGTGACCCGGAGAAGATGACTTCGAAATCCTGTGTGGCTAGAGGTCGTTTTGGGGGGAGATAGAGTGACCCCACTGTGAGAGAGCCGATCGAAGTATCTACTTCAATGGCTGTCGCCTCTAGATGCAGTCGAGCTGGTAGGTCAATTTTTCTAGCAGCCAGGTCAAGCGAAACGAGGACCGCCGTGCCCCCTCCTCTTGTTTGCCGGTCATCCCGGTAAACTGCATAGCCTGGAACGCCGTATGAAGTTCCAGGACGGAGATGAGTCTCTTGCAGACAGACGATTGAGATTCTTGCCTTCCGTAGAAAGGCAAGCAATTCAGGGGTCTTTCGCTTCAATGCGCCGCCGACATTCCATGTGGCTAGGATGATAGATTTATTTAATTCTCGCCTATGGTCCATTTTGGTTTGGGAAAATAGTGGTAAGGGCGACAGTTAAAGCTTGCAGCTGTTGTTGCAATAGCGCAGCAGAGGACGTCAATGCTTCCAGGATGGAAGAGAGGGATGTAGCCAAAGTTGGAGTCGGCATCTGCGAGTCTGCAGCCCGCCTCTTCTGGAGAAGAGGAATTTTTATTTCTTCTGCTGTCTCCCTGGCGACCGGAGCCGGCGTCGAGAGTGGAGGAAAGTCAAGATGCTTGCACATGGTCAGACGTTGGGTTGCGTTGGTTGGGTCTCCCGGCTTCGACGCGTTGAAGGTACCAAGCGTCTTCTGTTGAGGAGAAGGCAGCTCTGTTTCAGCGGCGGTGTTCTTCGCCCCCTGGGTTGGTGCGCCTTTCCTCCGGAGGCTAGCCATCTTCATCTCCTTCTGTTTGGCGTAGACAGGGCAGGTCCTGAAAAATGCAGGATGGTTTCCTCCGCAGTTACAGCAACAAGTCTTCTTCCTTTCCGTATCCGGACATTGGATGCCTTCATGTGCACCAGCACACTTGTAGCATCGCGGGGCTGCCGTGCAGTTGGAAGATGCGTGTACGAATCGGGTGCACCGGTAACACATTTGTGGCTCCCTGTGCTGATATTTTGCCACCCTGACACGGGAATTGCCGATGTATCTTATGGCAAGCATTTCTTTTGTTTGCCATTCAGGGTTTTCCTTGACAACGACAAGGAAGAAGGTTCCCTGCCGCACCAGATGCACTCGTTCCACCGGAATCCCCATGGCGTCCATATATTCTTTCAGTAGCTCAACTGGGTAGGTGCACGGAAGTCCACGAACCGCGTAGAAATTGGCTCGTAGGGATTTCGGGCCCCAGGTCGAGAATTGTGCATTTGACTGCACCAACAGCTGCTTTATGGCCGCATAATCAGCCGCAGTCTTTAGTTGAAGTCTCGTCGAGTCGGTTGTATGGATTGCAGTAAAGGACTTGTCCGTTGCCTTGGATCGGACAAGTTTCAGCAAGGCCGCGTGGTCTACTACATCGTATATGATGAGTGCCGGGGGGCGTGGTTCCTTTTTTCGGCTTGCCGGGGATCCAGATGGTGCAGATGAATTTTCAGCCTCCATCGCCACGGGAGCAGAAGAGTTGTCCGTGTCCGGATCCGTGACGAGCGGTGAGAATTTATTACTCGTACTTACCGGGCGCTTATTAGTTGCTTCTTCAATGGAAAGGAATGGTGCGCTACGCTTCCCGGCTCCTCTGGGATCCTTGACGTGTCGCCAGTCGTCGTTGAATTTCGCGGCAGGGGCAAACGGCCCGTTCTGATGCATGGAAACGTCCATATTTAGAGCGCCGGCAGTATGAACAGGGTTTGAAGAAGTATTTTCCAGCTGCTGGTCGAGAGGAGTCCTTATAGTGTCCGCTGGCAGCGGCACGATGTCCATATTGGGCGCCACCGGCGCCTTGCTTCGCTGTCCCTCGATTATTTAATGATGTCAGCAACCAGGGTTAGAAGTATCCAGTAGAATATTCCAAGGGAGGCGTACGTCGAAATTTCTGTAGGTATATCCAGGTCTGATGGTCTATCCTCCGTCTCCAACGTTCCGAATCCAGGTGATGTCAGCAGGTCTCCAACGTCCGTGCGCCACTAAATCCGTTTTTTTACGCAAAATTTAATACAAGTTCGTTGTTGCAAATTTAAATCCATTTCTGCAATTGTAAAAAATCGCCAACACACACAGAGATAGATGTACTCTTGGCTACGTAACTTTTGCAAATGTCAAGTTATGACACTAAGATTTAAAGGGAATATCAACAACAGATGTACCAATTTAACAAAAAAAAACAGAACTCAAATCGGAACGATGGGAGCGCCACACGGTGGTTATTCAGGGAACTTTTTGTTCAAGGTAGTATACCAGCTAGGGTGATAAAACATTTAGCTCCAAACATTGCCCCGTACCTTGAGTTTATATTTAAAAAAATCCCTCACAGAGTGCAAAGTACCTAAGATTTGGAAAACCGCGCAAATAACGCCTATTTTATAAAAGTGGTGACAGGGAGGATCCCAGTAATTACAGACCTATATCTCTCACTTCTATCTGTTGCAAAATCTTAGAGCACATAATTGTCAGATCAATAATGAGACACCTTGACAATATTAACTTTTTAAAAGACAATCAACACGGATTCAGGAAAACCCGCTCCTGCAAGACCCAATTAGGATTATTTACACATGATTTACTTTTATCGGGTGAGAGAGGTAGGCAAGTGGATGCCATCTTCTTAGATTTTCAAAAGGCATTTGATAAGGTCCCACATGGTAAACTCATTCATAAATTAAAGGTCGCGGGTATGAACAAGGGCGCCATAAGTTGGGTTAAAGATTTCCTTTCAGAGCGGGAACAGAGGGTAGTCCTTGATGGCGCTAGTTCCGACGGCGTTCGAGTCACGTCGGGGGTACCTCAGGGAAGTGTGATCGGGCCGTTGCTTTTCTTGATTTTTGTTAACGATTTGAACCGCGAAGTGAAAAGTAAAATTAGGATGTTCGCGGATGACACGGTGATCTATCGGGAGATATCTGGGGATGAGGATCGTTTTATTCTAGAGCAGGATTTAGATTGCATTACTAAATGGTGTTCGAACTGGGGATTGACTCTAAATTATAATAAATGTTCAGTGGTAAATTTCTTTAAAAGATCAACGGGATTTGCTTACAAATTAGCTGGAGGTGACCTAGCAGTAGTTGATACGGTGAAATACCTAGGTGTCACATTCACAAAAGACTTAACTTGGGGGACTCACATACGTAAAGTCTGCGGTCAAGCATATAAAAAATTAGGATTCATTAGACGCATTGTCGGCAAAAGTGACTCGAAGGTCAAGGAACGTTGTTACCACGCTCTTAAGGGCCTCTCCACGTAAGGCCTCATTTAGAATACGCATGCAGCTTGTGGGATCCGAGTGAAAAAGGTCTCATTCGGGAAATTGAGAAGGTTCAACGCCGGGCAGCCCGTTTTGTAAAAAAATTCCTACGATAAAACGCAAAGCGTCACCGAAATGCTCATGGATTTGGGGTGGGAATCATTGGCTGAAAGACGATTCAATGCAAGATTGAAATTATTAAATAAATTTAGATCCGCATGTTTCAGCACCGAGGTCTCGCAAATTATTCGTACTCTTACATACATTAGTCGCTTGGATCATGCATATAAAATTCGGGAAATACATGCCAGAACTAGCCGACTCAAGGACTCCTTCTTCCCACGGACAATACGGGATAGCAACTGCAGGGTTATAGATAGGAAAAATTCCGCTTGCCACCCTCAGCGTCTAAAAAATAATTGGTTGTATTTAAATGCATGCTCTTCCACAAACCTTATGTGTTTTGCTATAATAACCCATTCTTTCCGAATGGCCTCATTCGTGTTCTGTTCATCTGTTTTTAAGTTTCCCTTTCAATCCCTCGTCCCTCTCCGCGGGGGCAAATTCCTGCTACCTGCAACGTTGGGTCGCATTCCCTGCCTTTTAGAGACTATTTGGGGGTAGAGTGTTTCGTGGTGCATTTTCATGTGGTGTTTCAATTTCTTGCTTGTTGTGTCCTGGCTTCCGTGTTGTAGGATGGCTTTCGTGCTGCATCATGGGGTTCAGTTTTTTAGTTGTTTTGCGGTATATGTGTTTGCATGAGTATTGGATGAAGGGATTTTTGCATGAGTGTTTGCGCTGCTGTGGGTGTAATTTTCCGTGTTGTTTTTTTGCTTGTGGTATTTTTCCTTTTTACGGTTGTGACCTTACACCCCCCGCCACACGCCCTTGCGGCGGCTTGCGGGGTATTAAGTAGATGTAGATGTATTATGTAGCTGTAGATGAATTATTATGGCCACAAGTTGTTTTGGTAGACTCGCTTAATCGGAATAATACAAGAGAGGTAGTCATGGTCACAGATTGATTGAGTTATTAATTTTAACTGATAAGAATACAAAATCATCAAAATTGAAACTGAAAACCCCAAAAATATAAAATTAAGGCCTATATTCAACATTTAGTCGAACTTTTTATTTTTTCCATAGTTTTCATATGAACCTGTGATTTTATGTGCACGATCATTTTATCGCATTAGTTGATATTTATTAAAATTCAAGTATCAACTAAGATTTCTATATGAATGACTGGTACCTAGGCACCGCCCACCACAAGCCCTTTCGAAAGCTTGAGGGTATTTTGAAAAATTAGATTGAAAAAACCCATGCGATGTCTTGGCAATGAGGATTTTAGTTAGTCATCTCAAACCTACTTAAACCGACCGATGATGAGCACAAGCTACCAAACGGTACAGTTGCCTCTTCTAAAAAAAACACAACCTGACATCCATCACTGCAATAAGACCTACATTAATTCTGCAGGAGATTGAGATGTTGCGGTGGCTAACGTACTGGCTTCCTACTGAGAGGGCTTGGGCTCGAATCCTGGAGACGGAAGGTATTTTTCACTGGTATCCCTATCTTTATGGATGAAGTACATTGTGGAGTGCACTTTGAGTGAGTGCACCGGGACGAGGGACGTTAAACCCCTAGGCACCTTTCGCTAAGGCTAGTTTAATGCCTACGCCAGGTTTCTCTCCACCCTGAGCCTTTCCTATCCATCCCTAAAGGTGCCAATAACCTTAGTTGTCGGTCGCCTCCTTGCAATATACTACCTTCAATTCTGCATACTTCCTACCGTTGTTCAATCTATCCAACGTCCCCATCCCATTCCTTCCCCTTTTTTGCTTGCCTGACATGGCCCCCTCAATTACTGTCTTCAACATTCATTGACAATCAGAATACCCTTACCACGTTTCTTGCCTCCTTTAGATTTCTCAAAGCAAACACGTTTTCCATCCTCCTCCACACATACATTTGAAAGCTCTCCAATCTAAGCCTATCATTCAGCTCGACCATGATTTCGCGCTGTATAAAACTTCGTTCCATATCCAATTTTTAACAAGAATTTGGCTTAAGACCCTTACTTAAAATCCATGTCTACATATTCTTCCTTCTTTTGAGGTTTATTTGCCTAAATTAACTCTTCTCCTCTACTCCTCTCTCCTCTTTGGTCTAAAACACTCATGAATTACGGAAACATCCACATGAGATACATCTACACACACAAATAAATAATTTCACACAGATAAATGCATAGGCTCAATTAAATTATTCTTGCAAGCATGATCGGTATGAAATAAATATCGACATGATGGAGATATATTTTTGTAATGCACAGCATTACTGCAAACAAAAAAAATTCAATGTATTAACGCCTATTTGAATGTGCGAATAATCATTTACAATTACGAATTTAAGTATGCAGACGAAATGTGGACAGATATAGTGTGAGTAATACGTCGAAAAAATTTGATCCATCTTTGATCACCATCGTCATCAGCAGCTATAAATTCGCTGAGGCCTTCCATTTCGAAGTCCTCTGTTCCCTATTGCCTCTCTGCATTTCTTGAAAACTATCCCCACTCACAAAGTCTCTACATCTGCTTCCTCGACGTGTTCCTTACTCTTCATTTCATCGCAGACATGAGAATTCTACGCGTATGCTTTTACAATGCGCCAAATGTGATTGTTTTTTTGTTCAACTTGTTTTCACGGGATGTTTCAGACTGTCTGATTTGCCTCAGGTGATCCATCCAATTCATTTTTAACCAATCATTTTTTTGTCAATATCCTATTTCCGATACTTCCTGTGACATTTTCCTCTTTCAGCTGCTGTTAACATCCATACATAATCATCATGCAAAGGATTGCTCAATACAATGTTTGTTATGACATATGTCCTTACTTTCGTGATAATGTTAGTGTATGTGATGGAAACCGTGAGGCTACTGGGCCACAAATATTTACTTGCATCGAATTATATCGTAGCAGGAGAGAATGGATTTTTGAATCACCAAGCAATTATAAAGAGTAATTGGTTGATTCTGAAAGGAAAGAATGGATCAATAAGGACAAAGAAAGGTGATAGAAAGGTGATTATGGTAGAACAGACCAGGTACTAGGATATTTAAAGTCTTATGGACGGAAAAGTACCCATGAAACAATTATCGCACGTGGCAGAGACGAGAGAGGAATTTAAGGACGGGCAAACTGAATGATAGGAGGTATTCGGTCAAATAATTTTAAATTCGGCTTGTCACGAGGCTGTTTGTCTCGGAAAAAAATATTCGAGATGGGAAAGCATTCGTGTAAAAAAAATCTTACTGCCATGTTTCCATGCTTGCACACTGAACAGGCCTACCTCGAATGAGGGCCTGTGTGTGTGCGAGTGTATACGTGGTGTGTGCGTGAGTGTTGAAGGGGCATGTGGGGCGGAAGGTGGGGGGAAGGGTCGGGGCGTTACATGCGCGCGATTCCGGAGGCTTAATAGAGGAAGCGACAGCTTGCCCCGAAACAATGCGGTAAGACAAACCTCTGTGCTTGACCAACCTGCAAAGTTCGTGCCTCGGCCTCGAGCCCCCCAATTCCCGGCCATTAATTCTCATCCCCTCCCTCCCCGTCGCGCCCCCCACGGACACAAAACCTCCCTTCGAGCACTAACCACCCCCTCCGGATCCGATACCCTTTCCATTCCATGCCCTTTCCCGACCCCATCCACCATTTGGCACGTATAAGTCCATCTCGCCCTTCGGCGGGACACGAAATTACGCTCGGTCGGCAAGCCCTTCTCTTTAATTTATTATTTTTTCGCTCCAGAAGAGGGAGATCGTATATATTCAGAGCGGGAGGTAACAGAAATTGCTTTGACGTTTACCGAAAAGAAATGTTCATAAATATCCTCCACAGATGGGATATTACTTTTTCCTGCAAGCAGCTACACGCCTGTTGGACACGAACTCTAGGGTTGGGGTACGTTTAAGTTTTCATGCAGGTTACATTTGTTGGGAAAAACATGAAAGCGTCAATGCCGAAAGGGTTATTTTTTAAATGAAACACCTAAACTACTTTCTAATAAAATTCAAATATGGACCAGGCATATTGTAAACGATAAGATACACGATAATTAAATGGTAATCACGTGATATTTATATTTTTTATCAACTCACTTAAGCGTGTATTGGTAAACATTAGGTATCCTCTCATTATGCTGCCAATTGGCCGACGATCACTGCTCAAAATTCACATCAAAACCGATAATAGCAGCGGATTCTGTTTGTGGAAATGAATATTTTCAACAAAATTTGGAACTAGATATCTAAACGAAAACACTTGCAGTCAGACTTTGATGGAAGAGAAAGAGAAGGATGATTGTTCGAATGCAGATTCATGCGCTTAATTTTGGCGAACTAAAAACCAAGCACCACAATGAGGGAGCTGGATCACGAAGAACATAGGTATTCATGCGCACACCATTAGCTTGGATCCATAGCTACAATCATGTTATCATCATATACCTGTTTATCGATTTTAATAATCGATGCTTGGTGCTATCCTTCTATGGAATGTGTGTTGTTTCATTTTAATCGCATCTGTACACATCACATTGTTCGTATATTCCCCAGCCATCTCCATGGCATCACGTTCAAATGACATAATTGGTAACGCAAGCATTTAAATATAACTGAAGTATACATACAAAATAATGAACAACCAAGAAGTTTTTATTAAATATTTCCATTTAAATATCAGCTTTTATCCTACCATGGGAAATTCGTTGGCCTGTTATTTATATTTTTGGATACTCATGCCTACATATTGTAAAAGTTACCGTGAAAAAGTGTCGAAAAATCCATGTTTCCGAACGAGGCCTAAATACGGTGAAATAAATATTCTAATTCACTGTATTAAGCGATTTACATATTACCCTGTACTTCACCTCAAGATGAGGAAAATTGGGAAACCAAAAATTTGGCTGGTTGTAATGTAGTAGCATTTAATTTCCGATGGTCCGATCGATATGTTAATTGATAAATTTTAGTAAATGTATGACTGACCCCTGCTAAGCATGGGAAAGTTAAGCAATGAAAAGTAAAATTAGGGTTCTATCATCCAAGCGAGTGAACGATTAATTTGCAGCCTTTCAACAAAACAAAATAATTTCTTCATTTGAATTTATATTCCAAATTATCTCATTTCGGAAGACTTTCGTTACACAATCGCTAAGAGGAGTGTAGATTCATTTACCAATGATATCACATTATTGTTACCGTTTCGGCAAATTCAAAGAGCAGAAAGACGCATTCAGAGAGCTCACTTGACACTCCGCCACTATTCCTGAACATCTAGTTCTGACAGGATCCGGAAGTTCCAAGTACCCCCCGGGCCACCAATGGATCACTCGACCCTCAAACAGGGCGCGCGCTCAACTGACCAATTCGAACAGCTCGAAAAAGAACGACAACCAGGAGGAAGGTTCATTCCCTCACTAACGACCCACGCGTCCATCCTTAAATGGCATTCTACACCGCCCCCCCCCCCCACGAGAGGTAGAAACCTAGTGCAACCAAGTGCCGGCCCCATTCCGGTGCCCACTTTCCTTCTTTCAACCCCTTTGGGCCAAACACCCCATTTCCCTTCCAAACACGACTCCAACCCCCGCCCCATCCAGCACCCACGCCAAGGGAGACAACCACTTCGGGTGGTGTAATAATTTATGAGTCAGCATTCGGGTCGTTTTCGGGGCGGACGGGAGCGGAGGTTCCCGGCCATACCCATCGTCACCGCCGCCGCCGCCAGCACGAGCGACCCTTTCCGAATGGGGACTAGAGGGGGGGGGGCATTTGTCAAACCACCAGCACGCACCACTCGCAGCATCGGTGTAGGTGGACGAGTGGCTGGCTCTGCGCGGTGGCAAGGAAATTGGTTCGGGGACGGAGGGTCGCCGGTGGGCGCTGCGAAATAACGCCAAGGCGGGGGAGGTTGGGGGACGAGGGCCGCTTTCGACAAAATAGGAAAACGCATTCCACACACACTTCACGAGAGACTCACCGACGAATTAAGAGAACTGGTTCTAATACCATGGAAGCGCCATTCATCGGGCGCACATGACAAGAATTCACTTCAAAATCTCAGCGACAAATAACTCGGCAGTGGCCTTTCATAGGTAAACCCGACCAAATCCGTGGGGTGCAAAGAGGTATAACTCTGAAGAATAAACTGAACGGATCCATCAAGGGGCAGAGACTCAATATGAAGTGAGGCAAAGAAGTGACTTCATTCCAGAAGTAAAAATAAGAGAAGTTTGTGTGATAGTTAACATCTCGCAGACCTAAATGCAAAAACTTTATAGACCCATTCACGCTCACGCACAATGCAGGTACCCATCATTTGGGCAACGACGCATTACCTGGCGGAGAGGAATGGGAGGAATGATGGCAAAGAAATGAGCATTACCTGTGCATGTAAGTGCATGAACGTGTGTGTAAAAAGAAAATGCATGGTTTCTTTGGAATTGTAGCTTATGAAATAAAATCCACTATATTTATTTATTGAAACAGAGGACGAATCTTTCAAAAAGTTAACAGACCTTGCCAGCCAACAAGTACGAAGATACTATACCAAGAGTGTAAAAGTGTAAATATTTCAGCAGAAAGGAGAGTAGTTTGCGTATTGAAAGTCTTTGGAAGTGCTTTACTATATATAATTATATATATATATATATATATATATATATATATATATATATATATATATAGTAAAGCACTTCCAAAGACTTTCAATACGCAAACTACTCTCCTTTCTGCTGAAATATTTACACTTTTACACTCTTGGTATAGTATCTTCGTACTTGTTGGCTGGCAAGGTCTGTTAACTTTTTTATATATATATATATATATAAATAAATAAATATATATATATATATATATATATATATACATACATATGTGTGTGTGTAAAAATATCTTAGAAATAGAACGCTCTTCGGCGACACACAAATATATAAAAACACAGATGTAGATTTTTAGAATATAGAGACACAAAGAAAGGACGCTCACAATTTGTTATTTGACGTTCCGACAGCTCGGCTGTCGTCTTCAGAATCTGAAGACGACAGCCATAAAGCAGGCTTTGAATCTTTTGCCAATCAATTAAACTCTTCACTACCCGAGTTCAAAACCCGCTTAATTCATGTCAACGTGGAAGAAACTTGGACAGAATTTGTCAATATCATGCAAAAAGGAATCGTAGATTTCATACCAATAAAATACATCAAAGCAAATCGGGACCCCAGGTGGTACAATAAAGACGTTAGAAAAGCCCTTCGAAAGCAGAGAATGCTACACTCTAGGGTAAAGAGAGCAGGCGTGAACACATCCTCCCCTGAGAATAAACAATTATGGGTCACATATAGATCCTCTAAAATTGAAACCAAAACACAATTACGTAGCGCTTTACTGGACTTTAAACGCAAAGTACTTTGCGAGCACATGGACACTGACCCTAAAGCTTTTTGTCATATGTTAGGGAAGTAAATGGGAGTAAACAAACCGTGGCTTGCTTGAGGGATTGTAGCAATATAATTCATACAGACAGCGAGGGTAAAGCTAACATCCTAAATTCATTCTTCCAAAGCGTTTTCTCGAATGATGTTGCCACCGCATATCTCCAAAAAACAATACATATTCCACCCATGGAAAAAAAAACAGTGGACCAACAAGGAATTCTAAAATTGCTTAATGAGATTAAACCCAACAAATCCCCGGGTCCCGAAAATATACCAGCTAGGGTGATAAAACATTTAGCTCCAAACATTGCCCCGTACCTTGAATTTATATTTAACAAATCCCTTACAGAGTTCAAAGTACCTAAGATTTGGAAATCCACGCAAATAACCCCTATTTTTAGAAGTGGTGACAGGGAGGATCCCAGTAATTACAGACCTATATCTCTCACTTCTCTCTGTTACAAAATCTTAGAGCACATAATTGTCAGTTCAATAATGAGACAACTTGACAATATTAACTTTTTAAGTGACAATCAACACGGATTCAGGAAAACCCACTCCTGCGAAACCCAATTAGGAATTTTTACACATGATTTACTTTTATCGGGTGAGAGAGGTAGGCAAGTGGATGCCATCTTCTTAAATTTTCAAAAGGCATTTGATAAGGTCCCAAATGGTAAACTCATTCATAAATTAAAGGTCGCGGGTATAAACAAGGGCGCCATAAGTTGGGTTAAAGATTTTCTTTCAGAGCGGGAACAGAGGGTAGTCCTTGATGGCGCTAGTTCCGACAGCGTTCGAGTCACGTCGGGGGTACCTCAGGGAAGTGTGATCGGGCCGTTGCTTTTCTTGATTTTCGTTAACGATTTGAACCGCGAAGTGAAAAGTAAAATTAGGATGTTCGCGGATGAGACGGTGATCTATCGGAAGATATCTGGGGATGAGGATCGCTTTATTCTAGCACAGGATTTAGATTGTATTACTAAATGGTTTTCTAACTGGGGATTGACTCTAAATTATAATAAATGTTCAGTGGTAAATTTCTTTAAAAGATCAACGGGATTTGCTTACAAATTAGCTGGAGGTGACCTAGCAGTAGTTAAAACGGGAAAATACCTACGTGTCACATTCACAAAAGACTTAACTTGGGCGACTCACAAACGTAAATTCTGCGGTCAAGCATATAACAAATTGGGATTCATTAGACACATTGTCGGCAAAAGTGACTCGAAGGTCAAGGAACGTTGTTACCACGCTCTTGTAAGGCCTCATTTAGAATACGCATGCAGCGTGTGGGATCCGAGTGAAAAAGGTCTCATTCGGGAAATTGAGAAGGTTCAACGCCGGGCAGCCCGTTTTGTAAAAAATTCCTTCGATAAAGCGTCACCGAAATTCTCATGGAGTTGGGGTGGGAATCATTGCCTGAGAGACGATTCAATGCAAGATTGAAATTATTAAATTAATTTAGATCCGCATGTTTCACCACCGAGGTCTCGCAAATTGTTCGTACTCCTACATACATTGGTCGCTTGGATCATGCATATAAAATTCGGGAAATAGATGCCAGAACTAGCCGACTCAAGGACTCCTCCTCCTTGCCACCCTCAGCGTCTAAAAAATGATTAGTTGTATTTAAATGCATGCTCTTCCAATGACCTTATGTGTTTTACTATAATAACCCATTCTTTTCGAATGACCTCATCCGTGTTCTGTTCATCTGTTTTTAAGTTTCCCTTTCAATCCCTCGTCCCTCTCCGCGGGGGCAAGTTCCTGCTACCTGCAACATTGGGTCGCATTCCCTGCCTTTTAGAGACTCTTTGGGGGTAGAGTGTGTCGTGGTGCATTTTCATGTGGTAGTGATGTTTCAATTTCTTGCTTGTTGTGTCCTGGTTTCCGTGTTGTAGGATGGCTTTCGTGCTGCATCATGGGGTGCAGTTTTTTAGTTGTTTTGCGGTATATGTGTTTGCATGAGTATTGGATGAAGGAATTTTTGCATGAATGTGTGCGCTGCTGTGGGTGTAATTTTTGGTGTTGTTTTTTTGCATGTGGTATTTTTCCTTTTTACGGTTGGTGACCTAACACCCCCCGCCACACGCCCTTGCGGCGGCTTGCAGGCTATTATATAGATGTAGATTTAGATGTAGAAGGAAAGCAACTACTAAGTACTTTACTCATCGCTTCCCCTTATTAAGTGAACAGAAACAAAATAAATCGTTTAACTACAAAACAATATGCATACTTTACTGAAATAGCTTTGTAGTCATTAATGCCCTTATTTTATAGGAATCGGATTAACAGCCTGTTGTAAAAACATTTAACAAATATATGTAAAATTGATGTCACGAAATCCTGTTTATGCCGATTTTCCTATGCAACAATTGTCTAAGTAAATCTATAGAGTTCAAATTTACCAGTGACTTAAAATATATTAATATTATCCCAGACAAAAGTGTCCCTACGTGGTCGTCGAGCTTTGAGAGGACATGTAATTTGGAGTCAGGTAGTCTGTAGACTCGACAAAATCTTCTGTGACCAACATCCATGAAGTAATAAAAAACACTTTCCAAATCGCTGCTATCTCCTCCATGACGATAACTGCGAAGCTGTACACATTTTGTTGTACTTGAAGATTTATATTACGAAATCGTATGTGCCCACCAATTCTCCATCCACACGCAGTGGATGGAGAATTGGTGGGCACCCATGCACCCATGGATTTAACTATTCCCATTAGTTTACAATTTCCCTCTCCTACTCTTTCATCAACCAATTACGAATCAAGTATGCCCCTCTGCTTAAAACCTTTGGGCACCCCAGTATTCCCTCGTCCCCCTATCATCCCGCCAGTAACTCGTACTCTTAATAAAGTCGTTTAAAATACCGATATATGACAATGACTCATTTATTTTTTTATTTATATTAAAAAACAATGAGACAATGTTTTAGCTAATTATAAAAATTTTATTTAATAGGTAATCTACCGGTTAAGGTAGGTTTTTGGATGGACACAATTAACTACCAAACAGATATTTTATTACTCCTAACAAAACAAAATCCATCATCCTACCATATATCAGGTCACTCTTCATCTCTGAGTACCTTCTTCCTCCCTTCATCTCGTCCAACATCCATATCCTGTTCCTTCCCTTTCCTCGTTTGCCTAACATTCTCCCCTCAATTACAGTCTTCAACATCCCACTGCCGGTCAATACCCCTTCAGCCACTTTTCCTGCCTCCATTGGATTTCTCCCAACAAACCCCTCTCTTCGCCCACCATACCAAGTACTTCCTCGTTTGTTTTCTTCTCTGTCTATTTCACCTTATCTATTCTTCTCCACACCCACATTTCAAAAGCCTCTAGTCTACGTCTATCCTCCTGCTTCAATGACCACGTTTCCGCGCCGTACATAGCTACGCTCCATATCAAAGTTTTTACGAGTCTTTTCTTAACATCCTTACTCAACGTCCCCGTCATCAATTCCCTCCTCCTTGTGAAAGTCTCTTTGCGTAGCGCATTCTACCCCTTACGTCCCTACTAATTTGACCGTGTTGGTCGAAAATACTACCGAGATACGTAAACTGTTCCAGCTGCTCTAGCTTTTGCCCTCCTATGTTAATTTTTAGCCAAGTCTTTTTCTTTCTAGAGAATCGCATAACCTTTGTTTTATTAATATTGATTTTCATCCCATACCTGTCGCACTATATTTCCAATTCACCCAGCAATGCTTTCAACCCATTGGCTGACTGACAAACTAAAGCTTGGTCATCAGCGAAACTAACTGATTTTACGAATTCCCCGCCTACTTTCATTTCTACCTCCAGTTCTTCCCGTGCCTCTTTGATCATATCCTCTGCATACAGGTTGGACAGCAGCGGTGATAATGGGCAACCCTGCCTTACACCTCTTTCTAACACTGCCCAACCTAACTCTTCGTTTCCCAACCGTGCCTGAGTAGTCTGAGACATGTACAGGTTGCAGATTAGCCTCCTTCCCCTCCAATCTATTCCTATTTTCTGCAATATACTCATTAGTTTCTCCCAATTCACTCTATCAAGCGCTTTCTCGAAATCTACGAAACAGGCAAATACCTCCTGGTTGTGTTCTATATTCCTCTCGATTAATAATCTCATTACTGCAATGGCATCACCCGTACCTCTCCCCTTCCTAAACCTGAACTGGTCATCCCCTGAGTAGTCGTTCGCCCCACTCTCTATCCTTTTGTTTATGATCCTGAGAACAACTTAAACTGCGTGGGATATCAAACTTATCGTCCTGTAGTCCTCACATTATGTAGCCTTTACCTTTTTCGGAATAGGAACTAAAACTGATCTCACAAAGTCTTCCGGCCAGATTCTGTGCTTATAGATATTACGAATCAGCCCATATAGCCTCTTCCTCCCACATTTTTCTAAACCTTTCAATAGTTCCGCGGGAATGTTATCCACCCTCACGGCTGTATTTAGCTTCATTTCCCTTAATGCCCTTTCTATCTTATCGTCGAGTATGCCTGGACTTAAGCTATCTTTCTCCACGCCGTTCCTTTTTTATGTCTATCTTTGTTGGTCTAAGTTCTTTATTATACAGTTCTCTATGTAATCCTTTCACCTCTCTTGAATCTTTCCTCTATCAATTATTATCTTACCCACTTTATTTCTAACTGTTATCATAGATCTCCCTTTCTTACTTCCCAATAAAAATGTAACACAGTGCATTAATGAAGATTCAGTTTTAATTTTTGGTCTGCTTTCTATCCAGAATTTAATATCAAGAGCCAGATGGAATGAACAGGTACATGCCAGTAAAGCCTCCATCCGTTGAATTTTTTATCCGCGGTCCAATCGGTTGCGCTTCCGTTCACTGATCTCTCGTTGACGATTCAACGTTTAACAGCCTCGTGAATTCACTCCATTTCTTCCAGTCAATCAAAACCCGGCACGGCCTCTCATCACCTGACTAATGTATGCGGTAATCCCCCAAATAGTGTACCTCCTCTTTGGAAGCTGCGTCGTGCCGTGCTGCGGGTCTTATCTCTTATCATCCTTTTGGCCGTTCCCAGTCCTCGCTTTAATCTCCACTTCTCCTTTCTTCATTCCGACGATTCTCCAGACGCCACCGATACTCCCAATTGCTTGAACCGTTCCGTAACCTCATTCTACCTGACCGCTTTAATCTATTTAGGAAACTGTTCCGGTTTTCCCACGCTTTGGCCTTATCTATCCACACACACCTGCACCCGAAATCTTCCATTTCCCTGGCAAGTCGTTGGGGAGAGACTTGCAAAAAAAGCATTTCTCTCACGAACCTGTAAAATAGAAGAAATACTTTTTCGCAGAAAGCCACTGAATGAGCCACGAACTCATCTCTGGAGCTTCCGGTTTGCCATTGCAAAATTCGTTTCTCATGGTCTTCTACATCAATACCCTGCGAGCCACCAAAAAGCTGTTTGGCAGGGAGTGCAGCACCAGGAGGAAGGGGTAAGGGATGAGGGGGTTTGGGTTTTTCAAACGCATGGATCCCAGTAATTACAGACCTATATCTCTCACTTCTATCTGTTGCAAAATCTTAGAGCACATAATTGTCAGTTCAATAATGAGACACCTTGACAATATTAACTTTTTAAGTGACAATCAACACGGATTCAGGAAAACCCGCTCCTGCGAAACCCAATTAGGATTATTTACACATGATTTACTTTTATCGGGTGAGAGAGGTAGGCAAGTGGATGCCATCTTCTTAGATTTTCAAAAGGCATTTGATAAGGTCCCACATGGTAAACTCATTCATAAATTAAAGGTCGCGGGTATGAACAAGGGCGCCATAAGTTGGGTTAAAGATTTTCTTTCAGAGCGGGAACAGAGGGTAGTCCTTGATGGCGCTAGTTCCGACAGCGTTCGAGTCACGTCGGGGGTACCTCAGGGAAGTGTGATCGGGCCGTTGCTTTTCTTGATTTTCGTTAACGATTTGAACCGCGAAGTGAAAAGTAAAATTAGGATGTTCGCGGATGAGACGGTGATCTATCGGAAGATATCTGGGGATGAGGATCGATTTATTCTAGCACAGGATTTAGATTGTATTACTAAATGGTGTTCTAACTGGGGATTGACTCTAAATTATAATAAATGTTCAGTGGTAAATTTCTTTAAAAGATCAACGGGATTTGCTTACAAATTAGCTTTACGAAGGACTTTTCTAACGTCTTTATTGTACCACCTGGGGTCACGATTCACTTTAACGTATTTTATAGGTATGAAATCTATGATTCCTTTTTGCATAATATTGACAAATTCTGTCGAAGTTTCTTCCACGTTAGCATGAATTAAGCGGGTTTTGAACTCGGGTAATGAAGAGTTTAATTGATTGGCAAAAGATTCAAAGTCTGCTTTATGGTAATTATAAATTTTTCTTTTTGGCTTAATAATCTTTTTCGTTCCTCTGTCCAAGTGGGTATTAACTGCTTTATGGTCACTCAAGCCCTCGTCAGTTATTACACTAATAATACGTTCAGGCGTGTTTATAAGAAATAGGTCCAATATGTTCTTTCCTAGGAATGACATGCGTACTGCTTGATGGAGAGAGTTTCTTTGAATCAATTTTATCAAGGAATTGCAAGAGTCGC
Organism: Hetaerina americana; assembly: GCF_022747635.1. Classification (NCBI taxonomy): domain Eukaryota; kingdom Metazoa; phylum Arthropoda; class Insecta; order Odonata; family Calopterygidae; genus Hetaerina; species Hetaerina americana. The sequence continues at coordinate 9,668,770 of NW_027286741.1, forward strand.
ACTCGCGGGTCCCAGATTTAACGATATTGCTGTCGATCGATTTATCGATGCCAGGGAGGTTAAATTCGCCACCAATTATGTTCATGCTGTTATTATATTTACGTGTAAATTTGTAAATTTGATCATTAAGTCATAAAAAGTGTTCGGTTGTTAAATACTTTAAAAGATCAACTGGATTTGCTGATAAATTAGCAGGAAGTGACCTTGCAGTAGTAGATACGGTAAAATACCTAGGTGTTACATTCACAAAAGACTTAAATTGGGAGACTCACATACGTAAAGTGTATCGTCAAGCATATAAAAAATTGGGATTCATTAGACGCATTGTCGGCAAAAGTGACTCGAAGGTCAAGGAACGTTGTTACCACGCTCTTGTAAGGCCTCATTTAGAATACGCATGCAGCGTGTGGGATCCGAGTGAAAAAGGTCTCATTCGGGAAATTGAGAAGGTTCAACGCCGGGCAGCCCGTTTTGTAAAAAATTCCTTCGATAAAGCGTCACCGAAATTCTCATGGAGTTGGGGTGGGAATCATTGCCTGAGAGACGATTCAATGCAAGATTGAAATTATTAAATTAATTTAGATCCGCATGTTTCACCACCGAGGTCTCGCAAATTGTTCGTACTCCTACATACATTGGTCGCTTGGATCATGCATACAAAATTCGGGAAATAGATGCCAGAACTAGCCGACTCAAGGACTCCTTCTTCCCACGGACAATACGGAATAGCCACTGCAGGGTTATAGATAGCAAAAATTCCACTTGCCACCCTCAGCGTCTAAAAAATAATTAGTTGTATTTAAATGCATGCTCTTCCACTAACCTTATGTGTTTTATTATAATTACCCATTCTTTCCGAATGACCTCATTCGTGTTCTGTTAATCTGTTTTTAAGTTTCCCTTTCAATTTCTCGTCCCTCTCCGCGGGGGGGAAATTCCTGCTACCTGCAACGTTGGGTCGCATTCCCTGCCTTTTAGAGACTCTTTGGGGGTAGAGTGTTTCGTGGTACATTTTCATGTGGTGTTTCAATTTCTTGCTTGTTGTGTCCTGGCTTCCGTGTTGTAGGATGGCTTTCGTGCTGCATCATGGGGTTCAGTTTTTTAGTTGTTTTGCGGTTTATGTGTTTGCATGAGTATTGGATGAAGGGATTTTTGCATGAGTGTGTGCGCTGCTGTGGGTGTAATTTTCGGTGTTGTTTTTTTGCATGTGGTATTTTTCCTTTTTACGGTTGGTGACCTAACACCCCCCGCCACACGCCCTTGCGGCGGCTTGCGGAGTATTATGTAGATGTAGATGCTAGTGGCCAGCCTACTCCCTAGCGACGGATTGTGGGGTCTCATGAAGATGTAGTTTTAGAACCATAAGTTTGATATCCCAGGCAGCTAAAGTTGTTCTTAGGTCCATCAATCAGAGGATGGAGATTAGGACAAATGATTACTTCGGGGATGATCATTTTATATTTAGGAAAGGGAGAGGCACGCGTGATTCCATTGCAGAAAAGATATAACTAACCGAGAGGAATATAGAATGCAATCAGAACTTGTTTACCTGCTTTTTTAGATTTCGAACAGGCGTTGGAAAGAGTAAATTGGAAATATTTAATGAGTAATTTGTAGAAAATAGGAAAAATAGATTAATCAGCAACCTGTACATGTCTCAGACTGCTCAGGTGCAAGTGGGGGACGAAGGGTCTGGACGGGTAATGTTAGGAAGGCAGGTCATTATCACCCATACTGGTCAACATATAGTAGAAAGACACAATTAAAGAGGCATGGTAAAAAATGGAGATAGGTATGATAGTTGGTTGGTGGTATGGGAGTTCGCAAAATCAGTTGGGTTTTTAATGAACAATTTCTAATGTGTCTGTCAGCCAAGGGTTTGCTAGCATTGATGTATGATTTTCAAATTAGGACGATAGATATGGGATGAGAATCAACATAAATAAACGAAGGTTATCCAATTTTCCAGAAAGAAAAAGGCTTAGGCTATCACTGAAATGAGGGCGAAAAATAGAGCAGGTGGAACAGTTTACGCATCTCGGAAATGTTCCGGACCAACACGGCCAAAGTAGTAGGGTCGTAAGCAGACGAATTGCACTAGAAAAAGAGGCTTTCAAAAGGAAGTGGGACTTGATGACAGGGACGTTAAGTCAGGATGCTAAGAAAAGGCTCGTCAAAACTTAGATGCGGAGCGTAGCTGCGTGCGGTGCGGAAACATAGACACTGTGCGCAAAAATTATCGATAATACTTATTCCTAACGTAATTGTTCGCTGCAGTGCCCTCACACCGCGCAGACTCTGTGGTGTGGGGCCTGACCTTCAACACGTCCAAGGGCCTGCAAGTGGTCATTCAGGCGAGATCGTGTTCATAGTGGACCCCGGACGAGTTATTCGGTGCAATCTTAAAATGCAGTAAACGAATGAACAGCGGCACGCCATAAAATTTGGGCTAGGCTGTGGAAACCGGGTACTGAGGCGTTGGCTACGAGTTGCAAAATGTTCACGGGTGAAAGTATGTCACCAACTGCCGTTTTTAAGTGCCACACGATCATCAAGGATCGCTGAAAAACTGTGAAGGACGAGCCCTGCACTAGACGGCCGTCGACGGCAAGAGCCAACGGCAACGTGCAAAATGTGCGTAAATTGTTGAATTCAGACTATTGGATAACCGTATGATGACAATGCACACTATTTTAACTGAAATTTTACCCGTGCAAAAGATCTACGCTAAATTTGGCTAATACTGGGTCGCACCCAAAAGTGATAGGACTGATTTTTTTAAAGAATTTTATTGACGATATACTTAAATCGACTTAATAATCTTCAAAGTATGCTCCTTGAGCTGCTACACACTTAGTATAACGTTGTTCCCATTCCCCGTACGCCAGCTGGAAATTTTCTTCAGGGATGCCGTTGATGACCCTCGTCGAAGCCTCTTAAACGGCCTTTATCGAGTCAAAACGTCGTCCCTTGAGCTGTCTTTTCATCAGGGGGAAGAAGAAGAAGTCCGGTAGTGCCAGATCGGGAGAATAGAGCGGGTGCGGCAACGTGGCGACGCCGTATTTGGCCAGGAGCTGTCGGTCGACACTCAGAATTTTCGGCTCTATCTTGGCCCACACCTTGCGCATGGCCAAATCCTGTGAAATAATGCGTTGGACGTTGGATGCAGACAGACCCAACTGGTCTGCAATTTCTTCACTGGTTAAGCGTCGGTCTGTGTTCAGCAGTGTCATCACTCTGTCCACATTCGTGTCGGTTCTTGCCGTCGACGGCCGTCCGGAGCAATGGTCGTCTTCAACGAGCTCCCTACCCTCTTTAAACAACTTGTGCCACTCAAATACTGTGGAACGGCTTAAGGCAGGGTCCCCATAAGCCTGCTTGATTATATCGAGGGACCTTGACTATAATTTTTCAAGCAAATGGCCAGAAATTTATGAAGGCATCGGCAAGATGCCTTATGTCATGTTCTGTTCATCTGTTTTTAAGTTTCCCTTTCAATCCCTCGTCCCTCCCCGCGGGGGCAAATTCCTGCTACCTGCAACGTTGGGTCGCATTCCCTGCCATTTAGAGACTCTTTGGGGGTAGAGTGTTTCGTGGTGCATTTTCATGTGGTAGTGATGTTTCAATTTCTTGCTTGTTGTGTCCTTGCTTCCGTGTTGTAGGATTGCTTTCGTGCTGCATCATGGGGTGCAGTTTTTTAGTTGTTTTCGGTATATGTGTTTGCATGAGTATTGGATGAAGGGATTTTTGCATGAGTGTGTGCGCTGCTGTGGGTGTAATTTTCCGTGTTGTTTTTTTGCATGTGGTATTTTTCCTTTTTACGGTTGTAGACCTAACACCCCCCGCCACACGCCCTTGCGGCGGCTTGCGGGGTATTATGTAGATGTAGATGTAGAAGATTAGGTTAGTCATTATGAGTGAAATTGGTGAAAGGAGGTATGCGTTCTTTCATAGCATAAAATGAAGCTTTTTAAATTTTTCTCTCCCGCAAGAGAGAAATGCAAAAGAGTGCCTACATGATTACAGACCAAAGCAATAACGATTTCCATTAATAGAGTCAAAAATGCCCATAAGAACGAAAAAATCATCCAATTTATAACCTGAGAGAAAGAGAAGAGGTGACTAGCTATTTTCGCGCTTAAGTAAACATTCTTCAAGAGCGTAATTGGTGTGTTTTTACACAAAAAATTGATGTGATAATGTAATACTAAAATAAAGGTCGGGCATGAATGGTAAAATCAGAAAATAAGCCAGTCGAACATATTCAAGAATCCTTTTCTCCTCACTTTAGTGTTCAGCACCACAACAGGATCAATATAAAACACTTTTTAAAGCATGCATATAGTGTCTCAACATAAACCACCTCTTAAATTTCATCGCCAGTGTCTCAAAAGCCCATAGCGCACGCTTTATGGTACTTGGTAAGGTAGTGCGCGGTTTATTATGTAACCCGAATCACGGCATTAGTAGTAAAGGCAGAAATAAATTGCTTAAAGGACTATGACTTCCGGCAGTGTAATAAGCCAGGCAAAAACACTATCGAGATTAAAGGTAATTTTCTAGTCACTTGTGCTACAATATCTTCTTAACACAAGGAAACAAGAACTTGGACGATTCCAATGGCTGCTGTGTAGTATACGTAAAAACGACGGCGGACGTGATATTAAATATCTACGTCAAGGTTTCTGTTTCTTTTCATCCCAGCAGCCTTCACTTTTATTCCAAGCCCGTCCCCTTCCTCATAGCGGCAACATAACCATCGCCACGCCAACCCCCCAACCACGCCTCCGAGCCCCTCCATCCCCCTCCCGTCCTATCTCAACCCTTTTATCTCCCGGGGTCTTTCGCAACCCCCGTCGAAGCTCAGCCTCTCGCTCCGACTCCCACCACTCGACACCATTTGTATCCGAAATACCACATTCCTTCTTCCTTCAATCTTGGGACCATTGTTCCTCTTAACTCCACCCATTCGTCTCCTCAAGAGAACTCTCCGTTCCTCCTTCCCCTGCTAGATCTTATTCTGCCGCTCTCACTTTCTCTCTCCCTCTTCCAATCTACAGTAACTCTTCCCGCCTCCTTCCCTCCGCACTTACGACCCCCTCCTCCGGTTGCGCCATTTCGCAGGCAACCCCCCCAACCTCCCAAATCCCTTCCGTGAGATCCCATCTCTTCGTAGCTGCACCCTACCCACCCCACTCCCGCACCTCTCCCCCCCTCCCCCGCCAGGAACTGTAAAATCGAGGGTGCGGATTGGAGTTCCTAATGCTAAGTTCTCTCAGCATCTCCTTCCCCTCGTGAGAATGTCAGTGGGGAGAATTTACCCCGCCCCATGCAAGCACCTACATTTGCACCCCAACGAGTATCCACCCCCAATAAAAGGCGGACACCTAGTAGGAATAGATGGTGAAATCCTAATAAATAAATTAATCAAAAAACAATATCAGTGTGATTTATTTTTTCAATTTAGGACGACAGGCATTTTCATATTGCCTCTATTCACTTATTCGGCGCTTTTTTCGCGACTAATTGGCAAATAGGTAACCTGTGGCTATCTCATATTTCAATGCACATAAATACAAGCGTATCAAATACATTGAACTGAATTACGACGAAAAAAATCATCGTAGCGGGACGCAATCATGATGGAATGTAGTAAAATCAAAAGATAAGAAAAAATAAAGAGATAACAAGTACGTTTTGATACGCGGAGAAAGGAACATACAAAATTTGATTTGTAGATGATAAAGCTCTACACCAAGACAAGACAGATGTTCTACCAAAAATAGCTATATTGATTGAAGAATGGGACAAAAGTGGACAATTTTAATATAAGTAATCGGAAAAAGAGATAACTTGTTTAACAAGAATTGATAAATAAACACCAAAACAAACAGTAAAACAGTAAATATTTTACTATTTACAAACTACAAACAGTAAATATTTTACCATTTACAACTACAAAATACCGGGACATTATCCGGAAGGGTAGTCACTACTCAGTTAGTGATAGTGGTCGATTACACAAAAAATTACTATAAATTCGTAATCTCCTTACGTACAAGCAATTATTTTAACTATGCAGCAAAGTGTGAAGGTTGGGGTAGCACTAAATTTCGAAATTTTGTTTTGGAATGTAGGACTGTTTTTATATTTGATGTTGTTAAAATAGATTAACGTGCTAGCAAATAAATTGCGCTTGAATCTACCAAATGGTGATGTCCATCTCTTTCATTTCATCCTTGATGTCCCATCTGCCAGGGAAATGAGGAGCGATGATATTGTCCTCAGTGTGATCTAAATCTGGACGACGAGCTCAAAGTCGACGCACGGAACTGCGGCGTGGGGTATTATGGCATCAGCCATTTATGCATTAATATGAGTTCGCATTCGCATATTTATAAACAGGCACGAGTATATTTGATCACATACACAAACCCTCGGGACATACAGATTTACGTGGACAGATGAATCATATAATAATTGGTGCTCCTCTGGTTCATTGTATTTTGGAGTTAATGCGAAATATTCGGCTCCTTGTATTTAATTTTGTGACGACTGTGCTGGTGTGACGAAACAACGAGTAGTTGAATCGATCAATGGCCGCTTAATATCTATTTATTTCGGTAGCAGAATGAATTCTAGCTCATTTTAGGCTGATCAGCTGACCCTCCCGATTCGTGCGCCTAAAAATGGTTTGGTGCATGTCTATCTAACCTATTCTTAGTTTATTAATCTACATCTACATAATACCCCGCAAGCCGCCTCAAGGGCGTGTGGCGGGGGGTGTTAGGTCACCAACAGTAAAAAGAAACAATACCACATGCAAAACAACAACAACATGGAAAATTACACCCACAGCAGCGCACACACTCATGCAAACATCCCTTCAACAAACGACTGCACCCCAGGATACAGCACAAAAGCCATCCAACAACACGCAAGCTAGGACACAACAGGCAAGAATGCGAAATTCCACCACCACATGAACATGCAACACAAAACGCTCTACCCCCCGCGTTCCCGTAATGAGGTGCGGAAAATAGTTGTAGAGCCAATTTAATTCATAGGGTTAGTACTTCCACCTTAGATACAATAGTTCATGTTAAACTGTTTGAAAATAGTTCTTCCACAAATATATAAATTATCTTTTAGCCGCTAGCATTTATGCAGCGTCTAATTTTAGGGTTGCATTCCAGGTGTGGGGTCAGGCCACACTGCATGCCCTTCGGGTGGCCGGCAGGGTGTCTGGTAGACGTAATCATCACACTTGTGACATTACACGTACCATTAATCAGATGGTATAATTTTTATATCTTAAGTTTCTTTTATTTTCTTTTATTCCAAATATTCAATGTTTTATATTTATTATTCTAACCACCAAATTCCTTACATCACTCCGACGTTTGGTCTAAATCATTAGAGGGAATCTCGCAATGTGCAGGTGTCCTTATTCCTCTGGAAACCAATGCGTCTTCGGCAAATAATCTACGATTACTGCTATCGTTGAAGAATAGGTCGTTAATGTATATAATGAAAAGTAGGGGCAGCGAAGTACATCTATGGTGCACTCTAGTAGTCATAACTCTCTCCAATAAACATAAACAATCGACAGTATCTTTTTGTCTGTGGTTAGAGTTGAAGTCAGAAAACCAGTCAGTAAAATTCTCATTTATACCATTATATATTATTAAGTGCTAAGTTTAAATTTTAAAACATAGCATCCACTTGCGTGTCCCCTGCCCGATTTAATGATTTTATGAATATAGGGATGGATTCGTATCTTGGATATCCTACTTTTCCAAAATATATGCTTTTGATATCAATATACGTTCCTACTAACAAGAAAGGACATTATATTGCTGAAAATGATATCTCATAAGATTTTTCAGGATGTTTATGCTACAGAAATCAGTGTGTAATCATTGATAACCTCCATACGTATAAACTATCTCTATAAAGGGGCCAGTCATGAAGTAATTAAGTTTTTTCCAACGACTTATAAAAAATTAGTTTTAACGAAAGCGTGCTGCTTTCGCATGGTTTCACAAGCAAATTCGCATTTTCCTTATCTTTTAAAAGGCTTGCCTTTCCTCGCCAGGATTCACGGAACTTGAATGCTAATTTATTAAGTGTAGCAATTGTTGATTATACTGTTTGTCTAGGCTACACCAGTGATAGAAGAAGTATGAAAGAGATGGTGAGAAGATCAAAATATGAGAGAAACGCTCCATCAAGGGAACAGCTAAAAACAGCAAATATTACCAAACCAGGTAGAGGGACGAAGTCAAGAGAAAATGACTAAGAAATTACTATTCTACCACTGAAAGAAGGAGTTAAAGGCAGTAAAATAGGAGATATGAACCAATAGATGATTCGGTGTTGCTGCGAAGGCTTCCGTGGGGATGAAAATATAACCCAAACTTGGATGCATAACTTCCGCATCCCTCGTACGTAACATTCAATATGTTAGGCAAAAGTTCAGACATTAAGATGCTAACAGGAATTCTAGCGAAAATACGGTCTACAAAGATGATCCTACGAGTGATGAATCCGAGAGCCTTTGGGGCAGATCGATTTGCGCCATAGGAGAGCGACAAAAATAAAATTATAGTGTGTATAATAAAGAAAATCGAGGAAGAATTGATTCAAAGAGTAGGTGAAGGGAGAAAACTATGGAAGACTAATGAATGGCACTTATTGGAAATAACCTGAGGCATTACAGTTAAGAACAACAAAAGAAGGGCACTGCCGATGGGAAAAATAGATATAGGCATAGCACAAATTGCGAGAAGCAGGATATAAAAAATACAAGGAACACTGATACATGAAAGATATATATGCATATATATATATATATATATATATATATATATATATATATATATATATTATATATATATATATATATATATATATACATATACATATATATTTTGTTATATATACTCATTTATATAGAATCAGATATAAGAAAAAGGGATAGGAACACACATAAAAGACAAACACAGGAGAGGTGGGGAAGGCGGAATCAGGCAGATCACGAGTGCAAAAATATTTCCTAGACCAGGATCCCGGTCTAGGAACTAAATAGACTGGCTTTCCGATCTTTCAAAATTCCTACCCTTAACCGCCATCTTTAATTTCCATCCCAGAATTCCCTGCACCTCCCCTCCCCTCCCCAGCCCCCTAACCGGTCTCCAAAAAGTTTTCAGTCTTACTTGAAGAAGACATCGGAGAAGGCCGAAAGCTAAAACAATTTACAATGTGAGTGTCCTTTTGAGAATTACTATTTTATTTGTGCTCTATTTTGCCGTCCAAATATTATACTGCTCGTGTGAGTGTTTCTATATCTTCGATATGTATATCTATATATGTATGTATTTATATTTATATATGTATATATCTATGTAGTCTAAGTATTTTTAACCCATGATGACTCATATAACTTAATTGAGTGATGGATGAAGGGATGCATGAGGGTTGGATGAAGGGATTTCTGCATGAGTGTGTGCGCTTCAGTGGGTGTAATTTTCCACGTTGCTGTTTTGCATGTGGTATTGTTCCTGTTTACGGTTCTACATCTACATCTACTCAATACCCCGCAAGCCGCCGCAAGGGCGTGTGGCGGGGGGTGCTAGGACACCACCCATAATTTAGAAAAGAAAAATAATAAAAAAAAAATCGCATGCAATAACGACAAAATCATATATAAAAAAAAAAAACATGGCATACATTCATGCATGAACACTTACACCCAACACACATGCAAACACTCAAACTACCAACTAACATACACATGCACCTGAAAGTATACCTAACATCTCTATAGTGTTTAATTTTGTTCCGACTTGTAAATTCAAAGTTTTTAATATTTCTAAAGTGACTTCGGTTTCTTGCTATTATGATTACTGATTGTTCGGGGAAAGAATGAGTATTTGTACCTATCTGTCTTGGAATCTATCTCCCTTAGTTTATCTTTGTGGTCAGATCTACCTAAGTAGTGTGGGGCCATTATAATTCCTTCAGTGTCATATTTAAACTCGTTTGTTCTGAACCTTTCTAAAAGTCTAAGCCTCGCTTGTTCTCTCCGCACTTCAAGTGGTTCCCAGCCTAAATCCCCTAAGAGACCTGTCACACTTGTGTTTTTATCATAACAATTTTTAACAAATCTAGCGGATTTTCTCTGGACTTTATCTAATTCTTTTTGCCAAATTTTCTCCCACGGATCCCAAATACTTGCGGCATATTCCAAATGAGGTCTAACTAGAGCAAAATAACACCTCTCTTTAACTTTTTCATTACATTTCCCCACCACCCGTTTTATGAAGCCAAGTTTCTTTAAAGCTGATCCGCATATTGTCCTGATATGTGCTCCCCATGAAAGGCGTGGTGTTAGAACAACCCCCAAATATTTAACTTGATTTGCCGTAGTCAATACTGAACCCTCTATTTTGTAGTTTATATCCTGTTCCTCGCTTCCTTTATTCCAAAATTTCAAAACTGCACATTTATCTATATTAAGTGTTAATCCCCATTTATTGCACCATCCCGAGATATTGTCTAAGTCTCTAGAGAGTAGCTCGCGATCTAGTTGGCTCCTTATTTCCCTGTATATCACCGTGTCGTCAGCAAATAACCTTAGATTGCTACTAACGTGTGTGCTTAAGTCATTTATGTATATTAAGAACAGAAGAGGCCCTATTACACTTCCCTGGGGGACGCCCGAAGTAACATCTCTCTCCGTTGAGCACAACCCATCTATGACTACTATTTGTTTGCGGTTTGACAAGAAGTCCCTAATCCAATTAATTATTTTCTCATTGATCCCATAGTATTTAAGCTTGTGTAACAATTTATTGTGTGGGACTTTGTCGAAGGCTTTTTTGAAATCCAGGAATACTGCATCGACTTGGGTGTTGTTTTCTCCCGATCTAAGTATATCGTGAATGAAGAGACCAAGTTGTGTTTCGCAAGATCTGCTTTTCCTAAATCCGTGCTGGTTGTGGATTAGTATTTTCCTACTATCAAGAAATTTCATAATGTTAGTGACAATAACGTGTTCCAATATTTTACAAGAGATCGATGTTAAAGAAATGGGTCGGTAATTGGTTGGTTTATCCCTATCGCCGCCTTTATAGATGGGAGTTATATGGGCTAGCTTCCAGTCGCGAGGCACTGAGCCTTCTTCTATCGATTTTAGAAAAACAATATGTAAAAATGGGGCAATGTCGTCAGCTAATTCCTTTAATATTCTAGCAGGTATTTCTTCCGGACCAGGTGCCTTGTGTGCTTTGATACTACGGAGCAGATGTACTATTCCCTGCTTGGTCAGTGTAAGATCGCTCATGTGTTCCCCGGGTGGGTGTGGAGGATCGTTTGGTGCGTTTGTGTTTTTGTTGTAGACGCTCTGGAAAAAATGGTTTAAAATATTTGCCTTTTTCACGCTATCTGTAATGATTTCTCCATTTTCCGTCTTCAAAGAGTGAACAGTGGGACGTTTACCCTGTATTTCCCTAACATAGGACCAGAATGACTTTGGATTTTCCTCAAGATATTCGCTTAGCATTTTAGATTTAAAAGAGTGTAGTGCTGTGCGCATAATGCTTTTCGTCTTACTACGACATTCTTTTAGTAGCTGTTTGGTTGTATTCACAAAACTTATATCGTCACTTTTTAAACTCTTTTTGAAATTTGACTGTAGCTTTCTTTGCCTTCTTAATGCCGATCTGACTTCCCCGTTGTACCATCTAGGTTCCTTACTGTCGCATTTGAGTTTGGACGGGATGTACGTCTTTATTCCTTCGCGTAAAATATTTAAGAAATAATTCCAAGTGTTCTCTGTATTTGTTGTCAGTGTTTTTGTCTTGTATTCCGGTAATTTTATCTTTAAATATTCTCTTAGTCCGTTAAAATTTGCCTTGTTGTATAGGTATATTTTACGCTTTTCTTTGTTTATTTTGACGAACTTAGTTTTTAACTCCACAGTTGGTGACCTAACAACCCCCGCCACACGCCCTTGCGGCGGCTTGCGGGGTATTATGTAGATGTAGATGTAGAATTGCTTGATGGTTTACCTCTCCTCCCTGGTTCAATAAACGTATCTTTATGAGATAAACGCTCTGTAAACCTAGAAAAAATATTTATGGTTTAATATTTATAATTATTCAGACTGCCTTAGGCTAAAGAGGCTCGTATTAGTCTTTCATGAGTTATCTTTTTCTAAGGTATTTGCTATGCATGCTATTTCTAATAAATATGTAAATTTCAAACGCATTGCAAACCCATCGGGTAACAAACAGAAAATAATGTTGCAGCAAAGCAAAATGGGTGTTATTATGTGGGTCATAATGTGTTTTAAAATGAATATAATGTCTTAAAATATAACTAAAAGTTCGAGGAGGTACCACATATGCTTTTTAGTAAGATCAGCTGATTCTACACTTTGATGTGGCCAACATAAATTGTAAATACCAGCAATTTTTCTTAGTGACTCAATCTTTGTCTAATGACAATGTATGAAATTTATTTCTACCCTAAGGACTCGGGAGGGCTAGATGAATGGTTTGCTTGTTAATTAGGTCAATAGTAATTGCTTGACGACTGTTCATTAAGTAGATCGAATACTTTTCACTATCTGAGCTAACTGGAATTATATCCCAAATACTATTCCAGTACTTATAGAACCTGGAGTGCCTGCCGCAGAAAAAATATTGCAAGCAATCCCTAAAACATTTAACGACGTAGAGCGTCAAAATTAAAAGTTGTTCAGACACATACAGGGTTCGTCCGGAAAATAAGTGTACTGACTCCTGGGCTGGGCGCGCCGCTCCAGGCGCGCCCAGCACCGCTCTGACGGGCTGCGATTGGAGGGGGGTATGCTGGCAAGCGACGCTGAAAAAGGCAGTCGGCTCTGAGCTGTGGTGTAGTGAGGAGCTCTGTTAACGCGAACCTCCACGCTCGACCCACGTCACGGAACGCGATGCCGAAGTTTTTGGAGCAGCGTTATTCCATCAAATTTGCGGTAAAGCTTGGGAAATCGTCTACCGAAACTGTCGGTATGGTTAACCAGGCTTACGGGGAGTCAGCCATGTCCAGAAACATGATCTTTCGGTGGCACAAGATGTTCGTGGAGGGCAGAGAAGAGGTCGACGACGAACCACGGCCTGGACGCCCATCAACGACACTCACCGACGAAAATGTGCGAAAAGTTCGCGATGTACTGAACTCTGATCGTCGTCTTAGTGTTCGGATGATAGCAGAGCAGTGTAATGTGCCAAAAACAATAGTGCACGAGATTATTAGGCACCAATTACAGATGCGAAAACGAGTCGCCCGCGTCCGGCCAGCGATCAAAAACATCTGGCGGCTGCATCACGACAATGCGCCGTCTCACACCGCGCTTGCCGTGTCGGACTTCTTGGCCAAGCACGGCGTGGCAACGCTGCCGCACCCGCCCTACAGCCCGGACTTGGCACCACCGGACTTCTTTCTGTTCCCGAAGATAAAGAGGAGTTTGAAAGGAACGCGATACGGGACTTTGGACGCCGTCAAAGAGGCCGTGACGACGTGTCTTCGAGAGGTTCCCGATGATGCCTTCGCGGGAGCGTTCCAGGAATGGGAACGCCGCTGGAACAAGTGTATCGACTCAAAAGGGTCCTATTTTGAGGAATATTAGCTTAAGATATGTAAAAGTGTAATAATTTTTTTTTCCTGAGCTCAGTACACTTATTTTCCGGACGAACCCTGTATAACTGTTCCACATAAAATATAATCGAGTCATGCGCAAGTTTCCATCCATCTGTTTTTTTTTAGCGAAGGGGATCCGGGCAATGAAGGAAAGAGATAAGAGATCCTGAAAAGAGGAATTGCTAATGAGAAAAGTGCTGCTACTTCGCAGTCCTCGCAACTCGCGCCCGCAAACACACCATAAAGAAAATGACTTCACAAAGTTTTTCACCCTGAGTAATTGAAATGATTTATCATCGGAAGGATAACAATCACAAATTTCGTCAGCCGAAACAAACACACACCCCAAAGGAGTGCGATATTGAGCAAGAACCTATTATATCTTGGGCGTAATGCATCAAAGGCATTCTCACCATTCCTCATCCCACTTTAATTTCCGTGGAGTTGGCAACAATGACCGTTCTCATGCGCCCTATCGCCAGCTAAAAACTAATCCCCGACCCTTAAGAGAGAGGGAGAGAGAGAGGGAAGGAGGGAGCCGCGCGAGATAACAATTTTTCCCTCCATCCTCGCCCCACACCTCCATCATCCCTTCGCATAAACAAAGGGACTCCCTGGGAATACCCGGGCGATATATATTATACTCTCACCCAAACAATAACATTTAAAACACGAGGGGAGGGGGCGTAATGGGAGCAGAGAATGGGGGTGGGTGGAAAGGGGGAAGCTGAGGGGTGGGCGGTCGCACTCATTGGCTTAAAAAGGCCTTCGAAGACGAGACTCGACCCGAGAGGAGGAGGGTTGGAAGAGAAGAGAAGTCCAGAAAAAAGGAACGACGATTTGGAGAAGAGGAATAAAGGAGACAAAGGTTGCTGATTTATTTTCTTCCATTTGTCTTCATTTGCGTGCTCAATTCCCACAAACTTAATGCCAATGAGGGAACTGACTGCATGCATGTGTGCGTGGTGGTGCGCGCGAGTGTCTGCCAGACAGTGGCCGTGGACTCCGCCGCTGCGTGCGAGAGGCCGCAGGGAGAGCCTTCTCAGAATGAAACTGGGGTCGAATTGGAGTCACGAATGAATGTAGCAATGCGATTAAAGAAGGATCAAAAGAATTAGGGGGTGAACATTGAGGGTCGCGTCTCAGATGGGAAAGGATAGGAAGAGTGCTATTTAAAACCCGCGACAGGAAAAATCAAGTAATTATAGGCTTATCTCCCTCAAATCCATACCACGCCGCTCATGGATATTTTAATTTTTGACGTGATGGAAAGGTATTGGTGGACGGGCCTTGTTGAAAGAAATCTGGAAGGTTTTCAAAAGGGTAGATTCTGTGAGACACAACTCGCGATTTTTGTTCATGATATTTTGAGTGCGGGAGATGATAATGTTTCAGTTGACGGATATTGCCGAGACTCCAAAGAACCTACGAAAAAAGTGTCTAATACCAAGGAACGCGCATAGGCAAAAGCCTTTGGCAATGATAAAAATTTCCTAGACTGGATCATTAATTTGTAAATGGTAATATTCTGGGGGGTCACAGAAGGGGTCACCTTTTGTGAAGTTCTAAGTCACATCACATGTTACCCAAGGAAGCTATTACGGGAATATTTTATTCCATCGTTGCGTCGACGATATAAGCACCAAGATTACCAGTAGAATTCACTTATTCACCGGCGATGCAGCATTCTACAAATATATGTGTTACAATGACGATAACACTGGCAAATTAATTTGAAATAAGGTGTTGGTGCGACATATGGCAATCAGAAATTTAAAAATTGTGCACTGATTGATTTTTAGGACAAACGTTTGGACGGAATGACTATTGCATAAAAAACACAGAATTTGAAGACTTGAGTAAATATGTAGGGCGAGATTTAGTTCTTGCTGAGCAAGCTGGTCTCAAATTTAACACTATGTGAATTTATTTTGGTCACTCCAGCGGTAAAGAAAATTGTGAGAAATGTAAGATTATTCAAATAATGGCCAATCGGAAAATTAGTGTGCGAAAGAGAATTTCATATTTAGATGACTTCTTTTTTGTAAAAATAGCAAACAATATTATGCTCCGCTTAATTAGGGTACGCATTTTCCATTTATTTCTCAAAAAGTCTTGGTCATGACTTTACATTATTCATTAATCAATGAATCAAACAAGAACTAATAGCGAAAACGTGACACTCGAATGAACCCGTGATTACTAATGTGAACAAATCAATATTGAAATTAAATACCGTGTTCCAGCATCTCCACTGCCAATAGACCCGGAAATTATACTTCATATGATGAGTTAATTCACCGATATTGTGCACCAGGTATCAAGGTATGAGAGCAACTCACCCAGAAGCCTCTCCATGGCAGATAAATGCGCAGCTGAGTTTCATTTGCCAATCAGCCCTGGAAGGGGTTTTGGTGCGTAATTTTCCGCTAATGGTAGGACAGATGAATCGAAAAACTAAGCACTAAGCCAACGATAGAGCCAACCATTCTTCGGTGAATAATATTTAGCAATAAGAACTATAAAAGCAGTAATCAACCCGAAGGTCGGTTTGTTAGGTTTCGGTAGAGTTCATCCTAATACTAGGGCGAATGGCGTGTAAGATTCACACTGCAGGGTAGGTGGGGCCAGATTCTTTTCCTATACCGCGTTTGGTTCACCAGGTTGGTCTGGTAGTCGAAAAATCACACAGCATTGGTGAAGCTAAGGGTAGAATGGTTTGAGGTGTCACTTTTGGAAACGATTCATTTCGGAAAAGATTAATAACTTAAGTATTTTATTTTTCGAAGCTGAGGATGCTCAGAGGCATGACCAGGAATCTTACTCGGACCATATGGTCAGTAGTCTAACGCTCTACCCCTGGTCTTCCCAGTCCCCTATTGACTTTATAGTCGTTATAAATACGTTAAAATGTTGATGTTATGATGCCATTCTACAGTAACAGAAAAGATGACGACATGCCATCTAATGCAAAGAATCTACTTTACCTCATTAACTGACCACTGGAATGACTGGGCTTTTGCTTCTGGGCCATAACAATGGCCCAGAAACAAAAGCCCAGTTATGGCCCTCGGTTATGACCTTTTTAGGTAACCTAGCTCCTCGTTCATGGCTTGAAGCAAGTACCCTGCGTCTGCAACTGGAAATTATTGACAATAACAAGATAAAAAAGAATTCGCCTACGAGGCAGCTGGTAACCATTCCGGAAAAGGACTTTTGTGATTGTTTTGAAAAGTAGAAGATACGTTGGGATAAATGTGTAAGGTTCCAAGGGGAGTACTTCAAAGGGGATCAAGGCCTTATTGTTCTAGGTAGGCTATTTATCACAAAATAATGCATAGCTGGATCCTCTTTGGACAGACCTGGTATCCCACAAGGTACAGTGCCTCCAATTTTGCCCAAAAAATTGGTTATTGAACAAATCATGGCATGATGGTTGCTGGGTATTGTTCCTCTCAGAGGAAGATAAATGCAATAGTTTGGCCAATTTGAAGCCTGATTTCGTGGCTTTCCATCTCAATGTTGACGAATTTCGGCGTCGACACACAACTTCTAACATACGTTCATATATATACACGAATGTGTGCACTCCAGTGACCAGAATAGTGTAATCAGTGAGTTTTCAAAGGTTATCCGGCTCCAAAAAAAATCATGAAAGGTAAAATCGGCCGACAAGGTGATGGACACGGATTCTTGAGATACTCGCAGTATTGAATGAATGTAAAACTCCAATAAGAGGTAAAGGTAAGAGGTAAAAAGGAGAGGATAAGAAAGGTTCTTTCTTATCCTTTCCTTATCCTCTCCTTTTTACCTTTTACCCCTTCTTGACTTGTGGCGCTAGCCAACTATTTTCATTTGTACTTTGTTTAGAAAGGTAAACTGTTTACGGCTATTGGAGTTTTACATTCATTCAATATTACTAGCCGTAAGAGCTCATTTCTATCAATATCACTCGCAGTATTGTCTACATTGCTTACTTGCAAAAAGAACAGACGGTAAATCGAGAGCGTCGTGCACCTTTATGGCAATGGTTGGCTGAAGTAATCCAGAATAAGTTTCTCATTGGCAAAGAAAAATATTCTCTTCTATCTAGGCAATGCACCCGCGCATTTTCGATGCTGAAAATTATGGAATTAAAGTTCGAAATATTACAGCATATGTACACCCTATCCACCAGATTTGGGCCCCAGTGACTTTTGCTGCTTTCAAGCTTGAAAAAATGGTTCGGCGGAGAACGATTCTTGTCAAACGAGGAGGTCATCATGAACACAGATATCTATTTTGAGGACCAAACAAAAGCCTTCTTTTGGCCCGGCTCACAAAAGTTAAAGAAATTTTGAAAAAAAGTGTATCCAGCTAAAAGGAGGTTATGCTATAAAATGTTAAAAAATATTTCCTAAAAAATTTGTTTTATTAATTTTTTCTAAAGGATTATTATTGAACGACCTCAACACATTTTTAAATAACTTTGCAGGATTTCTGAGATTTTCTATGCATCCCTGATAAGACATGCTGCTTCAAGCCTAATTGATGAGGTTCCGAGGACTGAGGGAGTGCAACCTGTCGGAGGGAGTGGGGAGGCCCCTTGAGTGGCGAGGGAGAAGTCAGATGAGAGGGCGTGGCGAGGAACGGGGCGGAAGAATCGGCCTGGACGGGGAAGGTTAGCGAAAGACATGTTAGCGAAGGGAGGGCCGGCGGGGGGGGGGGGGTTTGAAAGATATGAGCGCGCTGGTGAAAAGGGTGGTTTCAAAGGGGGGAGGGAATCCTCCAGCAATCTTAAAAGAGCGGGGGGAGGGTGTCGAGGGGATGGAGAGATAATGGGTCGTCGCAAGGAAGGAACAGATGAATGAAGACGAGCGGAAGGGAGAATAAGGGCTCGGGGTAGGTGGCACGGGAGAGAGACGAAAATGCAATGAAACGTCTAAAAGAGTACCCCAGTTCATTTCGGTTGTTCCCTTCCACGCTTCATTCCATTTACCCCATCTACTGTCTAGTATCCAAATCCACTTTACATATAAACAATCCTTTGACTCACAAAAGAACATCTAGTCTCAAAAGACGCGTTTCCTTCTTTATCAGCTCAGAAATCTCCCAAGACGACCTTATTTTCCCTCTTTCAAGATCGGATAATACGCCGTGGCCGATCTCGTGAGAGTTGACGTCATCTGAAGTGCACGGCGTTGCTGGGAGTGAAGTCAAGACCCCTCCGGGATACACCGATCAGCCTGGCCCAAGAATGCGAGAATACTTTCAAAAAGAAATATTTATGACAAATTTTAAATATTTTTATCAACTCGTTTAACAATCATGTTAATATTCGAATGCAAATGAAATTACTCGGGCAGTAATGCAATTTGGCAATGAAATGTCGGTTGTATATGTGAAGAGCAATTGTGGATTTGAGTTTAATATCTTTTTACGTTAACACCATAAAGAGATGAGCAATATCAGTAAAACGTGATGTTAGAGTTTTTTGATATCCATTGACAACAGATGAAATGACTTGATGGATTTCCATTTGTTACCGCATCGAGTCATCTCATTGGAAGACTGTGTCACAGGTATTGCTGCCAAAACAGGTGGACATTTTTAATGACTGTGGGAGTATTTAAAGATCGAAAGAAAACGTTTTCTTTCGATCTTTAACGAGGGAATCAATTGAATTAGGTTTAAAATTCAAAATTCCAAATAAAACGAATAAATTCCTTCTCCTTGTAATCGAATTCAAATTATGAATAAAACTGCGACAAAATATTCAGAGATCAAAAGAATCAATAATATCCACAACTGACACTGACACCCCACTTGACACTGTTCACACTGCCCTTTGCTTAAGATTGACTAAAAAGGAATAAATTTATATAATTGGATGATTTTGCATGAATTTGGGGTTCTATGGAAGCGGGCACGTCTTTCCTTTAGCACGCTACATACGCTATGTTAATGCGAAAGTGGACGTACTTCTTTAATCACAATCCTGTATTTATACAATTTATTTAGCTGCAGTAAGGTCAAAACATTTGTTATAATTATTACACGGAAGATTCATATTACTCACACCGTAGGTTTATAAAAGGTTACTGTATTTTTTTTTTAATTTAGTAAAAATTCTTATTCAACGGCCTTATGTGTGACCACCCTAACATCTAAGCGTTCACAAATACGACCAACATCCGTATATGCAAACGCTAAGGTGTTCGTTAAGACCCAGTGCTGCAAAAAGCTATAAAATGGCTATAAATAAATGCTCATTTTTTTCTAGTAGGAATACTTATACAACCCTCTGGCAGTCGGAAATAATAGACATATTTTGAAAAGCAGACAAAGAGAAAAAAGGGATACTTATGGAAGACAAGGAAAGGATAGGGGGGAGGATGAGGAAAAAGATATCCGATTGAAGATTAGCTGATGCGAAGGACGAAGATCTTTCTCCGTCTCTTCGCTCTCTCTCCGTATTTTTATCTCAAGATCCATCCCAAGGGCGAAGGGAAATTCTTTCGGCTTCACCTCATTTCTTACCTTCCACCTCTACCTCCTACTCTCCCATTTGCCCTGCAGAACGAAAATACCATTGCCTGAGCAGGTAAATTTCCGGGCCAAGGTGATCCGGGAACTGCAATTCATTTCATTCACCCTATCACGGATCCTTATGCCCGGAAAAAAGTACAATTCGATTTGCACGCCGTGGACCCCAACCGGGCCACCAAGTAACCCTCCCAAGGTCTCTCTCCATTAGCGGAAAGCGGTCGGTCGTTCGCCGATGTGGAGGAATTGGAGAAATAGGTCGTTCTCTCTCTCTCTATATTTCATAGAGGAGTTCCCGTGCGTGGAAGGAAATGGATTTGGGGCGTGGGTGGCTGAGGGCTTCCCCGCCACTCGATCAGGTACGCCCCGCGGCAATCCACCAACACTTCAAATGGCAACAGCCTTCAACGCTCCATTGTTCTTAATCCATCAGCTTGTCATGTTTCTGAAGTAGTGCGATACCTGACAACACCATGCCTTCTATTTATCATTCTGTGTAGGGGAAATTTTTTATTCATCATAAATCTGCATCTTACTTCATAAACAGCCTCTAGAGTGTCTGGCAGGGGTTTTTCGTTCGCTGGGAATTATGATAAATAGTTGAAATGCAACAATATTAAAGCGTAAAAATCATTCACCTTGGCCAATATGGATTGCCAGGTGAATAATATTTTACACTTTGAAACTGCACCATTGTAATCAGCATTAGTGGATAACGCCGTAAAGAGTTACTGTTCCGGAATCTCCCGCAGTTTCTTTGAATAAGAATGACTGGTGCTTTTTAAATAAAAAAAAACATTTCCTTTGCGAGTAGTTCAAAGTACATGGTGAGTGTGTGCAGGTTATGATGTCATATGACCATTCAACTTTAGAAAAGGGATTCCTCACGCCATCCATTTCATAAATTAATTCCTCTGTAGCTAAACTTAGGTTTGTACTATTATTTTTATTTTCGTCCGCTATACTTTTACTGAAACGTACAACGCATTGCGGCGTTACTACAGCTTTAGGTACATACAGACATGTACTTAGGTAGTGGGCCATATAGAATGGCACCAAAGAATACGGTTGATAAAGGTACGTGGACTGATGAGAGATTCACTGAAGCTCTAAGGGAAGGGCTTTTCTTTTTACAGAAATCTACTCATGAAAAAAACATTCGTTCTCATGAAAATGCAAAGGTTATAATTGAAGAATGCACAGCAATACTACCTTGATCAAAAATTTCCCGGAATTTATTCAGAAAATTAAAAATACAAGTTTATTCATCTAAATCTATATTGTCCCCTTCAAAGTAATCCCCATCGACTGCAACACACTTATGCCAGCGCTTGATCCAATCCTCGAAACATTTTTTATATTCGGTTTTCGGTATGTCCATCAGTGCTTCCTGCGATTTTTCCATTACTTCCTCTCGGCTGCTAAAACGCGTTCCCCGTAATGGTTTTTTAACTCGATTGAACAGAAAGAAGTCACAGGGAGCCAAATCAGGTGAATTCGGTGGCTGTTGGATGGTATTTGTTGCATTTTTCGTCAAAAAATTACGAATAATGATAGCACTGTGCGACGGTGCGTTATCATGGTGCAAAATCCACGAGTTTTCTGCCCACATTTCTGGTCTCTTTCGGCGAATTGCTTCACGCAAACGTCTCATAACGCCCAAATAATACTCTTTGTTTACTGTCTGGCCTTCTGGCAAAAATTCATGATGCACTACACCGTTGTAATCCATGAAAACCGTCAGCATTGCCTTCTTTTTTGACTGAAAATGACGTGGTTTTTTTGGTCTCGGCTCATTTGGTGAACGCCATTCACTTGCCTGATGTCTGGATTGCGTGTCGTACTCATAAACCCACGTCTCGTCTCCAGTAATGATCCTTTTGATGAATGTGGGATCGGATTCAGCCTCGCAAATCATGTCTTTTGCGACGTCAACACGGTCTCTTTTTTGCATGAAATTGAGGTCTTTCGGCACCAACTTTGCTGCTACACGACGGAAACCCAAATCATTAACCACAATGTCTTGGGCGGATCCATAGGCAATGTTCAAGTCCTCCGCTATTTCTCTGATGGTTAATTTGCGGTTATTGACCAACATTTCTTTTACTTTATCAATTTTTTCACCGACTTTCGATGTCGATGGTCTGCCACTGCGTTCATCATCTTCGATTGACTCACGACCACTTCTGAACCGCTCGTGCCACTGGTAAACGACCGTTTTTTTTAGAGAATCGTTGCCGAAACACTTTTCCAACATTTCCAACGTCCGTGCGCCACTAAATCCGTTTTTTACGCAAAATTTAATACAAGTTCGTTGTTGCAAATTTAAATCCATTTCTGAAATTGTAAAAAATCGCCAACACACACAGAGATAGATGTACTCTTGGCTACGTAACTTTTGCAAATGTCAAGTTATGACACTAAGATTTAAAGGGAATATCAACATCAGATGTACCAATTTAACAAAAAAAAACAGAACTCAAATCGGAACGATGGGAGCGCCACACGGTGGTTATTCCGGGAACGTTTTGATCAAGGTAGTATTAAGAGTAAAAATATCTCCGCATATTTCTTTGTTATATAAACGCTCTATTTTCATTATTAATATTTATTTTTAAATTATAAAAATACTCAATTCACGAAATATCAGTAGGTTACATTGTAAAAAATACATAAGTACCAACAGTAAAAGTATCTATGCATATTTATTTGTTCAATTAAAGTTCGTCTTTGTATCATTTTAAACGTTATTCCACCGGAACGAAATTTAGGAAAAGGCTCGTATGTTCTAAATCGAAGAATTGAGATGGGTAATATAAAGAGGTAAACCATTCCACTTCTTATTCTGCTTCCTTAAACGTAAAGGAGAACGTAACAAAATCTAATTACCTTTTCAGAAAATATGCATGGATCGTTCAACCTATGCTGAAACCTATACAGCACTAGGCTCGAGGATAGCTGGGTGAAAAAATCTTACAAGGATAGAAGAGAAGAGGAATAAAAAAGCCGTGAAAGGCTTGGGTGGGGTGCGCTCGGGAAAGGGGACGATCATTGGATGCTGGGAACTCGCGGCGCGTGAGGGATTGATGAAGAAGCGCACGTCTCGAGGCCAATCTCCTCCCCAAGCCATTCCAATCACTCCCGGAAACACGCCAAGGCCTCGCCAACACACACTTACACACAACCTCCCGTCGATAAATAAAAAGGAACTCAATTTAAATCGCGGCGAGAAAGGAGAACCCTGAAGGAAATCCCATCGGGAGTTCTATCGAATTCACGGGAGCGGGTTACGCAACGCTCTTTCGGTCGGGAAGAAGTTAAAAATTTCAAGCTATGCGTTTCCGTAATAGGTCGATTGCGAAAAATTCCTCTCACACCCATGGACAAAAGAAACTCTGATGGAGTTGGTTAGATGATTACATGTCCATTTATATCATGAAAGTCATCCGATAGTGTATGGAGAATAGTGGAAGTACAAATGGAATGGATTAAGAAGAGGGCTTTAATTGGATGGGTTTCGGTTGGGAAGACTCTGGCTAAATTCCATATCACGAGTAGCGAACGAAGAAAAGGAGGTAGAATATATCTATAATTTCTGCCACTCATTTTAATACTGCTGCAATTCGTCGTCCCGTCCAGAAATACAATATATTCGGCTGTGACTGCCAATAATTGTCGACGAAACTTCTATCTATTTCTAGGAAGTAGACGAGAACTAAGTTACTCAATGATTCACGCCGGTAAACGTAAATGTCGCCTTATGGGGGACTATAAAAATATGTTTCAGTATATTATTGGAAATAGGAAATCTCTCGCGGAACACAAAAATGCGGAATATATCAATACTGTAAATGATAGTAGTATCAATGCTGTAAATATCTCTGGTTTCGTCTCTTCAAAAAAAAAAAAGATTCGGGTAAAAATGTAAACAATTAATCCTAGAAATATTGAAGAATAAATTCCTCTTGAATATTTGCAATAATAAAAGTGCAATGCATGAACAGAACATTTTTTTAGGAATATTTGACGGCCATACATCATCAAAAACTAGACTCAAATAAAAATCCATATAAAATAATTAATTCCAATGAATTTTCCGGAAACCCCAAGGCTTCGCTGATACGCACGCACTACATTCGACAAATAAAAAGGAACTCAGTTTAATTTGCTGCGTGACTGAAGAACCCTGAAGTATTAGATATCATAATGTAAAATTTTAAAATTATACTCTACAAAATTAAATTGTAATATAGAGTGGAACAGGAATGATGATTGTTGGATTCAATCATTTTTTAAGGATTGAATTGCATTAAATAACATGAAATTAGCGTCTCTTAAGCTTGAAGCTACATGGTGCAAGGTTATTAATGAGTCACACTTATGTAAGAATTGTATTTAGTGATCATTTCTAAAGTTATAACTAAATAAATGAGGATAAGTCGCGACATTAAATAATTCCTGAGAATGAAATGATTAATATCAAAACTTTAAGGAAATGCACGTTCGTTATCTATGATAATTTATTCCTGGGAAAATATCAACCGCTTTTTTGCACAGAGAAGCGCACGATTTGGAAGAGAAGGGACCAGAGTCACGGATAAGATATGAGCTATCAGCTTTTGAGCTATTCCTGGAAAAAACATGAAAATATTTGCAAAGACAACGTCAAATATCCTTTAATTACGTTTGTTTAAACATGTATGACGGCTACGTAGGCTTCTTCATTAAAGAGCCATCATAAATATATTTACCTGCATAATTACTTGTTCAAGGATTTACCCTTGTGTTATTCTGTTAGATTATTGTTTAATGTCAACTTGGTACAAGTTTCATAGATACAAATACCGGATTGCATCATCCGAGAAGTTGAACTTTTAAACATGTTCAGTTTGCTTGCTTTCGATGCTGGAAAACACTTTTTGTTACTTTCTTTCTCCACATTCATGAACGGAAAAAATCAAATGTGGCCAGCTCTGCAGAGCAACGAGTACAAGGAACGCAATTCACAATTATTTTTTCAAGATAATTGCAATTTCAAGGTGAGCGTCCCAGATTCCATCGCTCACAGACATATGTATCATCACTTTTGATTAAAAATTCGTAGAATCTAGAGGAAATTTTTCGTTTGAATTAGGAAACTTAGCAATTATCTTTTTCCTTATTGAATCATATAAAGAAAAACAATTTCAAAGATGCAAAAAAGAAAGAATTAAGAAATATTAGCAAGATGAGGAAACACTCACGATCACATAAACGTAAGATCAGATGAATATCACAAAAATGTAAGACTTAAAAGTACGTAAAAAACCGCTAGCCGAACATTTTTAATCCTGAGGACGAGAATAAAGGTTCATTCAAAATTTTTTACTATGAGAGACCACAAGAACAAATTAGGGAATTGTCAATCAAAAACCATTTGGAATATTCATCTCAGAATGATAAAAGTAGAATAAATTATTACTAATTTTTCTAATAATGCGGATATCAATAATATCAATAACATATTTTCTGTTGATGATCATCAAGTATACCACCAATAAAATAATAGAAATTACTTGTTATTAACCTGGGTCATTTGTGCTGTCCTCAAAATAAATCAGTTACATTTCAAGAAATTTGTAAGCAATAGCGAAGCAAACCTCAGTCCAAAACACCCACGGAAAAGGTAGTAGAGAAGTCAGGTTCAAAATGTTTCAGAAAATTCTCCAAATTGAACTATAAGTTGTTTATGGCCATGTTTGGCCATATTGACAGAAATAAATTGCATCACGGAAGAGTTATGCACTTTACGCACTGCACTAATAAGTTATGCGCTGCATTATATTCTATTCCATTTAACCGAAAAAAGAAAAATATATTTGATCAATATTGATAGATACAACTTAATGACATTTATCCATGAATAGAACTACTATAGAGCTACAGAATACATGAACACATAGGAGTTTTGGTAAGCTAAACATTCTCTCCTTAAGCCAAAACTTAGAGAGCTCGTTTTCTAAGCTGCGTCTTCGCATCGATTACTTCATCTGCCTGTTCCCTTTCATAAGACTTCAGTCACCTCTCTCCAGCTCAACAAAAAACAAAATCCACGTCCTCCACCAATTAGGATATGGAAACGCTTTTGGCTCACCTCCTTGGGTCCAATTAAAACGATCCGCGACTCCTCACCCAACCGAGACAAGCGCAGGGATATGTTTATAATTAATCCTTTAGAAGCGGTGAGAGAGAGAGGGCGAGGAAGGATACGGAGCGGTGTGTTCTCAAAGAGGGAGAGGATACCCTTAAGGACACGCTGCCACGCATCAACACACACCCACAGACGAAGGGCAGGTGTACGGGGGGGTTAGGACCCGTCTCGTCACCATCGTCTTAGGGATGAGTCATTTCGGAAATGCAGAACAATCTTAAACTGCCCCCTCCCCCCCGGGGTAGGAGAGAGGAGTTAACGGCGATATGCTGATATCCCTGACACGGAAAGGACAAAACCCTTGTCCTCACCACTCCTTCCCCTCTCATCATCTCAGCTTCCACGTCGAGATGCTCCCGGGGGGTGGTGGGAGCGTGTGTGTGTCGGCTCTCGGCGGTTCCTCAAAGGCAAGAGGGGGTCCGGGGGGCGTCACATCAGCTTCCGAGAGAATAGCGGGGGTGAGGGAGGGAGGACCGCCGAGGAAGGGAGGGGCTCGAGGTTGTTGGGGCCGGAGGAGGCGAGGCGCCGCGAGAGACGACGGCAAGTGCGCCTAACACAGCACGGCGTGACAGGCTAAGGGGGGGGGTCTTTGGGGCGGTAGGCAGGGACCCTGAAACTTGTATATATCCTGCCTCCGATCCGCAGCTACAGCTTCATCATGCATTGCGATCCGCCGCAAGAATGCGTGACAGGTGATAGCAGGAGATGGGCGTTACGGAGAGGATGATTATACTATTAAGGTAAGAGTTTGCTCAAAGCTCTTATAAGGCGCCACTTTGCGGGACGTTATAAAAAGTCAAAAAAGAAAACGTGCTGCATTGGCTATGTGAAGCTTCATTTTTCTTTCTGTGTCCACAGTGTTTCTTGAACAATTTCATTTCCTGTCTATCAGAAATTGAAACTCTGATGAAAAATTAAATTTTATAAATAAAAAATCTTTCAAGGCTATTAAGTATTAGACCTACATTTTATTTTTCTCCTTTATGAATGAATATTATGCCAATATAGATAATTTAAAACAGAAAGCATGGAAACATCATTGAACATCCTGGGTTGTGAGTCAATGGAAATACCAAGATTACAGCCAGGACAAATTACCCATTCACTGTATTGATTCTAAACGATTTTCAAAAATTATTTTGTCCCAAATTTATTTGAATTACACATTCAATAGGGTTTGATGCCACCCAAACTGTAATTTTATGTGTACCGGGGACTAGTTTTAACCCTAGCGGTTCAAGTATAGATGCATATTTTACGAGTAAACCTCTCAAGTCAACCGCTTTCTTCAATCCAGTCAGAGGGCATGTTCCACACTTTTAATTTCGAGTCACAAGGGTGATTCTGGGGATGAGCCTATGTCTTTAGCATATAAATCTTTCTCTTCTTTCAATAAATCAATTGTCATAACGTGAGCGCCTGCTACTCCCTCCCTTGACCCTACCCGACGCACCCCCGCATCAAGAGGGGGTCGAGCGAGTCACGGGAAGGGAGAAAGAAGACCAACGTATAGATTTCACAGCGCGAGGTCCGTTTCCGTCAGGCGACCGCAACGATTCTTTTCTCTCTCCCGGCGCTGTGGTTCCCTGCGTGGCTTTAAATTCTCGGCCGGATACCGGCTGACATTACGAGCGGGCGCACATCCCACTCAGATTCACGGGTTCTTTCGCTGCCGATGCGGCTCTGCAATTTCCGGTTATTCCCACGTGTCCGGGAACCCAGAGGAATGATGTCTTAACTTCCCTTTAATCTTGCGCTTGAAAGGCGGAATGGATCCCTCGAACCTTGGGGGAATAGCCGGAAATGAACTGCAGGTAGCTGATCGAGCCAGCGCAGATTAGGAAGCGTCGATTTCTGCTCTCAATATAACGGAGGGTGAATGGGGAGGGGAAGAGAGGGAGTAAAGGGGCGGTGTGCGTCCCTTCGATGTGCCGCGTAAATACAGAACAACAGACGAAGATTCACTCGAGTTTAACCCATGAGATGAGGGAGAGATCCTGGATTCACATCTACTTAGACCTAGGTCGATTCTCGATCTTTGCAATGGATGACTGGGAACACCATGTCAATTCAAACTAGTAACTCCTGGAGAGATAATTCAATATTAAGAATATATGGAGTGCAAAGCGGAAAACTCGTAGTATGAGTGCATTAACTATATTCTATAAAATACCGTATTAATTTACCCCAAGGCGTGATTACCGCGGAACGTTTGCGTACAACAGTGAATCGCCTATTCTCACTTTACACATTGTTTTTGCTTGAAAGTGTGAATCATCCCCAAGAATAAAATAAGTCAGTGAATTCGTATTTTAATCCATCACCCCGTGATTGAGTGACTCGTGGACTCGTGATTGAGTGACTCGTGGACTCGTGATTGAGTGACTTGAAGGACGAAGCGTGGGAAGATTTATGGCAAGGGATAGAAAAGCCTAACTTTAAGGGAAAAAACGACCATAGTTTCAAAATAAAAAAAAGGACGCAAAAACAAATAAGAAAAAATACTCTTTTTTAAATAGTACTATAATTGAATGGAACCAGCTGCCTGGAGGTTTGTTTGAGCCCTTTCCATCCAATTCTAGAAGTTTTAAGTATAAATGTAAAGCAGCCACTGGGTAATAAACTTCATTGTAGTTATTAAAATATTGTTTGTATGTGATGTGGACGGCGTTTTGTATGTGATGTGGAAGCTTGTTTGCATGTGATGTGGAAGTGTCATTGTATGCAAAACTATTTTGTCTCTTAACTGTTTTTATTGTGCGTTTATGTATGTAGTTTTCGTTGTAAGAGTTATCTTTGACCAAACTTGACCGTTGCCACCAGAAAAATCGCCTATTTACGACACAATTGTAAAATAATAATAATAATAATAACTGAAGTACTATGTTCCTAAACATGGCCGCACCAGAACAGTCGCCTTATTTCACACTTATGAGCATGATTTGAGGGACTCACATACGTAAAGTCTGCGGTCAAGAATATAAAAAATTGGAATTCATTAGACGCATTGTCGGCATAAGTGACTCGAAGCTCAAGGAACGTTGTTACCACGCTCTTGTAAGGCCTCATTTAGAATACGCACGCAGCGTGTGGGATCCGAGTGAAAAAGGTCTCATTCGGGAAATTGAGAAGGTTCAACGCCGGGCAGCCCGTTTTGTAAAAAATTCCTACGATAAAACGCAAAGCGTCACCGAAATGCTCATGGATTTGGGGTGGGAATCATTGGCTGAGAGACGATTCAATGCAAGATTGAAATCATTAAATAAAATTAGATCCGAATGTTTCAGCACCGAGGTCTCGCAAATTATTCGTACTCCTTCATGCATTGGTCGCTTGGATCATGCATATAAAATTCGGGAAATAGATGCCAGAACTAGCCGACTCAAGGACTCCTTCTTCCCACGGACAATACGGAATAGCAACTGCAGGGTTATAGATAGCAAAAATTCCACTTGCCACCCTCAGCGTCTAAAATAATTAGTTGTATTTAAATGCATGTTCTTCCACTAACCTTATGTGTTTTGCTATAATAACCCATTCTTTCCGAATGACCTCATTCGTGTTCCGTTCATCTGTTTTTAAGTCTCTTTCCTTTCAATCGCTCGTCCCTCTCCGCGGCGGGAAATTCCTGCTACCTGCAACGTTGGGTCGCATTCCCTGCCTTTTACAGACTCTTTGGGGGTAGAGTGTTTCGTGGTGCATTTTCATGTGGTGTTTCAATTTCTTGCTTGTTGTGTCCTGGCTTCTGTGTTGTAGGATGGCTTTCGTGCTGCATCATGGGGTGCAGTTTTTTAAGTTGTTTTGCGGTATATGTGTTTGCATGAGTATTGGATGAAGGGATTTTTGCATGAGTGTGTGCGCTGCTGTGGGTGTAATTTTCCGTGTTGTTTTTTTGCATGTGGTATTTTTCCTTTTTACGGTTGGTGACCTAACACCCCCCGCCACACGCCCTTGCGGCGGCTTGCGGGGTATTATGTAGATGTAGATTAATGGCACAATAAATTTTGCTAAAAAATGTATGATCTTCTCTTATTGACCTGAACTTATATATAAATTAGTGAAGGTTGAAATTTCTTGAAATCGATGTTTTTACGGAATAATAAGTATTGCAAACATTTTACAAAGTATTTTAGAAGCTTTATAGATAAAAATAATATCAAGTTAAAACTCCAGGAGTGCCTTATGAAAAATGCAGACCTTCATGAAAACAAAGAATCAAAAGCAAATAATGCTTAATGGTAAAAATGTTTTTTTGACTTATTCAAATGTTTTTTGTTACTTTCTAATCACAAAAGTGAAACCTTTGCCATCCAAAAATTGTAAAGTCGTCAGAATAGACAGCTCAAAAATTAAGTCAGATTCGGGTAACAAAATTATAATATGAGCATTGGCATTCAAGTAAATATTAAATTGGAAGGGACAGCTGTGAACTGTGAGCAGTTTTTACATATTCAAAGTATTTAAGTAAATCTCCAGGAAAGTTTTAATAATTCTTCCCTTAAATTTGCACATATGAACCCCATTATACAACAAATAACTGCGCATAGTGTTAGAGATTTTCTTGCATAAAAGCCCGATTTAAGGAAGACAGTCAGGAATACATATTTACACAAAGGTAAATTCATCGAATTAATATCGTTTCAAAAATTACGTTTATTTCATTCCGAAATTTCTTAATTACTTTACATAAGACTGAAAAAAATTGTTCGGAGGTTGATGTAATCATAAGTCGCTCATTGCTCATATCGAATTAAGAGACGTATGCGTATTTGAACTTCATATATTGAATTTTTTAAAAGAGTCTCAAGTGTAATATAGAAAATCACAACTTGTACAGCATGGCCCTAGTGTAAGCGGCGCTTAAATCAACAGGATAACGCAGCCCTCCCATGTCCCCCGGGCGAAGCCTACGCCAACGCGGCGGCCTCGAAGCGCTTTTAATAGGTTACACGTGGGGGTGGAAATTAGTGAAGAAGGAATATATGACGGGTTCAGAAGGAGCAGGAGGAACAGGGGCTACTGGCGAAGACGAACAAAGTGGGGGGGCAGCGGGAAGCGCTTCAGGAGGGTGGTGTCGCTGCTATGACGAGGAGGAAGGCGTCTCCGATGAGGAACGCGGAAAGCGGAAGGCGGTCGGACTTCGAGACGTGGAAGAGGACTGAGAGAGCACTGTGGGGGTGGGGCGGCAAAATGGAGGGCCAAATTTGAAAGGGGAAGGAACTCCTTCAGAAGGTGATATCACACGCAGGACCTGCGTCTCCCGGGCTACTCGTCCGAAAACGCGTTTCAGCCGCGGAGTCGTTCCTCCGTGCGCAGGAAGGAGGGAGCGAGGAGACAAAGGGGCCGATGGGGGGAGGCAGAGGGGGGGGGCAGAGGCGAGTGAGAGGAGCGTGAGTAAAATGTCCTCGCGCCAGTTCCCCGAGCTCCTTGAGAAATGGATCTTCCAGTAGACTGCAGACGGGGGGAGGGGCGGAGGAAATACCTTGAGGGCAGCTAGGGACCATGAAGGCACGACTGCGAAGAAAAAGGGGGGAGACGCGACGAGCAGCGAGGACGGAGAATGGCTCAATGGAAGTACGTGGTATGATTGACTCCTCGAGATTATTAGGGTTTAGGTGAAATATGAATGTAAGTAATAAAATAAGATTGATCAACCACGAGAAATCTGAAAAATCAGGAAAATAAATCTATAAGAATACAAAACCTGGATGGAAGTAGGAATTCAGCTGAGGTAAAATTAAGGAACAGGCCCGGGGTGCAACCTCAAAAAAAGCGGAAAACTCCTAACGGATAAAAAATGCTGGATATGTATTTTTAAAATTTCAAAACGAATATCAGCAAAAGCTTCATAGTTTCAAGCTCTATTTTGTGAAGATTTATGATCACCGCACTAGGAAACTTAGTCCAGGGTCGATCATAAAAATAATTGGGATGATTTTTTGCCGTCAATGCAGATAGCTGGAGTGGGGTTATCTGTGGTTTGAAAGGTAACGAAAGATCATGGCAAAGCAACGCGACCAACTCCAGTTAACTGTGGTCATTTACAGTGCTCCAATGGCTGCTTGACTGGACCTCTATTGGACTATCAAGTCTCAAATTCACGATACCACTTTCCAGTGAGCTATAATATGCGATAAAATTGCACTATAAGTTTCGTAAATTTAGTTCGGAGACCATGTCCAGGCTTATGAAGATGGAGAAATGTTCCAGTAGATGGTTTTCGGCCTGCTCAGGATGTTCTGGGAGGGAAACGCGGAGGTTAACGATTAGTAATGCCCTGGACATCCATCAGCAACACAATGAGATGAAAATGTGCAAAAAGTGAGATAAACGTACGATTTCGATTGACCTTTGAGTGCCAGAATATTAGTTGAAGAGTGCAATAGTCACAAAATCCCAGTTAAATGCATTTTTACCGAAGATTTAGCCAAGGTGAGAAAGGTGTGCCGAGATGGTCGTATAGGACTGTCAGAGGACTGCTTGCGTGATAATCTTACCTTGGACCCCTTGGACCACTGGTGAAAGTCACCCAAATTTTTTAGAATAGGTGGTAATTGGTGACGGAAAATGGTCCTCTGAGTGCGACCCAAGAATCATCCCTTCGAGTACCGTTTTGGACCACTGGATTATGTTAAAGAGACCATGACGAGGAGCCTGAACGAGGATCCGGTTGATGCCCTATAGGAAGCATAAGACCACTGGTGGATGCACAGGCATTGGTGTGTCGATATATAAGGGTACTCAAATGAAGAATTTTAGCAATTTGTACTTAAATATGCTATAAATATTTTTCCCAGGTTTATTCTACTTGTTTTTGAAGCAGACCTCTTCTTTTGTCACATTAACCTATATTATCAGGTTGACTAAATTTCTGACGATGTAGCCTTTGCATGAAAACTGGTAGTTATGTATGAATTAAAATAATAGTTAGTAATAGTGGTGTGATTATAAAAGTAGTTATAATTTAAATATGAAAATTTAATCATTCAGTGAAATCACATCACATTAGTTCAATATGTAAAGCATTATGACAACTTTATACTAACTTAATATATACTTTTAAAATTTCTTAGTTTTACCTGAGAAGTACCGATGGCGCAATCTCCGTTGATCTCATGGCCAGGCCACGTACTGTGAAAAAGTTTTCATACAGCTGATCGAAAATTTAATGGATAAAGGCGTGAGGTACGGATTAATTACTGAGAGATCGGAAGAAAGAGCCATAAGAAGGTAGTCCTGAATTAAAATCAATGGTGAGATAACATAAAACTTGTAACTGAGAGACTGAGTCAAACGCAAAAATAATTTTGAAAAAAGAGTACTTAAATAGGAATGATTATTGCATGATGGAAGCAGACGGTAAAATAATTAAACAAATATGCATTTATTTTGGATATGAAAAAGATGGGAGGCTGGATGAAACGATAAAAAACAAGCGAAAAGGTCAAGAGAGAAGTTAGTTGGTGTATTTTGAATACCTCAAAAATGAGTGTATATCTAAGGCAGAGAAAATAGAAAACTATACATATACATAAAAGGGTACTTCTCACTTTATATTAATGTGCAGTGAAATATGGGCAAGCTATGATAATAAAAAAGGTCGGATGGATTTAATTAGCAATTTTCATTCAAAGGAGTGTTCGTGGATGAAGCTGTAGAGAGAGGGAGAAAAATGAACTAAGTTAAAAAATAGAGGAGATTAGATGCGAGCACAAGGGAAAAGTTTAAAAAATATGCAATATCTGGATTTATCATGCAAAAAAATAACTGAGAATGAAAACGCTTATTCAAGAGAAGAAATGGATAAGTAAAAAATCGGTGAAAGGGTCAATAGAGAATGTGAACGAGGAAATTCTTAACACTAGCCATAATAGAATCCTACAGCATAGAAGAGTGTACTTGAATGCATTTATGATCGTGAAATATGTGAATAAAGTATGCAAGGATATGATTGCAAGAAATTTTTTATTTAAAAATTACAAGGTGACACTCATCAAGTTTAAACTGACTCTTTTGTTTTAGTTCACCCCAGGTTTCCCCTTCTTACCTTTTCAAGGGAAAACCCGGGCACAATATTAGAGATACGCGAGGAAAAGTGTTAATTAAACTTGGAAATCTTCAGTAATTATTTACCTCCCTATTTTTCCTCTTAAATATTATCCAACATGTATGCATCACATCCATTTTCCTTCCACACCGCAGTACTGCAGCCAATGCCGTGCATTTCACTCTTGTCCGCAGCTGCGGCAGCTGATGCCGGGCCGGCCCATTCGGTTTGCGCCACCATAGCTGTGGGGTCTATTTTTCTCGTTGCTCCCTTCCGAAATAACATTGCTGTGGTTTTTCCGTTAATGTGTGGTTCCCTCGTTCCGAAAAACTATTAACAACTTTTTCATTTTCAACGCCAGTCACGGGAACCATCGACCTCCGGTAATTACTTTTGAAAAACTGAGATAAGTCATGTAAAAAATATAATGAATGTCCTTGCCAGTAATTACGCATCTCATTTTAATACCTTCTGTAACCAAGATCGTTTTTTATTGAAAGCAAATCACTTAACAATTCCTAATATACTTATCTGATTTCTGAGGCAAACAATAAGCCAGAACTAAAGAGGTAATTGGCAGGAAAGAAAGTGGGCGTACCCACTCTGCCACACCTCTTTATCTCCATAGCGACAATCTTTGGAGGCGATATACGGTTTTATCGTGTCCCGCAGGTGAATATAAGCAGCAAATGGATGTAAAAATATGGGCACTCTTATTTGTGTCTTTCCCAGTTGAGAGTGAATGATGGATCCCGGCGGTTGCGGGGACGGTCCAGAGGAGGGAATCAGTATTGTCCTCGAGGAGGAATATGTATGTGCACGCGCGCCAACCTCGCTTCCCACCATCAGTTACCTCAGATGTACGAAGGAGAATTCCTCCCAGGGAAGATAGAGAGGGAGGCAGGTGGGTGTGTGGAGGGAAGGGCGAGATCACAAAGAGATGAGAAAGGTGGAGGTTCAAATGAATGCTAAATACGGATGAGAGATACAGAGACGAGTGGGAAGAAGAAGACCCCTTTTGTGTTGGCGAAGAGAGAGGAGCCTCTAGATGGTGGCCTAGGGGCGGGGAGAGTGGGTAGGAGGGTTAGGAGAGGGGGTGTGAAAGACGGCTGGCTGAAGAGGAGCGATTCGTCGTGCGAGGGAAAATGATTCTGGGGCGTTAAACTGTGTCACGAAAGAACGTTTCAACCTTCTCCCGGCTCAGAGTGAATGTTTTGTCTTCCGATCCCCTTCTTCCCTCTTTCTCCTTAGCCCCTTGGTTCTATCAGTATTACTCGTTCCCTACTATCTTCCTCTACTACTCGAAAACCTGAGAGCAATACCTTTATATTTTATCCTTAATAAATACCTCCTTTTCTTCTATGAGCACAATCACATTTGAATCCGCAATCAATGAATCACACCCATGGACCAAAGTATCTGAATAGAGCGGGTCAACCATGTCATCTCTCTTACAAGAGAAGTACTCAAAATATAGCGTTGAGTAATTATAGAGTTCATTTAAACTGTTTTCAAAAA
This sequence comes from Hetaerina americana, assembly GCF_022747635.1. Lineage (NCBI taxonomy): Eukaryota > Metazoa > Arthropoda > Insecta > Odonata > Calopterygidae > Hetaerina > Hetaerina americana. The sequence goes on from NW_027286741.1 coordinate 9,704,736, forward strand.
CCCTATTTCATCATGCACTGATTGTAAAACTCAGTAGAAAAACACCGTAGAATATTAATTATACGTTTTTTGCAATAAAGTCGATCAAATCAACAAAAGTTGAGATCTTGTAATTGGGTCAAGATTGAAATGGTTAAAAATGTTTGTGTATTAACAAATATTACTAGAAGATGAAATTAAATATGGCTCAAATAGAGAGAAGACGATATTTTACACAATCTAAAATGTTCTTATCCATTTATTCTCATGCAATTCCTCGTTCGCCACTACTGACAAATGTGATTATTTACAAATAATGATGTCCCCGAACTAAATCAGGAGTAATATCGTAAGGGGGAGGATAAACGGACCGAAATAAGTCTCAAAAAATATTTTTATTTGTGTAATAATCCACAAAAATGTCAAAAGTATGTTTTTGGAAATGATATATCCTTGAGGTACGCCGCGAGACACTTCAATCCACTCAGAAGAACAGGGATTGGAGAAAACTTGCTGGTAACGTTCGCTGAGGTATGACATGTGCTAGGATACGGTAAAAGGAGATAAAAGTTATGAGATGGAAATTTCGTTATTAATGTCTTTGTCGACCAAGCCGAAATCTATACTTAAGTCAAGTAGGCTCAGAATGGTAATAAGTCCTTTGTCGAGTGCGTATCTAATGTCATCTGTGACTTTGATAAGTGCTGGGGCAGTGCTGATGTGCTGTGGTATGGCTGTGATTTACGGAAGCTGAATTGCAAAGGATTGAGTGTATTAGTATTCGTTACAAAATGGGATATCTGCTCGAAAACGAGCAATCCAAATACTTTGGAGATAGTAGGCAGGAGATTAATCGGTCTGTACTAGGTCATATCAGTAGAAGGATTTTTTTTGTATAGAACGGACTATGACAAGTTTCAATTGTAAGAGAAATTTGTTTTGCAAAAAGGACTAGATAAAGATATGTGTAATAAATGTCAAAGCAATGTGAACCATTTTAAGTATGAAATAAATATCCATTTCGTCAGAACGTTGAGCTTTGGCTTTACGTCAAGCCTTGGGCACATCCGTTTGAGTTACTGGTGAGAAATTGAAGAGATTAGATAGGGGGTTCGGAGTTAATTGAGAAAGTTGATCGACGTATTCTTTTCTGTTTTCTGCGTCATCGGGGGTTATGAGGGTATTAATTACGTGTTTATTCTGTTAAGACATGGTGGCGATGGAGGATCTTTGGATTTTCCGATGCCGAAAGATCTAAGGTTTCCCCCGAGTTCAGAGGGTGTCAGTTTGGAGCTCGTTGAGGAATGGAAAAAATGCACATTAGATCTTCAAATGGAGAAATTCTCTTATTCCCAATATACTTAAACTGATGATTGGGGTATATTATATGCATTTTAAGTAAATCATTGGCCTACATCTTAGCAACTTTTGAAGATCACTCAATTTTTTGCATTAAAATAGTAAAATAATGATATTTGTATACTTCAAATTGGAAAGCCAACAGAAACTCAAGGGCATATATTAATCGCCATTTCTCTAATTAATCTGAAGGTAGTATTTTAAAAATATTTAATAATCGTAATAAAAGGCAAGATGACAGCTTCACGCCATTCAGCTCTCTAGTCATATAAATTCAAATTTTGAACGAAACCATAATTCACATTGTGGGTCTGCCTGTTCGGACCTCTATAATTACATTTAATAAGTTACATATTTCTAGACTGCATTAATAGGCCGAATAACCCAAATAATTAATGTTTTGCTCTTTACCAAAATCAACTGCCATGGTTACGCTCGAATAATGTCAAGCGAAAATGGAGAAATTTAGTTTACAATATGGGGCGCTAACAAGAGTCCTCTCCGGCAATTATCAACTTATATGCTTCTCTTTGTTGTGTGGCATTTGGAGCGTTATTTATCTTCGCCCTTAACCCGCGCATCCATTCACTCAAGTCTGTTTCAGACCGTTGCCCCCAAGGGTTGAGCAGAGGATGGAACAGCATAAAGGTGGACGTGGGAAAGTGAAGAGTGCCTACGTGCTCCGAAAGGGAGAGCGGGCGACGGCGCCTAAGGATAGGCGACGACTGCTTATAACAATGACGAGCATCCGGCTGTAAAATTGCTGTAGCTACACATCACTCCATCTGAGACTACTTTAGTATGTCTGGCTTACTAGCCAACATCTACGAATCTCAGCAGCTTAACTCTCCAAGATGAAGCACAATACTCGTTATCAAAGTAAGTCTTTACAATTTCCTTGCCTTGAATAAAAGTCGATGAATCGATAAACACGAACGTGATGAAATAAGGAAATAAAATCAGTTATCTTATAAGCTAGTTTTTCAAATAATTTCCAAAAGAATGATTCATTTTTTATTTTCTGACATTTAATGAACAGTGTTTTTACAATTTTAAGCAAGAGTGCCTTATTCAGACATATTACCGCTAAGCTGTATCATTTTCATTCACCATATTCGATTACTTTGAATAATCTTTTGAACAGCGTGTATTTGGAGTACATTGCTAAGGGGATGTAAAATTTGGACCTGAGATAACATGTAAAAGTCTCAATTGGAAGCAAAAGATGGATTTGGAGAAGGATAACGAAATCGATAAATGAGAAAAGCGATACAGATATATTGGGTGGGAGTAAAGAGGAAAGGATTCCAATGAGAGAGTTGTAGAAAAGGAAAATTAAATTTGTTGGATATGTTCTGCGGCTTAACAATTTCATGGATATTATGGTCGACGGAAAAGTACTAGAAAAAAGGAAGGGAAAGGCCAAGAAAGAAGTTTCTGGACGACATAAATATACTAAAAGAGCTACGACATATACATGTCTGAAAAGAGCAAAAATGACATTCTAAGCCGCTGACATTCTTGGGAGTAGAAAATTACGTTTTTTTTATTTCTTAAAAATTTTATCTGGAATTGACAAACCCAATTCCAGAATTGTCAACTTATGGAAAAGTATGTGTCTTTAGTTGATGAACATTAAAAATAGTGAACATTAAAAATGAACAGTAAAAAAATATATACTAATGTTTCATATATACTAATGTATAAAATAAAAATATATACTAATGTATAAAATTCAACATGTGGTATGAAGTTTTACCAGTTAATCTTCAAGTTCACCAGTTGAAAGTAGAACAAGTCAAAGGTATACAATCAGCATAAAAACACAAAAAAGAGTGATTTTTGTAATATAAGAACTTTTGACATCTATTAGTACTAGGACAGGCTTTAGAAAGTAGCTTACTGTTTAATGGTCCTAAAAGTACTGCTTACTGGTCGACAGAAGTAGCGAAAGAGGAAGACTGAGATATAGAAACATATTTATATGGAAGAACGGTGTAAACATAAAGGATTGAGAGCAGTGACAGAGAAGAAAAAGTGAAGAATTATTTTAATTACACAGAGGAACAATAGTCTACAAAATGCCGTAATTTCAATGCAATAAGAAAGGAACCATGTTCCTGTTAAAGGCTAAGGGTTAGTTGATAGAAGTAACTAATGGAAGACGTAAGAATCGGGGAAGAAATATCATGGAAAAATGGGAGTATGAGGAAACATGATAATTTGAGGACTGAATCGAACTATAGATTCTCTCGCGATGAAGAATGAACATATACGAGATAAATCGCTTTGCGGAGACTAAAAAAATAACACATTGAAAGACACTTAAAAGGGAAGTGAATCATCTTCATCCAAAGTCAATGTGAGCACAACTGTTGGGAATAAGAAGCGAAAACGAGTAATGATGAGAGGCATCCCGGAAGGTATGAAACGGATTGGAAGGGGAATAATAGAACTAATTAGATCACACAATGGTACTAGATGATTAAAAAATGATGGGGAACGACGAGATAAAATGGTGAATTTAAGGCTGATTGTCAATGATCATATATTGCTAAAATAACAATTATCCTTTTAAATTAGATTCAAAATCATCTATACCAAAATGAACAAAAGGCGTAATTAATATAATGAAGCGCTTTGAATAACCCAAACTACACGATCGGATGAAGGAATAAGAATGGGAGGAAGAGGCCGAAAGCTGGTACAAGGAGAGAGCGGGGGCGGGGGAGGCAAGAGGACGGGAGGGAACAGAGGGATGATGGGTGGAAAGGAACGGGAAGGCATCCCTGGGGGTGAAAAACATGACATGGTGAAAGGTGGTGTTTTGAGATTCCACGTAACAAGGGCAGGCAAAAGGGGATAGTTCTCTTACTCTTTGAAAAGGAATGAAAGAAAAACTACCAGGGAGAGAATCCATTCTGTACTCCTTTAAGCAAGGAGGAAAGCCACTGTCATGAAGGTGTGCGAAGAGAAAGTTGAGGTCAATCGGCTAAAGGTTAAAGAAGATGTCAAAACCAAGAAGAGAATGACGAAGTAATAAAGCAATGTCATGTTATATGGTCTGGCCTAAGGGAGCTGATAACCTTATGTAAGTTTCCTAAGGGAGTAGATGATTACATAGAATCCCTTCAAGCCATTTGAGGGTCTTCCTACAAAGCTATATGCATAGACTACTAAAATATTCTAGAATATCACTCCAAATGAGGGTAAAGCTGCTTAAGGGAGAATTAACGTTTTGTATGCGATTGAGAATATCAATTTTACCAGATGGAATACATATCAAATAGATATCGAAATTCCATCCCATCAACAGAGTTAAAACAAAAAATCTAACTTATTATGCATTTAAAATATGATAGTAATAGTAGTAAACAAGTAATGAAAATATTATTTCTAAGGAATCAAAAAATATTATAGTATTAAAGATTAAGAAATATCAACTGGGTGTAGCCATTCATTTTTAAAAATGAAAATGAAAAAGGCGGAATGTTCAAAATACAATTTACATTTTAATGAATGAAAAATTAACATTCTACAGCGGTCACAAGAGCTAGAGCTAGTGACTACACACATCATTGCATCTGACCATTTGCAGTAGGATTATTTACAGAATCTCCTACTCAAACACAGAATCCCTTTGATATAAAAGTTTACAATAAAGACAAGGTTTAAAGAGCTGCTTGCAAAGTCGGGTATTTGAAACGATTCAATATCATTTCAGTTACAAATCGAATTATAATCGGTGTTTCAATATCAGAAACAATTTAGCTGACCTATGTGATTATGCGTATGCAAAGCAAATTTGAATGATTTAGCGAAGTTTCACTCGTCTAAATGCATTAATTTCAATTTATTTACGCTAATGTCTAAGATATTTAATCATAAAGTGAAAACACGCTAATGGATTTTCAGATATTTATCTTCAGCAGTTTAGAAGTAGCTGATATACGAGTATTTTATACGTTTTCACGCGGAATAATAAAGGCAAACTGGACGCTTATGAGATTAGACCAATCATTTATTATTTCTCACAGAAATTGAAAACTTTTATAAGACCTTGCTTGCGCTTTAATGGCGAATAAGAATATTCTCCAAATATCAACGGAACACCACTTATAAATGTATTCAAGAATAATTTAGCCAGCTCAAAGTCATTTTAGTCCTGCAGTTAAAGTAGACTAGCCGCATTGGAATCAAGATTTCCAGTGGAAGATGAATTAAAAATAAGTTATTATGCCTGTAATTAATTGTTGTAATAAACAGAAATAATTAACTACTAAGTTACGAGGGTTGCTATTTATATATTGAGCCCTGACAGCACGAAGTGCTTTAAGCTCCACCTGGTATTTTCATCTATCAGTTTGACCTTTTAACGCTAACTCTCTTCAGAAAGTTTTGCTGTTTGATCATAACTTGTGTTTATTATAGTGACTCGAACATTTTGCTCAGCAAAAAAATGGACTTTACTCGCGAACACTTTCGTACGATGATTGTTTGCCATTTTTGACGTAGATTATCAAAACAGAAGAACATCGATCAACTTACTTCCACTTTTGGCGATAAAGCCCCATTCTTTGCCACTTCGTAACGCTAGAATAACGAATTTCATCATGGTTGCCTTTCGTTTAGCGATTAAAGTCATGGAGGTCATCCAAAATCAGTTACTGTGCCAGATAACATTAATGCTGTGCATGAACTGGTAAAGAAAGATCATCATGCAATTTATCGTGAGATTGAGACATTCTTGATGATTAGTTTGACGGGCATCAATAAGATATTGCATGAAAATTTAGCTGTAAAAAATATTTGTCCTCATTGGACCCAGCATAATTTGACCACAGCTCAAAACGATGTTCGTGTCAATTATTGCAGAGAAATGATCAAAAAATACAATCGCGGGTCATCAAAAGCTGTTCAAACACCTAAACATTTGACGATTCTTTGATTCTTCTACGTATGCATGTGATCCCGAAACAAAACAGCAATCCACTGCATTTGGTCTTCCAAGACGAGCAAAATCCGACAAAATTGATTCGTGTATGAAGCACATCGAAGCAAATGATCGCCTGTTTCTTCGGAATAACTGGACATACGGCAACCGAACCGCTAGAGTAACCAGCGTAGAGCCGTGAATTTTGAATGGTGTACGAGCATTTCTTTGCCAGAAGTGCCCAGTTAAATACGGAAAAAGAAGCGGCAGCTAAGGATCATTCTTCGTCATGGCAATGCAAGCTCTCACCGATCGGCTGAAGCAACTACCAATTAAACTGGCCAAAACGTCGAATTGATAGATTATCTTCCGTACAGCCCTGATTTAGCACCAAAAGACTTCTATTTATTCCCGTTTATCAAGAAAAAATGGTGTGGCTTACGCTTTTCGGTTCCTGAAGAAGCCGTTGATGCATTCGAAAACCTTGTTTTGGTGGTACCTTAATCGGAGTGGAAAAGGTGTTACGAAAATGGGTTCAAACGCATACAAAAGTGTATTGATTAATATGGAGAATACTTCGAAAAAGAATAAAGCAATTTTCAGCAGATAATTACTGTTATTTCATTATTAGGATGAAAAAATAAATAGCAACCCTCGTAAAACCGACAGCAATGTGAAAAAAGGTCCAATGTATGTCTGTTTCAATCACGTTGGACTTAGTGGAGAATGTGTGAAATATTTTGAACGCACTGCTCGGCTGATACGAATAACACGAAAGGAAAGGATTCCATAAATCTTTGGATAAGTTTTTTATCAAGGTTTCTGTCTTCAATAAATATTGATAGTTAAAAATATATAATGGGAAGTAAACTAAGTATAAAGAAAATCAGATGTGCCACGTTAATCATTGATATGACTTTGATTACATGAAATAATGTAGCGACGAGTACATGTTTATACATCGTCACTACTTTATGACTAGAGCACGTGATTTCCTTTGTAATGTATTGAACACCATAAGCAAACTTTTATACAAATACGACTGTTAATTAACAACAACATATCAAAAGTGTTTTTGGTGCTTCCCTATTGAAAGAGATCAAAAACTCTCTAGTTTATTATCATAGAAAGATTATCGGCGAATACTCCCTGTCTGATGACTGCAGTTATTTTTAACCTTGACTAAATTTAATACTTTTAACTGTTTTAATATTGCGTAGTGATTGAGAAAAACTGTGTTCTATTTTTTTTTACTTTACGTCAACACTCGGTATGTATGACTTCTTTTCGGTGAAAGCAAATAATTAAGGTGTCACATACACAACTAAACCATCACGATATTCTTGAATTGCTGACTTCAGAGCTCCGTCTCCGAATTCCACCATTCATATTTAAGGACCCTCCCCACTGATTAAAAACTTTAGGTGGTGGAAGTGATTGTGGTTTCTGATGGCTCATAGCGCTGTACTAGTGAAGGCAATTTTTATTGCTCGTAGTTTAACGAAGAAATTTTAAAAGGGAATGAAAGAGTTTAAAATCAGTGATAGGTAGAAGAAAGTACAGAGAATGGAATAATAAACTGAGATAGGTCAACTAATACCACAAAAGAAGTGCGATAGTAGACGCAATACGAGGATATGGAATATTACTACGGAAAGGTGAAAAAAGATGCATTGTTAAGGAAGGTAGCATTTACAGGATATAAGAATGAAGTGTCCGTTCAAACAATGAGTAAGTAAGGCAAATTATTAACTGAACCAGGAAATATTTATGTGAGATAGAAGCATTGTATAAAGAAACTACGCGGCAGAGATATTAAGTCAGTAAGGGTATATATAGAAAGAGAATATGATGTGAATGAGGATGCTTAGGTCCAGGCTCACTTGATGGTGACAGAGAAAGGACTTTAAGGGGGATGAACTTAAATAAGATTATAGGGGTAGACAAAATTCCTGCGGAACTATTCATAGGTTTTGGAAAACGTGGGGTTAGAGTTTAACTGGGCTCAATTGATGGCAGGATTGAAAGGGAATTACAGGAATTATAATGTAACAATTTAGTAGGGGTAGATAACATTTCTGCGGTTCTATAAGTCTATAAAAATGCTCAAAGGCAGGTTTTTATGTTTTCATCGTAGCATATTCAAGAGGAATATGACCGAAAAATATCGTCTGAGCAGTACCATTTACCGTTCTAAAAAAGAGGCCGACTGCCATTTGTGAGGGGTAAAGAGTAGTAAGTTTGAGTTTGCTCGCAGCTAAGGTAGTCCTCGGGATTATCAGTAAAAAAAAATGGGAATGAGAGCAAAAGAAACTTTGGAAATTATTAGTTTGTACCCAGAAAATAAAGAATGCTTGGTACCCCTACAGTAATGAGGTCCCAATTAGAGTAAGGTTATTGAATACAATCAATTTGTTTGATGAAGTGAATTAGTTGGAATAGATACATCTTATGATGATTAATACTTCAACAATATCTGTGATTATTTGATCGTTCTTTGTAAATAATATGTCTGCACTTATTGAATATATTGTGAAAGAAATTATATCAGTTACCACAAAATACAAATTTCAAAGCTTTTGTGAAATATTTTTCTACACAATATTACAAAATCAACGATTAGAGGGTAATAAGGTGGCAACAATTAGAGGTTAATAAGCCTCTGAGTAGCACTCAATACACCATCATTGACTCTTAAATTTAAATCTAATTTGATTAATTAAAACAACAATTACGATTTAATTAGGGACTGTATTCATGTATCAGAAGTGATATAAAATAATCGTTCGAGCCCGTTGAGACGGGTAATTAATGGGTACAAAGCAACACTTTTTGTTCGCTCCATCAGCATTTGCCCTTAAACAATAAAAACTTCTAATTTTTCCACCGTTAAAAAATTTTTTTAGTTACTTTTAAAAATTTTGATTTCAAATTGCTGGCATAATATGCATAGAAGAGAGATTGTTTGCGATAAAAAAGAATTAATAAAACGCAATTAACATTGATTAATAAAAGTTAGTGACTTAAGAGTAGACCTAATTAAAATTAAAAGGAGCAAAGAACGACAAAGACGTTCCACTAAGTAACAAAGAGAAAAAATTGCCAGTTATTCGATCTCTGCCGGTTGAAAATTTCCTGAGTTTTTAAGGGGTAAAGAAATAGAAGTATTTGTGCCATTCCTGGGAAGGTAAAAAATGTTTAATTCCTTGCAACTGCCATTAATAACAAGCAGTATGTTATTTCTACTCGTTTAAGATAAACTACTCTGCTGAAATTAAACGGGAAAATCCATCATTACCAAGAGGATTAATAATTGATTAACCTGAAATACAACCTCCCACTTTGTGAACTGGTTTTGTTTCTGATTTCATTAAGAGGGTTATAATGATGAAGTAACTTGCCTCTTCGTTCATCATCGTAATTTTCCCCGCAGTGCAAGGGTTGCTTTTAGGAAGTGTTGTGAGGGTCATCAGCGCAGTGAGCCCCAAAGGGAAAAGGTTTGACCACGAGGGCGTGACGGGCGAAAAGAGAGAGTAAAGGAGACTTGGGGATTGGATAAGTGAAAGGAAGCAGGAAGGAAGGTTGTGTGTGGAAGGGAACTTAGGAGTGAGGGCCAGGAAAACCCTGGTGCGGCACGTTAGTGGGGTGGTGTCGGGTGAAATGGGAGCAGGCAGCGAGGAGCGGTAGCCCGGATAGAATACATTTTCTGGGAATCTCTTTGTGGGGGTTATGATTCGGAGATCTCTCTCTCTCTCTCTCTCTCTCTCTCTCTCTCTCTCTCTCTCTCTCTCTCTCTTATGCCTGTGTGTTCGTTTGTCCCTTTCACAGGTTGCGAGCCTTCTGTTTCTCCCATATCGTGTATGACTTCGAGGAAATCTGTGTTCCAAGAGCGCCATCCAGTAATTAGGATCACGGTGGATCACCTTGTCCATCGAGGATAAAATTGAACTCCTTTGCAGCGGCTTTAATTAATAGCGAAGGAATTCACCCCACGGTGTTTTAATAGAAAATTGATAATAAAAACAAGACAATAGTTTCAGCTTGGGCATCGCTGCATGCTGGAGAGGAGACATTTATCCAAAAGGGAAAAACATAAAAATAGGGAATTCCGTCGCTCGGTAGGATTTAATTAGCGAATAAGGTATTCATTATTGTCATAAAATATGAATAAGCCCTTCCAATATGAATAATCCCTCGCAAAAATATGAATAAGCCGAAAAAGTAAAAAAAATAAAGGAGTTAATTTGTAAGTTCTGTCATTTTTGTGATAAAATAAATAAGATACACTGAAATATCATATACTTCCATCTTGTCGGGGGAAAGAATTTCAAAGGCATTGCTAAAAACTTCCCCGATATCAAAAGCCATTTTCTCACAAACAAATTCTTTTAAGGGTTAATAATTTTTTTAAACTTAATAACCTTTTAATTAAACTTCTTAATCCCTTACACCAAACGTAAGAAAAAATAAATTTTCCTATTCCTTAAAAGAAGACTTTCAGAAATTAACACTGGTCTCTGATGGAAAAACGAGAGATTATCACGAATAACATAGATTAAAACTTCATTTAATCTACTAAAACTCAAGACGAAATTGATTAAGTATATATAAAATAATGCTCATTACATGATGACAAATAAATGCCCCTACAGCTTACAGCATCATGAAATTTAAAATGAGGTGTGAAATTAAACTACAAGCGCATTTCAATTCAATTTGCTAGTATTTATTTTGCAAAAGGCATAGCTATGAGTGCCAAAAGATATGATTGGAGAAATGCGGGATTTTCACAGGTGAAAAATCTTTTGTCTTCCGCACGATCAAAAACTTGATCCCTCGACAACCAGCTGAGAGAATATCCTGGTCTAGGCGAACCAGCCTTACCTTGCATTGTGACTCTTGCATCTATACGCACTCTCTACACTCTCGCACTCAAACTACATCTTACATACACATGCACCTGAAAGCATACCTAACAGCTTTGCAGTGTTTAACTTTGCTCCGACTTGTAAATGCATTGTTTTTAATATTTCTAAAGTGACTTTGGTTTCTTTCTATTATGATTTCTGATTGTTCGGGGAAAGAATGTGTATTTGTACCTATCTGTCCTGGAATTTATCTCCCTTATTTTATCTTTGTGGTCTGATCTACCTAAGTAGTGTGGGGCCATTATAATTCCTTCAGTGTCATAGTTAAACTCGTCTGTTCTGAACCTTTCTAAAACTCTAAGCCTTGCTTGTTCTCTCCGCACTTCAAGTGGTTCCCAGCCTAATTTCCCTAAGAGACCTGTCACACTTGTGTTCTTATCATAACAATTTTTAACGAATCTAGCGGATTTTCTCTGGACTTTATCTAATTCTTTTTGCCAAATTTTCTCCCACGGATCCCAAATACTTGCGGCATATTTCAAAAGAGGTCTAACTTGAGCAAAATAACACCTCTCTATAACTTTTTCATTACATTTCCCAACCACCCGTTTTATGAAGCAAAGTTTCTTTAAAGCTGATCCGCATATTGTCCTCAATATTAAGCACACTTGTAGAAAATCTGTCAACTAGCACAATTTTTTAAAGAAAGTACGGGAAACATTTCCTTTAAAACGCTTATTGAATTTAAAGTTTTATTTACAATTTTTGCATTACAAATATTTTCCTAGAATATTATAAGAGAAAAAAAGATAATGTGACTCGTGCGATACAAATGTATACAGGTTGTGTAATGAAAAACTCTTTCGGCCAAATCAACACAAACGTTTAACCTGCATTGTTAGTGAGAGAAGCAATTCATACCCAAGGTAATTACAGCATTAACAATTGAGTTTTGGGTTTGTTGGCTGTCACAAACGTGGATGATGGCCACGGCGAGCCGAGTTTACAGGTTTCTGCACTGGACTCTACGCAGACCGACTCCTTGCACTTGTCGAAAAGAGCCCAAATATTTTCACACACCTCTCTCACTCATATTTTAATACACTCCTTCAAATACATTCCTCTTACGCTTTCCACCTTAAAAACCCCTCTTAGATACTTCCAATCGCCACGCAGTACATTATTGCATCAGCACCCCTCCATTTAGTCCCTTTGGTGGCCAAAATCACGATTCTCACCCCACCCCGTCCCCATATACCATCCTCTAACCCTCCCTTTCCTCTCGTTCTCTCATTCACTCCCTTGTTTCCAGCAAACTTTCCCACCTCTCATCCCACACCCGTTCCTGTACGCGATTCTTCCATTCAAGTCCCTTCCAGCCAACCGAGCCCTTATCCTCCCCCTCACCCCCCTCCCCCGGCCGTGTAGGGCGATCAAACCCCCCTTCCTGTCTCTTCCCTTCTTCCTGGATTCCTCTCAAGATAAACCCATTCAAGCAGGAGGGGGGACTGGTCACGAGGGAAACGGGCCTCCCGGCAGAGCGTAGCCTTGCTGCTCGCGCCCGCACTACTCGCCCTGCCTTGCAGTGCAGGCAACCCACGCATCCTCCCTGCCGTGCAGGGAGGATGCGTGGGTTGCCTGGTATACGTATCCCCCCCTCATCCCACGCTCGGCCTTTCCTGTTTGTTCCGATCGCATGCTCCCATCGTTCCCCCTTTACACCTCTCCAGCTGATTCCCACCCTGCCGGCTTCCACCCGCTCACCACATAACAACCCTTCCCCCTCCTCCCCGCCCCCCCCCCCGCCCCCTCTGCCGCCCTTGTCGAGAAACCCAATTGCAAAAAATCCTTTTATTTTGCCGTTCCCCCCATCCTACGGATCCCAAAACCGCTCTGTCCCCCTCCGTTTCGCCTCCGCTCTTGAATTCGACTCTCGATTGTTCGCGAGGGCTTAAAAAATAAATAAATGGGAGGAGAAATGATAGTAAAAAAGAAGATATAAGAGGGACGGGGTCTCCCGTTGTACACGATCGCGTTTACTTTATTTTTTTTGAAAGAGATGCCAGAATGAATGAGACGAGAGAAGGGGATTTTTTCCCTAACCGTGAGGGGATAGATCCTTTGAGTTCGAAGCGTTCTGGAGTACACATGAATCACGTGCCCATTGGTTCTTTTCGGTTTTCTGAAGGATTCCGGATTGTTTGCGAAATTCTGAGTCGAGATGGACAAGATACCCCTCGTGTATCGACTGCGTTTGCCTTTGCCCGCCCTTTGCCTCGGAACTTGAACAAGTCCGTATCCGACCACACCAGTACATAGTTGGCTACATCATCTCCTCCTTAGGCATCAGAGAGATCGATTTTGTACGAAGTAGACAATGATCAAATGCAGAAAATTAGGAAGAGCTAGAATGCAGAGAGAGATAGAAATTAAAGCATAAATTGAGGAATGAATACTTAAAACAAAAATAATTATGTCTGTAATCAGAAGACCTTGGATATGAATGCAAAATTGATTGATAACGTTAAAAGAAATTGTCATAATATAGTCAGCGAGCCATTTTTTAAAATTCGTTATTCGATTAAGAATACAAGGTCAATTTTTCCATGATACCAATCACTATTTTATTCCAGCTCCAGGTTTTCATTAAATATAACCGTACCTGTGTGCGCCAGTTGAGCGTAGTGATACCGAAAACAATACATCTATATTTGATTCCACAGGATCTATTTTTAGGTTTAGGCATGAATGTGTTGATGACTTCAAAAAATCTCAAGGCATTTAAGTCAGGTATCTACATGGCTTTGCTATTCGGTCGACTTTTAATAGTAGAAACGTTTCATTAACCTAACTTGCTCCCTTAAAATGTTGATAAACATATTAAATACTCTTCTATTGAAGAACATTTTCATTAGTCTGCGCTTTGTGACATACTTTTTTCCTAAATACAGGGTTCGTCCGGAAAATAAGTGTACTTGCTAGGAAAAAATGTGTGTGTAAATGCTCAGGAAAAAAAATTTATTACACTTTTACATATCTTAAGCTAATATTCCTCAAAATAGGACCCTTGTGAGTCGATACACTTGTTCCAGCGGCGTTCCCATTCCTGGAACGCTCCCGCGAAGGCATCGTCGGGAACCTCTCGAAGACTCGTCGTCGACCTCTTCTCTGCCCTCCACGAACATCTTGTGCCACCGAAAGATCATGTTTCTGGACATGGCTGACTCCCCGTAAGCCTGGTTAATCATACCGACAGTTTCGGTAGACGATTTACCAAGCTTTACCGCAAATTTGATGGAATAACGCTGCTCCAAAAACTTCGGCATCGCGTTCCGTGACGTGGGTCGAAGCGTGGAGGTTCGCGTTAACAGAGCTCCTCACTACACCACAGCTCAGAGCCGGCTACCTTTTTCAGCGTCGCTTGCCAACATACCCCCTCCAATCGCAGTCCGTCAGAGCGGTGCTGGGCGCGCCTGGAGCGGCGCGCCCAGCCCAGGAGTCAGTACACTTATTTTCCGGACGAACCGTGTACGTACTCAATGTAAATGTTCTGACACTATTTCAACACACATTAGGCTTCTTTATTTATTACATGAATGGGTCCTAGTGGGTGTTGGTGAGTTGATCGTAACTGTAGGGTTGCTTCAGTCATTTATGGTTTAAATACTGGATGATTTGGAGGGGGCGTCATTTCATGTCTGAGTGTGTGGAATGGCTCATAATAATGATACCAGAGTTTTTAGATTTACAATGTAATAAATTTTTTCGTTGAATTTTTGGAAAATGCTTTTTGGACAGTTTTTCTGAATATTATTCATTGTTTATCTTACTTTCATCGTAAGATATGGAATTACTTATTTGCATATCTCTATGATTTAAAAACAAAGCAATATTAATTTTAGTCTGAAGGGGGTTGTGAGATTTGTACTCGAGTATCTTTTACTTTTGAGTTGATTTCTCCACCTACCAATGCTCACAGCAACATCTCTATTTTTCTTTTTGATTGCATCTAGATATGGAGGAACTTGCTACCAATTTTCATTTTCTCTAGGATATTGTACTTTTGTAGCATAGAATGAGTCAGAATTGGCACTCTAATTTGACGGGTTTGTAGTAAAAAAACCAACAAAGATAATAAAAAATTTACTCCAAAAAATGACATCTAATTCAATTTTTTTTCTTCATGTTTTGAAAATGATTTCTTCCAGGTGACGACCTTAGTGAGCGATGCACAAGTTGAGTCGTTCTAAAAGTTTTCGAAAACTCTTCTCCGCATATCTTGCATTATTCTAGCGATTGCATCTATAATGGCCTCCTTAAGAGACTTTCAGGTCCTAGGTGGACAATTGTAAGCCTCAGCTTTGACATATTCCCAAAGGAAAATATAACCTTGACTCAAATCTGGCGAGCAAGGGGGCCATGGAACATCCCCTCGGAAGTATACCAGGTGGCCGGGAAATTCTTCTTACAGAATTTAGCGTGAATGACGGACGGTATGAGCCATGGCACCCTCCTGCTTAAACATAAAAGCTTTTGTGTCCAATTCCTCAACGTACTCTTACCTTTTGGGTAGTTAACAGTTCTCCAGTATCTTACAATGGCACACGCAGTTCACAGAAAGAGTTAAACTTCGAGCATTTAAAAAATAATGCCGAATAATGCCTATGGAAGACACAACGCACCAAACCGTCTCTTTGAGGTTATGAAGAGGTTTCGGATGAAGCTTTCGAGGGTTATCAGTCGCCCAGTAACGAAATTTTAGCTTATTTACTGATCCAGAGAGGTGAAAATACGCTTCGTTGCTAGACCACAGCGCCCTCTGCGTCGCCACCACACTATCATTCTCCTAACAGAATGTTTCTACGAAAAAGCGTTGCCAGACCACTGCATGGTAATTATTAAAAAAATAGCGTTGTTTCCCCCAGCTGACGTAACTAGCTTTACTCCAGTAATTTAACTGCGTGCTTTTCGGTGAATTTTTGTAAAATTAGGGAAGCTATTCTGACTCACTCCGTAGAATGTATTACGTACATCTAACACTGGTTTCCCCATGTCCTTGGGTATCGTGGGGAAAATATGATATGCTTATTTTAATGGAGGAGGGAATTGATAGCAGAGACTTTGAGCATGGATGTTAATATAAAGCGGGTTAAAACTTTGATATGAAACCTAGCGCGGCGCGGAAACGTGGTCGTTGAAACAGGATGGTAGGGGTAGATTGGAGGCATTTTGAAATATGATTGTAGAGGAGGATGGAAAAGATGAAATGGACCGGAAGGAAAACAAACGGGGAAGTGCTAGGCTGGGTGGAGGACGAAAGAAAGATTGCTGGGAGATTAGCAAAGGAGACAGGAAAGATGGATGCAGTCAATAATGACTGGCGATTGACTCAAAAACTGCGGTGGAGGGAAGAATTTTGGGCCATCAAGGAAGGGGCAAACATAGGATAGGGTTGTGGGATGCAATGAAGAGAGGAAGAAAGTATACGAAGTAGCAGAGGGGCTTATATGTATAAGAATAGAATGTTGGGTTGATTCATTAGGCCACATAAGGGAACTGTCGCTGAACCGTTTGATTGATTGTGAACTTCCAAAACCTACTTTATCTGGTAGATTACATATAATAACTATTTATCATTGATTATTATTCATAATTTATCTTATTTTGCTGATGAAGCAGATGAAAACCAGAGCATAAACATGCTCTAAAATAAACTTCATATTTTCCTAAGAGATTAAACATTCTCATGGAATGAGATTTTATGTATCAAGAGAAAAGATGTTCTATGAAAATAGGGTTGTAATAATTTACCCATATGACGATTGTTTGCAAGTCCTCTAAACCTCAAAACAGTTTGCCACAGCACGCATTTAATTCCGCGTTATGGCACATTATCATACCACAACCCGCACTATTGAAGTTATCACTCAGTCCATTGTAATTCGGGAGTGGATTGAACAAGAGTGAGGCGGAATCGATGGCTACTTTGTGATTTCATTTTAGGTGTTCCGAATCACATTATCTCAGAATGCAATTTGCAGAAAAAAGGAAAGAGAAAGCAAAATATATAATGGTGCGAAAATCTTGCGGCAATGCAAAGTAGTTGAAAAAACTTGCATGTGTCAATTCAAAAAAAATTACTCATTATCGCAGCGTTCACCATATTAAATTAAGAAACTTGCTAAAATGTAGAGTAGTTGAAAAAACTTATGTGTCCACTTGAAAATTAAAAAAGAGTGCTCATTATCCCAGCGTTTTCCATATTAATTTGATTCGATGAAAAAAATTAATACTTCCTACACTTTTAGTTGGAGAAATGATAAAACTCATCAATAAAACTTGTCCTTACGTCGCACTGATTGCTGATTTCTGTAAGGATGTACTACAATGAAATGCTACAATAACTACTGTGACAAGAATTAATACTTTGCCTAACTGAATACATTTCACTATAATTTGGGCACGGAGTACCTGGTAAGAATATACCATTTGGTAAAATACTTTTTTTAGTTTATGTTCATTCGCGTCCCCTAATTACGCTTGCACAATGGAAAACTGGCAGCACTTGTCAATTGTAATAGCCACATTCATACCCTTCAATTCAGCTTAAGGAATTCAGCCTGAAATACGAGTTTCAGAGATCGACTAAACAGCACCAGCAGAAAAAAGAAATATACTGAAAGGCACATCATAATTGCAAAAATAAGAGCACTTCAAAAAAATACTTCTACATTAAACATGAAGGGGAAGAATGAACAATGATGGTGAGGGATGAGCAAGTGTGGACTGAAGGAGAGAGGGAGGGAGGGGGTGAGGGAGGAAGCAACGCGTGGAGGACGAGGATTGAAGACTACACTTGACGTGTTCCGAGGCTCTGCTGTGAAAGGGAGAGAGGGAGAGGGAGATAGGCTAGGTTATATGTTCCTCGGATAAAGCATTGTGTGGGACGTATTTGAGATAGGGATGGTTTTTTTGCACCCGATGGAGGGAATGGGAAGGAATATAGTATGAGGAGGACGGGACGTTGTCAGAGTTTTTGAAAAGAGTTCAGGATATCAAGGAAATAAGGGATCAGAGATATACGGGTGCGTGTATGTTTACACGGAAATAAAGAGGAACCCTTCACGAAAGGAGGATTTTGTGAAAATAAAAAATGAGGTCCGGGGAAGCGTAGTTAGAATGTTAAGTAGAAATTGATGTCTTCAAGCAGGTATTTAAGTAAAAATTCCTATGTATACACCACTTTCAAAGGTTCCTGAGACTAGGTAATAATGCGCAACGGTGATTGCCGAAGACTGTCGCTGAATTCTGAAATACTTAAACTATTTTTTAATAGAATAAGCAATTAAAACATTATATCAGAGTAACTCAAGTGACTTCTCACCTATGTGGCTTAGAATTACTGCAAATTTTGGAATAAATACAAATAAATTTTCAACATCCCGGGCGATCTTGACGCTTCCACCAAGGGATAACCACCCAACAAACTGCTCGAGAATGGAAGGCATACGACCTTTATGAGAGACTTGCTTGAAGAAACATTTGCTATTCTGTTCGGGATAATATTGTAATTGGAAAATAACATGAAATATATTAATCATAGAATTCAATAAAACTCTATGAAAATAGCCTCAGGCATGTTTTACAAAAATATTCAGAGTAGCTAAATGTGTGTGAATATTTTTTAAATTTTAATTATTATCAAGTTTCTAATTTTAGGTATAATTTAAAAAAAATGGTCATGACAAAGTTGTTAATCTATTCACGTACTCAGAGTCAGAAAAAAATGAAATATCTTGTAGGTTACCTGCACTGATTAATTACCCTTGGCTACACAATGCATATGGTTGTACGAATAACCACAAAATCTGTTTTCAGAGTAAATTCATCAAGTACGTGGGAGTAATTCAGTGTACCCTGGTTTTCAGTATTACGTACCATGTGATTTTAACATGAGCCCGATACGCGCCAAATGAGAAGAGGTCACAGTAGTTTCAACGGCCAACAATCTTTATACCTGGCCAGAAGTGATTTCGAAAAATTCCATTGGAGCTCAATCAGCGTCGCGCTTCCAAAGATGCGGATACCCCACTCACTCCCCGTTTGCTATTTTCCCTTCCCTTTTCATCTGCAGCATCCATTTTCCTTCCTTACATATAAGAATGTGCCTCTTTTTCGTCTCATGGCCTCTTTGTCTTCGCTGCGTTATTTTTTTCGATTCTCATAAAAAATAATCCTCTTTTAACTATTCATTTTGTTTCCCCTCGTCACGTCACTCTTAATGACAGTCTTAAATCCCACATACTACGAGAAGTTTCCTTCTCTCTCGTCATGATGGGCATACAAGTTCGTATTTTCCGGCATAAGCTCTACATTGACAATATTTCCATTTCCTTCAACTTCATGCATGATATATATTTTCCCGAGCTGTCATCCTAGCCTTATCGCAAACAAATGCCGGGGAGCCGAATTCAAAGTGTTCGGATCCAGACACAAAGGAAAGCCGAAAGCAGTTTCCAACAAGTTTGTAATATATCACGCGAAGGCGGTTAGCATCTGTTGGCATATGTAAGAGGGAAGGAAACGGCGCAAATGATAATGTTCCCGAGCACAAATCTCGCTTTTCGGAGATGTTTTCAAAAAAATGAAAGAAAATATTCCTTTCTTGGAAAGAAAAAATGTTAAATCTTAGCAAAATAACGTTTGAAATCGAAAATTAAATAAAATGTACCATTCAAAGTATTTTATTAGCTGTGAAATTTATTTGGATGTAATCTATTTCCAGTTTCGATATCAAATAATGTTATCATAAACTAAGTAAATGAAAAAAAATCATTTCATTCTCCATATTTTACCAAGTGGAACGTCAGATAACGATTGTGAATACAATGTAGTTTGTATTGCATTCCTTGCACGTTGCTTTCTTGGCCAAAGTGGGAAAGGTATGCATTTTGGTAATAGCAGGAATTTTACCCCCTGTTGCGAATCTTTTCTATTTATCTTTCCCTTTCACTCTTTTTCCACTCATAAATCATTTGTAAATGAATTCATAAAGGCTCCCCTGACCCTTAAACTTGCGAAAATCCTTCTTTCAGATGACTTCGATCGTATTCTCTCATGGTTTACTCGTCCTACACCTTCCACTCAATACATTCACTCGCCTCCTTATGGAACATAACATTATCCCATCTGTCTGTGGGGTGGTTTTCCTCATGTTCATTCCTTTTGCATAAACAACTCAGTGCAGGACATTTATTTCACACCAAATTGATACATAAGAAATCCCTTTCGATGCTTGCAAAAGGGGATATAATTCATCGGATTAATATTTGACCATTAAAAAGGTCACAATTCCTTCATTTTCATGAATTAATATTTAAAATTTGTTGTCTCAGGCGTACCTTTGTGGAATTTTGCATAATATATTGAAATGCAATAAAATAATTGACTTTGTAATTCCACACATTTTATTTAAAAACACGACCCAGGTTTCGACGTTGAACGTCATCATCAGGTGATGACGTTGATCACCTGATGATGACGTCCAACGTCGAAACCTGGGTCGTGTTTTTAAATAAAGTGTCTGGAATTACAAAGTCAATTATTTCATTACATTTCAATTAATATTTAATTTGTGTAAAATATAACCTTAATAAAATTGAACAGCTAAGTGGGAGGAAACATTTCTCGCAAACCAATCACAAAAATTTTGGTGAATTCTTCGACGGTTCAGAAGGGGGTCATCATGAGGGAGAGGTATTCGCAAGGAAGGGGAAGAGCGAGAAGACCAAAGCATTCGCAAGGGAAATGGGAGGCACGAGACGAGGAGAGACATTCATTTCCATCGCCCCATCGTGTCCCCTCTCGCCCCCATACGACCCATCCTTTTCGCGAAAAGTCTTCTCTTCCCGGGTGAAACTCGAAAAAGGCAGTCAGAAATGAATAACGAAATCCGATGAGCATTTTATCAATCTTGGCTCGTGGAAAGGATAGAGAGTTTTGTGTTGAGCTAAAGGGGTGGGGGATGGACGGAGGGCTGGCGGATTGGCGGGGGCCGGGCCGAGGCATTGAAGGCGCAGGGGTCTGTCGGGAGAGAACACTTGGGCGAGGGAGGGGATGGGAGAGATTCAAGAGGGGAATAGGGCGGGTGGCCGGGGTGGGAGAAGCAGAGTGGTGACGGGAGGGACCTGAGAAGAATTATGGCTCCGGGGAGGAGTACCGTGAGAGTGACGATACATGGGGAGGGTAAGGGCTAGGTTATTGGCCGGGTGGAAGGGGCCTCTCAACTAATGCCACAACAGTGGGGGATGAGGGCAGGGAGGGGGATGTCGTTCATCGGCTACGCTACTACACTGGGGAAACTGCGCTCAATGTGTGCTAACCAACAAAAAAATAGGCATCTGCACGTGGGCCAGCCCTATATTCAAAAAGGATTAAGCCCATTTATCTAAAACAATTTCAAGCTATTCAGAAGTCATCGTGGTGCAAAGTCAGTTTTATGGAAGACTTTATCATTTTTATTCGGATTGTCCAATCCCAGTAATTGAAATTAATCGCATGTTTATTTACGTGAGCAACTTTCTCCGCATTTAACAGATATTTACCCTTCGGAATATTAGACTAATTTTCATTGCAGATAATTTCCATCTCGAAGTCATTATAATCCGTGCAATACACTCATTGAGGTAATCCATATTACTACGAAGCGGCCAATCCAGATCGTCGAAAAGTAACCAATTTATATTTCCTCTCCTCGTATTACGCTATATATTGTCTGTGTCAACTTGTAATAATACAGTCTCATCAAAGGACAAACGCTCCCTTGAAAAGAGCTCCATGGAATACAAGCAATGTTCAGAGCGCGTCCCCATCAGAGAAAATGCGTGTATCATGTTTAGAGCATAGGAGCCGGATTCCTGAGCAAGGCTGATGGGAAAATGACGAGGGTGGGAGGGTTGAGGGAGATGACGGAATGGTAAATGACAGGGACCAAAAATGAGATGGAAAAAGACCTAAGTGGGCCGTCGTAAGCGGCGGGGGACTTTGGGAGAGGGTAAGGGAACGGGCAAGGGATACAGCAAGCAAATGTCAGGGGAGGGAAAAATGATTAAAAAGTTGCGGATTTGAGGAATAAGACGGACAATGGACTGAATAAGGGAGAAAAGAATAGAACGACATAAAAGAACGAATACCAACCAAACCAGAACGGAAGGGAGACAAAATATGAAAAATAACGCTATTTGGGTGCTTGGAGGTTTGTATGGAAAGAGAGGAAAGATTTCATGTCAAGTAAAGGGACTAAAGTAGATGGAAAAAGAATTTTCTGAGAAAAGAAATCTCTTCTCAAGCTAATAATGAATAATTCAAATAGGTAATCAGTTATCTTGCATTACCTTGAGGTTTATCTAGCTTTGATTTTGGACGAAGAAAAACCCTAAACCAGGTGCAAAAAATATATCCTGAATACATAAATTTTATGGATATAAATTGGGTATGGTTTTATGCTTAGGTTGACTCTCAAGTAAATCATCATAGATTGAACTTGATTGTTTGAACATATGGTTTTAATATTTACGATATGGACGTTAAAACGAAATGATTATACCACATGATGAGTAAATTAGTGAACTACTCGTATTAGTACGTAACGTAGAGGGCACTTCACCGACATCTACTTTATTACTCTGCCTTTATGAATAGTAGCCCTCGGTAAAGTCTTTAATATGTTATTTGTCCTATCACGGTTTAAAATACATTAAAACTACAAAACTAGCTAGTTATTCATAAAAATAAAAATTATATAAACCTATAATAACAGATCAAAAAATGGCTTTAATTCAGAAGAGCAACCAAAATTATCAAAAGTTTTTAATTGCGGTCTTTGATTTATATGGTAATATAAAAGTTTATTTTTGAGCAACATAAAATATTGATATTGTAAAGAAATATCGCATTTTTTGCATTAAGGCTAAGCGTAAGAGATTTTAATATGAATATTTTAAATGGTTATAAAATAAAAATTATTTGGGGTTGGACAAAATAAATCAAAATTACAGTTATCCATACGAACGTCGGTTTGATAGGTGATTGTAGAGTTCCCCTAGTACTAAGTCCAACGGCGTGTGGAATCCACACATTAGGGTATGTGGGGCCAGATCTTTTCCCTGCGCCGGATATGGTCTTTCAGGACGATCTGGTGCCGGAAAATTTACATTGGATGAGAAGCCGACGCAGCGGCATTATAAATATTTTATATTTCAAACCACTGGCTTCATCAGCGATGGTATACCATCAAGAAACCAATGATAGACCATTGAGATAGTCAAGCAAGACGTGCCTACCCTAGTTTTATCAAGCACCAAAAATGTAATAAAATTATTCTAGCTATGTATAAATATCCAAAAAAAATAAATGAAGGAAATTCATCCATAAAATTCTGAAATGTGTCCTGGGGTTTGACGTTGGGTGTCTGGTAGAGTAGTTAAGCAGGCCTGAACTTTATGCAATACTTCCATTAAGTAGAATTTTGACAAAGAAATAATTTTTAGAATTAATTCTAATGATACGCCAATAATATTTTTTTAAAATTGGTCGGTTAGAAAGCAAACTTCAGCTTACTAGTAGTCTCGCAAGCATAGAAGATTATTCGAGAGAATTAATATAATCAATCATATTGAGTTAACGAATTTGAAATTTAAAATTTATGACGTGACATGAATAAGAAAACCGGAATAAATCATAAAGTAATTCGCACTCGCGAGAACCACCGATGGTATTATGAACCAAAAATGACTATGGCCAAGTATGTATTGTCCAAGTTACCCCATACACCCGGCTGATATCCAAATAAACGTTGTCCTCGCTTTTTACGAGTAAATAAATAATTGCCAATAAGTTTTTCGTAGTTCACAGCAGCAACTTCTTTCTCCTTTGTGACTGTACTACATAATAAGGGACCCGCTCGAATTTTAATTGAGGTACAATATTACGAATAATACTTTGACTTTCAGACGTTTAATTCATGATGGCAAATAATAAAAGAGTCAGAATGCACTCCAAAGTTTATTGTCTCAAAATATATTACTCTAGAAGAAAGTATTAGCTATTTCTGGTGATTATTATAAACACGTTTGATCGCGAAAAATCTCCTTAACGATACTCGGGTGGAATAAAAAGTAAAATACTTGCAGAAACAATGCGCAGAATTTAAATTAAAAGACCCATACAGAAGCAATTACCCCATTAGAACGGTGAGCGAACTGAACCTAATTTAATTATCACTCGCCGCATAAACGCGAAAAGCTAATCAGATTCGAGAAGAGGAATTAAGCCAAATCGTGAGCCT
The DNA here is from genome assembly GCF_022747635.1 of Hetaerina americana. NCBI lineage: Eukaryota > Metazoa > Arthropoda > Insecta > Odonata > Calopterygidae > Hetaerina > Hetaerina americana. The sequence continues at coordinate 9,729,220 of NW_027286741.1, forward strand.
GGAATTTAATGTCGCTTTAATTTCCGCAGTGTTTTCGCTCTTTTTACAGTCGCGCCAGGCATATCTCCGCAGTCCTCGTCAGAGGAGAGACGGGCTCTTCTTTCACGAGTTCTCTGCGCGCCGGGCTAGTGCAACGTTTTATGCCTCGCCATTTTACGACCCATCATGTGGCTCAGACGACGGGAGCAGTTTTTTGAACCCTGTTAAAAATCAAGGACCCCCCACCCCCCCTCCCCGTTGGCCTCGGACGAATGAGAGGTTCCTAACCTCACAAAAGAGTGAACTTCGTATGCTACCGCTTTATCAAGATCGGGGAAGGTGGGGACTTGCGCTGCAATATCGACGGTTGGGCCAAAGAGAGCAATTTCGTATCTCCATGTGGACGCTGTGGAAAATAATGATTTAAAATCCCGGCAAATTCCGCCATCAATGAAAACGCTATAAATGGATTTGCAAGAACAGTCTCAAATAGAATAGAAATTAATCTCACCCATAAGGTCAAACTGAAATGTGTTGCCTGACATCCAGGGCTGGTCTATTAATTTTACCATAATCTCAAGAGGACTCTTTTGAAAGTGAATTAAAATAAAAAATACTCCTAGAAAATTTTATTTGAACGCTCAGGGTATTCTTGTTAAAAGGATGAAAATATTTTACGGCTCTTTTGACTCAATTCAGAATGATTTGAATCATTCGACCAAAAACTAGTTAACATTTGATTTTAATGGCTGAATCATGCAACTTATAGCAAAGATACACATGGATACGCGCGATGCCATTAATATTTTCCATAATTATACTCACATAACTATGATAAGGAACAATAAAGCCGGAGGTGAGCCAACTTGACGTTGATAGATATCCTAAAAATTTTGATGAAGTGCGTCACTTGAAAAGATAAAAGGTGAGAATTTGTCGTAGAAATGAAAATGGAAGATGGTGACTGGATGCATCATTTACCAACTGCGATTTAATGACATATCACAGAGCCACTTTCAATTTAAAAATCAAAATTTTTAAGTCAAAAACCAAAATCCGCCCATAAAAGTAGTTGGGAAAACAGTGAAAAACACAACGGCTGCAACCAACCACTTCATAAACCCAAACTCTTTATCATAATAGTCAATTTTTCTCTTTTCCAATCTTTTTTATGATAATACAAGTACTAACTTTTCCTGCGTGCAAAATAAGACTTATCGTCTCATTAATTTAAAATGTTGTAGATGTATCTACAACATTTTAAATTAATGGATGAGAATTCTCATTTCCGATTAATCATTTTTCAACTTGAATTCCTCATTACAAATACTTTGAAAGAGCTCATAAAAATTCTTTCTTTTGCTTTTTCCACTAACTAAGGAAAAGTTTTTCATGTAGGGATGTTGTCTTAGCGTTTTTTGATTCCGCATCTAATTCCACCCAACACGCCCCTATTTTGCCTGCACTTGCCTCTCATGTTTAGCGACCCCACCCTTATGTTACAGTCTACCCCATATTTCGAAATCAAAACGCTCCGAATCCCGCTTTCTCACCTTTAGATGTATCCGCAATACTCTCTCCTTCCTACGCAATGCCTAGCATCTATTCGTTTGCTTTCATTTCAGCCCACTTCACCTTTTCAATCCATATCCAAATCCACATTTCAAAAGCCTCCAATCAACGCCTATCATCTTGCCTTAATGACCATGTTTCCTCACGCACAAAATCCCGCTCCATATTAAAGTTTTAACGAGCTCTTTCTTGAAATTATTACTCAGCGCCCCTGTCATCAATTCTCTCCACCTTTTGAAAGATACTTTGTCTAACGCAGTTCTTTGGCTGAACCTCTTTCTTTGACTATTTGTGGCAGAACACATTTGTGACAGGTAAGCTGCTTTTTTAATATTTCACTTAGCCTTTCTCTTCCTGGAAAACGTCATAACCTTTGTGTCGCTCGCATTTATTCTCATCCAATTTCCATCGCATTGAATTTCCAATTCACTAAGTAACACATTCAACCCCTAAATTGGTTGATAAAATAGATTCATCATCAGCAACCCTAACTGGTTTTACGAATTGTCTACTGCCTTTCTTTCTACATGTCTTCAGTTATTCTAAGGCCAATTAAAATATTTACCCTGCGGATAAGAGGAAAATAATGGTGATAATGGACACTCCTGTCCTACCTTATTTACTAACACTGTTCAACCAGGCTCTCAATTCGCCACCGGCCAGTGAACATTCTCAGAAACGTACAGTCTGGGGTTACGTCTCCTATAGGGTGCGTTCTGAAAGTAATGCAATTATTTTTTAAAAGTAATTTATGGAACAGATTTGCGCAAACACTTAAAATCCCTTTAACCACATCGAAACTTGTGAGTGGGACTGAGCAGAGTCCCCATAAGCCTCACGAATCATTTTGTTAGCTAGAGATTTTTTAAGTTAAGCGCAAGACGTAATCGCGTTAAGATTCTCGATCGTCGTTTCCATTTCTTTCGTTACCCGATCGGCACGCAGAAACTTACAATAACTGACTGCTTCTGCCACTTCCACAGCTTGGAGAGCACTGAGACAGATTTTGCAGCAAATCTCAACGTCCCTCCCCCCCCCCCGCCTACTCCAAGTAGTTTTATTCCACTCCGACCAATAGGAGCGGCGCGGGATATTCAACTGCATTAGGGGATCGAGATGGTGCGGGGGCTAACGTACTGGCTTCCCACCCTGAGGGCGCGGGTTCAAATCCCGGCGGTGTTGAATATTTTTCAGAGGTATCTCGATCCCTACTTGAGGTGTTTTGTGGAGGGCACTTTGAGTGAGTACGGCGTCCGTCGGATGGGACGTTAAGCTGCGGACCCCTTGGCGCCTTTCGTAAAGAGTAGGCTAATGCCGACGCCGGGTTTCTCTCCACCCTTCATCCTTTCCTGTCCATCCCCTATGGCGCAAATGACCTTAGCTGTCGGTCGCCTCCCCTAAAAACTACTACTACTCAACTGCATTAATTTCGGAACGCACCTTGTGCATATTAAATTTATCCCGTTTATTTCAATAATTTCACTAATGAATGTACATTTCATCTACATCTACATAATGCCCCGCAAACCCCCGCAAGGGCGTGTGGCGGGGGGTGTTAGGTCACCAACCTTAAAAAGGAACAATACCACATGCAAAACAACAACATGGAAAATTACACCCACAGCAGCGCACACACTCATGCAAAATTCCTTCATCCAACATTCATGAAAACACATATACCGCAAAACAACAAAAAACTGCACCCAAGGATGCAGCACGAAAGCCATCCTACAACACGCAAGCCAGGACACAACCAGCAAGAATGTGAAACATCACTACCACAGGAACATACACCACAAAACACTACCCCCCGAAGAGACTGTAAAAGTCCTTATAACCTTACCAAACGCCTTTTGAAAATGCAACTCAATAACTTTGTCGGACTCCTTCCTTAAATCTACGAAACAGAAAAATGAATCCTGATTGCATTTCATAGTCCTGTATATTGGTGACATTTCATCTAAATATGGCATCTCATGTGCCTCTCTCAATCCCGAACCCAAACTGATCATCCCCTAGTTAACCATCTCCTTTTCTCTTTATTCTCTTATTTATGACCCAGAGTGCCCCTTTAGCTTCTAGCGAAATGAAACTTTTAATCGTATATTAGTCAGATATGGATGCTCCTTCTCTTCTGGGATGGGAACTACAATTAATCTTACGAAAATTTCCAATCATATTCCTCCCTTTTGAATCATATTCTATAAAAAAAACTCCTTCTCTAATAATTTCTTGAATCCTTTAATAGTTTTGGTGCAATGTTGTATACCCCGCGGCATTATTTGATTAAAATTTCCTTAATTCTTATCCTTTCTCGGCATTTAGTATTTCTGGACCTAAGCTATCCTGATCTATGTCATATTCATAATTTTCTTTAACTAAGGTCAATAGCAGAGTGACTTTCTTATACAGTTTCTTTATTATTCTTTCCATTTCTCTTGAATCTTACTCGGTTAAAATGATGTGTCTCTCTTATCTTTGAATAATTGCACGGATGTCCTCTACTTACCTCCTAGCACGGTTTTTATTTTTATGTTACGTGGAGAAAGTTCACCTTTCGTTTGAAAATAGTCCATACTTACGAAATCTATGTACCATGCCACTTGTTTCGCTCTATTATTTTCCCACCTATATTTATTATTCAGCTCTTGGGACTTCTGTCAAATTATCCGTTGAAATATGTCAATGCCCTTCTCTCGTCAATGACCCTCATGATCTCTTCCGTTTTTCACAGTTTCCATGTTATTTTCCCCCTACATTTTTCTTTTTTTGGCTTTCGGCATCTCTTTTTATATATGTTCCCCGTTTTCTTCTATTTTCCTCATGTCTCTTTCCGGAATCATAATTTCTGTACATCTTACTAATAATCCTTTCATATCATTCCGGTATAATGTATCTGAAAACTCATTGTTAGTAAAATTAATACAAAAATATTACGGAAGGAAGTGATAATATTAATTTTATACTTAATAATAACTTGAATTTTTGTTATAAAATTATTCCTTACATTTTGAATTGAAATTATGCATAATTCTACTTCTTATAATAAGCTTTCCAAGTCAAGTTCAGTATTTTGTAAAATTCTCATGAGCTGCCAAAAACTCGAAATATTTAATTAAGTTAAGTAAGCCAATATATATTACAGTTTTTTCATTTGTATGGGCTTAGTTTAAAAGGGCGGACAGTTTAGTTTGCATTGCAGCATAAATGAGAAAGGAATATGATACCAGACTTTGAGAGGTTGCGCTAGAATGTCTCGGATTTCGTTCTTCATTTCCTTAAAAAAGAGGAAATTGGATGAAAAAAAGGACCACAGACTCCTTTTAAAAGCATTAATATATCCTCTGTAGGATTTAAAACTCATTACTGCCAATTGAATTGTAAGTTATATGGAAAACGGCACTGATAAGAGATTAAAAATGGATTACTTTAAAAATAACTAAAACAGCATAGCAATTACAGTAATTGCTAAATATATGATAGCATGAATATCGGTCTACCACATAATGAAAACCTCAGTTTCCAAATATACACAAAGAAAAAAATCACATGGGCTCAAATCCGGGGTGCGAGGGGGCCATGGGACATAGGGGACCCCTCGTTAGGAGGTCAGCCGGCCGGGAAATTTTCTTACAGGATTTGGCGTGAATGACGGGCGGCATGAGCCATGGCACCCTCCCGCTTAAACATAACAGCTTTTGTGTCATATTCCTCCCCATACTCTTCCATTTTGGGGGTAAAAAGTTTGCCAGTATCTTACAATAGCGCACACAGTTTAGAGAAAGAGTTAAACCTCGAGAATTAAAAGAGTGAGGCCCAATTATGTCTATGGAGGACGCAGCGCACCAAACTGTCACTTTGGAGCCATGAAGAGGTTTTGGATGAAGTTTGCGAAGGTTATTAGTCGCCCAGTAACGAAAGTTTAGCTTATTTACTGGGCCGGAAAGGTCAAAATGCTAAGACCACAGCGCCCTCTGCGTCGCCACCACGCTATTATTGTTCTTTAAGAACTTTTCTACGACAAAGTTTAGATGCACACTAGGCCACAACAAGGTTATTACTAAAAAAATGACGCTCTTTCCCCCAGCTAATACTACCGCTCTCACTCCGCAAATTTAATTTCGTGATTTTCAGTATTTTTTTAAACTAGGGTGTTCATTCTACTCCAACCTGTATTTACAATCACTCCGCGACTTTTTCAAATTCACCATAATTAGAAGTTTTATTTCTACTTATCCCGAAGTACCCAAGTGTGAAATCCAGAATTATTTGTGGGGAATAGAACAATAATTTATGCACTGTCCTTTAGGTATGCAGGCTTAGTCAACCATTCAGTATTTTTTCATTTATTTCACATAAAGCCAAAAAACAAGCGTCAATATTTAATATTTGATTAAAGCGCTATTATTTAATAAACATCTTTCACCTTAATATTCAGTACTAAATTTACACATTAATATTATAAACTTTAACAAGTGTTCTTTGAAAGAGTGTCAAAGAAACCTTTTTCCAACCCCCCTTAGAGTGCCATTGCTCGACAATTGGTCCCGTATTATCCTCTATACACCATTAATTGCCCATCTACCGTCAAAAAGTGTAGGTACCACTTAAAAAGAAAATTATTTATGCACTTCCTTACACTCCTTTACCAGTTACTTGCATAATAAAGTTATAAATGCCTAAAAATAAGGATCCAGAACATCCTTATGACTGGAGAAAATCTAATCATACAATCTAATTATTCGCAGATAATTTTAAATAGAAAAATATGAATAACAGTGTAAACGCAGAAATAAAAACTGCCGAATTACGTATCGCATAATCCCAAAATCCTTATAAGATTAGAGAGATAGACTGCAAGACAGGCATATTTAAATGGTCATTTTTTCCAAGAACAATAAGAGACCAGAATGCTTGTAATCGAAATCCCCCACTAGTCGGCTCGACAAAACAAGTATTAACCTACAAGGTAGCGACTGCGCATGGTTATACTAGTATATTTATGAACATTTTTGCAGGTTCCCCCCACCTTTCCCTCTCCATTTGAAAAACCCTAACCCCCTCATCCCTTAACCTTTCCTTCTGGTGCTGAAACCCCTGCCACATACCTTTTTGGTGGCTCGCCCTGTATTGATGTAGATGTAGATTTGGCTTTAGTTACAACAGGAAACAATACTCGTGCATGAAAATTTAACTTTGTCACCATATAACGGCATAAGAAACTAAAAAATACTACTAGAATAACTAAGAAATAAGCTTGAGTGTTCCATAGAAAACTTAAACTTATCACACCCAAATTCTTCATAGCCTAGTGTTCAGCCTAATACTACCCAAAAAGACTATGCGAATGTGAGGACCTTTCTCTAAAAATTTATTGAAAACGCCCAGTTCCCTTAATGAAAGAATTTGGTTCATGTTAACCTCATCTGAACAAATATACAAATACATAAGGAAGCTCTCTTTACTGAAACTTGTTTAATTCTTAACGTATAATACACACTATCTCCATTAATATTAAGATGTGAAAATCAAAGCGCCATAAAAACTGCAATGTCCCAACTGAGCCTTTGAGAAAGTGCATTAATCAAATACGTGATGGAGCAAAAACATGTTCAACCACCGCATGTACTCACACAAAAATTCATATACTGTTCGCAGAAAATTGAGTATCCTCAAGTCCATCACAGAAAACACTCCCCTGATAACATCATTTAAAAGGGCGCTGGATAAAATAACACTGCTCGTACAGCAACTCCGCGGAATCATGAGACAAGGGTGCATATCTATAGCAACATCACATATCTCTTAATGCATATGAAAACCATTTATGTAATGTTTCGCCAGTAACACATCAGCTTTATCGTTGCGATTGCCGCAGTTTATACCCATCCCATGTGTAGGTGTTTCCTGGAAGCGGGCTTTTCTCTGTTCAAGAATAACCAAAAACTGTTTCCATTTTCCCATTAATATAAAGTTATTACTCTTTCTTTATCAATATGTCACATTTAAATGTAAATAAGTATTATGAAAGTATTCATTAATATACATACCGACGTTTTTTATTCTGACATTAGATCACTGAAAAATTGAAATAACCCATTTACTGAAATATTGGCAAAGTGTTAAATGGAGGGTGAAAATTTTAAGTCTCAATCTCAATTGCAAATTCCTCTTGTAATTATTTTAAAATATTTGGGTAATAGTATGTTCATCTACGGTACAGTAAACAAAATATCACCGTTGTTTATCTAAAAAAAATTCAGTTGATGTTTTAAAGGTTTTCAGTTCAGGAAAATACTGAAATTCGAAATAATTTCGTGTTAAATGACTTTAGTATTTGAAATGAAGTTGTCTTTCACAAACAGCTTTTATGAGTTTGTTAATTTGATTGTTTTGCCTAAACTAAATTGGATTACACTGAAAGCGATGTTACAGTCCTCCTTTCATCAGCTTATCATGCCACTAAACTCACTAAACGAGGGAGTATTTTATTAAAATAGCGAATACATAGAAATTGATGCGTTGAGATGTACTCCGTGGTGGCCCAGAGAAATGGAAGGGCAATGGATAACAGATATCATATCGGCGTCCTGTAACTTCGGGGAATCAAACCCAAAAAGAAAGAACCTGAGGACCGGATAACTAGCGGACCATCGCACATCATGAGTGATAATCTACATTTCCTCAGCGAAAAATGGCGACGCTTTGCTCATGAAAGCCAATCAGGGGATCGTTTATTGATTATATGAATGTTACATTACTGAACAACCCAATTTAATTTGAATGGAGAACATGTTACCCCATGCAAGCTCTAAACAGCGATTGAAAATATGCCAAATTAGACAGAGAGCGCTTTAGTTGATTACTCGCTAGCTCGCGAGTCGGATTCGACATCATCACCATCTGTCAAGTGGAAATAGAGGAAAGCATTGATATGTAGTGCGAAAAACAAGAGTAAAAGCAATTAAACATGCAACCTTGAATGTCACATATTAAAAAGTAATTTCTCTCAATGCGACAATACCAAATTTAGCTTAAAATTACGGGGGTAAAATAAAACATTAAGTTGTAATACAGAGCTATTTGTAATTAACTTAATTGATAATTAAAAAATGAGAAGAGTAAAGATGATGAAAAGGTAAAAGAGAAAGAAATGCGTGTCTAAAGTAAGTGCTTTACCAAATTAAAGTGAATAATAATTATATAGTCACGTAAACCAAACATATTATGAAACAAAAGGAATTACTTAGAAGATAATCGATTTTGAAGGAATTAAAAGTAGATACAGGAAGGAGGACAACAAAAGAGTAGGATATAATTACGGCTCTAAAGGAGTATATTGAAATAACCATATCAAGGAATAGGATAATAATACAATTACATAATATATTCACTAATCAAAGAATAAAAAGATTTTTATGGCATTGGAAGAGACAAAAGAAAGCCTTGGTGTTAAGAATATAACCTGATATCTAATTCAAATAATCATGGAATGCATAGAAAGACCTCTCATTTCCTAAAATTACTGACTTATTTCAAATTTTATTGACGATCAAGTATTCCCTCAACTCTTAACTTATCAAGTTATAATGGAAATCGAAATTATATACAATATGCATGCAGAAAACTAGGTATTCCTGTAAATTTGCGTAATAAAGGGTAAAATATGGTTTATTTGTTTACTCAAATGGTGCTACCTAAAGTTTACCATTTTAGAATGCGTTAAACTAAGCTCCCAAAACAATACACGTATTAAACGTACAGGAGGAAGTACCTGTATAGACTCGGGTCACTCCTTTTCGTGCCTTTCACTCACATTACTGCCGTACCTGAGTAATACTTTCCATATTTTTCTAGCACTGTAATCTACATCCACATAATACCCCGTAAGCCGCCACAGGGGCGTGTGGCGGGGGCGTTAGGTCACCACCCGTAAAAAGGAACAATACCACATGCAAAATCAACAACATGGAAAACTACACCCACAGCGGCGCACACACTCCTGCAAAAATACCTTCATCCAACACTCATGCAAACACTGTAATACGCGACTGTTTTAGTTACACAGTAACTGATAACGAAACCAAAAGAATAAGATTTGCGTTACTCTCAGAAATTTCCTATTCGGATATAACATGCCAGACTTTTTAAAAAATTATCCAATTCTCTCGATTTATTCTCAATATTTCTGACGGTACTGAGCTATGACTTTGATGGTTTGAGGCTCTATTTCGTTCAACTTTATGATGAGTAGAAAAATAAACTTTGTACTTTTGGTGAATATCTGATGATGTTGCCTATGCGTTGAAACTGGTAGTATTTTAGTTTTTTTGTGTGAAAAAATACCAAGTTAATTCATTTAGTGGTATTTAGCGATCCTCTATTTTTTCTAATTTTCACGACCGAGTGCCATCATGCAAGAAAGCAACGGGTGCTGTCATAGATTCGGTCGAAATATTTTTGAAGCGGCCTAATATCGAGAGTATTATTAAAATAGTGTGTTTATAGGCAAATTTCGGTGCCGTACCCAAGTTCCTATATACCACTATTGCCTCTCATATTTTAAAATAATTATTTTTGACAAAGTATAATAACACATTTTCCGCTAGCGAGGAAAATGTATGTGACTGAAAAGAGCCTGTGTTGAATCAGTAATAGAAATACAATATTAACCATTCGAAAATCCTAAAAATGTCGATATCAAAGCTGATTTCAACTCCACAAAATGAAAAATTCTCAGAGTCGGAAATATTGCATTGGCGTCATAAAAATTTTAAATACCTAAATGACAGCATTGAGGAAAAACGTGTGAAAGGGTGCTTCGAAATTCTACTGTTCGGGAAGTGAGTGGCGTCCATCATCATTCACCCTGTGTCCAATGACCACGGGCGACCGGCTGAGAATTCCATCCCCGAGCTACAAGGAGTCGCTCCTGTTTTGGAGTGGGCACTCATTGGTTTTGAATGTGATCCGCTTCAACCTGCTGTTGCTATGCGGACCACAATCCGATCCATTGAGACGGGAATATATAGTGCATATCAAAGGCATGCTTGCCCCAAAAACTGAATGCCAATGTCTCTCAATTACTGCCATTGCTATTATTTCGGGAATGGTATGTATTTGCCCAATTCGATGCCAATTTATCGCAATGCAACTAGTTGAAGGCACGAATTACGAATTATTTAACTTCTCCGTCATCCATCACGCTACCATAGAAAAACGTCAAGTGTTAAAGGAGAAATGTAAAATTAGCCTCTCACAAAGAAACAGGCAAACGGAATAACGTGAAAGTTAAAATTTTATCACCAGGGACAGCTGAGATCTATATAAAATGAACCTTATATTCGCAACGTCTAAAGTTTAATCTGCCATCAAATCTACAGCACCCGATGAAATAGAAACAAGAAACATGACACTAAAACCAGCACTGTGATAAAATAAACCTCAGTTCAAACAACCTTGTTCATTATTACCTACGCATTGCTGCGCTCGTTTTTCGAAACAACGAATGAACACACGCAGACACACGAATGCGTGTACATTCATTGTCGAGTGATAATAAAGGAAGATACCGTAGGTGCTTCAAACCCCCCACCCCCGCCTCCAATCCGCCCTCGGGGGTAACAGGAGCTAATCAAGCAGGAGATGTCGGGGCCGCTCCGACGGATGCCTCGCCCACTTGACAACAATGACGCGTGACCGAATCGTGAGCCGTGCCCGGGGCTTCCTCGAATACCGCCGTACGGCGGAATAATGAACTCCAATTTCCACCCGTGCGGTCGGGTCGAGTGTTATGGGAGATGCTCGGATTATTACTAAATATGCGAGAGGGCGCATAATGAGAACAAAAGCCTTTGAACCCCCCTGACCGACCAATGGGTGGAAGGAATGGGGGGGCGCGGGTAGCCCCCTTTTCACCCCTTCCCGCCGCTCATTCGCAGCCTCCCCACCCACACGCAACCCTCTCCTTCCTCGCATTATTTTTCCTAACTTCCAGAACGCATTAGGTGAGCCAGAGCAATCACGTTTGTCTTCTTCACTTAACATACACTGACTGCTACTGCAGTTGAACAGTCTATTCGAGGAAAGCTTCGGGAAGAAAGGGAGAATTTCACATAAAAGGGCACAAACCGCTTGAAATTCACATTTACAGCTAAGAAAATTAACTATTGAAGACGCATTTGAGGAATGTACTGCTTTATGGTTGCAATACTTGCAGCTACATTTATAAACATAAACATACAAATATTGGAGGACATGGAGCTATCAAAAAGTTCAGAAAATGCAAAACACCTAAATTTTCATAAAAAAATTGTGATACCTTTCGAAGCAGCATCCCATTTAAAATGGTCCGGGTCAAAGGAATAAAACAGGAAAATTTAATAAAGAATTAAAATAAGGGAAAAATTATGGCTGATATGAAATAATCGTAAGCTGAGATTCATTGACATTTATTCTTAAGCAATTAGAGACATTTTTGTAAAAAATATTTCTCAGCGATTGTCGCTCGTATATTGGTCCATCAATCGAAATGATAAAGCAATAATATAGTAAGATCTCCTTTATAGTGTGAGGTTTGTAGTAAATCGCATATTCGGTTGTTATATATTGGAATTAACTCATTTTACAGCTGATAATTGTGCAAAAACAAGATTTTCGGAATGAAACGCATGCAAAATCGATGCGTCAAATAAGATAAAATAGTTTCCATATTTAATTAATTTTGATGGATAATATGCCTGATCGAATGGAAAAATTAAACTTCCATGGGTGCATGTTTTTTTATCAAAATGGTGTAGACTAGTTGACAACATTTACAGAGCTGCAGTAATAAAAGATCTTCATTAAACCAAGAGTGGGGAAACATTCGAACGAAGAAGTTAAAAATAAATGTCATTAAGGCATCAGTACACCTCATCTCGCATACTCGTCGGCCATTTGGAAATGACTGCGCAGAAGGGAACCACTTTTGAGGTGAATTAGTACAGAAAAGATGTCCTGTAGCGTTTTCAGTCTTTACCAAAGAACAGAAACGGACACATAATTATTATTATTATTATTGGCAATTTTAGGTTGGGAACTACTGGAAATATGAAGACTTCACGCATTACTAACCTTACCAGAGATGAATATAAACCGTAGCAGTTTAATACTGATACGTGGTGAAGGATTTTAGCCCTAAACTATATTAGAAGACAACAAGTGATTTTAAGGAATATCGACTGCAAGTCGGACGGAAGCGGAGAGTACTTGTCCCTTGGAAAAACTCATGATGGCAATATAATTAAATACCACCCACCAATATTCAAACGAAGCGAAAATAAAATAATTTAAATGCTAAAATTAACCTTTATGATTTATTTCCTTTTTTATTCATCCAAAATAATTAAAAAGTCGTTTCTAGAACCCTTTCTCCTTCTTTGTGCTCACATCTTGTACTCCACTCATTTCTTGTCTCAAAGTACAATTTTACGAAAAATAGAACACCACAGTTAATTCGGTTGAGTGGGAAAAGAAAATTTTGTGAAACATCAATTGGCAACTGAGGCACCTTTTCCCGACTACCGAGTATGCTCCAGCAATAAAAAATTACTAATTTCAACTTAGTTAACACTTCCATTCAATTAATGCAAACTCAGTTCATGACGGCGATTCGTGCCGAGGGAATACTAAGAAGGACATCTCCGCTAGCATGTTCACTGGCAAGGGGTATCAGATCGCCCCTCACGCAAGAGTGGCAAGATAGAGGAGCAAATAAAGTCTCGAATATTCCTCTCAGCCGCACCGCGCTTCACGTGGGCGAAGCCGCTCGCAAGGGCTGGATGGACGAGCGAGTTTCACTGTAAATTTCTTACTATGCGCACAAGTCTGAATGACACTATTCCAAACGGGTGTAATTTTCATCAACTGCCAAACAAAGCTTCCAGCTTGCAAGTTGAGGGGAACAAGGGCGTCTCGACGTGGAACTATTTCGAGAGAGAAGCAATGAAATACCTCCACCGCCTCTACAAGGAAGAGATGAGACCAATGCCCGCATTCACAGGGCATTCCCTTTTCACATGACTTACCCTGCCTCCAGTGGGCTCGACCTTCAACACAGCTACTTAAATCTTAACCACGCCAAAGAATTGTGACCCTTCACCTTATTTCATCCAGCATTTCTGCGAATGAATCTACTTACTTTCCAAACGCGATCCTACCTCTTCCCACATCTCAATTTATTTCACAAGTCATTCGTGCTTCATATCAATTCCCTATTATCAATATTGTCATGTAGCTAAAATTCCGCGTGAATTCTAAAACATTCGACGGAATACATTATTTTATCACTATTTTATATGAACTTAGTGCTAATAAGCTGTTTAAATTCATGACACACCTCTATGACGCTATATATTTTCTTTTTCCTCTGATTATGAATACTACCTGAAACAGACTTCAATCTTCAAAGCAATCCAACGGATGATTGAAATTACAAATTTAAAACAAGAATAACAGGGTAACTTTAATTGCTTCCTTGAAAACGAAGGGAACAAAAGAAAGGAGGATGCATAAAATGATGTAATTAAATTTAAATAAGTGAAGCCACAAAGGGAGCTTGATGTCGTGAGATTAATTGTTACGGGAAAGGAAACATTGGGAATGCGGATTAAGAGGCAAAGGTCTATTTCAGAATAGGCTCGAGAGATGATGTTATGTCGAGAGCAACAAAGGACTCGAATAGATTAATGAAGGGAATTTATCAAGGGAATGTCAGTTTCTTGCAAAAAAATATTAGGGAGCTTTAATTTCCGGTTTCTACTTAAGATTTAAAGAATAAATATGTTGTTAGGCAAAATGTAGCCAAAAGGAATGAATTCCTTTCCCCCGAGTTATATTTCTTTAGGAATTCATCTTCCTCGCGTAGCCAGGTAATTCATTTTACACTTTCACCTCTGGCAAGTACCTTAACTCATCCATCAATTATTTTTCTTTACTGAGATCCATGATTATTATGCCTCCAGAGCGGACATCACCAATTAAATATTAACAACGCACATTCCTTTACAACTCCTTTAGTTTGGAGATTAAATTCCTAAATTAATATTTAGAGATATATTTAAAAGATACATATATGCGTTTCACACCTTAAAAAAGCTCGCAGAAACGCCACAATATTTATGTAAAAGAACAAATGTTGGGGCATTTAACATATCAATTAATATTCGTCTCTGAATTCCCCTTCTCTATTGTATTTGTATAGCCCACCTTCCATAATTGTTATCTTAAACCTCAAAATTAAAATAGACAAGTAATGAAAACATAAGTATAACTAAAATGGTGACAAATGGCTGAAATAAGGGAACACAATTTTATATATGTGTCAATATATTTCTGATATTTAAGCAACTTTAGTTCACCTCTTTTTCAAAAGAACATGAAATTCGTCAAGTTCAATTATAATAAAATTTAAAAAGGCACTGATTTCTTACTATTAAGACCAATTATGAGTAAGACCTTAAACTTTAGAGACTCACCCTAACGTTGTTGCTCGGATGGTTTCATAGTGCCAGAACTAGGATAAGCCCCAACCTGAACCTCACGAAGAGAAAGTGTCAACATTTATTGTTACGGATTATGCATTTAAAAAATTTAATTCTCGTAGTTAGAGAGGGTAAAATACTTGAAAAGTGCGGATGTTATATAAAGAAGTTGGAGCGAGAAGAAATACCTAGGCTGTGTGAGAAAATTCATTTGACGCGCGTTTAAAAGACGACTATGAAAAAGTGTGCTCCACATGTCAGAGCACCTTGATAGAATATATATATATATATATATATATATATATATATATATATATATATACATATATATATATTAATATATATATTAATATATATATATTAATATATATATACTATATATATATATTAATATATATATTAATATATATATATATATATATATATATATATATATATATATATATATATATATATATATATATATATATATATATATATATATATTGGCACGCGCTGTTATTTCGAGAGTAGTGACTCAGTCATCCGCTAATTAATGCTTGCGATATCTGAGTAGCGATCATATCGGTTTTTGTTGATTTTAACGTTAGATAAGACATAAATTAACGAGTGTCATCATTACCCTTAAGGTCTTTATGTTATTGGATATTACCCAGCCATTTGCTCCCCAAACAAATTAAAAACATGGCACTCTTTTTATATAATTAATGAAGATAATCAGCAGAAAAGCTGTTGAAATAATTTTAGGCGTCTACTAGTGTCCCGAATTTTGAGTTTTTGTAACATTTTTGGACGCTTATGGGCCTAATATGTATTTGGGAATGGTAAACTGAAGAAACGTGGAAGAGTATGTGTTGAATTACATAGAATAAGACAGAAACGACACATTGGTAAAGAAAGCGACTTCAGAATGGCAAAAAGTACGCAATGGCAGGCCAAGGAATCAAGAAGATGAGTGGAGACGCAAAAAAAGCAGAGAGATAGGAGGAGCAGGTGTTGCCACGAGAAGAATGAATACAGGACACAGCCGAAACAATGGAGGAGAGTGGGAGCGAAGGAGCAGTTTAAGTTGAAAGTTGACGACTCGACGATGATGAATCATTCCGCGAAAAAGAAATGAAGACAAATTGTTTTCCCTAACTTTTATAAAATACGCTCGAAATGATAAGTGCAATTAAACGTTGCTGGCGGCGTTTCATTTCCCAAATTTCGCCATTCCTTAAAACTTGTTTTGTTTATATTTGTATTTGCTCCTTATAGATCGGAATAAAACCTTTTGGGCTTTCCGCGTCATATTCTGGCAATATGACCCCCTTTCCGTTTCATTGGAGTTTCTACATTTCAGATAAGTTAATGTAATCTTGTCAATCTCTCGAGTCATATTGAGTCCGAGTACGTTTCTCCATAGAAGAATGATTTTCGAGGATGTTATGCTCCTTTGAAATATTTGTTTCAAGGCTTCACTTTATTTTTGTGGTATAGAAAGAACAAAGAGTTTCCTATTGCACAATTAAAAGCACGAAATTCTGCCAGAACGTTCAAAAGTGTGGTTTCGAGAAGTCGTATTAGAATAAGAATTGAGTAAAATTAATGAATGTGTTGAAGAAAATAGGATTTTGCTGGCGGTATGAGACTTATTCGCAACCTGTACATGAATTGAATTTGTCAGGTGTGAGAGACGGTTGAAGGGTGCAAATGGGCAGTATAAGAAAGAGGAGTAAGAGAGGGTTGTTCAATATTAATGGTACTGCTCAATATTTATCCAAAGGAAATAGTTAGAGGGGCGTAGGAAAACTGGAATTAGGAATGAAAGGCAGAGGGGTTTTCATAAATACAGTGTGGTTTGCTAATGATCACGCTTTTGTTTTTCAAGCAGCCAATGGGTTGCAAGGATTGTTAAGTGCACTAGAAAGAAAGTACGATAGGTAAGGCATGAGAATTAACCATAAAAATGTTTGTGAAGTTTTCCAGAAGGAGGAACGCTTAGTTAAATAATAAAATAGGAGGGAAAACCCAGAGAAAATAGAAAACCTTACCTATCTTGGAAGTGTTTAAGATCAATATGGTCAAGTCATTAGGGACATTAAAAGAAGAATTTCCTTCAGCAAAGAAGCCTTCACAAAGATGAGAGGCTTAATAACAGGGACTTTGAGTAAGAATGTTATAAAGAGGCTTGTTAAAACTTTGACTTGGAGCGTCATTTCATGGGGCGAAGAAACATGGTCGTTGAAG
Organism: Hetaerina americana; assembly: GCF_022747635.1. Taxonomy (NCBI): domain Eukaryota; kingdom Metazoa; phylum Arthropoda; class Insecta; order Odonata; family Calopterygidae; genus Hetaerina; species Hetaerina americana. The sequence goes on from NW_027286741.1 coordinate 9,746,526, forward strand.
TAAGACGATACGTGTTCATTGGAGATTGAGATATGCATGTTGAAACGGATGGAAAAGATAAAACGAACCGAAAGGTAAAGCAACGGAAAAATACACGGCATATAAAGAAAGAAGAGAGGAATATTGGGAAAAATTCAAAAGATACAGGAAAGATGAATGCAAGAGTTTTGATTGGGGACGGGATATTGAAGATAGTGACATAAGGGAGAAGGTTAAGGAAGCGAAATATTTGAGGTTATAAAAGGACGGACTGAAGGAAATACGGAAGTTTAAGGAATTGAAAGGGAGCGCTTCGTAAGTTCAGATGCCACGATGGGTTACTTAGGAGTGGTAGTGTAATGTATTACCCATACTGCTGTCTAGTCTGTTTATATCAAAAACCTACCAATATCAATGCTAATAACACTATGCTAAGAGATGAAACCGCATATCATATTCCCGGGGTGGAGAAGAAAAAAAGTGTAAAGGTAAAAGTGTAAGTATTTAGGCTAGCAGGGTGCCATCGTTGTTCAGGGTTGTACACGAGAAAAGTTGGAAAGATTGGTTTAAAACCCTCCCTACCAATAGTTGGTTGGGAGGGAAAAAAGTGCCGTGAAATGGGAAGGCTATGCAAAGGAACGGAGCGACGAGGCGCGGCCATCCTGTGTCAAGAAACAGAAGGGAGCAGGAGAGCATTATTTAGCTAAGGAAGAAAGAAACCAACGTAGAAATAAATATCCTTCATCTTTTGTGGGAGACTTAAGAAAAGAAAGAAGATAGACTTAAAAATTTGAGTGAAATGACAGCAATTTTTTTTAATGGGAACTGGTTGATATTTGAAAAAGTATTTATCTAAAAATAAATCTTTCTCGTCATTTTAATGAATTTCTGGTTCCAAAATTAGGAATTAAAAAGGTATTTCATTAAGAATCTTAAAACGTTGTTTTTAGTTATATTGGATTTCGTAGTATTAGTCATTTGGGCTGAATCGGGCTAAAAATAAACTTGATGACTATGAATGCGAGCCAAATTAAAGAATGTAGGCGGGCAATAAGTATAACAAGGTGTACGAAAGCAGAAGTGTATGTTGACAGCAGAAGATTTGTAGGCTTATGTTGGCGTTTCTCGTGGCGATTGTTGGCTATTCTCAAGCACTTTAAACAAGACATCGGAGTTGTTTAAGGAATCGTGTTTAACTAATGCACAAGAAAATTTTGGGCACAAAATTTTTGGGATGAAAGAAAACGGGAATAATACGTAAATTGTAAAATAGAAATTTAGTAGGCGTGGGTAATATGTTGGAAAAATTGAGTGGGAAGCCCATTGACTCACTAGCGTTAGAATTAGACTTTTCCATCTAAACACCCGAGTTTTCTTGCTACTACGACGAAATTATAATGGCACCAAATTATATTGGTAGACTCGACCCCAAATACAAAGTCTGGGAGATAGAAACCGTCACTGATGAAATCAAGTATTACAATTGTCACGAGAAAACTCCATTTGCTCTACCTTGCTAATAGTTTTAGTCTTAAGTGTACAATTTGAAACTTAAGGCCCTTTCCAGGCCAAATTCCGCCAATTATCACGCCACGCAAAATCTAATCACGTAACAATGTTTCACAAATTCGGCAGATTTTTAACCGAGCCTTTTCCAATTATTGAATATATGTTTTCACTCACGGGTCCTAAATAATAGCCACACATTTCAAATATGGCCAAACCATAACAAAGTAACCACCTCTAATGTTGCTTTCCATTGAGTTTTCCTACGACCAGTAGAATATATAATGAGTTCTGAAGAGCTATGTTGGATTGAAATGCATATTAGCGCATGACTTCGTTAAAAGTTACCGTTGCGGCATATCCCGTAGTTTTCTGGCTATGCTGCATATTCTTTTGATAAATGTATCCAGTATAAAGTCGATTGTAAATGAATTTTACCTGTTTTAAGTCCCTTAATTAGATTTTAGTCATAATTTTATTCATGTCCTGTCCCTGGTTTTCTATTCATAAACTTCTGTGCTGCCCATTATTTTATATATTTAATTCTAACCAACTTCTTTTCACCATTCCAAAACATTTAGTGCATTGATGGACTGGTTTTTTATTTATCTGTGTATTACTATTTCATCTGCATATAACATTTCTTCAAAAGTGGTAACATAGTTCATTAAGTTTGTTAGCATAATTCGACTTCAATGAATTCATTATTACAATTGAAGAGCACAACTAAAACAAAGCTGAGCAACGAAAAAATATCGGTCGATGAACCTAGCTGCGGACCACTAACCTCGAACAATTAATTATTGTACATTGTAATGAGATACTGTTGGCTGTTGAACGAGTACATACGCGTCATGGGTAGCTCTCAGTGCACGGTTGAGATGAAGGATATACGTATACCAACAAAAGTAGGGGACAAAAAAAACTTCAACTATCAAAAATAATTGACATCCACCCCTTTCATAGGTCATATTCTGTTGAATCTTATTTTACTTTATTTTTCGATGCTTACAATGGCGCCAGATTATATAATGATGTCAAAATCATATGAAAAGAACAGGAATCGAGCTTTAGTTTTAAGGGCGAAATTATACGTCATTTCATACTGCGTCCAAAGGTGGAAAAAACTGGTGTATTCAAGATTAGAAAGCGAGTTAATTTCTTGTGCCGACTCCGGTCAGGTTTTTCCGAAAATATTTCTATCCAGGAAGATACACTGCTCTAAATTAAGGTGAAGCTGACCGGAGCATCTCTTGCTTTTGAACCCACAACTATTTGGTCAGCTTGCCAAACGCTCCGCCCTCCGCACTGCCACGCCCCAAAGATAAAAAAAAATCAATTTGCTAAAAATTAAAGATAATGCTTTTCCTTTCCCTTTTCTCCTCTCCTTTTCATGAGATTTTTCCTTTTCATTCACCCTTTTATCTTCTCCAATTTTCCACCGCTTTTAGGCAGGAGACGTGGTCTGATTGATTTAACTTCAAGCGGAGAGCGTGCATGGCGCTTTACGCCTGATTTCATTGAGTTTAGCTCATGGGTTTCTCGGGTGGAATTGTTATTCGCATAACCTAACTATCCCTTGCTATTAGGGAGTGGAACTGGCTCCTGGGAGCGGGAGAGATTAAACAGAGGGCCAAAACGCACTTTAGACGTAGCAGTTCATGCGTGAGCATAAAAAACCAAAATATTGGGGGCATAATATCACACTATTATTTTCAGCAAGCACAGACTCATGTCTCGACAAGAGTTGCACTGCACTAACAACCAAGGATTGACAGATCAAGTTAAATATTTTGGGATAGTTCTAACTCCACGCCTTTCTTTGGGAGCAAATATCAGGAGAATACGCGGACCCGCCCGCAAGAAACACGGGTTCATTAAACCGGATTTGGGGAAATGTTATGGGCTATTTAAAGGAAGGTGTTAACTTTATGGTAGTTAGATCACATTTGAAATATCCGGTCTAAATGTTTGGGATATTTGGGAGATAGCGTTTGTAAAATAATTAGATAAAGTTCAAAGGAAATCCACGAAAAATTGTTATAATATGACGGCGAGTATGACAGACCTTTTGGAGAAATTAGGACGAGAGCCGCTTGAAATGTGAGGAAAACAAGTAGAATCTTAGACTTGTAGTAAGATTCAGAATACACGAGTTTAAAAATGCCACAATGGAAATTATTATATCTACACACTTTTTGGGTAGGTTAGAACACAAAGATAAGATAAGGGAGATACTCCAGTACAGATTCGTTATATCCTAGAGCAATCAGGAATCATTACAGTAAGATAAAAAAGTATAATAGGACTAGTAAAGGCTTTCGATTTAGAAGCGAGGACAATATTAAACGTTGCATAATCATCTGGTACGCACGTAGGCGCATGTGTATGTTAGTTGCTAATATATATTTTTGCTTGTGCGTAAGTTAATATGGATTTTATATTAACGCAAGAACATTTGTCTGCGTGGGTGTGAATTTGTATGCTTTTCATGTTATTGCATTCTGTATGACAGTTGATGCCCTAACACCCTCCGCCACACGTCATTTCGGCGGTTAGCGGGGCATTGTGCAGGTATATTTGAAGAGATCACAACAGCGCGCCTGATCAAGGAGTGACGAAGGGTGAATTAATCTATAATTATACCATCATGTAATCATAAATAAAATTGTATTAATATAATTGTTTCCTTATTTATCATATACTAGGTGCTAATCATTCTACGTCCTGATAAAGTATTTATCTTGGTCACTTTATTGATTTATTTTCCCCGTACGTGCTCTGCTTGAGGAGTGGGTAAATTGAAATGGTCGCCAAATCGGCCAATTTTCAAATACATTATAAAATATAGAATTGAGAGATAAACACGGAGGAAATTTATTCAACAGGTATTATTTTTTGCTTTGCATATTTAAAACGAATATGTGGAGGTAAGGGGATGGGGTAAAAAGAGGTATGTCGTCATTTATCATTTAATGAATATTCCAGTATGAAAAATGTTATTTTAGAACACACAAAAAGAGTTTACTTCAATATTCCTCCGTTTTACTTAAACCAATTAACAATAGAGACTATTATTCAATTGGTAAATTTGAATATTATTGAACAGAATTTTTACGAATTCATAGTCGAAGACCTGTCCATATGCAGCAATTTTTACTTCTCAAGTGTAGAAGATGGACATGTAATCACGTCATAGCAACTACATATATCATACTCTTTTGCACCGAATCTGTATTTCTACCAAGGTTTCCACAGTGTTTTTAAAGTTTGACAAACATTTTATGCACAGTTTTGACAATCTCGCTCCCACTTGGCTAAAACATCTGAAGATAGACTCAGGAATTTGGACAAATATTTTGTCTAATGCCTTTGATATTTCACAAAAAATATTGATCGAGCAGGTTAGCTGATAATACTGGCATAAAAACAAAAGCCGAAGGTATCGCTGGAAAAGGAGAAGGGTGTTGTGAGAAATTCGAAAGCTACAGAGAAAATAGATGCGGAGAATTGTGAATGACAATGGAATGCTAAGGCCCGTGATAAAGAATGTGAATATGAATGAGATTAACACTGTGATATTTCTACATCTCCATACAGCAATTCTACATCTACATAATTACCTCGCGGTCCACCAAAAAGGTGTGCGTCTTGGGATGCAAGCATCAAGTGCGCAGGGTAAGGTATAATGGAGAGAAAGGGCAGTCAAGGGGTTAAAAAATGGAATAAAGATTCATTTAAAAACCAAAAGGGACATGGAAGTCCATATGCACGTAAGAAGAAAACCTATTCCCAAACAAGCGTTAATATCACTCACTTTAAAATCTCTTTTTCGGGCCAAAAAATGAGAAAATAAAAATAAACCGCGACCAGAGCTCAGCTATACCAAGACAGGGTCATGTGGAACAGGAAACTAAGAACTTTGAATCTATGGCCTGGCAACTCATGCAGCGGCGGAAAATAGTCAAAAATAGTGGCCAGTATGGAATTTCTAGCCGTGTCATGCATGGGGTGAAATGTTGCACTTAAATCGGAGCTGATTTGAGATAAACCAAGGATGTTTTTATTAAATACTGAATTATTCAAAACTTTTCATTACATGGCCAATGTCATTTACCCTGGGTTCTGTTTTTTGCTATTAATAATATTTAAAACACTCTCGTAAATACGAGATATCTCGTATTATAGGAATACTGGTGCATGAACCCTGTGTGACATTTTATTCATTGATAACCCACGGAATTAATTTATGAAAAAGGTACCAAAACTGTCTTGAGGATGAGAAGTGAATAAATGAAATGAAAAAATCGATTATGAGGCGGCCCCTTGGCAGGTTTAGGAGAAACCTCAGAACAAAGGGAATCACCAAAAACTGTTCTCCGTCCACCAATTTTAAAAATTTTTCTCACTCAACATTTTTCAAAGTACAACCCAAGAGGGACAAATACATTTTTGCTAGCGGCTTTTCTACGACTCGAAGGTTCTGTAGTAGGCGGATTCCGGAAGCTCCTTAAGGGCACCTGTACAAGCTTCTTTGACGGCACTTAGGGTCCCATGATGTTGTCTTTTGAGGGAGGATTTCACTTTTGGGAATAGGATATAGTCTGCTGGTGTCAAGTTGGGACTGTAAAGGGGTTGGGTAATCGTCACAATGCTGTTACAGTAGGTCTTCGCCATTAAACACTCGACTATATCTTTAGTCGTCCATCAAGACCTTCGGGATGAAGTAAGGAGCCTTCGTATCGCAAAGTTTTCATTGATAATGGTGTGCACTGTCGTTTTATAAATGCCAATACGATTTTCTATAATGCGCACACTGAACTGACGGTCGGAATTTAGCACTTTAAGCACATGTCAGGGAAATATTTTAACCGATAATTGTTCTACAATCCTTGTATTAGGAAGCTAGCAAAGTGGCCATTATGACAAAAATAGGAGATATATTGGAAAAGAGTCCATAATAAGAACCATGCATTATTAATGTTAACTGCTTTCATGTAAATACATTAATGATAAGAGAAGTTAGGAACATTATAAATCATTTTTGCGATATGCTGTATAATTTAAGTTTGATTCCTTGCACTGATTGATATACCCAAATACTTCAATAAACAAACTTGAGGAAAAAGACAAACTTTGTAATTTCATAAAAGTTTATTAATTACAAACGGTAGGATCTGAATAGGTGACATCTTCTTGAACTGGTACCTGAAGTACCTGGTACCTGATCAAAGCGGTAGTAACGCATTAATAAACTTTGTGAATTTACAAAGTTTGTCTAATTCTCCAATATGAATGTTCACATGTTTGAATCCAATACCATTGATATACACTATCTGTTAATGGGAATAAACCTTTTTCAACTTGTCAACTTACCAAAGCACTTTTACAAACTCACACTTACACCTAATAATAAAACTTGGAACACACTATATGCATTTAACTCTGGTTATAATTTACCAATCTAAAATTCCCTATATTGGTAATTGAATTACATTCAAATAAATATTCTGCTTCTTCAACCTATCAAAGTATATCACCTGTGACACCATTTCAGCCGTTACTAGGTGGAATTTCTCCATTGCTTGCATAAAAGATGAAAGCAGCAATTCCACAATAAATGCGTTTTGACGACCATGATTTAACCATAGCAGTGGCATAACCAGGGGAGGAAGATGCATCGTTAAGCCAAGTATATGTACACAATCAAAAAGAAGGGTCATATACAGGGTGAGGTAACAAACAAGCGTAACTTCCTTTTTTCAAACGCAAAACGCTTTCAATAAAGGAAGTTTTGCTGCCGCACTCTGTATCTGTATACGAGTGTATATCGTAGTGTTTGTATACCTGATTTTACGCTATATTTTCACCTTATGATACTAGGCAGTGGTGGAACCAAGGTCGCCAATACATATTCATAGTGGAATTCTATGTTTCTGTTATCTGTACAAAGTTGATAACATTCGATAAAACAACGCCGATATTCAGTAAAGAATTTACATACAAATTAGAGTAGTTGTCTCCTTTTCACAATTTTTCCAATGACCACATTTAAATAATCTGTTCATTTACGAAGGAAAAATGTATTGTGATTTTGATAGCTATAATTGGAGAAAATTGTTAATCTAAAATTAAATTACATGACAAAAGCATACAAACGGATGAAGAGAAGAGAATAACCAGATATTAATTTAATACAAAACAATAAAGTCAGATAAATGTATTTTGAAGAAGACACAGCAAATAATACTTATTTTTCGTATTAACTACCTCGTTTATCCTGATACACCCTTTTGGTCAAATATTTTATAGTTTTCAAAACTACATGCTAAAATATCAAGTCGCACATCCCTAAAGAGCAACGTGACGTGTGAAGAGTACAGATTTCATTTAATTTGCGTTTTCCGGTAAATCGACAATTATGTGCTCCATTCGACAAACGGAGAGCTGTTCTCTTTGAACTTTGAGCTTGTGCTGGAGAGGAATGTTCGACGGCGCAGAGTCCGAGGGAGGAGCGCAAAAGCGGAGAGCCTGAAAGGAGAGGACGGAAGGACAGGAAGACGAATCAAGGCGGGAAGGAGTAGCGAAGAGAGGCGGAGGGGGCACATGGGGCTCAGCGGGAGGCAGGGTGGCACGGAGTAAAAGGACACGCGCAGGAGGGAGGGATAGGGACTAATTTTTTAAAAGACGAATGGAGCAGTAAATTTTTTGGCAGGGGGCTATTTTAGAGAGAGGGCGGAAGGGGCTACTGCCCTTATCATCCTCTTTCCTGCACTCTCTCCCTCTGAATTTGAAGGCGGAAGCTTTAGTGGGATCCATCAATTCAGTTACAATTTCGGAATCGAAAGTTAAAAATAAAGAGAATGTATATTTGCTCCTACATTTAGGCCCTTGAGTTGGCCCTTCCTGAGTGAATAATATTTTACTATGGTCACTAATTTTCTCCACGCATTTGTTAAAGCGGGGAATTTATGAATGAAGAAGTTTTATATAACAGCTTGACCAGTGGGGAAAGTGACTATGAAATAAATTGAACAACTTAGCTTGAACTCTATAAAGGCATATTTCGGGAAAGGAGTTGAATGAATTTTAATGTTATATCTACAGAAAACATCGGACGTATTAACTTACTATATGGTTTATGTAATGGATTAATGTAATGTGATTAATGCGATGGAATGGAATTTTTGGGTAGGCAGAATAAGTAAATTGAGGTATCTCATTTTAATTTCATATTTTTCAAAATAATAAATGATGATCTTAAAATTATCGCTCCTTTTCTAAAGTAAAAAAACAAATTTTTTTGTCATTTTCAGATCGTCCACAATTACTTCTAACTATTAATGTTTCTTGCGCGCCGTGTGCCTAAACAATTGATTTATATTTGACAAAGAACACGGGAATAATGCAAAAGGAATACGTGCAAATGAAAATTTCACTCACACAATATATCTACCCCAAATTTAAAATATTAAATATTAACAAAGATCTTTGCAGTTGTGTTGGATGGCCATATGATATGACGGAGAATCCAAAGCAATTAGTTCAGCAAAATGCAAGAAGCAAGGTGCTACAAATTCCAGGCCTTAGTTTATGCAGCCATTACGTTTTACCGAGAGCGAGAGTGGTTCTCAGGTGCCATTTACGTTCCATACTATCAAAAACCGCATAGGAATATTCCATAAAATAAACCGGCTGAAAGTAACAAAAGGACTGCCTAGGAGAGTTTGTAGGGGAAGGGAAGATACACTATTGAGAGGACGCACGCGTCAAGCATCAGCAACACGGACAAGGGGATACGGCAGAGGGAGAGAGTGATAGGGCACACTGTAAGGAAATGAACAAAGGGAAGGAAGCGAGGCGGAGGAAAGCTCTGCGAGGTATCTAAGAGAAAGGGAGAACAAAGAATTGGGGGCACAGGGAGGAGTTGTGGAGAATAAGTCTCAGGAAGGCGGCAGTGGGAGGAGAGGCACTTGCGAAAGACCTGAGCAGCCATAGAGGCTCTAAGATAAGGCAAAGATGGTTTGGGAAAGGGAGACTGGCTGCTATGCAGGCAGCCAGAGAGGATAGGAGGAGGAAGAAATTATGGCACGAGGGGGAATGGCATTGCTGGTCGGCTCTGGGGAGAGTTAGGAGACGGCAATATAGGGCGAGACAGGGTTAACAGGATAAGGAGATGGAAGGGAGAGGAAGAGAAAAGGCTAGGGGGATTTTTCAGCAACGCACATGGGAGGGGATGGAGATTAGACCAAATTTAAGTTACATAAAAAAATCTAAATAAACCTGTCAGTACCGGCGTCTGTCTCTCTTGCCTTAACCCTTTGATCCAATCTAATGACATAATATGGGGCAGTAATAATTTTCCCAGTGCCAAAATAAATATAAAAATATCATACATTTTGGTCCCAGCCACCTAAATAGTTTCGGAAAAATATAATACCACCTATTAGAGATAACGAATTGTTTGCAGCACGCACGAAAAATGAGGAAGTTAAAAAGAACGATAGAAAAGTAATTTAGAAAAGATACAATGCCAAGAAGGAAACTTTAGGGGATGATAAGGCTGAATAAAAGTCAAATTCAGGAATATATGGCAATATTTAGGAAATGGCGAGGAAAGAGTTAACACAAAATTCAGAATCAAAAGTAGTGTTCTTTAATTACTACTTGAACCACTGAACAATTTAGCAAGGTACGTAAGGAAAAAAATATTTCCAAACTGCAAAAACTAATAAAAATGATCTTCAGAACCTATTCAGAATTGAAAAATTCAATGCATAACAATGAAAAAATACTTTGCCGTACTCCATCAAATGCAATACTTATTATGTTTACTTCGCAAAAAAGGATTGCAGTGTCTAATAACTTGTGTTTTCAGAAAAATTCGGATATAAAAAAGATTTTTGTACTATAGTTAAACATGCTTGCATATGCAGCCGTTCATTCAATTTTTCAAATTCTAAAATATAATTTGCTGGAAATCAGGTAACTAAAAAAACAGCAAAAAGAAGTACCAATAATCGAAACACTGGTTGGCGGATTGGTAAAAAGTGCTTTTTATTGATCAAATAACTGAAAAAACTCCAAATCGATAAAATGTCAATAAAAATGTTTGACAGCATACTGAACAATTTCCTTAGAGATTTTAATGAAGTTACAAAGCGACGAATCCATTTCACTCCAATTTGAGATCCAGTAAATTTGATCCGGTGTCCCTAAAGTGGGTGATGGGTAATTTGCATTGGAAAATTAAATAATTAGCAGGAACATTACAATAGGCTTTTAGGGCTATAGAAATCTTAATGAATCTAAGAAGTAAAACATCAGAACAGTGGTCGGGTTTCGGCTGTTCCTTGGACTTTCACCTCTGAAGCTACTGCTAGGATTCCGCGCACGGCGCTGACCGCTGGCTTGGGGTCACCGAGGGTAAAACCAATGCAAGGGAATTCCCTCCCTCTTTCGACTTATCTCCACTTGGTGGCGTGACAGTAGCTAATATGATCAGTCTCTCTTCTCACTAGCTATGCGCTCAACAGCTGATTTCTCCGCGAATAAGGAGGAGGCGAATTTGTTCTTATTCCTAGAAGAAATACATTAGTCCTTTCTACTCGTCAGGTGGCCGAGAGATCTCTGACTGACGGAAAGCCCCGCTCCACAGCTATTAATATTTATCATATAATTTTTGCATAGGGAAAATAATACAGAATTCACAAAATAAGAAATTCGACACTGTTACTACTTCTAGAAATTCTACATTGATAGCCATGACCTTTGTTTACTTCTATAGTGTCCTCGAAAGATAAATACAATAGCTTACGGGTTTACCAATGCCACTCAAGAAAAAAAGTGGACACCAGCACATTCCAGCACATTTTTTAACCAAAAACAAACAATTATAATACGAATCAAAATGATAGAATATAAAAATAGCACATAAATGCAAACATTTTTTCGAAGTAATACTTCATATGTTCTAACCAAACACATGTGAATGGTGACATAAACGAGTGCCAACAGCCTAGGCAATACTGAATTGACATTTTCCTGTGCTAATGATCACATGAAAATGTAATGGCGAATCTCTTCTCTGCACCAAATACGTAGTAAATGGTTCAATGATAATCACAAGGGGGCTTCGAGAATTTCGATGGAAGGAATAACCCAAATTCTCGATTCCATGACCTTTTTTCTAGAAAATTCCATGATTTACCCAAGTTTCGATTGCTGTTATAATTTTTCTCCATTATTTCCGGGTGCACAGCATTTGTAACCTAAATGATCAGTGTTTCTCCTCCTGATCTCATTGGAGAAACAGCCGGACAATGCACAACATAGTAGGTATTTACGATTTCTAATGGTTAACTGAGGACTATTAGCAGAATTCTTTGGAAAAAAGTATCATGTTTGCTTAAATTTTGATATCTCCTTGGCTTGTAGCACTTATTTAAAATTGAAATTGCTCTCCAAATTTTCAAGGCGCATTAGTTAAAAAAAAATAGAACTATCCTCTCGTCCAGGCAATATTATGCATATTAATCTTCGGCTTACATAGGTTATTAAGTTAAATGAAAAAAAACTATTTATAAGAGAGATATGTCTTGATCAGTAACCCATAGAATCTCTTCGTGAAGCTGACGATATGCAAGAAGGGGAGTTATGTACAGCATGCATTATATCTTACCCATGGGAACGCAGAATCAGGAAACATAGAGGTACGAGAAAAAAAGCAAGAATGTGCCGGTTACCCTAATGGAAAGAGATTTCATCTGATACCGTTGTAGATAAATATAGTCAAGGAGTAAAAAAGTCGATTTACCTCGCTTTAGTAAAGACTTTGAATAGGCAACAAGTATTTAGGGTTCATGAGAGAAAACGGTAATTGAGCTTAGAGAGATTATTAGCATAATGATGAAAGATTTTGAATATGGCTAATTAATTTCTCAATTGATGAGAATTTATGGTTAATGATAATGAAATCATACTTGCAATTTTTCAATAATAGTTAGGGTGAACACTAATACGCGTATTCATAATTACAGATCATTCAACCCTATAGAACTAGATACTACGAGTATATAATTTATGTTTATCTTCAAACGGCCTTGGATTAAAATGAAATCGAGACCTGAGTCGATTATTGTTATCTTTTCCTTTCAAAGTATTTGATTCAATCTTACTCACTTTAACACAGGTTACTTATCAGAAAATTATCTACCGCTACGAAAAATTTGTCAGCTTCAATAAGATCTCTCAACTCAAAGCAGAGTTTATCTACTCATCACGTGAGTATTAGGAGAGCAGGTTATCCACTTCAGGGCCAAGAAAGCCTGCATAGTTCTTAGGGAGCCAGCCGAACTCTTAATATTCGCTTTCATCGAGGTTTACGGCAATTATTTCCATAAGGTACGGATAAGTATTAGTTTACGTCGAGAGACGATGAGAATAACATACAAATTTATATAAAATATACACCTGCCAAATATACTTATTTACTCAGTTAACAAGGAATATCATCATTTTTTAATGCAATAAATTGACTTCCATGTCTGATGCTAATCGCACAGTAGAGGATTTAACAATTAATGTATCCACAACATCTCTAGACTGTAGTTTAAAACCGCACCCAAAAAAAGGTTTTATTTAAGTTTATTCACAACCAACTTGGATTTTTCCATTATCCTAACTTACCCTAATGGGACTGGCATGCAGCTATTACTATTGGAAATATTATGGCATTCACAGGATTTGGAAATTTGAGTTTACTTTTAGTTATTTAAGGCAAAATTTCTTTTCGTGTATTGTATATTATCTTAAGCTAATGTAAATGTCAACCAACCACACATGCCATGTTTAAAATTAGGAGCTCTAGCTTATTGGGCCTAAATATTTTTTCCTTGTTTGAGCACTTCTACTTAATGGATTTTGCTTCATATGGAGTTGTACTGGTTTTGATGTTTAACAATCGAAATGCTATAGCGGCTTCAAAGAGGCCAAATTCACACCATCCGCTCGACCCCAGACTCACTACTTTAACGATAGAAGACCCATACGCCAGGAAATGCTTCAAACGGCACTTGTCATCATAGTTATCAATGCTCAACTACCTTACTCCATGCGAAGGGAAATTTGAACTACTCAAAAATATTATTCAAGATCAAATTCCGAAAAATTAGCCAGTTTGTCCCTAAATGATACATTTTTAAAAAAACGATGAAATTTCACAGCTAACTTGAGCATACAATTGTAATTGCTCCGCTACAAGAGAACCTGTGTTACATACCTGCAGTCATTTCAATTTAAGTATTCTGCGATATCCTGCCCGAAGTAACGTAACAACAACCCTCTCTTTGACCACATTCACAGGGTATAATTTCGTTCGGACTGAAGCAGATACGGAGTATGCAATCGGAGCCGTGAATTTGCACCTGTACGTGGTGATTGCTCATAAAAATAAAGCTTAGAATGTAAGTTGAAGAAGTGGAACCGCAAAACCGTGTTCTTAAATTCACAGCGGTACCTCTCCGATAAATGAAAGGAACTACCACTCTCCTCGGCTCCACAGGCGCTTGATAAACTTTGTTTGATTGCGCCGGATTCACTTCTATCCCTGCTCCCCCTCCTTCCCCCGCCCCTCCCTCACCGAGCGAGAGAGCACGGGAAGAGTCGGGGGCTGGAGAGGCGAAGAGCGAGACAGGAGGGAAGGCGAAGGAGGGCGGAAGGTAGGGAAGGTATGAGGAGGTGGGGAGGGAGAGAATGAACTCGGGGCGAAAGGTGTTTGTCGAAGGACGGAAGAGCAAAGAGAGGTCGAGGGCGGTAAAGGACGAGGGGCGGGGGTGGAAGTTTTGAGCGGGGAGTGGGAGACAGGATATTATAGTGTTCCCTCGGGGATTTTGCACGGATGGATGAAGGGAGGCGGGGAGGGAGGGGTGGTGGGCGGGAAATGGGAGGTGGTTGCCTGTGGAGGGGCAGAGAAATAGACGAATAGATAAAAGACCTTTCTCACTGTGGCAAAACTGATGCAATACACCCACTTCGCAAAGTGGGAACAAGGGAAAACGAAAAACTCACCTACTGATAGTCCCACATGATATGTATAGTGTTCTCTATTGAAATTAAAATTACCTAATGGAGTTCGTTGACCTTGTTCTCCTGGAAAATCCTTTCCATATATTAGCACATACGTTAAATTAGTTTGGTTTCAGACGCAAAAAATCCTTTCTTAAACTTTAGGGGGATAACGTAACACAGAAAACAAATAAAACCATAAGCGCTATCAAAATACGTATATTTAAAGGGGATTATATAAAATTGCAATGGAAATATAATTCTAATGCCGAGATTTGCTGGGTGAAGAAAGCTCAGTCCTCCAAATAAGAAGTTCTGATATATTGCATATCTTTAGTAAAGCGTAATAATGAATAGACGTTAAATAAGAACATTACATTCTCTAGGGAAACTAATCGCTGCATATTTTACGTAGCACGCATAAATTAGAATCGTAAATCTGCAACCATGGAAGTATAAAATGTGAAACTCAAGACGTGGTAGGAATAAAAATTAAGTCTAATATGACCCACATAAACAGCTGTGAAAAACAGCAGGGACCTTAGGCATTATTTATCTTTAGTTAAGGTATCATAATGGTGCATTCGCCGCTCGCTCAGTTGTCATACCTTACTTGACCGTAAAACCTCCTGCCGACTAAATAATCGAAAGAGCTCCTCTTAAATGTCATGCATATTTTTGGGAACATTTTCCATTGTTAACCACGGCCACGCTGTCTGTTTGCATTAGACTGACCGGGGATGGCTCTATTTGGAAGTCAAAAGAAGTAAATATGAACTGGGGAAAAGGAAATTATTATAATTCCCTTGCTCTAGTGTGATTTTTTACCGGCAAGGGCGCTTAGGTTAGTAATAAGTACTCTGCAAAACCTGCCTTTGAAGGGATGGCCGATAGGTTTACTGAAGGTACTTGGTCAAAACTTTTTGCGTTCGGCTAAACTGGTTCTTCGAGTCTCCATTGAAAACACATGAGTACATAACTTAATCTCTTAAACCTGATGAGAAAGCATTCTTGGACAATGATTCGTACAGAAAGGCAGTAATTGCGCATTAAATCAAGTTCATAGTAAACAGTCACCTAAATACCTCTGGATTGTTCTACCCTCCCCTATATTAACAAGTGAGCGCGTGCGGGATATGCCTTTGCATTTCATTTAAAATAATAATACTCCGAAATGATCTTCAGAATAAACACATGGATACGTGTAACATAATGCATGAAGTCAGTAGTCATTGAAAAGTTAATCTTCCGTAACCGGGAAGCGAAAGATATTTACCTGTTTTCACATCAGTGAATTATCAGTATTTTATTTCCTAAACACCATAGGTTTTCCATCATAATTATATAAAAATAACAATGAATGGAGGTTTAAAATATCCAATCTTAATAACTTTATTGAAACAAATAAATTGAAAAACAACATAAGAAATTTGGCCCAATGCTACAGCAATATAATAAATAAATTACCATAAATAAGAATAAAGAACCCTTGGAAATCATTCAGGCTGCAATAGCCAGTTAAATTTTAATCATTATAATTCACGTATATTGAATTAAATTTGGAAATATGAATTCCTTCAAGATGGCCGGACAAGGAAACTCCGGAAAGATACATCATAGGTGAGCACGCAAGGTCTATCTGGAAAGGATATAGCCCTGCAATATTTTGAGAAAAGTAGCCTACCTGCAAGGCCTACCTGTATTTCAGAAAAATAGCCAACCATTGTTCCAATGATACCTTATTCTCCTTCAAAGTACTCCCCATTGAGCCTCGCCAACTTATCCACGCGTCTTTTTCACTTTTTAGAACAATCTTCAAAGTCCTTTTAAGGAAAGTTCACCAGCTGCCTCGTTGTATTCTCTTTTACCTCGTCAAAATTAATAATTTCGTGCTGCAGTTGTAGGAGTTTTGCTCCAAGTTTTAAATGATGAACCAGGTTTTCTAATAAAGGTCATAACTAGATATGAGTCATGGTTCTATTGCTATTACTCTGAAACAGAAGCTCAATCTTCCTCAATTGACGATACCAAGAAAAATGCGAAAGGGCAGCTGAAGACGATTCCGATAGAAAGGTCTTTTCCAATTGTTTTGAAAAGTGGAAGAGCCCATGGGACAATTGTGTGAGGTCCCAAGAAGCGTACGTCGCAGGGGACAAATTTGGCCTTAATTTTCTTGGTAGGCTATTTTTCAAAAAAATATTGCATGGATGGATAGCGTACGGACAGACCTTGTACGCCGTCAATGAACAACAATGGACTTTATTACATGAATTGTTTTCTTGGAACCCCTTCTTTTATTCGATTAAGAATTGACTCTGGACAGAATTGAAGTATGACAAAAGATTCTTATGGGAAATGCTCTCAGTATTTATGGCGCTTTCTACAAAGTAAAAGGACCAAGTTGAATCCCAAATTTGTATATTTACGCGCTCTGATAGTAAAGCCACAATTTCTTTCAAAAAATCTAAGTGTTTCCACGAAAAATATTGTCAAAGAAGCGCACACCACCTCAAAAGAGTACAGAGAGATGAGTAATCTTTGGCATGGGGGAGGTCTAACGTACCAATGGCTACGGTTTATTTTTATTCCCTTCTTTTTCATATGCCTAAGAATCGTTTCGTTTAATAAAATCGTCACTTATTTCCAACTAAGTTTCCCGCAAGTAGATAATCACATTAACAAGTTTTTTCGAGGTTTTCCAGTGAATGTTTTGTTCCTTTACCCATGCCCCTTCTATATTCGTTGCCCGTTCCACCTGGATCTTGCATCCCCTGTAAGATATCTTTTGCGAAATTGGGCACATCAAGGACAAATGGAGTACTACAATCTTACAAAACAAAAGATATCAAATGAGAGCAACGTGTGGAATGATCACAGCCTAAGAGAACTTCGTTCACATCCTGTTGTCAAAAAGAAAGATGATATTTTCCGAGTCACTAGCATGGCAAAGGCAAGAACGTGAGCCGAATCTCAATTCATTTAATAGTTATTAGCTAAATGTTTTCATCGTTTTTAAATTTTCCCCTCAATAAAATAAAATCAATAAGTCATCAACATAAATAACAAAAACTCATCATAAAATGTTAATGTGATGATATTTTTGTTAGCGATTTGAGCCGAGAAGTTAAAAGTAAGATTAGGATGCTTGCAGCAGACACGGTGATTTATCGGGATATATCTGCGGATAAAGATCACTAAAGCTAGCACAGGATCTGGACTGCACTTCGAAATGGTGTTCAAAATGGGTATTTTAATTAAACATAAATAAATGCTCAGGGGTACATTTCTTCAAAAGCTGGACGACGTTCGTTTACAAAATAGCTAGAGTTGACCTAGAAGTAGTTGATAAGGTAAAATATCTCGGTGTATCAATCACTAAAGACTTAACTTGATACACCCACATACCTAAAGTCTGTGGGCAAACATATAAAAAATTGGGACTTATTAGACGCGTTGTAGGCACAAGTTACTCCAATCTCAAGGAATGTTGTGACCACGCCCTTGTAAGGCCTCATTTACAATATGCATGTAGTGTATGGGATCCGAGTAAAAAAAGTTTTAATATGGAAATTTAGAAGGTTAAACGCCGGGTATTCCGTTTAGTTAAAAACTCTTACGTTAAAACGATAAGAGTTTCTAAAATTCTAATGGATTTTGGGTGAGAATCGTTAAAAAAAAGGACGATTAAATGCTAGGTTGGACTTACTAAATAAATTCCGAACAGCATACTTTAGCGCCGGGATCTCACAAATTATTCGCTCTACAACATACATTCGCCTGGGTCATGAATATTAAAAAAAATAGATACTAAAACTAGCAGACTCAAGGACTCCTTTTTCCCACGGACAATACGGGATAGCAACTGTAGGGTTATAGGTAGCAAAAATCCCACTTGTTCCCTACAGCGTCTAGGGAATAATTAGTCCTACATAAATGCATGCACTTTCACCAAACTCGTGTATTTTGTTATTAAAACCCTTCCCACATGGACGCATTAGAATGTCATTATATAACGTGACGCTTTTTACAGAATTGCTTACTTTGTTTTGTTTGTCTTCAAGTTTCCCCTTCCGTCCCTCGGCTTTCTCCTTGGAGGAAACCTTCGCTACCGGCACCGTTGTGTCCTATTCCCTACCTGTGTTCTTGTGGTAGGAGACCATTGTATGCTGCATATCCATATGGAGGTGAAATTTCACCTTCTTGCATCTCAAATTCTAGCTTGAACGTTATAGGATAAATTTTTACTACATCCTAAGGTGCATGTGTTTGTAAGTTGATAATGCATATATTTGCATGTGTTTAAGTTGAAAGGGTTTTAGTATGAATAAACAATATACGCCAAAGTGAGTGTAGGTTTGCATCGATATGTTGAAGTTGCAAGGGGTTTTTTTTCTTTGACCGGTGGTGACCTAACAACCCCCTCCGCATACCCTTACGGCGGCTTTTGGGATATCATATATATGTGGACGTTGATATATGGGTGCATTTCAGTTACAATGAAAAATAAAAGAGTTATATGTAAGAAGGATAAGAGAACTATCAGGGTGTTAAATGGGAAAAACTACCTAGCATAAGAAATAACGGAAGAGAATTATTGATAGAGCCAGAAGAGATTAAATTAATGGTGGGAGTGAGACGTAGAAAAACTCTCCGGCAAAGATATTATATTTTCCAACTCAGAAATAGAAAATTAATGCGACACAGACGAGAATAGCTGGATACCAGAAATACTACATGCATGTAGTAACATGGAAAAAGTACTAAGGGAGATGAAGCCTAAAAATGCAGTAAGCAGAGAAAATATCCCCGGAGTTTATCAACGAGTTTAGAGAAATATAGAAAGAGGGATTCTTTGAACTGATACACAGTGCTTATGAGGAATAAACATGGAAAGAAAATTTTCTCTCATAAAAGTTGATCGTGATCGAGAAAAAAGGTATTTAGAGTTCCACATGAGGACTAAATAACGGTAAGTTTCATCTATCACGAAAAAAGTTATTTTAAGAATAATCAGTAGAAATCTCCAAAACAGTGCAAGAAAATACCATAATGTAAATCAATTTAGGTTTAGAGATGCCATTGCAGTAATGAGAAAATTAGTAGAATGGTAACCCATCAATTTGAAGTGATGATTTTAGAAAATGTGAAACAGAGAAGGTTTATGTAGTTCAGAAGTTTTTTAGAGTAAACTGTGTGTAGAAATAGGGATATTAAGATAAAATTGCATTATGCGCATTGTGATATTTGCTGAGTACTGAGAACGACTAGACTGAATATAGGTGAGAGGAAAATATGAGTAAATTTTAATTTGAAAAGCAGTGATTTAGGAATGTGATAACTGGCATTTAACTTGGGAGGATGATTGTAGACTGGAGGCTGTTTAGATAAAAGTGTGATGGAGATTTAACAATATGAGTTTGGTAAAGAAAACAAATTCTGAAATTTTCAATAGAGCGTGCAAAGAGAAGATGTTGCTGAGGAGATATAAGAATGGCATAGAAAGTGAATGGAGAATATATTAAGCCATTGGCATGTTAAAGATCTCAATAGAAAGGTTAATGTTAAGTGAACATATAGAGGAAGTGGAGTTTGTACAGCATGTTTGACGGTAAAAGTTCAAATAAATGAGAAAGTGATAATCTGAAGCAAATAATGAGGGAACTCGGACGATAAGTACGCAGAGATAAGTTGTAACTAGGCTTTCGTACAAATTAGACATTAATATAGATAGGCCTTAAATGAATAAACTACACGAAAAAACTTACATATAATGAATTAAAATTATTTGATGTTAAAATAACTGACTGATCAAACCTCGTTACTGGGGTAAGCACCGAGATTCATGAAGACAGTTGCAATCTATCTCATTCTTCTCACCATTACCACATACTTCCAAATCTTTGATGCCACTCTATACGCAAAGAGCACCAAGAACACGTTAAAAGAAATCCACCTAAACCTCAAGACGCCTCCAAAAACCACCACTCCGCAGCAGTTCCTGAATCGACTTTGATCCTATCTCACTGACAAAAACTGTAAAAGAGAATTTTTAAACTATAATTTATGGAGTTAGTGCTTCGAACTAGGAGCAAATTTAAAACGATATCGGGTATATTGGAGCCACATTGCTCGTTCACGTGCATTCAGACGCTTATAAAAAGAGCGTTACATCTCGCGCCTCCAAAATACTGACGTCAATGATTTACTGCCATTTGGATTAGAAAGTTGAGGGATGGAGATGGGGATGGGGATCTCCCGGGGGATGAGTTCTGATTCCGCAGGGATAGATTAACACCAAAAGTCACACTAAGCCCTAAGATCAGTTATGGAAAAAACGTGAAAGTTAAGAAACCACTCGTCATTTCATTCATAAATATAAAGCAAGCAGGGCAGTGGAGTCTGATTATCTTTAACAGACAAGTAAGAATTAATATGAAGAGCGGGATGTTAACACGTTTTGTAATCAGTACATATTGATTGGAAAATCACCTATATTACCATTCCCAAAATTTAAATGATGGAAAATACACCGATTTTGAGTCCTGGCAACTACGAGGCTCGGCCAAATCGGCCGTGTGTCGTGCCCGGCAGCGGGGGAGGCAAGGCTTCCGCGGTCGTCATCCAACGAAACCCTTGCAAGTGAAAACCGGCAGCAGCAGGTCAGAAGGCGCAGGAGAAGAAGACCACATTAGTTAGAATAGGAACGTGGAATGTTAGGACAATGATGAAAACAGGGAAACTGGAGAATATTAAGTGAGAGATGGAAAGATGAAAAATAGATATTTTAGGTCTATGCGAGGTGAGATGGAATGATAGCGGGGATTACTGGAGTGATCAGTAGAGAATAATATACAGCGGCGGAGAAGAGAGCCAACGAGGGGTTGCCACAGTATTAAATAAAGAGGTAGGAAGAAGCGTAGTCGACACAGACCAGGTAACGGATAGATTATTACTAATAGAGATAAAAGGAGAACCGACAAACTTGGTTATTATTCAGGTATACATGCCACCGAGCAACCATAAGGAAGACGAGGTCAATAGGATATGCGATCAGTTAGAGGACATGATCTCGTGTGTTCCCGCAGGAAAATATTTGATAATGATGGGGGAATGGAATGCAACGGTAGGTGAAGGAAGAGACTGTGATGAGGTCGGGGACTACAGTTTAGGCACGAGGAATGACCGCGTGCAGAAAGCAGTTGAGTTCTGCAGGAGACAGGGGTTAGTCATCACCAACACTTGGTTTAGACACCACAAAAGACGCAGGTATACATGGAAAATGCCAGGCGACTCAGAAAGGTATCAGCTAGATTATATCCTGGTTAGAAACAGGTTTAGGAACAGTGTGATTAATTCGTACAGATTCCCGGGAGCGGATGCGGACTCTGACCACAATTTAGTTGTTATGAAATGTAGCGTCCGTTTCAAAAAGATAAGGCAGGGGCGGCGAGTTAGAAAATGGAATGTAGAAGCATAAAATGGTTTGAAAAGGAAGAAATACAAACAGGCGGTAGAGAAAATCATGGAAGATGGTAAACAGCTAAGTACTATCGAAGACAATTGGGAGAGCATTAAGGAAAGGTTGTCTAAAGCCGTAAAAGACACTATTGGAGCCGTTAACGCTAAAAGGACTAGGAAACCATGGGATCACGGATGAGATGATTACAAAGATGGATGAGCGGCGAAATTGGAAGAATGTAAATACAGAATTAGGAAAAATGAAGTACAAAGAATTAAACAATGAATTGAGGCGGGCAAAAAAAAAAGCAAAACAAGCATGGTGGAAGACGCAGTGCGAGGATATGGAAAGTCTGCAGAGGAAGGGTGAAATCGGTGCGCTGTACAGCAAAGTTAAATTTTTATCGGGAAGTAAGAAAGGGAGATCAACGATAGCAGTTCGAGATAAGGCAGGTAAGGTAATACTTGACGCAGGAAAGATCCAAGAGAGATGGAAAGAATATATAGAAGAACTGTATAGTAAAGAGCTTAGACCAACAAAGTTAGACATTGAAAAGGAACATGACGTAGAGGAAGATAGCTTAGGTCCAGGCATACTAGACAATGAGATAGAAAGGGAATTAAGGGAGATGAAACTAAATAAGGCCGTGGGGGTGGATAACATTCCCGCGGAACTTTTAAAAGGTTTAGGAAAATGTGGGAGGAAGAGGCTATATGGGCTGATCCATTGTATTTATGAGGAAGGAATCTGGCCGGAAGAATTTGTGAGATCAGTTTTAGTTCCTATTCCGAAAAAGGTAAAGGCTACATCATGTGAGGACTACGGGACAATTAGTTTAATATCCCACGCAGCTAAAGTTGTTCTCAGGATCATAAACAAAAGGATAGAGAGTAGGGCAAATGATTACTTAGGGGATGTTCAGTTTGGGTTTAGGAAGGGGAGAGGTACGAGTGATGCCATTGCAGTAATGAGATTATTAATCGAGAGGAATATAGAACACAACCAGGAGGTATTTGCCTGTTTCGTAGATTTCGAAAAAGCGTTTGATAGAGTTAATTGGGAAAACCTAATGAGTATTATGCAGAAAATAGGAATAGATTGGAGGGAAAGGAGGCTAATCCGCTACCTGTACATGTCTCAGACTGCTCAGGTGGGAGTGGTGAACGGGGAGTCCAGATGGGCAGTGTTAGGAAGAGGTGCAAGGCAGGGTTGCCCATTATCACCGTTGCTGTTCAACCTGTATGCAGAGGAAATTATTAAATAGGAATGGGAAGAACTGGAGGTAGGAATGGAAGTGGGCAGGGAATTCGTAAAATCAGTTAGGTTCGCTGATGATCAAGCTTTAGTTTGTCAGTCAGCCAAGGGGTTGCAAGTATCGCTTAGTGAATTGGAAATTCAGTGCGAGAGGTATGGGATGAGAATCAATATTAATAAAACAAAGGTTATGCGATTCTCTAGAAAGAAAAAGGCGAAGCTAAATATTAAAATAGGAGGGCAAAAACTAGAGCAGGTAGAACAGTTTACGTATCTCGGTAGTGTTTAGGGACCAACACGGTCAAAGTAGTAGGGACGTAAGGCGAAGAATTGCGCTATGCAAAGAGGCTTTCGCAAGGAGGAGGGAGTTGGTGACGGGGACGTTGAGTAAGGATGTTAAGAAAAGACTCGTAAAAACTTTGATATGGAGCGTAGCTATGTACGGCGCGGAAACGTGGTCATTGAAGCAGGAGGATAGACGTAGACTGGAGGCTTTTGAAATGTGGGTGTGGAGAAGAATGGAGATGGTGAAATGGACAGAGAAGAAAACAAATGAGGAAGTACTTGGTATGGTTGGCGAAGAGAGGGGTTTGTTGGGAGCAATCCTATGGAGGCAGGAAAAGTGGATGAAGGGGGTTTTGACCGGCAGCGGGATGTTGAAGACTGTGATTGAGGGGAGAATGTTAGGCAAACGCGGAAAGGGAAGGAACAGGATAGGGATGTTGGATGGGATGAAGGGAGGAAGAAAGTACTCAGAGCTGAAGAGGGACCTGATGTAGAGTAGGATATTGTGTTTTGCTAGGGTCACAAATTATTTAATTACTAATTATGTCCATTCAAAAACCGACATTAACCGGTAGATTACCTAATAATAATAATATATATAAACACACACACATTCATATACATATATACTCATACACTCATTTTTTATATCTATTCACACATATAAGCTTATTAAATCTCGTGTTTGTTGCATATGCTTAGAAATACATATTATCTGAAAAGTTATTTCTACATTAATTCCTTATTTACTCAGAAAACGTGAATTATAGGTTAAGCATCTAATGGGAGCATTGGCAATAAGGTTTGCGTATATATTTTTTCTCTTGAGGGACGACATTAACTTCTTCAATTAATAAAATACAAACTGAATTTTCGATAACACAATCGGATTTTACTTTCACGCTCTCTGACAGTTCCTTCTCCTTGCTCTACAGCACGCTCTTTCCGTAGCACAACATCAATGTTTCATTAGAATTTATAGTAAATTATACATTTTTAATATTTCATTATAAAAATTAAAGTGCTGAAGACTTAAATAAATTAACATTTAATTACGTTCTATCGTATATTTCCAGATATTGCCTTAATATTATATTTCCACTTAATGTCTTTGGATTGGTGCAGTTTTTGTTAATGCAGTGCTATTTACGTCCTCTTAAAAGAACCGATTTGTTGACTGTAAGAGTACAAGTGCTGGTAACCACCTTTAATTTGAAAAGAGTGGAAATATACGTCTACGTACGTAGCTAAAATAAATTAGGAGCACAAGTCGAAGCGTACCAAATAAATAAAATGAATATAATAATTATTGTGCCAGTGTATGGCTCTAGAGAATATATCTGAGGCACAGGACATATTTTCAATTCAACGGAAAATAATCGAAGAAGACGGGCCATGTTTCTCACGACGCCCCGCGTAGAAAAGTCTTCTTCCCCATCCCTCTAGAAAAAAAATGACTCACGCATCGCGGGTATCGACCAAATCGATCCATCGGCGAATTTCAACAAGGCAAACTTTTTTATGTGATTTTCTTTACTTTACCATCTCCCACTCGATGCAAAGTTGGCCAGAACTACGCAGGACTCATTCAGGACATCCTTTGCCACAAAATCGTGTCCCAAAACTCTTCCCTCCTCCAAACGCACACGCACACTAACACCCAACGTGGACGCCAAAGAAAAGGGAAGGGAAAGAGTTGGAAGGAAGGATGTATTGATGGAAGAAACATCCGAGGGGGTGGTTAGTGGGTGGTTGGGTGGACGGGAGGCCAATAGAAAGAAGGGGGAAAAGTTTCTCAATCAGATGGGAGGAGACGAAACCCACGAAAATAGGGTTTCGCTTTATATATATTAGCCAATCATGAGATACGGAAGCCTGGGCAGCACAGTTCGACGTCGATAAGAGAGGTGAGGAGGGGTGATGTGGTGGGGAGCGAGAGGAGATTAACGGGAAGGGAAAGAAGAGCACGGGGGAAACAGGAGTGCGGAGAGGAAGGATGGGAGCGAAGCCAGCGGAAGGGGAACCCCGAGCGGCGGCGGGTCTCTTGCCAAAGTAAAAGAACACAGAGATTAAGGAGAGCGAGAGAGAAAGAGAGAGAGCGAGGGAGACACCACAGCCGACCAACAGCACGTCTACAGACGTACTATATCGAACATTTTCGCCTAATATTTTATTGATCTGCCTGAGAAGACATACCGTTAATGTACACAGTTCTCAGTCTCTTGTGTCGTTTAATTAACATCTTTGATCAAGTGAGTACTTTGAGGTTCAATTAACCGCATGTTCGTTTCAGTCTGTTTACACGAAACTGCTATGACGCTCGAGTCAAAGAAGGCACACGTGAGCATCAAAACTCAAACGGTTTCTTCGTATCATTGAGTTAACAAGATTCAAGATATGCCATTCAATGCGTTAGATAATTATTCCCAATTTAATTCAAATTCAGTACGAATGATTGATTTACGTCCTTAGTCAAGAAATTTCCAATCCGATGTACTGAAATAACGTTACGTGTTGACAGATAAATTATATTTATTCACTTGTCATTCCTTGTGTGGAATTCCTCCTCCCTTTATGATTTCAGTATACCCAGTCGTCAGCTCATAATTTTCCAAGGCTCCTCTCTGCATTAATTTACGGATGAATCAATTCTCTGGGTTTATTCAGATTTTAATCTAAACTAAACTTGAATGTTTCCGTATTCTGATTCCTTTTTACATATTATTTTCTTTTAGGACAGTGTCACTTTACAAGCTCCTATCATATTTACAGAGCGTGCTAATGATAATTGAACTACTTCCTGTGTTTCGGAGCTTTTGATGTAGAATCCTCCTATCTCAAATCCTCTTCAATGATAATGGATGTCTGATTCAAACTTTTTTCCTTATTTCAACTTTTTACTCTTACTACGTTATCCTCCAAGAAATATTAAACGAAAATTTCTTTCAAATTCAATATAAGTCATACGCTCTTCAAAAATATTTTATTCCATTCCATCTCTTTCAATTATTTTAAATATCTTGCTCAAATCAACACTGCCAAGGTCTAAAGCTCAGGAATTAAGAAACAAGGGGAACGTAACGTGCAATTCTGTTCTTACAGCTATACGTAGATAATACTTTCTTCTTTTGTAATTCTTATATGTCACTAGGTTTTCCAACTTATGGTGATTTAAAATGAATATAGAAGGTGAGGTAGCACTTAAAAAGAAATGTGAACCTAGCTTTTCAGTTTCTTTCCTTGCGGAAGTAAACACTACACCTGCTGCGGAAGACGACACCGCTGCAGAGGCTCAGAAAGAAGATCGTCCCATAACGCTACAATCATTATTAATCATATTAAAATTGCCATACTAACGAGTTGGTAAAAGAAAAATTGTAGATTAGAAAGGAGATATTAAGTGAAATACCGAGGCAAACAACACTTTTAGCCTACACAGAAAAAATAAAATGCCTTATTGAAATTAGTAGAAATGTTTTCCATATTAACAATCAAACATCAATCCCTGCAATAAAAGCGCGAGAAGATTTTGAATCATATTTACTAGTTTCAAAGATGTATTAAATTTAACCCACACTAATGACCAAAAAAATAAATAGCAAAAAATTTCATCACTTGAAAAAATAACGGGTAATTGGTTTCAAAATCACGTTTTTTATTTCACGGAAACAAATTTTCCATTGAGCAGCAAGAGAGAGAATTCTTGCCTTCCATTCTAAAAATGTTATATTTTCAGAAT